>NC_142033.1:47537835-48212835 GCF_982192425.1 Myodes glareolus | reverse complement strand
GGGAATGAGTGCATCTATATTAACAGGTGCATTTCGTCTTATACTAATTATGGCAAAATTACAGGTAATTGCTTTATACTAATGCATTTTTTAAAGCTAAGCATGATTTTTATTATGGGTGCTGTTTTTGTTTATTGTTGTTGTTTTTTTTGACACTCTAGATCAATACCTAGAACTAAGAAAAAGTTTGGTTTTTCTGAACACAGTTTTGTGCTCGGAAGCAGTTTCAGTTTTCACAACTGGAGATCGGTGTGGATTCTGCTATGCACAAGTCAACATCCACAATTAGAGACTTAACAAGTCCAAATGTAAGTGAAACCATGATGGGTATCCTTCTCTGAATGCATTTGTATAACCAAAATATTGCCCAAAGGTACTTTTTCTAATTCCTTTTAGCTACTGAATATGGTACATTAAAGAGAATAATAATACTTTTTGAGCTAACAACCCTTGACAAACAACCATGAATTAAAATATTAAACTTTAACAGATCCCAATTAAGCATTTTAGTAAGTATTGATAGCAGAGAATTAAACACTGAAATCATATTCCAACGGGTCAGTTCTGAAAGCATACATTTGAGTGATAATATACAGACTGAGCAGGTTATATTTAGGAATATGTATAGACGTATTTGGACGTAACAACAGTAAATGAAAAAGAGAGGCCGTGAGATTTAAAAATAGCCAAGAGGGATGTGGAGAGAGAAAAGCTATAGAATAAGTTGTGTAATTATAGTATAAGCTCAACAATAATATTAAAAAGAGGTGATAAAATTAAATGTTGTGCTAACGGTGAGGCAGTTAAGTTTTCTCCTAAGCTAAGGGGAAAAAATGAAGGTCAGTCTCTGACAGCCTTCAAGGGACATTTCTGGAAGCTGATTCAATAAAAGGAGAATTCTGATGTCCACTTTTATTCACTGACTCGTCAGGGGAAGCCAAAGTCCAGAATTAACTTCACCTTGGCAAGAACTTCCATGCCTGATGAAGATACAACTCCTCACCCACTTGACAGAAAACAACTTGAACTTCTTGAACTTGTAACTCTTGAAGTTGGGTGTGTGAGGGCTGCACATTTGCTCTTTTAATCGTCACCTCCCTGTGAAGTGACAGAGGCGTTAATGCCCCTTCTTAAGTCAGGGGAGATGTTTTCCTCAGCAGGTGCTTTCCATTTATGAGAACCTAACATGTTTCCTACTCTGACAGTTAAAAAAAGAAAAAATGCAGACCAGCGGAAAGCAAGATTCTTTGTTGCACTTTACCACTAAGTGGAAGAAAGCATCCTGCTTCTTATTTTATCCAACATGAAAACAAAGTATGTGATTTTATTTATATTTAGATCTTAAATTTTGGCCATTTAACTTCATAATTTTCTTAAGCCCACACAGGAAATATCCCTAGTGCATTAGAAAATAGCAGCTGGAAATAGCATTAAGAAGAGACAGGAAGCCCATATCTATAAACTTCCCAACTCCCTAGTTATTCAATCCAATTATTTTCTTCTGAAACATCTAACTACAACTTTGAAGAACTATAGAAACCATCATTTTATTTTTATTTAAATTTAATTCAAAGCAGGACTATTTTAAGGTAACTGGGAAATATAATTAAGATAAAATGATATTTATCATAATTTCTGATATTTAGTTGGTGAAAAGAGAGTATTTAATAAGGTAATGGCAATCTCCAAACTATGCAGTCAGTTTCCTTATGTGTTTCTAAGATTAGTTCAAGTGGTTTAACTCTTCTGGGAAAAAATCAGGTAAGAAACACCGGACATTAGTGAAGCCTTTAGGGTTACATACTTATTTCAGTTATTCATCAGTTCTCAAGTGATGCCAATACATAGTCGAGTTTGGCACCAATCTGTCAGCTATTGTATTTGTATATTTTTTAAACTCTTGTTGATAAAATGGATAGTTTTGAAATCCTTGGGTTTCAGCACAATAAAGAAGAAACCAGAGATCAACACTTAAGATATTAATTCCATAGTTGGGTAATTCAACACATATTTTTTTGTTTGTTTTTGTTTTTCGAGACAAAGTTTCTCTGTAGTTTGGTGCCTGTCATGGAACCAGCTCTTGTACACTAGGCTGGCGTCAATCTCACAGCAATCTGCCTGCCTCTGCCTCCCCAGTGCTGGGATTAAAGACATGTGTCACCACCACCCGGCACACATTTATACAGAAAAAATTTCTAGTGCAAAGTCCTTTCTCATAAAAGCGTGGGCATAGAAAATTGATAGGTTGAACATGAAGGAGATACTATATTCCAACTGTATTTACTGACATCTCAACAGGTTAAGATTTCATGATGCTATTGTGCTATTTACTTTTTTTTATAATGGATGCATTACTTTCATAACATTAAGATATAAATAACTGATAAAATGAAGAAAATTTTTTAAATTCTCTTATAACCAAAGTTGAATATATTAAAAGTCATTTCTAATGAAAACCACTCATGTGGAGGTCAAGGTCATGACAGGGGTGGGGGCAGACCCACAGAGACAGCTGACCTGAACTCTTGGGAACACGTGAACTATGGACTGATGCTTAAGAAGCCTGCATGGTACTGATCTAGGCCCTTGCCATGTGTTTGACCATCGTGCGGCTTGGACTGTTGAGTCGCTAACAGTGAGAATAGGACTTGCCCTTAATGCAGGGGAAGGAGCTCGTTCCTCCTCAACTTGATGTGCTATGCTTTGTGCAAGCCCATGTGGGGCATGCCACTTTCTGAATGGAGCTAGAGGAGGAGTGGATGGTATGAAGAGTAGATGGGCATCCATGGAGAGGGAACAGGGAGACAGGAGGAAGGGAAACTGTGGTCTGAATGTAATTAACAAATGAAAAATTTGTTAATTAAATAAAATGAAATGAAAAAAAACAAAGAAAGTCAATCTTTTAATTTTCATTCTTCTTTGGGTTTTATAACTGCTTTATATGATGATTATTACCTTTGGTGTGTTGGTAAATTCAGAGTTCTTAGTAGGGAGAAAAGAAAATGAGAGAAGTTAAGATTAGAATAGTTTCAAGTTTGTAGTATAAACCGTTCTTTGTTGACCAAAGTTAAGGTTTCAAGATGATATTCCTAACTGCATAGTTAAAAAGCAATGATAATCGTAGCCTCCAGTGAGCTGATGTGAGCAGGTGTCAATATATCTGCCTGAAAGCTCCTGATTTGGGAGTTCTCTTCATTCAAGTGCATTTCTCTGTGTACTTCCCTCTGTTCTAGCCAATATGGCTGTTCTAACGTCAAGAGTTAGCTATAACTTCATTACCAGCATCACTGACAAGAGTATTTTCTCTGACAAAATAACCTTGCTTGCTAGCATCATGGATTATAGTATTTTCTCTGACATAGGAAGCATACAAAATATGATTAATATTTTTGAAATACAATGCAATATTTCTGGTTGATAATGCCAATCAAGATTCCTACAGTTTCCATAGCTGTTACAATAGAATCTATAATATCAATACCATCACCTGATAGAATTAGTATTCATTTCCATCTTGGCTTCAACTTCTTGTATCTAATGCTAAGATACAAAAAAACAAACAAACAAAAAAACCCCTATATTGCTCCCTTCTACTCTATCTAAGTAATAAAAACTATAGAACATTGAAAATTTTGCAGCATATGTAAGGGTTCCAGAATTCAGGTCAATTTAAATTCACCAAATTTTCCAGAACCCAAATGTAATAGTTGACTTTAATAGATTTCATTTCCTTCTTTACCCTGCCCTAAGTTCTACCTAAATGCTTATTAGGGGACTGAGAAGAGAGTACTCACGGTTATCTGTGTCTTCTGCCCCATTTTCCTGATCTCTAAACTTATACTCCCCACAATTTCAAAGCTTTCTTGCATTTAGGAAAAGGGTTCTTAAGCACCCAAGTCTTAAGCCTATGATATTAAAAATGCAATATTTAGAATTGAATTTTAACCATGTCTCCCTTCTAATATCCTGGCAATAGAAAATCAGAAGTATATTGGATTACATGTTAATAGTATGGGAGGTCCTTCTGTATATGTGCTGCTTTTATTGGTTAATGAATTAAAAAAAATTGTTTCAGCCAGTAACTTAACAGAATAGAGCTAGGCAGGGAAAACTAAACTGAATTCTGGGAGAAAGAAGAATTCTCCCAGATGCCATGTAGTTGCCAGAGGGGAAAGACACAAGATGCCATTTGGAACCTTGCAGGTAGGCTGTGAGCCTCATGGTAAAATATAAAATAATAGAAATGGCTTAATTCTAGATGTAAGAGCTACCTAGCAATATGCTTAAGTGATTAACCAAGCAGTGTTTTAAATAATATAATTTCTGTGTGATTATTTTAGGAATCTGGGCAGTTGGGAAATGAACAAGTGGCCCCCTTACTACGTGTTAATATATGAAAACTAGTTAAAATATATTCAAAAACATGATTTGAGCCTTTAATACTATCCTAACAACTGGAGGGAATATAAAGTAGAATTTACACTTAGGGTTAAACCAACACTTCTCTGGATTCTGAAGATAATTGTAGTTTTTATTGGTAGCTTAATTAATAATTACTTTAGACAACTTGTTATAAAATATTAGCATTTTAATTTATAGAAATAACACTGAATAATAAATATGTTTGTCCTCATGTTAGACATTCCTATCCTAAACATCTACTTAAGAAAAATGAGTACACGGACCCCTCCCTGCCCCACTGCCCTGCACTCTTGTCTCCTGGGCCCTGGGAAGACCAGCTATCCCTGCAGCAGTGCTGAGGAGTTCTACCTGGAGAGATGAGTGGGTGCTAGTCTGGGCGGCCAGCCCGGGAAGAGAGCACAGCCCCTCCCCCCTCAGCTTTTGCGGCAGAGTCTTCCATGTTTCACCGGACCCCTCCCTGCCCCCACTACCACTGCACTCTTGTCTCCTGGGCCCTGGGAAGGCCAGCTATCCCAGCTGCAGTGCTGAGTAGCTCTACCCAGACAGTGCTGAGGAGTTCTATCCAGAGAGTGCGGAGGAGTTTCATCCAGAGAGGTGGAGATGGGCAGGCGCCAATGCAAGAATTCCTCCAACAACCTGAAAGGCAACATGACATCTCCAGAATTGAGGGAGCACAAAATGAGAAGAATTGAACACCCTACTCCAGAAGAAATGGAAGAAATCGACTCTAAGCGGATCTATATGAAAATAATAGAGGAACTTAAACAGGAGATGAAAATCTGCCGTAAAGAAATGGAAGATAAGTATAACAAAAAGATTGAGGAAATGAGTAAAGAAATGGAAGAAAAATATACCAAAACGTTTGAAGAAATGAGCATATCCGTAAATGAAATTCTGGGAAACCACGAAAAAAGAATCAAGCAGGTAATGGAAACAGTTCAAGATTTGAAAACTGAAATGGAGTCAATGAAGAAATCACAAAACGAGGCCCGGCTGGCTATGGAAAATCTAGGCAAACGAACAGAGACTTCAGAAACAAGCATAACCAACAGAATACAAGAGATAGAAGAAAGAATGTCAGACTCTGAGGACACCACAGAGAAATTAAACGCTCTGACCAAAGAAAACAGCAAATCCAACAAATTCTCATCACAAAACATTCAGGAATTGTGGGACACAATAAAAAACCAAATCTAAGAATAATAGGAATTGAAGAAGGAGAAGAATGGCAGATCAAAGGCCCAGAAAATATATTCAACAAAATTATAGAAGAAAACTTTCCCAATCTAAAGAACGATATTCCTATGAAGGTGCAAGAAGCATACAGAACACCGAATAGACTGGATCAGAAAAAAATCCCCTTGCCATATAATAATCAAAACACAAAACATACAGATTAAAGAAAGAATATTAAGAGCTGAAAAGGAAAAAGGTCAAGTAACTTATAAAGGTAAACCTATCAGGCTTTCACCGAACTTCTCTATGGAAACCATGAAAGCCAGAAGATCCTGGATGGAGGTAAGGCAGAAACTAAGAGACCATGGATACAAGTCCAGACTACTATACCCAGCCAAGCTATTGTTCACTATCAACGGAGAAAACAAAATATTTCAGGATAAGAACAAATTTAAACAATTCGTAGCCACAAATCCAGCCTTACAGAAAGTAAGAGAAGGAAAATCGCAACCCAAGGAATCCAACATTGCCATCACTGCCTACAATAACCCAGACTCTAGCGACCCTTGACAACCACAACTCAAAGAAGAGAAACACACAAACTCTACTACACACACACACACACACACACACACACACACACAAAGTAATAACCGGAAACAACAACCACTGGTCATTAATATCACTTAATATTAATGGACTCACCTCACCTATAAAAAGGCACAGACTAAGAGATTGGATACGAAAACAGGATCCAACATTCTGCTGTTTACAAGAAACACACCTCAAACACAAAGATAGACATCTACTCAGAGTAAAGGGCTGGGAAAAGTTTTTCCAAGCAAACAGACCTAAGAAACAAGATGGTGTGGCCATTCTAATATCTAATAAAATTGACTTCAAACTAAAATCAATCAGAAGAGATGGAGATGGACATTTCATACTCATAACAGGAACAATTCATCAGGAGGAAGTCTCAATCCTGAATATCTAGGCCCCTAATATAAAAGCACCCACTTATGTAAAAGAAAACTTTTAGAACTCAAGGCAGTCATCAAACCACACACACTAATAGTAGGAGACTTCAACACACCTCTCTCACCAAAGGACAGGTCACTCAAACAGAAATTCAACAGAGAAATAAGAGAATTACTAGAGGTAATGAATCAAATGGACTTAAGAGATACCTATAGAACATTCCACCCAAATAGGAAAGAATATACCTTCTTCTCTGCAGCTCATGGAACCTTCTCGAAAATTGACCACATACTCGGTAACAAAGCAAACTTCCACAGATACAAAAAAAATTATTAACCACCTGTGTCTTGTCGGATCACCACGGTATAAAGTTAGAATTCAATAACAATTCGAACACCAAAAAGCCTACAAACGTGTGGAAGTTGAACAGTCAATTACTGAATCATCCCTGTGTCAAGGAAGAAATAAAGAAAGAAATTAAAGTCTTCCTTGAATTTAATGAAAATAAAGACACAACATACTCAAACCTATAGGACACAATGAAAGCAGTGCTAAGAGGAAAGTTCATAGCACTAAGTGCTCAATTAAAGAAAACGGAGAAAGCACATATTGCAGTCTTAACAGCACACATGAAAACTCTGGAAAAAAGAGAAGCAGACTCTCCCAGGAGGAATAGAAGACTGGAAATAATCAAACTGAGGGCTGAAATCAACAAAATAGAAACACAGAAAACAATCCAAAGAATCAATGAAACAAAAAGCTGGTTCTTGGAGAAAATCAACAAGATTGACAAACCCCTAGCCAAACTAATCAAACGGCAGAGAGAGAACACTCAAATTAATAAGATCAGAAATGAAAAGGGGGACATAACCACAGACGCAGAGGAAATTCAGAGAATCATTAGATCTTACTACGAAAGTTTATATGCCACAAAGTTGGAAAATGTACAAGAAATGGATTGGTTTTTAGATAAAAACCATTTACCAAAGTTAAATCAAGACCAGGTGAACAATCTAAATAGACCTGTTAGTCTTGAAGAATTAGAAGCTGTTATCAAAAACCTCCCAACCAAATAAAGCCCAGGGCCAGATGGTTTCAATGCAGAATTCTACCAGAACTTCCAAGAAGAGCTGATACCTGAATACTTCTTAAGGTATTTCACAATATAGGAACAGAAGAGTCATTGCCAAACTCTTTTTATGAAGCTACAGTTACCCTGATACCAAAACCACATAAAGACACAACCAAGAAAGAGAATTACAGGCCAATCTCACTCATGAACATTGACGCAAAAATTCTCAACAAAATCCTGGCAAACCGATTCCAAGAACACATTAGAAAAATTATCCATTATGATCAAGTAAGCTTCATCTCAGAGATGCAGAGCTGATTCAACATACGCAATCTATCAATGTAATCCATCATATAAATAAACTGAAAGAAAAAAACCATATGATCATTTCATTAGATGCTGAAAAATCATTTGACAAAATTTAACATCCCCTTATGATAAAGGTGTTGAAGAGATTGGGGATACAAGGATCATACCTAAATATAATAAAAGCTATTTACAGCAAGCCAACAGCTAACATCAAACTGAATGGAGAGAAACTCAAAGCCATTCCATTGAAATCAGGAACAAGACAAGGCAGTCCACTCTCCCCATACCTCTTCAATATAGTGCTAGAAGTTCTAGCAATAGCAATACGACAACATAAAAGGATCAAGTGGATTCAAATGGGAAAAGAAGAAGTTAAACTCTCGTTATTTGCAGATGATATGATAGTATACATGAGCGACTCCAAAAACTTTACCAAAGAACTCCTACAGTTGATAAACACCTTTAGTAATGTGGCAGGATACAAGATCAACTCCAAAAAATCAGTTGCCCTCCTATACACAAAGGATAAAGAAGCAGGGAGGGAAATCAGAGAAACTTCACCTTTCACAATAGCCACAAATAGCATAAGATATCTTGGGATAACTCTGACCAAGGAAGTGAAAGATCTATTTGACAAGAACTTTAAGTCTTTGAAGAAAGAAATAGAGGAGGTTACCAGAAAATGGAAAGAACTCCCTTGCTCTTGGATTGGGAGGATCAACATAGTAAAAATGGCAATTCTACCAAAAGCAATCTATAGATTCAATGCAATCCCCACCAAAATCCCTTCAAACTTCTTCACAGACCTTGAGAGAAAAATAATCAAGTTTATATGGAAAAACAAAAAACCCAGAATAGCCAAAACAATCTTATATAATAAAGGAATTTCTGGAGGCATTACCATCCCTGACTTCAAACTCTATTACACAGCTACAGTATTGAAAACAGCTTGGTACTGGCATAAGAACAGAAAAGTCAACCTATGGAATCGAATAGAAGACCCAGATATTAACCCACAAACCTATGAACACTTGATTTTCGACAAGGGGGCTAAAGGTATGCAATGGAAGAAGGAAAGCGTCTTGAACAAATGGTGCTGACATAACTGGATGTCAACCTTTAGAAGAATGAAAGTAGATCCATATCTATCACCATACACAAAAATCAAGTCCAAATGGGTTAAAGACCTCAACATTAATCGGACCACTTTGAACCCAATAGAAGAGAAAGTGGGAAATAGTCTACAAGATATAGGCACAGGAGGCCACTTCCTAAGTAGAACCCCAGTAGCAGAGACAATAAGAGAATCAATGAATAAATGGGACCTCCTGAAACTGAGAAGCTTCTGTAAAGCAAAGGACACCGTCAGTAAGACAAAAAGGCTACCTTCTGACTGGGAGAAGATCTTCACCAACCCCTCATCAGATAAAGGCCTGATCTCCAAAATATACAAAGAACTCAAGAAACTAGAGACTAAAACTCTAATTACCCCAATTAAAAAATGGGGTACTGATCTGAACAGAGAATTCTCAACAGAAGAACTTCGAATGGCCAAAAGACACTTAAGGTCATGCTCAACATCCTTAGCGATCAGGGAAATGCAAATCAAAACAACTATGAGATACCATTTTACACCGGTCAGATTAGCTAAAGTCAAAAACACCAATGATAACCTATGCTGGAGAGGATGTGGACAACATTCCCATTGTTGGTGGGAATGCAAACTTGTGCAGCCACTGTGGAAATCAGTGTGGCGGTTTCTCAGGAAACTGGGAGTCAACCTCCCTCAAGACCCAGCAATTCCACTCTTGGGAATATACCCAAGAGATGCCCTATCATACTACAAAAGTATTTGTTCAACTATGTTCATAGCTGCACTATTTGTAATAGCCAGAACCTGGAAACAACCTAGGTGCCCCTCAATAGAAGAATGGTTAAAAAAGGTGTGGAACATATACACATTAGAGTTTTACTCAGCGGTAAAGAACAATGACATCTTGAATTTTGCATGCAAATGGATGGAAATAGAAAACGCTTTACTGAGTGAGGTAAGCCAGACCCAAAAAGAGGAACACGGTATGTATTCACTCATAAGTGGATTCTTACCATAATTAAAGGTCTTTGAGCCTATTATTCGTGATCCTAGAGAAGCTAAATAAGAAGGTGAACCTGATGAAGATTATTTAGCTATCCGCCAGGAGATAGGAAATAGACAAGAGTCCCAGGTAACCTCGGGTGCATGGGGGGGGGGGTGTGAGGGTTGTTGGAAGTAGAGAGGGTTAGAGAGAAGGGAGTAGGGGAGGAATGAGGAAAACTCGGGGGACTGAGATGGGGGAAGGGAGGAAGGATGGATATGGGATCAGGGAAGAGTATATCTCAACTAAGGGAGTCATTTTAGGGTTTACAAGAGACTTGATTATAAATGGTATCCCAGGTCCAAGGAGAGATCCCCAGATTGTTCTCTGGACAGAGGAGAGGGTGCCTGAACCGGCCTTGGCCTATAACCATACTGATGAAGATTTTGCTTATCACCATAGTTCCTTCATCCGACGATGGATGGCGATACAGACGGAGACCCACATTGGAGCACTGGACTGAGCCCCCCATGGTCCAAATGAGGAGCAGAAGGAGGAAGAACATGAAAAAAAAGAAAACCTCAGGACCGCGAGGGGTGCGATCACCCACTGATACATGGGGACTGATCTAATGAGAAGTTCACCAAGGCCAGTTGGACTGGGACTGAACGAGCACATGATCCAACCAGATTTTCTGAATGTGGCCGGATTCTCTGAATGTGGCTGGCCCGGAGCCTTTCTGAAAAGCCATTGACAATGACACTGGTACTTGTTTCCTCTGCGTATACTGTATTTTTGGGATCCAGTCTGTTTGTATACTCACCTTCCTGGACCTGGAGGGAGGGGGGAGAAACTTGAACTTCCCACAGGGCTGGAAGCCCTGACTGCTCTTAGGGATGGAGAGGGAGGAGGAGGGGGAGGGGGGGGAGGGGGAGGGTGTTGGGAGGAGGAGCGGAAATGGAAACTTTCATAATTTAATAAACTTTGAAAAAAAAAAGAAAAATGAGTACAGTGTTCAGTAGAGACCATAGGATTTAGTGGCAGTGTCTCTTCTTCTGGATGTCCCCTAACCTTTGTCTCACAGCATCTTCATAGTAACTGAAACTTGCACAAATGATCACTAATAGTAAAGGAAGTAAACAAATTATAGCATGACTAGATATCGGGGGTTGGGTATAAAAGATGATGGAGAATCACAAATATGAGTAACATGTTGCAAAATAATAACACGAAGCAAAATAAATCAGAGAAATAGTCTTAGGACTGGGGGGTGTCTCAGTGAGAAAAGTTTGCAGTGCATGCTTGATGACTTGAATTGGTATCACTAGATCTCATATAAAACGTGCAAATGGGAGCCTATATCTATATATTCCTAGAGCAGAAGTATCAGAGATAGAAGTTCATTGGCTAGTCTGATCAACTAAATTGTGAACTTCAGCTTCAGCAAAAGATTCGGAAGTGATAGAGGTAGGCAATGGGCACCAACATCGATCCTTCTCAGGTTCAAAAACTGCTGCACACAGCATCACACACAAATTTGCTCACATGCCTAGAACACACACATACATGCACACATGTACACATACATGCACCCACACATAAACGCACACTTGCATGCATAGACACTCACACATATATGATAAAAATGTAATTACATGCATATATATGTATGCACTTGTATATGCATGTATTTATACTCTGTTATCTCTGTTCATTCATCTTAAGAGAAAAAAGTAATATGTATATTACACTATATATATGGTACCTTTAGAAATTTTTCTTGCCATTTGAGGTAAAATACACTAAGAAAAAGAAATAAATTTGCATTTGTAGTAATCACTTCCTTAAATAATGAACAAATAGCCACAGAACTAGTGTTTCACTAAGTGTTCATTTCAAAAAAATTTAGTAAGAATGACAAGCATTTATTTTATGACTAAATAATTAAATGTGATAGAACATCACCAATTAGTCATTTTTCAAAAAGCAATTTCAAGGGTCAAAAACTTGATGGGGCAAAATTTTGATGCAACTATTTGTTTTGATGTCCTATCTGTGTGAAAGTGGTAAAAATTTTCACACCTAACAGAGTTTTGGGACTTTATTTCTATTTCTCTTATGTGGAAAAATATATTTGGATTATACAATCAGATAAGATCTGCAGTATTCATTTCTTATTGCTGCTGAAAAAAGTTTTATATGGTCACCATAAAGAAAATGAAATAAGGATTAAACTTGAAGTATTCTGCAGAGGAGGAAGATTTAGAATGTAACTAGTTAGGAGTGCTTCAACTCAAGTAGCATATTAACTGATGGAGTCAAACTCTTATCCGGGAGTATATTTGATAACAAATTTCTGTTCATATAGTTGTAGTGTTCTGTGCTGTAGCAGTATTACGTAAAGGTTAAAATTCATTTAATACTACAGGAAAGAGAACTTAATGGTCCTGAAAGATGACCATGGCTGCTTGTCCTTGAACATGTAAGCTATTTTTTCTTGCCTGGAAAGTTGCAAAACAGTTTCTAAAATATTATTGAGTTTCATATGAGATGTAAATCTTTTAATTTCCCAAGAACATTAGGTGGGGTAATTCACAAACTAGATTTGACTTTCGCTGTCCTGTATTTTTGGATGACTGATGTTGAATAGTGCCTTTAGGTTCTGTGAGATGAGTGCTGAAGAAAGCATTAATTTTCTCTAATGACTTTTCTGTGTTAGATGCCACAATTGAACAACTTCCATTATAGCTTCATGCATGAAATATAACCCACATTGTCTCCTTTGTGAGTAATGCACTATGGCTTGCTTGGTGGCAACATAGACCACCAAGTGATGTGCCTAGAGATGGGTCATTATGCATGGCTCTTGCAGCAAACAGCTCCGCTATGCTGGACTGGGTGTGTCAAGAAGGAAGTGCCATATTTCCTCTAAATATGAAACCACTTAAGTTCATAAAAAGGGCTTTACTAGGGTCATATGTCTGTAGCACAAATCTCAACATTTTTATTGTTAGTGATAACTATAGATGATGTAGTTAGGGGGTTTGTTTAAAATCAGTTTAATAAATTTCTTGTGCAAAATAAAAAAAAGGGCTTAGCATTGTAAGAGGCACTTCTGGTTAAAAAATATACAGAAACGCAATAAAGACAGATTCAGATAAAAAAGACCTCTAAATATGTCACAATGTTGGATAAATATATGCAGGCTTAGGAGAGAAAAAATTATTGACAGTTATAAAAAAGTAAATGGTTTAAAAAATGTAAAGTCTCTAAAGAGAAAGAGTACAGACAGTCATAGATAAAAGGAGTAAAGATAATAAAATAAATATTAAAAAGTACTAGAGTTCTAAAATAAGCCACATACAGATGGATTATACACAGAGGTTCTGGATTATGTATATAATAGTGATTTCTTTGAATGTTTGACTGCAGGAGACTTTTGATTCTGGGTATTGCTAAACTAAACCAACATATATACTTTAAAGGTATCTTGAATACAAAATTTGGGTGTAAGGATATGTTGCTTTAGGAAAGAGTTTCTTCTTTTGTTTCCACAGAAGTTGAGAACCTAAGGATTAATTCCAGAATAATGTGGTTTGATGGACCAATACCACCTGAAAGGTTGCCTTGAACACCATCAAAAAAAATTACTTCACCCAATAAAGAGCAGAAATCAGCTTAGATAGAACTATGTCCATTTTCCCAAATATTGTTAATAAACTTTGTTTACATTTAAAGGGGATATGCTATAGACATTTGCATTGGTATGGATCTTGGTTTATGGATAAAAATTTAAGGTCAATTTTTGTATATGTATTTTTGATCTTGATTAAGGTATTGTATTTGTACAGTTCATTTAGAAGTGTGTTGTATAATTTAAAAGATAGGTTAGTAGAGAGTCATCTATAAAAATCAATTTTGTAGTCATGTTAGTTAGGTTTCCTAAATATACAGAGATATATTACAGTTAGATAGGTATTCTTCAACTCTTTTAGAGACCTTCAGAATATGGAATTTAAAATGTTTTAAGAACATAGGACTTTTCATGCATGACAATGAGACACATCTGCGCTTGTCAGCACCAATTACTTTAACAAGAGGATGGGCAAAGAGGCTCCTTATGGAGTTTGTTAACCATTTAGGCAAGAAACTGCTCTTGCCTGGACTATGAACTATGGTGTATGAACTGGACCTGCAGGACCCACAGAGAAATGACTGATGAACTTGCCTAAAGGAGAGATGATCCTTCAGGGTTCCTGCTTCATAAAAGAGTCTGTGAGATATTCCACAGGATACAGAAGAAAGTGGCTGAACTGTCTTTAAAATTTCTTGCCTCATGGAAAAGTCTTCTGGATATTATGGGCCTGTACACTGAAGATGGATGCCCCAATAGTACAGAATAACTTTGGATAACTGTCCAGGCAGTGTGATGTCTCTGTCAATTCTAGAGTTTAGAAGTTGCTTAAAATGCAGTTCCTGTTTACTTAGGTAATATTATATTATTTTGGAGTCTTTGATGGAGTTGAAGAATATATAATAAGAATATAGCTTTCCATAGTTATGATAAGAGATAAAGTAGATATGCATATTATAACTATAATTTTTGTTTGATACCTGTTTTGGTATATGTAATTTTGCTATGTTAAAGTTAAAACCTTCCTTTTTATTGAAACAGAAGAGGGGAGGTGATGCGGGATTCCACTTTGTATGCTGTGAATAACATCAGTTAATAAAGTATTGCTTTGAGCCTACAGCAGAGCTAGAGGGGGACAGAGATAGGTGGCAGAAAGTAAATGGAAGGCTGGGAGAAAGGAGTCAGAGAGTTGCCATATAGCCCCACCAGAGACCTGTGCCAGAACTTTGCCAGTAAGCCACTGCCACATGGTGATACACAGATTAATGGAGATTTGTTAAATACAAGCGGCCTCCTTACAACAGTAGATTGCAAACTTTCTTACCAACTGACTCTTGTTAAACAAAGCTTGAAGTGCTTTAGCAAAACAGTTAAACGTGAAGCTTTAAAGTATTTCCTTATACTTGTTAATTAAGACATTACTTGGATGGACACATACACACAATCATATATTCATAATCATATATATAATATATATAAAATTAAAGGCCAAATTTCACATATATAAACATAAGGCTATATCTTCTCTTTCATATTATCAGATATGAATATTATATGGAATCACATTTCTCCTTTGAGAAATAAAATTTTCTAATAAATAAATAAAAAACTAAAAGTGTCATATGTTGGGCATACACTTTTAATCATACCTATTTTGAAGGGGACAGTTGGAACTCTGTTAGTTTCCTATTAGTCTGATCTATCTGATAAGTTCCAGGCCAGTTAACAAGGGGGATGAGAGAAAAAGATGGAGAGAGAGAAAGAGAGAGAGAGAGAGAGAGAGAGAAGCAGGGAGGGCAGTAAAGGGAGATAGAGAGGGAAGGAAGAAGGGAGGGAGGAAGAATAAGTGAAACTGATTTTCTTTCTTTCTTTTTCTTCTAATTGATACAAATCTATTATTCCTCCTGAACATGGGGTATAAAATGTCCCATAGATTTATAAATGTCCACATTTCTTCTCTTCTTTTTAAAATTTCATTTTATATTCCAAGTACAGTTCTTCCTCCCTCCCTCTTCCAGCCCTTCCCTTCACCTATGCACCTATGTCCGCCTCTGTCTACTTCGTATATTCACACCTCCAAAAGTGTAAGACTTCCCATAGAGAGTCAAAAACGTCTGGCACATTTTGGTGGGGAAGGACCCCGCCTCTCCCCTTTTCAATAAGGTTGAATTTGGCATCCCACCATAGAGAATGGTCTCCAAAAAGTTATCTCATGCAGGGATACACCCTGGTCCTACTACTGTCAGGGGACTCTCAGATAGTTCGAGCTTCATCACTATTTGCGACATGTGAAGGGCTTACTTCAGTCTCCACAGTTGTTGGTCTAGAGTTCCTGAGTTTCCATGAGCTTGGTTCATCTGTCTCTGTTCTCCATCATTATTTTGATTTTTCTTGCTCATATATTCCCTCCTCACTCTCTTTGATTGGATTCCTGAGGCTTGGCCTACTTTTTGATTGTGGATCTCTATATCTGGTTCCATCACTTGCTAGATAAAGGCTCTATGATGATAGGGTATTCAGCAATCTGATTCAATGTCTACATTTCTAAAGCCCCTGCCTTTTAAAAATAAGTTACAGCATTTTCTGAGAACTTTAAAATATGGAGATTTGTTGGGATGTTCTTTGCTCCTTATTTTGTTCTCCTCCCTGATTTTGTCTGTCTCCTTCAAACTTTTTTCAATTCCGGATTCTTTCCTTCTTTTCTTTCTCCTTTTTAAAGCAAAAAATGAGATTTAAGATGTGAATGGGAAAGAAATAAAGAAAAAGTGGAAAGTTCATCCATTTCTTTTCATTTTCACTGTTGCATGATAATTTATCATATACACATGTTCTCTATTCAGGAAGGTCATTTGTATGTAGGATAGATTTGGTTTTATTTTGCAGTAGCTTTTATCAATGAGCAGAATAATTTTCAACATTAAATTTTTTTTCTAAGGTTTTCTCTCATAGTGTCCTAAAGACATGCTATTCCTCAAGGTGTGCCTCCAAAGTAACTGACCGGATTATTGGTAACATCTCAGGAGTTATTATGAGGTAGTTGTTAGAGATATATGAACCTAGCGCTGTGCTTGATTCTCATTTAGTAGACTACTTCATAGTCTTTACTAGTGACTGGATTTTATCTTTTAAAATTGTTGGCCAGATCAGTCTCAACTATTCCCATAAATTGCATATATTAGTAAATAAATATGTGTTTATTTCACTTAAGTTAAAATAGCATGATTCTTTTAAAATGAAGAGGGAGTAGAGAGGAGGAGTTAATCAAAATTTATTCTATAAGTATATGGAATTTCAAATAACAAATAATCAATAAAATTAAAGTTAAAATGTTCAATTTTTTATAGTAATAAAATGAACTTAAAGGAATGTCAAAATGATTAAATAAAGTTTCAATGTTTAAATCTTTTTCTGCCTGTATCGAAAGTCATTTGTGTAGAGTTATAAAACTAAATGAATGTACCTTCACCACTCCATTTCTCTGTCTCTGATTTTGGCTTTGTCTCTCTTTCTATCTCTTTTACACACACAAACAAACACATACACATCCCATCTCTCTCCAAGAGTTTCAGCTATATGAAACTATATCAAGTCTAATAAAACAGAAACAATAAGTAATAAATTTTCTTCACAAACCCCTACTTTAAAAATAGTCTGTTAATAGAAATAAATAAATTATATAATTAGTTCACACAACCTCAAAATAAGTTTGAGAACTGTGATTTTATATTGTCTTCTAAATTATATTTTTCATTGTTACAGTGATTTCTTTTTCTTCTATGTTGTACTTGACCAGCCACACTTCCATGATTCTAGCTTCAGTGACTATGTTCTTACCTAACCTTTATTTTCTGTCAATGTAGACAAAGGGGTTATTTATCACCCTGCAGGACATGGAAATATTTCTGAGAAATACATTAATAGAAAATATGGTTGAGTACCACTGAAAGTTAAAGTAATATCCTGTCCATTTGTTTTTCTTAAAAATTAGTAAGGGCTAGGTAAGATGAACAGGAGTTGGCACAGTAAAATCATATTTACTCATGCAATTTGATGACCTTACTATTCTGGCTGGAAATTTATAGTTTTGTCCCTTGAAACAGGCTTAATATGTAGTTTCTGTATTCATAGCTAAGTTCCCTGTATTCATGCCCTCATGAATATAATAAATTGCCAGCTAACACACCCACTAGGGGAATTTAATCCACCTGCATTTTGCTGCTACCATACACCATTAGGGAGTCATTATCACTTTGTCATCTGATCCTCTTTTCAGAAACTCACCCTTCAACTAATCCTTCAGCATTTTCCCACTTATGAATCACCATTCTTTTTATTATTTATAAGCAGTTTGAATGAGAAGAGGGAAACTCTTGGGGCAAAGTAATTATGCTGAATTGTATGGTAGTACTAAACAAGACTAATTACAGTTCAATTAAATTGAATGCTCAGATAGAATTATCATTTAATTATTTCAATAACAACAAATACCAGTTTAAATGTAAAGGAACTTAGGTGCTATTTTCAAGACTGACGTTAAGTAAAAGACATACAAATCTCAATAAAATTCATTTATATTGTGTGTTAGTCATGGCTTCATATGTTTGCTTAGATTATTTTTTATTAAAAAAGGGCATTTGATGCTCCTTGGCTAAGAGGATGTACTATTTTTTCAGGGATATGGGTTAGATTTTTTTCACCCATCTTCACTCACAACCGTCCCAAGACATGTGGTGCCCCATTCTGAACTCTGCAGATATGGCATAAAAATGGTGAATATACATACACACAACAAAACACTCATAACATGTAAATAAAAAAATTAAAGCATGACTCTCAAGTAATAACATTCAAAAATAAACCTGTGGTGATCTGCATGATATACTGTTCTAATAGTTTCTGGACAGAAGGCAGATTTTAAACTTTAAACATCTGAGGCTGCTATTACTAGAAAAAAGTAAAGTTAGAACATGAACTCTGACTTGGTTCCCACGTCTCTTTCTGAGGACAATTTCTCAGCATTTCATAGGAAACTGCTCCATTGATCTCCCAGTGAGCAGAAAGAGCAGACTCCCAGGACTGAAATTGTTGTTGGGACATCTTGACATAGCAGAGAGAGGAAGGAGTAAGTTTCCAAAAGCTACTTCTCATTGTATTCTTCCTCTGAGACCATGGATAAGGACTCATCAACACAGACTCAGAGTGAGAAAGCAAAGAGTGAGCATAGAGCTTTTACAAGTTAAGATCGGAAAAGAAAACAGTGCTCTGAGATATTGGAATTGTAGTTCAGCTAAATTGGAGGGACCAGATTAACAGCAGAGAATCCAGGTGACACACAATGAAGAAACCTTCAGAAGAGTATATCTGTCCTAGAATAAAATTTACTCACTCAAAGAACGAATGAAAGCAAGTCATGGGTTCACTGAAAATTAACTGTTTGTGTTCTTTGTCCTGCTGTTTTAAACACCTTAGGCTTTCAAAAGGTCTGCCATAACAAAGGATGGACACATGCATAAAACAATTTCAAGGTGTCTATCAATAAATGAACAGTTTCCTGAAACCAGTAAATAGTGCATTTCAGAGAAAAACAGCAAAAGGTAAAGACTGTACATTACCTTGCTTCTAAGAAAATGATAATTAAAAAAGCATACAAACCTAGATTGAATGTTAAACACATGAAACATTGCTCAAAAATGTCTGTTTGTATTGCACTAATCTTTCATTCATTTTAGTTAGCTTTAGAGTGCGGTCAGGTTGGATATTTGGATAACATGATAACAAAATAGGGTAATAGTAAAACTCATTTTTAAAAAGTATTTATACATGTAAGTGTACCTTATGAAATAGATTTACAAATTATCATAATGATAAATCAGTGTCAGCCACTGAACTCTGCAGAGTGATAACTGTGATGCTGAGATTTCACTGTTAAAAAGCTATGTCAAAACATAATACAAAACACAGAAATATTCTGTAATCCTAAAATTGCAAAATAGAGTGAAATATAGTTTCTAGGTAATTATGTATAATTAGTCAGAAATAAATTAGGATAGGTATTATATTTCTGTATCTTTTTCAGACCCGAATTAAAATCTCTTTTCAGTTTGTGACTGGGATCCTTTTACTTCTGTCTTTAGTTAATAAGAATGAATACTGAGAGAAAGACATCAAAATTTCTTTCATTATTCATCTATGTATTTGAAGTTCCCCAAAGAGATATTTTTTTTACTCTTGCAAAAATGAAAAGACTGAAATTAAAGAAATTCCTTCCTGAAAAGAACCTCATGCTTGAATCTGCCTCCTAATGCTCTTATCCAATACACGCAAAACTCTGTGAACACCTTCAGTGAAAGAAAGTTCATTTCTTCCTGAGAAACCCATTTTAAATTGAGTGGCTCTGATCATCAGGCAGGATATGGAATCTCTTTTTGTTGTATCCACTGCCCATCAACCCGACTCCTCTGATTGTCTCACTTCCCCAGTGTGGGCTGTGATGTTCCTCAGTACATCGAGCCTATGCTTAATTAACCATCTTCCACCTGTTTCTATAATTTCCAACCCTCTTCCCACATTGTAAAAACAGGATTTTAGCTGTAATTTAGATAATTTTTTCTCTTTCTTGTCCTCATTTTTACCCAATTTTAAGATGTTTATAACAAATGCAATGATACTGTAAGGAGTTTCTATCACACATTTTAGAGTACTGTATCATTCTACTGAAACATGTTATGGAAACAGTGTGAATAAGGTGGTAATGCCTCCAAATGTTGCACACCTTGTACATCAGATGTAAAGTGCATGCTGAATAAATAATACTATAATTGTGATTTCTAGTGAAGAATCTCATTTAGTCTGATGAGAGGGAGGAGGTAATATGTGAAGAATGGGAGTCAAGATTATAAATGAAAAATCTGCAGAGAGAGTTGAATGAAGTTTGTAGGAACTCATGGACTCTACATAGACAGCTGTGAAGCCTCCATGGGACCAATCTATGATCTCTGTATGTGGGAGACTAATGTGGGATTCCCATTTGTATGCTGTGCATACCATTGTTTAATAAAAAAATTGTCTTAGTCCTGTATAAGGCACAATATAGGTAGGCGTGGAAAACTAAACTGAATGAATGCTGGGAGAAAGTAGGTGTGTGTGAGAGGCATGTAGCCTCTACCAGAGACAGACATGCTGAAACTTTGTCAGTAAGCCACAGCCACTGTGCAATACACAACTTAATAGAAATGGGTTAAATTAAGATGTAAAAGTGAGGTAGATGTATGCTTAAGATATTGACCAAGCAATGCTTTAAATAATAAAGTTTCTGAGTGATTATTTTGAGTCTGGGAAGCTGGGAACAAATGAAAAGCCTCCTTACAACAAATTGGCATGCCAATATGGTATTTACATCCATGTAAAACCAGAGAATTCTTGGAAAAGAATTTCTAGACACAGAAAAACAAAGTTTGGTTACATATTTTTTCAGCTGGTGGAGTGAGGCATTTCCCTTGAGAGAGATTTTCCTGATTCAGTGGTACCAGGAAACAAAAGCTGTGCAGTTTGAAATGGCAGCATTCCAGGCCATGTTGCCAATATTAACTCTAGCTCTTTCAGGAGGCTGAACATTAAATGGGGTTTATGGGCAGCATGCTGCAAGTTACTTGATGGTAACATGGGCCAAATGGTTATCAGAGTTGACTTGGTGAGAACGACTCCCATCTTACTTTCTCAGAGGCAGTGAATGGACCTCCTCTGACATGTTGGACTGGGCCAAGTCAAAGGGCCAAACAGCCTTAGTCATAGTAATATCACTTAGCTTTTTAAGAAGCACTTCTGTCCAGAAAAGGACTACAAACACACAACAGAAACAAAGTCAGAAGAGAAAGAACTCTAAATGGGTCACAATGTTGAATAAAGGTACATTGACTTGGGAGAGATAAGAGAAAGAGTATAGAGAGTCACATAGTAAAATATTGATATCTACTTTATCTTTTATCATAATTAAGGAAAACTATAGCTGAAACTATTTATTCTTCAAGTTCATCAAAGACCCCAGAAGAGTATACTATTATCTATGTTAACAGGAAGTGCATTGAATGTAACTTTCAAAACTCTTGAATTGACAGAGACATCTTGCTACCTCAATAGTCACTCAAAGTTCTTCTGTATTGTTAGGGCATCCAATATTCAGCCCACAGGCCCATAGTATCCAGTAGACTTTCACATAAAGCCCCAAATTTGAAGATCTGTTCTGCCTTGTAATGGCAAAGTCCATCAGTTGCTTTCTTATATGTTAAGCAGAATATCTGGAAGACTCTTTAATGAAGCAGGAACCCTGATGGACTTTCTTACTGTCTAAAGGCAACCTCATCAGTCATTTTTTTCTGTGGATCCGACAAGTCCAGTCAAGCAGTTAAGGCAAGAACAGTATTTTGCCTAAATGGTTAACAAACTCCATGAGGAGCTACTTTGATGTTCATCTTCCTCTTGAAACAATTGGTGCTGCCAGGAGCAGGTGTGTCCCACTGTCACGAAAAGTCCTAAGTTCTTAAAACATTTTAAATGCCATATTCTGAAGTCTTTCAAAGATTTGAAGAAAACTTATCTAACTGAAATATATTTCTGTATATCTAGAAAACCTAGCATGATGATAAGCTTGACTCTTATAGTGAGTATCTATTAACCTATATTTCTTAATTAGACATTACATTTTTAAATAAACTGCACAAACACAATACCTTCATCAAGGTCAGAAATATACATAAAACAATGTTGACCTAAAATATGTACCAATAGACCAAGAGCCATACCAATGCAAAGTATATATCTCTATAGCATATCCTCTTTAAATGTAAACAAACATTTGTAGACAATATTTGGGAAGTTGGGCTTAGTTTTCTCCAATCTAATTCCTGTTTTTTTGGTGGGCAAAGTAACTTTTGGAGGCATTCATGGTGACTTTTTTTGGGGGGGGTCTTGGTCCATCAAAAACATTAGTCTAGAAGGAATCCATAGGTTCTCTGTGTCTGTGGAAGTTTCCAAAGCAACTTATCCTTTGACCCATATTTTGAAATCAAGATACTTTTAAAGGAAATATGTTGGTTTAGTTTAGTAGTTGCCAGAATTAAATCTCTCTGCAGTCAAAATACTCAAAGAAAACAGATTGCTATGGGACAATGGTATTATACCCTGCAAAGATTTGTCAGTTGTATTGGTTTAATAAAATGTTGGTTGGCTAGTAGCTAGGCAAGAATTATATGTGAGGCAACCATAAAAAGAGATTCTGGAAGAGGAAAATCTTAGTCCACAGTTGTCATTCAGACAGAGGAATCAAGATCAAATGCCTCACTGACAAAAGGTTCCAAACCATGCTGCTAACACAGATAATAATTATGGATTAATGTAAGATGTGAGAGTTAATAAGAAGCCTGAGCTAATAGACAACTCAGTTAATAATTAATGCAAGCCTCTGTGTGTTTCTTTGGGGCTGAACGACTGCAGGACTGGGTGACACAGAAACCTCAATCAACATATGACACCAATGTGAACAACTAAATCCACTTAAAAACTGAAAGAGCATGGTAAAGAATTCTAGATACAAACAAGAACACAGTTAAGCATGGCATCTTGGTAGCAGTATTTTCTCAGATGGGCACTGTTTGCTAGACACAAGTGTGTCTCATTTAAGAGAGGTTTCCTCATTCAGCATTAGCTGCAAAAAACCCTGCAACTCTTTTAAGAGGCACTCCCACCAAACACTTAAATGGTGTTTATGAATAGCCAAAAGCATGCTTCTTGGTGGTGGCAGTGATCTTGAAACTCCATAAAGTTGTGACAATAAACATGGCTCCTTCCAGGACCTCTGCCATGAAGCTAGAGTCTCAGAAAACTGAGGAATTGGGTAGATCCAGCCATCAAAGTCATGACTTTAATCCTAGCCATACTGTTTAACAAATTAAACACTCATGTGCTCAGACAAAGAGTGATACAGTAAAGTGATACAATAAAGACAGATTTAGATGAAAATACCTCTAACCAGTTTACAGTGTATGTAAAAATATATGTAGACTTGGGAGTAAAAGAAAAAGGATAAAGTTCTTTAAAAAAGAGAAAGAAAGAGAGTGGTTGGGTGTAGTGGCACACATTTGTAATGCCAACACTTTGGGAGACAGAGGCAGGCAAATCTCTGTGAGTTAAAGGACAGTTTAGTCTACAGAGTGAGTTCCAGGACAACCAAAGATCCAAAGAAAACCCTTGTCCCCAAAAAAATACAAACACAAAAATTAAAAATAAAAATAAAAAAATATTTAAAGTAAAGCCACATAAAGATGGAAAATACACAGAGAAACTGGATACTGAATGTTATTGTGTTGTCTTTGAATTGTTTGACAACTGAGGAAGGAGCAAGAGCTGGTAAAAGACATTTGATTGTAATAACTGCTGGATTAATCTAACACACATTTTTTAAAAGATGCCTTGATTTCAAAACTTAAGTCAAAAAATATTTTGCTTTGGAGAAGAGGATTTGCTTTTTTCATAGAAAATGAGTGACTGTAGATTCATTCTGGACTGAGAAAAAACAGCTTTGGTCAAGGAAAATCCCCTGAAAAATCTCAGGTAGGAGCTGATGGCCCAGATAATCCAACATTTCAGAAGACTTCTGTTTGAGTTTCCTCTGAGTTCTACATCCAGAACAGCCTCAAGACTGTTGTTTGAGATGATAAAGTCTCACAGAATATTCTAGCCAGGACTTGACCATAATCATAAAGTTTCTTAGGGTCTCCATTAGATTATCAACACCCCCAATAAGCAAGAAGTATCCTGGAAAACTATGCCCATATTCCCCCAAAAATATGGATTATGGATATTTTTCTTTATTTAGAATGTTGGTTACAAGTAGTAATGGATAATGGTCAGGAAAAAAGCTAAATAAAGTAGATTAGGGTTTGAATAAAAGGGAGGAAGTGCTGTGGGACAGTAGTCTTGTACTTTGTAAATATTTGTCTCTTGCATTGGTTTAATAAGATGCTGATTGTCCCGCAGCTAGGCGGGAAGTATAGGCTGGGTGACCAGAATAGGAGAATTCTGGGAAGAGGAAAGACTCAGTCTTCAGTGATCATACAGACACAGAAAAAGCAGGATCAGAAGGTCTCACTGATAAAAATGCCAAGCCATATTGCTAACATAGACAAGAATTATGGGTTAATGTAAGATTTAAGAGTTAATAAAAAGCCTGAGCTAATAGACCAACCAGTGTATAACTAATGTAAGCCTCTGTGTGTTTATTTGGGACTGAATGACTGAGGGACTTGACAAGACAGAAACATCTAACAACAAATATATAAAGCAACAACAAAAAACTCCTAAAATATTGTTCACATATATCTTTATACATATTTACTCTATTTCTTAATAACACCAATTTATATATTTTATAATTCTCATATAGAAAAAATTTGATACTTAATTGCACTAAAATTAGTGAAAAGAACAATTGTTATATCTTTCACTTTTTAAAATAAAATCTATGATAGCATTGATGTGGGATGTCTTTCTATGTGTGTCTTGTTTTACAACTTTTTGGTCAGTGGCTTAACAGAGTAAAGAGGAGCAGGAAATCTGAACAGATATACAGAAAGTAAACAGAGTCAAAGAGACGCCAGGCAGCTGTTGAAGGAGAGATGATGCTGGGGCAATATAGGTAGGCAACAACCTTGTGGTGATACATAGGTAATAGAAATGGGTTAATTTAAGATGTAAGTGTTAGTTAATAAGAAACCTTTACTCATAGATCAAGAAATCTTGTAATTAATGTAGTTTCTGTGTGATTATTATGGTCTGGGCTGCTAGGAAATGAATACCCTGTCTCAATCTCTGTAGCATAATATAAGCAAACATAAAAAATAGTCCCAGTAAAATAACCATTAGATTTTATGCTTGGATTGAAGCAATAGTAAATATTTAATATTGAATCATAATTATCATTTCAGAACAAATCAGATTAGTACATATAATATTATGGAAGACTTGATTCATTTTTATTTTTTTAGTTTATAGAGACAGGTTTTCTCTGTGTAGATCTGACTGTCCTGAAACTCACTCTACAGACCTGGTTGACCTCAAACTTAGAGATTCACCTACCTCTGCCTCCTAAGTGAAGTGCTGAGATGAAAAACATATACCATCACCAACCAGTATTTTTATTCTTTGCCTTCCTTTTCTTCTCTTTTTTTTTTCTTCTATACTCCATTTATTTTAATTGAAGACAGAATATATAACTAATATAGACTTTACCTCTTTTCTAACAGCAATGCTAAGAGATTTTCAGATTTTAGGAAATGTACTGAAGACAATAAAATGCATATATTACTTAAGCTGAAATTAAAACGCAAATTTTGGTGCATGTTATAAAGTATACATACTTCTTTGGTTGTAACATGAGAGCCTGCTCCTTGGGGTTTCTGTTCTGCCTGTTCCCCGCAGTCATTATGTCCCAAAGAAAAATCACACAGAGATTCTATATTAATGATAAACTGATTGACCCATTAGCTCAGGCTTCGTATTAGCTCATGTAGCATATATTAACCCATTATTCTTATCTATGTCAGCCACATGGCTCAGTATCTTTTTCAATGGTGCAGGTCACATCCTGCTTCTGTGATAGTCTGGGCAGGACTGTGGAAAGGAAGCTTTTTGCTTCCCAGAATTCTCCTGTTCTTATCATCCCACCTCTACTTTCTGTCTGGTTGACGCTCCTATTCTTCCTGCCTGGCCAATCAATGTTACGTAAAGCATGATTGATAGAATACAGACAATTCTCCTGCATCACTTCCTCCTCTTTTTTGTTAAACAAAGGGAAATATCCATAGTCCATTTTTTGGGAAGGTGGGCATAGTATTCCAGGCACTTCTGACTGGTTGAGGGCACTGATAATCTTATGGGGACCTGAAGAAAATTTAGGGTTATTATTAAGTCCTGACTGGACTATCATGTGAAGCTTGATCATCTCAGGCAGCATCTTGAATCTCCTCTGGATGTAGAATTCAGACATCTGGGTCATCTGTTCCTACCAGAGATTTCTCAGGTGATTTTCCATGATCAAACCTGAATTTTCTTAACTCAAAATGAATCCACAGCCTCTCATTTCCTGTGTAAACAAAAGCAAAATCTCTTCTCCAATGTAACATACCTTTTGACTTCAATTTTGAAGTCAAGGTATTTTCAAAATACCTATCTTGGATTAATTCAGCAGCATTTGTAAACAAGTATCTTTTAACAGCTGTTGCTCCTTCTTCAGCACTCAAACAATTCAAAGAGAGCATAATAACATACAATATCAAGATTCTCTCTGTATTTTTCACCTTTATGTGGCTTTATTTTAACCTCTAATTATTTTATTTTTACTTTTAACTTTTGGCTTTTTGAGAGAGTTTCTCTGTATATGTTGGTCCTAGAACTCCCTCTGTACACCAGGCTACCCCTACCCTTGAACTCACAGAGATCTGTCTGTCACTGCCTCCCCAGTGCTGGGATTAAAGTTGTGCACTACCGCACCTTGACCTCAAAGAGATCTGTCTGTCTCTTCCTCCCAGGGATTTGGATTAAAGGTGTGAGTCCCACACCTTGAAATCACAGTGATCAATCTACCTCTGCTTCCCAAGTGTTGGGATTAAAGGTGTGTACCACCATACCCAACTACTCTCTTTCTTTCTTTTTTTACTTTGAGGACTATAACCTTTAGCCTGCATATATTTTTAACACACTACAAACCATTTAGAGGTTTTCTTTGTCTTTGAATCTCTCTTTACTATATATTTCTTTTTCTGATTACATGAGTCTTTAATTTGCTAAAGAATATGGAAAGGTTAAAGCTGTCACTTTGATGGCTAGATCCAGTCCATTTCTTAGTTTTCTGAGATGTCAGCCTCATGTCTGAGGTACCAACTTTAGCCAAATTTTTGCCACATGTCTACAGCCTTTCAAGGTCCTTACCAGCAAGCAAGCTGCAACAGTGTGTCCATAAAAACACTCAAATACTCTCTCTGTAGCCAGACCTCCTGCCTCAAAGAGTCAGAGTTTGCACTGGCAGGATGGCCCAGAAAGCCGGCATTTTAAAATGGTGCAGCTTTTTACCTGCTGTGCCTAAAAACCGAAAAGCATGTGGTCGGCTTTTCATCAACACCATTTAAGTGTTTCATGGCAGGACGTCTTAAAAGAGCTTCAAGGTTTTGCAGCTAAATCTGAGTCAGAAAGCGTCTCTTAAATGAGAGTGCTTGTTTGCCTCTATCTAGCAGAGCAGACCCGAGAAATCGCTGCTACCAAAAAACCATGCGCAATGCTGTCATTTTGTTCTAGAATTACTTCTCAAGTTGTCTCAGGCTTTATGTGAATGCAGCTATCCACATGACCACCATTCCCAAAGTGGTTGACTAACTCCATGTTAAACCCCAGAGGGCTTGAAAAGGAATTCTAGACGCACAGAAAAAAAAAAAGAGTTTAACACAGCTTTTTGTTCTTTGCTGGTGGCATGCCACAGAGAGATTTTCCTCACTCAGCAATAGAAAAAAAAAAAAGCCGTGGCTTCCTGGGTTGTGCTGCCAGTGCAAAATTTGGCTATAAAGCATTTCAATGGCTTTTTTGGGATCAGATGTTTGTGTGCCCACTCAGGATTGGGAAGAAAGTACTCTGAGACAATGCCAATGGCTCAATGTATAAGTAGGAAATATAGATTGTTAAATAATAGTCATCAATAATAGTCAAGCTTATATTCACGTTAGTTAGATTCTCTAGATATGTAGAGGTATATTTCATTTAGATAGGCATTCTTCATATCTTTCAAAGACTACAGAATATGACATTTAATGTTTTAATAACTTAGAGTGTTTCATGACTATGAGACACGTCTGCTCCTGGCAGCACCAATCTACTTCAAGAGGAAGATGGACATCGAAGAGGCTCCTTATGGAGTTTGTTAGCCATTTGGGCAAGAAACTGCTCTTGCCTGGACTGATGCATAAACTGGACAAGAAGAACCCACAGAGAGAGGACTGCTGAACTTGCCTAAAGTTGAGATGGTCTTTTGGGGTTCCTGATTCATGAAAGAGTCTATGAGACATTCTGTAGGACACAAAAGAAGGCGATAGAACTGTCTTTAAAATTTGCTGCTTCATGGAAATGTCTGTTGGATACTATGGGCCTGAAGGCCAAAGATGGATGCCCCAGATGTACAAAAAAAACTTTGGGTGACTGTACAGACAGCAAGATGTCTCTGTCATTTCTAGAGTTTTGAAACTTGCTTACAATGAACTTCCAGTTTACATAGATAATGTTATATCCTTCTGAAGTCTTTGATGGAGTTGAAGAATGGTTAGTTATAGTTATAGTTTTTCATTATGATAAAAGATATATATATATATATATATATTGCAATTCTTGCTTGATAACTTTTTTATTATATGCAATTTTACTATGTTAAAGTTAAAGTGTTTCTTTCCTTTTTGTTTAAACAGAAAAGGGGAAATGATGTAGGATGTGTTGCTTTCATTGGTTGAATAAAGAAAACTGCCTTGGCCTTTTGATAGGTAAGCCCTTAGGTGGGCAGAGTAGACAGAACAGGATGCTGGGAAGAAGAGCAGAGTCAGGCAGATACCATGTATCTCCTGCCCAAGATGGACACTGGTTAGACTCATGCTGATAAGCCACGACCTTGTGGTGAACACAAAATTAATAGAAATGGGTTAATTAAGATGTGGCAGTTAGCCAATATGAGGCTAGAACTAATGGGCCAGGCAGTAATTTAATTAATACAATTTTCATGTGGTTATTTTGGGTGCAAGCTAGCTTGGTGCAACGCCCCCCATTCCTCATACAACATTTGATGTGTCTTGTGTATTTACAAAATAAGTAATTTTGTACTGGATAATATTTTATGAAATAAAGAAGTGCAAATGAACTTGGTGTGAGCCTGGAATATAAGGTAGTATATTAGCAAATATCAGATTAAAATAATTTACTAGGATAGAATGCAAGGTATTACTTCACTGTTTGGGGTTAAGAAAACTTTTAAATATGGTCTTGGATAAAAGTCAGAAGTGTCTCTTTAGAAACCAGTTTCATGTGATAGGATATTGTAGATGGAAATGCAGAGATTAGGAAGTAGTACAAAGTTTCATTTTGGAATTATGAACATTTTTGTTAATTTGAATGCATAATGCATTGTTAGAATAGTTTCATGTAAAATGTGTGTGTGCTTGTGTGTATGAGAGTGTGTGTACGGGGTGTGTGTGTGTGTGTGTGTTTATCTATGTAGAGGGGAGATTGACACAGAGAGAGAGAGAGAGAGAGAGAGAGAGAGAGAGAGAGAGAGAGAGAGAATACCCAGATATGTTGCAGTTTGAAATTTAATTTTAATTCCATGTTGGTTCTCAATATGGGACATAATTTCATACATTATTTATTTTTGTTTTAAATATTAAAGACATTCACAGCTTTAATTTCATTCTTAACATATAATTCATACCTCAATTTGAGAAATTTCCTCTTTAGGTAGAGATGTGAATCTGTTTTAAGAAAGAAAGATGGATGATTCAAGCAATCAATTGCACAAATTGTTTGAGGTCTAAAGTTTGCTTTTTCTGTCTATTTGTTTATTAAATGACTTTGAGAGAATTTGTTTGACATGAAATCAAAGGAGGTTTGTGGGAAATGTATTATCTGTTTCATGCCTGTGCATAATGAGTTTCTGTGTGAGGGATTAGTTACCTCTGCTGTTGAATATTCCAAGGAAATTTGGATTTATTTAGCTTCCAGCAGAACATCTAATGCATATTTTGACATTCTGAAGTTGTGTTTTCTGGTTCTATAGATAACCTCTTCATGCTTTGTCTTACCGTTGTGCAATTTTACCTCTATCTCATGTCACATGTTTTCCTATGAAAATACTCGTTATAAATGTATCTCAAAACCCAGGGCATGCTTTGCTACTTCTTCAGCTCACATGCATGTTTAAACCATCAAACATGTGCTAATGAGCCATTTATTTTCAATGTTAACTTTATCACTGGCAAACAAAGAATAAAACAACTGGAATTAGCAAATGGGACCTGTAAAGGGGAGATTACATTGAAATTGTATTTAGATATGCCAACACTCCCTAAAGAATTTGACTAAAATTAGTAACAGCAACAACAACAACAACAAGAAACAACTGCTCAATATTGTAAAGGAATGCCAATGTTATACGAATTCTGTTTTGAACACTGTCCATCATTTGCTTTTCTTTCATGTAAACTAAGCTGTTGGGAAATAGAACATCTAATCTGATAATTGATAGACCTTCCCCTGTGTCTTACTGCACTGAACACATTATAAATGCACAAGAAAACTACATGAGCAACAATGATCCAGAGGCTTCTCAAAGTGTTATGCTGCTAAAGCCATGGCTTCTCTCTCAAGAGTCCTTGCTCTCGTCACCTCTGCTCCAAACAGCCTGCAACTAATAGGAAATTTCACTTCATAAGTTTCAAGAAACTCTATATTATGACACTTACGGACTGTAAGGTCCTTTGCATACTGAAGCTGTTTCCATTCCCGTTCAAGCTAAAGGCTGCACTCTCCATGAATTCTAGAGAAGTCTTTTGATGGGCAGAATAAAATGCTTACAAACTTTTGGGTTATGAGTTGTACCCACATGAGGCTTATGACAGGTGAAATGAAAAGCTAGCCCAGGGGTGTCATGTCTTTCTTTCATCTATTCAAGTGTATGCTTTCAGATTTGCACCTTTCCTGTAGAATTATCTACTACATGTTGGTAGTACAGGCCCTACATTTTAGAAATTAGAACCCCCAAATATAATATCTGAAAAACTATTTTCAGTGCCAGTTTTGGTCTTTAATTTATGCCAAGAACAGGTTCAACCATGGGACTTCTAGCCTGGGGAACTGGGTCACAGTTAGAGAGTAGTTGCAGAATGACTCTACCTCCAGGCCACTGCTTGGTCTAAACTGCCCATTTATTAAACATGCATCAGACAGTTGAAGATTTCCAGAAAGCATCTGGGAACACATACTAGGGACTCCAGAGGATTGTAAAAGTCTACTAAAAAGCAAACCAAAAGAACAGTGAATTCTGTTCATTGTGAATTCACCAGGCTCATAGCTAAGGGCTCTCATATTTGAAACTCAGATCAGAAATACTGTCTGCTGGGTGTTAAGCCATTGGCACTCAAAGCTTAGAGAAATAAGTGTATAACTATAAAATTTTAGCTTTGGAAACCTATAGCTGTATGTCATAATTATGTAGTTCTTAAGGTCTAGATCCATTAACTTCTGACTTTAAAGTCTCAGAACAATAAGCTGCTAACTTGACCACATAATCTATGTTTGAAAGGTCAAAGCCCTGGTTATCAAGATAAGTGTAGGATTCTAGGATTGGTCGCCAAGTGTGTAGCAGTAGCACATGAGTCTCAGCGGTTCTGACAGAAAATAATGGCCCCTGAACTTTGCTTTTTTTATTACTTTAATATGACCTAATTATCTGGAGTCTAGTTTACTCAAGCCCAACCAACACTGTGACTGTGAAAAATGGATTATAATGGTGGAACAGTCACACTGTTAGTTGGGCTTATATTTCACCTTACAAAATTGTGGGAAAATCAATTAATGTTTGAGGTACAGTTATTTATTTTTAGGTCATTTCTAGCAATATAAAATAAATACTGGCATTTCTGAAGATATTAGAATATAAATTCATGCATATGAACAGTTTCAATGTAGTTATTTCTGGCAGTCCTGAACAGAAAGGTTCACAATCCATAAGACTATAATGTACATTTAACTCTACAGAAGTAGTCATTCTTAAAGCATAATCAGGTTTTGTTTGTCCTGTTACAGACAGACGACTTATGCTTAGTCTATATCTTACCTACAATCTTTTGTCAAATCATCATTGGCCAACAGGTCCTATATGCAACTCATAAAGCTACTCTGTCAATCTTGCGTAGCTTTGAATAAAGACTTTTATAACATTAAAAACTGGCATGTGTAAGGAGTACTAAATAGTCTTTATTTTGCCAACATTCTGTTTTTCTGCAAGTGGTTTTCTGAATGTATGTTTATGTATCAATAAAAAAAGGGGTAATAACAAGCACTACCTAGATATTGTGGTGATTAAATCATAAAATTTTCATAAAACATATGCAATACTCTCTGGTATATAATAAAATTGCCTTTAATACCTGATCCAAATCATTAAGAAAAATAAATGTTCAGCAATAGGCACTCTGATGTGAGGAAAGATGCTATATTATCTGCTAGGGTACAATTGTGTTTTCTCTAGTATTGTGTTTATGGTATACTTTAAGAAGAAGAATTTTACTTAATTCACATATTCTAATATAATATTCAGGAAAGCATTACTCTGAGAAGTAAATAACAGCAACTTTAGAAAAATGTCAAAACAGTGAAACTGTGAGATGCATTTAAATGTTTAGTTTGCTTGTAAAAAGAAACCTTTTTTAGAGTCAATAGTAACCAGATCCTTACAAGAAAGTTTTCCACTGAGGGGAGGAAGTGGAAATTTTTATAAACAAACAAATAAAAAAGAAAAAAAAGAAAGTATTCCACCTAATTGCCTTTGCATCATTTTATAATTTTAAATACAGCTAGTTTGTGGAAAGATGAAAGAAATAAAAAAAATAATTCTATCAGTAGAGCATTATTGAACTTTGTCATCATAGATATTCTTCACAGACATGTAAGAATCTTATTTATGTTCAGTATTTTATCCAAATTTATCCTTAGATCAGATTTATAAGAAAGCTATTATCTAATTTTTAAAATGTGAAACTTAAAACCCAAGAAAATTTAAGTCTTTTCTCCAAGTTTGATACTGATATCAAAGACATGAAGAAAACACAGAAATGGGCCAAGAAGACTTGAAGGTAAAGGTCCTTGCCCTGCAACTCTGGGGATGCTTGCTTGATCCGTGCTCTGGAGCTTTCACAGTAAAGACAAGAATTTCTACATGTTCTTTCTCACCTCCACATGAACACCCATCCACATCTGCATGCGCGCATGTGCACACACACACACACACACACACACACACACACACACCCTGCTCTGTCTATTTCTCTCTCTCTCTCTCAACTGCAAAAACAATGGTAATAATAACAAGTTCATGAAAAGAAAATAAAAGAATATCAAATTCTACATAATTTTTTAACTGATTTAAAAATTAGATTTAATAATTTCTAGATGATTTAAAGTTATGTTTCAGTGAGTGGTACATTATGTAATTGAGATTGGATTATCTTTGTTTCAACTAAAAAATACTTAGAAACAGGGTTATTAGTCTAGTTATCATAATATTCTACTATATTTAATGTCAACAGTATTTTTAATAGCTGAATGTGTCAAAATATAAAGGCATCATTAAGACCTTTCTTTTTTTTTTTACATGCTGTGTGTGCATGTGTCTGTGTTTATCCACTCATGTGCTATGTGGAGGCCAGAGGTCAGCATCAGGTCTTCCTCTGTCATTCTCCCTTATTTGTTGAAACAGGATCTCTCTGAATGTGAAGCTAGGAAATCCATATAATCTGCATAGTTAGCAAACTTCCAGGATCCTATTGTTATTATCACACAGTGTTTGGATAACTGGAATGTATTGTTGAACTTGGCTTGTCACATGAATATTGGGATTCAAACTTAGGTCCTCTTGTTTCCCTGACAAACCCTTTGATTACCAAATCATCTTCTTAGTCCATGAAACTTTGTTTTTAAAGAAAATAAGCTTGTTGCATGGAAAGATCTTTGGTGAAGGGTGAGTTTTACACTAGCGGTGATAAGGATAAGTATTTAGAATTCAGATAGGTATTATTCTGTTCAGGTAAAGATACTTCAGCAGATCCTTTCCTAAGTTGCAAATTTATCACTAATTACTTTCCAGCAACAAGAATTATTTCCCTCCTGTTCCATGGGTCATGCATTTTATTAGAGGGTAATTTGTTATTTCCACCATAAGAGCTCTGATATTAATTTTTTAGGGATATATTGCCCTTCTGGTCATTGTTGTGGTTCATAGCTGTTCCAGCTGGGTAATACTGTCAATTACTTTTATCCTACAACAGCTTGCATAGTTCATTTTAGCAATATTCTGTAGTCTATCAGATAAATCTATAGCCTATCTCCTTCATCTAAACACTAGAAAACATCATGAAAGAGGGGCAGGAAATTGTACAGCCAGAGGACCAGGAAGTCCCCTGTGAGATTGTGGCTTCTAGAAGGGCATCTGCACCCATGACACCTCAACAATTTGGTTGCCTAAATAAGATTTGGAAAATGACAATAATGCTAGACATGATAATGTCTAAGGGCGAATCTCAATAGTCCATTCCCTAGACAAAGAACTAAAGGCAATTAACAACTGTTGAGATAGGGATAACTAGTCTTCTTCAGCGATAAGCTGTAGGGCTGTGTATTCAGCACTAAGTGGTCAGAGTTGAAATCACATAATTACAAGTGAAACGAAATGAATGAACTCAGCAAACTGTATTTACATATGTATGCATTTATGTGAATATGTAACAAACATAATCAACGAAAAGGTAGCCTTGAATTTGAGCAGAAATAAGGGATGGTGCTGGAAAGTGGTTAGACGTGAGGGATGGAATAGAGGAAAGGGAAGAAAGAAATGTATGTAATTATGTTTTAATTTTTTTCCATAGCTTTAAAATCAGCCTGGCCAAACACTAGGGATAAAGATTTGTAACTCATCTGGGTTTCTGAGCTATCCCCAAGTGTAAAAGTGAACTTTATTGTACCAACTTCCTGGATAAAGCTCAAGCTCATTAATTTACCAAAGATAGAAGAAACATTTTTAGCAGAAGTTTCCCTCTGTTAAGATGATTATTTAACGATAATGTCAAAGAGTCCAGATTTTACAAACAGATAATTAAAGTAGGTGATGCTGACTCATTAGTCATAGTTCTGTGGTGATTAGATTTTAGAAGCAGTCCTAGAGAGTCTTGTTCTAATAAATTAAGAACATGAAAAGGTGAATTACATAAAGTTTTATTTCACTAGTTTACATGTGATTAACCTTTAAAGGAGCAAGATACCATCTCAAGAAATTCATTTAAGTGGCCTGGCATTCTTTAGTCCAAGGCATTACTTGACTCCCTATTGGATTGTACTAGATATATATGTATGTAATTTAAATGTTTTAAAATACTTCCTATGGGTATTTAAAATCTAATGGCTATAAAAGATGTGATCTGGAATCTCTTTTAAACAAGAAAATACATAAGCATGCTAACATTGAAGGAGAAAATCTCATGAATCTCTAACCATAGACAAGAAACGGCAGGTAAGTAAAAAATACTGAGCATGGGAAAACACAGTCTTCCCCAGCACAAGGTTCTTTAACCTACAACTGTTTTCCAGTACCAAATGGTCTGTCCTGAAATCATAAATAATGTACACTCAAGTAACATTATGTGGACTTATAAAGTTTCATAATTAGTAGTAGTAATTCCTATATAAATACATTGACATATTACCATTTGTTTATTTATTTAACTATTATATTCTACATGTTTATTATGTTATATATCATATATGTTATATATAAATACATTATATATATATATATATATATATATATATATATACCAGTAATTTAAAAAGAGGCCTAGATTTTGAGAGACAGTAAGGTGTGGTACATGGGAAGAATTGGAGGCCCCCCAATTAGAATTAATATTCTAATATTAGAATTAGAATATTTCCCCAATATTCTAATTACATTTTAATTTAAAAAATTATGAATAAAATCCACAAGGAAACCTCAGTTTAAACTGACACATTAAGGATATTAGTGAGGCTGCTAAATAAAATTATAGGACAATCAATTTAATTTAAATTTCTGATAAATAAGTCAAACTAAAATTTATTAATTTTATTGTATATTTGGGAGTAAATTTTACTATTGTCCCTAATTCATTAATTGAAGTCCTGAATGAAACATTTCAGGATGCAACAATCTCTAATGACAGAGTTTTTGAATGAGTAACTTAAAATCAAATCAGACTCAACGTGATTGATTAATTAGAATAATTAATTCTAATAATTCCTTAAGTAGAAAAGAATTTAGGGGAAAAAAAAACCTATACAGAAGATAAAGTATTTGAAGACACTGGAAAAAAAATGTTCTGTAAGGTAAGTCTGTAACAAAAACATGGCATAATTTATTTGCTAATCTATAATCCCAATTATGAACTCTAGTGGATTGATTATGGTAAAAACAAATATTAATAGTAAAGTTTGCGAATCAATATTTTTCTGATTATATGTATATAATAGTATATAATGTTGATTTTTAGAAACTTAAATAGAGAGCAGAAAAAAACTGAAAGAAAAACTTACTATTTCTACTTATAGAAATTAACCATTGTAATGTTTCTGTTTATTTATTTCTAATCTTTCTATACTGGTTTTGTAACAAAAACTTAAATTTCCTTTAAAATTTTAGGCAGAAGAATAATCAGGTTATATTTAGCAATATATGCATATACATATATGTGTGTATATATGCATGCAACTGCAATTAACTTAAAAAGAGGTCATGAATTTGAAAATAGCATGCAGGAGTATATGGGAGCATTTAGAGTAAGGAAAGAGATAGAAAAATGATGTGATTATACCACAATCTCAAAAATAAAAGAAAAATATTTTTTAATTATATGTGTGTGAGTAGACAGTATCATTATATTACTTTATATATTCTGACAAATATGGGCTATTTTTAATATTACAGTGTTCTGATATGGTACAGGTTACCTCAAGAAAGGAATCAGAGAGTGTGTTGTGTATCTGGGTGTTTTCTGGAGGCTCTTTTCTAATAAAGCTATTTAACCGTAGGGCCCCACTCTGATAAGCTTTATAGTCCTTATAGCATCCAGAGTCCCCATCTCTAAACACAATAGTCATATAAAGAATTTAGCCTCTGATAGTTCTTAATGGAGTTTGAGCAGCATTATGGTCAACCCTGAAATGCACTCAAACTATAACCAATCCAGGGCAATTGCTTTGAGTATTTTTTTAAAAATAGATCTTACAACATACATTACTGTAAAAGTGGGAGGGGTGAAAATTTTGTAAACCAGGAAACTCAGCTTTAAACAACATCTGTCTACAAGTCTTTTACAAAAATCCCAGAATGCATGTCTAGTAATACTAAGGTGACTAGTAAGAAAGGATTCTAAAATAACTGGAGTGAATATCTGTCCAAAACCTAAGGCTGACTCTCAACACAGCGGTTTATTTTTTAGGATTCTGTTGCTCTAATGAGATGATCATGTGATTTTTGTCTCAGTCTATTTAGTTTAATGAATTGTATTTATTGATTTATGTATATAGAGCCATCTCTGCACCAATGGGATAAAACTGACTTGACAGTGGTAGATAATCTTTCTGATATGTCGTGAAATTTGAAAGAAATTATTAATAAGTCAAAATTTATTTAAAGAATTATATTTATTTTTGAGAACTTTATTCACATTTGTTGCACAAATTTTAATTGATCTTATTAAATAAAAACCCAGAGTCAAATATTAGAGGGTGAAAGCGAAATGAACAGAGAAGCAGGGCAGCCAGCCACTAGTCCTCACCTCTACAAAATCCTCAGAGGCAAGGGAGCAAGATCCTGTTTCTACAAATCCTCAGACTGAATGCTCCCTATGAAACTTCACACTGAACTTTGAGTTCCTGCCTCCTCCCTCCTTATATTCTTTTCTAGCCCATCAAAATCAGTTCCTGCTTCTACCTCCCTAGTGCTGGTGTTAAAGTTGTGAGCCGTTATTTCTTGACTTTGTTTCTCTTTTAGACTGATTCAATCTTGTGTAGCCCAGGGTGGTATTGAACTCACAGATATCCATCTGCCTCTGCCTCCGGAGCACTGGGATTAATGGTTTTGGCCACCACTATCTGGCTTCTATGGCTAACTAATGTGACAAGATCTGCACTCTGATCTATAGGCAAGCTTTATTTGTTGAAACACAAACTATCACCACACGTGCATACTATATTTACTTGAGTCGGACAAACATAGGTATGCTAAAGTGAACAGGGGAAAGCTCAGAAGTCTTCAGCCCTACACAAAGAGCAACAGTCAACTAAAGACCGCTGAGAATGGCAATGGTTTTTGCTAGGTAATAGGCCACCAATTGGATATCCAATGCCGAATGGCCAGCTCTTAAAACACATATCTAAGTAATATCACATTGTCTTAGAAAGGTATATTTATGCATTTAAAAATATGTGTGTGTGTATATATGTATATGTATGTGTGTGTTTAACAACAATGATAAAACAGGCCATGAATTTGAAAGTAAAAGTATTATATGGAAGTATATAAAAGTGTAATCAATTATAATTGCATAAAGTAGAAGAAATAAATTTTTTAAGAGCCCAGTGTCAAAAATAAATAGCTCACCTCTTTCAGTGTGGTTGCTCAGTGAAATGTCATAGACCCACAGATATTACAAACTATTGTCTTTGTTCTGGATTAGACTTCAGAATGGATGACAAGGCCCTGGCCCTATTGTACAAGACAGACTGTATTTGAATCACAGAACATGGAGAAATCACGCTGGTACTCATCTAGAAGCTTCATCACTACTAACTAGTTTTCACTGTGCCAAGAAAGACTGTGATGCTGCTACTAGAGAAGACAGCAATAATCAGTCTTATGTAGTTGTGAACCCTGGAAACTAGTGTAGCTACTGATCTGTATACACGTGTCAGCCAGGGCAATAGAAGAATAAACATCATGGGAATTACTGACCATGCTCTGACTGAGTATAAGGCCTGCTGTACAAGATAAAATCTTTTCCTGCCATCATTTTCAGAGCCAGAATTCTGTGGCAAAGTAGACTCTCGGTCCTAGCAGAGAACTTAATACTATTACTCTGATATATGTACATGGTATTAAAATGATTCCTAATGACTTATCCTTATACCCATAGATGAGTACATTTCTCAGTTCTCATTAGAGAAGCTTCTTATTGTATTAGGTGGTGATTACCACAGACACATGCAACTGTTCGAAATGTTCTCAGAAATGTTGCTAATTTGTAAATGATGGTTTTTAAAATATGCTTTAATTGTATGAGATGTCATAATAAACCTTAGTTACCACCCTATCTCCTCTGTAACTCTTCTCTTTTGAATATCTAATTTATTTATATTATGTACATCTACAATGCTCATACTTCTCAAGCCTCAGAATGTTCTTTAAAATTGTTCACAATTTTAAAATATTTCATGATATAGTCTCTAGAACACATTATAGTAACATGATGCCTTCAAAGTAAACCACCTCTTCAGTTTTCATGCCATCTTATTTTTGCCTATAAGGAATAATTAATTTTCTGCATGTCATTTCATGATTACACTGAATATATGTCCTCTTGCACATTCTTTTGAATTCATCATGTATAATTTCATAAATTGAACTTCTTGTCATTATCCTATTAAGATATTTACTAGAGTTTTTGGACTTGTGTATATATGGCTCTGACAACACTTATTTGAATAGCTGCTATCATTAAATGTATTTCTATAAATTGTAATTGCCATATATTTCTTCAAGGTTAATTCAGGAAAATTATGCATATAATTTTATTCTATAGATAAAATAAAAAGTATAATGAAGGATAAATATGAAATAATGAAAAATTACAATTTTTATTTTAGAAATATTCATAGTAAATAAAAACAAAATATTAAATCTGGTATCAACAAATATGTTTAAGTCATATGGCACATTGAGAAATATTCTAGTTCATTGCACACAAAACTTCACAGCAATAAAGTACCCAGAATGAAGTTGCTATTTGTCATGCTTCTTTAAAATATTGTTTTCATCATGTGTCTTGCCAAGGGACACATTTCAGTGTTTTTTTTCCTTTGTCTACCGGAGGAATAATTTGCTTTGTCTAATTTTAATATCCTTGATAATTAGGTCTTGTACAATATGTCTAACTTGATTTCTCACACAGATCTATTAATCTACTCTTTCCACCTTTCTCATTACCTGATGTAAATTCCATGCATTTCATAAGCATTTTTTCTTAAAAAAATATTATCACTCACTGTAGAACTATCTTTATTTCCAATTGTTTTCCAACATTCTAAATGGCAAATCTTTTCAGGTTCCTCCTAAACCTGACCACTTACACAAAGCCATTTTCTGACTAGTCAAGTCCTCATTTACTCCTTTTTATCATATTGGTAAATTTATTAATCTTTACTTAGGTTTTTATTTAGCGACAAGCTCATTTAAGCTTATCTGTTCCTCCCACATTAGCATCCTGCCTTCTGAATAGATGACTCTACAGGCATTTGCCATCATACCAACTTCATAGACTACATATATGCTTCATACGGAATTAATCATTTGTCTTGGTGTTTTATAAATATCAGCAATATCAACATTGTCTCTGCTCTCTAGTTGATACTCTATTAAATATACAAATCTGTTTATACTGTATTCATTCAAAATGTGATGAAAATACAATGTATACAGAAAAATAGTAAGGGAAAGAATAATATTATCATCTAAATTAATTTTAGAGACAGATAAAGTTTTTATGGTTCCAGAGTTCTGTTTATTCCCATGTTTGTTGTCATTACTACTACTACTTTAGACAAGTGTCTCTCTTTGGGATAATCTGGTCAGGAACTCACTTTGTCTCCTACATTGGCTGGAACTCATGATATTTACCTCAACTTCCTATTTGCTAGGATCACAGCCATGACCATTGTGTCCAGGCTTTAAGTTTTCAACCACACTTGTTTTTGAACTTAGGGAAACAAAAGCACTTCTGTCTCTGTCACATTGAGGCATGTTCATAAATACATTGAAAGACACAATAAGTGATAAATACTCATTTGTACATTTTTACACTCCAAGCATAACAGCTTATATTTCTATTTTAACTTACTTCAAAGTTGAAAGTACTTTTAAAACTGCATTTTAGATATTTGTGCTAATGCGCTATTGAAAAGGTTACCTTCTGCAGAGTTAAACATGTGAAATGTACCCTGTGAAAGAGAAGTTTCCCAAAGGAATCCATAATGAGGAACTATATATTAAAAAGGAAAGCACACTCTTTCTCTCAAAGGATTGGGTTTTGTCATTGTAAATGAAGACTACACATCTCAGTTTAATTTGGATCAATAAAGATACTCAAAGAATGATAAAGGTGGTATTTGTGAAGGCAAAGGCTTTTGCTGGCAAATTAATGACCTGAATGCTTAATGATTTGCCCAGTGAAAGTCTAATTTGGAAAAAGGAAAGCACAGTTTAAAATTATAAAAATAACATAAATGAAAAAATGTAGGCTAATATAATTAACTAAGTAGGCAATTGGTGCCAATATCAGTCCATAATGAAAAAAAATGAATAGATAGCAAAGGATGTTAACTATAAATTACCAAAGATATATTACTATACATGGTTAAGTTATAGCTTTGGATGATTTAACAGATTACTAAAAATTAAAGGATTTTACTGGATGAAGGTCCTATGATGACCATTAATGTAATCATCTGTCTGATTCTAGGGAATGGCAATTTAGGTACCCTTTCCACCATTACTTAAACTCTTAACTGGCATTGTCCTTGTGTGTTGTAAGAGCTTGCTTGTTTGTTCCTGGCTGTCAAGAACCAAAATAATCAGACAGAAACAGTTTTAATATGACACTGCTTGGCTTATTCACTTATGCATATTTCTAGCTCACTCTTATCTCTTAAATTTACCCATTTCTATTATATTATATTTTACATTGAGGCTAATGGCCTACTGGTAAGGTTATAGTTGGCGACTTGCATCTTTCTCCTCTGGTGACTCCATGGCATCTCTCTGACTCCATCTTCTTTTCTCCCAACATTCAGTTTAGTTTTTTCCACCTAGCTCCGTTCTGCCATGCTATAGACTCAAAGCACCTTCTTTTTTTGTAATTTTTATTTCTTTGTAAATAATACCATTCAAAATTTCCACTTCCCTCTTCCCACTTCCTGCCTGCCCTACTGTTTCCCCGACCCATCCTCCTCCCTCCTCCTCCAGTCCTAAAAGAGGACAGAGTATCCTACCCTGTGGGAAGTTCAAAATCCTCCCCGTTCCATCCAGGCCTAGGAAGGTGTGCATCCAAATAAACTAGGATCCCAAAAAGCCAGTACATGCACTAGAAACAAATCCCAGTGCCATTATCATTGGCTTCTCAGTCAGCCCCCCATTGTCAGCCATATTTAGAGTGTCCAGTTTGATCACATGCTCATTTAGTCCCAGTCCAGCTGGCTTTGGTGAGCTCCCATCAAATCAGGCACACTGTCTCAGTGAGTGTATCAAAGCAGCTTTTTTATTCATTAAGCAATAAAAGTCACACATTTACAGAAGGACTTCCAACACCACTTGTAGTTTTCTGGGAGTTTAACTAGTAAAGGCAAGTGCAGAGATCTATCCTCAGCTAAGAACTGGATAAAACTCTTGGAGTCCAGAAATAGAAAAGGAGGGATTATTTTATGAGCAAAGTGGCCAAGACCGATATAGGGATGCCCACAGAAACAACTAATAGTTGTTTCTATAATAGTGGGAGGGAGCTTTCTAACCCAGGACTGACACAGAGGAACCTGCATAAGACTGAACTAGACCCTCTGAATGTTGGTGACAGTTGCGCAACATGGGCAGTTTGTGGGGCCAGTAGCAGTAGAACCAGTATTTATCTATACTGCACATTTTGACTCTTTGGAGTCCATACCCTATGATACAGAGGGGAGAACCTTGGTCCTGCTTCAGTTGATGCGACAGACTTCGTTGACTCTCCATGGGAGGCCTCAACCTCTCTGAGGAGTGTATTGGAGGTGGAGTGGGGAGAAGATGGGAAGATTGGAAGAACAGGAAGTTGAGGGCATTGGAATTGGTATATAAATTAAGATTGTTTTAAAAATAAAAAAGTTTTTATCATTAAAAATCTGTAGATTTGTTCAATTATGCCTAAAAGTCACTCATGATTAACAAGATATCCAGATAATAATAAGAGAATAAGAAGGGTTTTTTAATAATTAAATAAATGATAAAAGTAATCTAAGAAATGTCAGCTAGGCATTCGGGAAAGTATTAACTAATCTGAAAGTGCTGATTTTTAATTGTGTTTGTATCTGGATATGGATAATAGAAGTTTAGTCTTTTTCATTAGGGAATTAAAGACCTTTCCTAAATCATAAACACCTTTAAATGTATTTTTAAGATTTGAAAATTTTAGGATAGAATAAACCACAGGTTTTTTTCACACTAATATCACAAGCATATTAAATTCAGCAAATAAAAAAATAAATAACTCGTGAGTGGGCAGAAATCTAAAACATATTGTCCAAAAAAGAAACAAAAATGGATAAAATTCCATGAAAATAAATTTGATATCATCTGTAATGCAATTCATAATGGAAAATATACCAATTCTTTAAGAATAGCTATGTCCAATAGAATGAACATAATTATATAAGTATGAGTAAACATATAAAAATTTTAGTACATTGTTACATCATTAACAGTTACATAAAATGGTACAATCATATCAGAAGACATTCTCTGAGTTCCTTCAATGTCAAATCATTTGATCGAGCCACTTTATTTTTAAAAGCTGTTGAAAATTGCAGATATATATGCTCCAACCAAAATTTTCTCAGAAATGTTAATAATATTATTATTATTCATAATATCCAGAAAATTGAGAAGCTAATGAGCAAGTCAAGTCCTAACACCCATTGTTTTGGGCTTCATAATTGCATATGCAATATGGTCAGCTGCTTCAAATTACCTGCCACCTTGAATTCCCTGATACAGGGGACTGTCTCCTTTAAATGCTAGCTAAAGGAAACACTCTCTCCATTATACTGCATCTGAAGAATGTTTATCATAAAATCAGAAGAAGAAATTAAGACAAAAATTGATCCAAGGAATTGATCAGGCTGTGATAAACCCAAAATTGTAGTACTTCAGCTGTTAGAACATGTTTCTATGAGGAAAGCAGAAAAAGTTTGAAATTCAGATTTTATCCCTACTGCATGTACTATCTTTTTGGGAACCTATTCTATTTGGATGGACACTTTTCTCCGCCTAGATATAGTAGGGAAGGCCTTGGACCTTCCCCAAAGCAATGTGCCTTAGCCTCTCTGAGAATTTTATGGGGGTGGGGTGGGAAGGTGTGTGAAGAAAATGGGAAGAGAGGATGGAGTGAGAACTTAGATTGTTATTTTTAATGAAAAAGTATAGCTTGTTTTCTTTTTTAATAAATAAATAATTAAGTAAAAATAAATAAAATCTGTTAAATACACTAACAAAATCTTAGGATATTTTGATGAGATCTTGGGGGATGGGGTCATGCTGAGGCAAACACAGACTCTGGAGGTCTTGTTCCTGAGATTTAAAAGCTGAAAAGGACTCAAGGAGTCAGAACAGGAGCCAGTAATGTAATAATTTGCTCTATTTTTTAGGTTTCTTTGGTCTGTATCTTGTGAACTTGGATAAATATGAATTCAAAGGTCATAGATTACCTTGTTTGATAAAGAAAAAAATTTCCAGATTAAAACAGTATTCAAACTAACAGTTATTAAATGGCTATAGTGATCAGGTCCACTAAAGAATAATGCCACTGTGATAATAACAAAGGTGTCCTGAGGGCAAGATTTCCATAAGTAGAAAGTCCAACTTGTAAGCTTTGAGAGTTTAAAGGACTCATGTCATTTCTAGTAGGAGGAGGGCCAGGCCACTTGTTTGTCCTGGCTGCCCAGCATGCTTAGCCCTGAAATAATCACACAGAAATTGTATTAATTAAATTACTGCTTGGCCCATTAGATCTAATTTCTTATTGACTAACTCTTACATCTTAGTTGAACCCATTTCTGTTAATCTGTATATTGCCATGTGGCAGTGGCTTACCAGCAAAATTTCTGTATGTCTTATTCTGGTAGCTCCAGGGTGTCTCTCCCTAACTCTACCTTTCTTTCTCCTAGCATTCAGTTTTGTCTCCCCCACCTATCTAAGTTCTGTCCTATCGACTGTCCAGGCAGTTTCTTTATTCATTAATGCTAATCACAGCACACAGAGGGGACTCACACATCAGTATGAGAACTTCGCTGATCCAGCCACCAGGCCCGCTCCTTGTTTCCTCTAATATATAATCACAGACAATTCTTTGGAAGCCTACATCCATATTAAATCATTTTTATGTAAGTTCATTGGTCATGATATTTTATCACAGCAATAAAAAGATACAGAAGTCAGCATAAGTGACTGTGTAATTGCTCTTAAGATTCTGACTATGTGATTTTTTAATTTGTTTTTGTTTGTTTTTAAGAATTTGGGACAGTATGACTTTGAGGCTTTTGAACAGAAAACTGTTCAACTCTATATAGTTGAACTCTATAAACAAAACATAATAGCCATCCTAGTAGGAACTTGGAAGGCAATGCTTCTGAAGAGTATGCTTCTGAAGACACTGACCAAGAGTTTTCGAAATAGAACATTACTAGTAACTATGCAAGAGATTGTTCTTTTCATATCTAGGCAAAAAATGTGGATATATTCTAACCTTGTCCTAGGAACTTGCCTGAGGCTAAATTTAAGTGTAATGGACTGATTTATTTGAAAGAGTTCAAATAGTGTGATATTAAATCTGCCACATTATTATTAGTAATCACTCTTGTGCAGGTCTGCAATAAAAGGGAGAAAATTAGAGAGATATGAAAAATGTATAGTTTGCAGTGAAAAGGGGCACTGAAAAGTTTAATGTTGTGCATAAAGAGATAAGTAGGATACGGAGAGCCTTGATCTGCATTGGAATAGAAAGAATTGTGCCACTGAGGCAAGACTTCATCCTGAGAAAGTCTAACTTTGTCAAAATGATGATATTGATTATGTTTTCCCCTTCCGGAAAGCAAATTCAATCAAAGGTGCAGCAAATGATTCTAGAATAGCATGGTCCATCCCAAGCTGGTAGCCAACCTTGGCAGTGTCATTCACAGTGTGCTGACTTTAGAGTCATCAAGGATGCATCAAAAAAAGAGTCATGAAATCTTCATCTTCAATTTTGAGAGTAGCTATGACTTATACCAGAGAATATACAGCCAGGTAGTCCCGAAAGGCTGCACTGAGGGAAGGCAAGAGGCCAAATGTGGACATTTCCTCATGCTGGGAACCTAATCCTGGGTTTCAGTGGAGACCCCAAGACATTAGAGATGATATTCATAATCTTGGACATTTGACTAATTGGTGACCAAGTAGTAGTGTTATTTGAAAGAAGGTAGGGGCATGATCCTGTTGGAGAAGGTATTGCAGTGGATGAAGGGCAGGCTTTGAAAGTATAAATGGTGAACTCCATTTGTAGTTCACGATCTCTCTTTCATCTTCCAGGTCAAGGTGAGTGCTCAGCTGTTGCTCCTGCTGTTGCCAGGCCTGCCATCTGCTACCTGTGCTCCACTTATTATTATCTCTAGCCACCCCCACAACCATAAGTCAAAATACAGTCTTCTCTCATTTGCCTTGGTCATGCATTTGTATTTACTTAGCATTGGTCTAGGATATTGTTCTGGGTATTCTGCAATTTCAACTATTTTACCTGTCCCAAATAATGCTGTAAATCCTAAAGGTTCTCTAGTGTTAGACTTACAAAGAATTTTTCGTTTCAGAACAGAATAGCCACAAATAGATAAATAATGGATAAATGTAATGTAAAGCTCTGATCTTTTTTGAGAAGTCATACTATACATCATCAATAACTCAAACCAAACATCATTTTAATTTTTACAGGGAATTTGATGATTTCAGAACCTGTTGATTTCTGATTCTAGAATTCTTATAATTTTACAACTTGGGTGGAGGAGTCATTGTTAAGTTTCTCATTGCACTGAATGGTAGTAAATACAGAGACAGATATATTATCGGCCTTGAAGGACCTACTTTCAAGGTTACAGCCAGGGTTCCATGAAGAAGTGTACAACAAAGCAACACTGAGCTTCTCTTTTTCTGTCTGAAGGTAAAGACTCCTATAGACAATCTGAGGGTCATGCTCTTTATTGTTGGCAGTCCTACTTCTATCACTACTGCTTCTAGATCTTCTTTGTTTCAATTCTTCCTTGCTTTCTTGTTCACATGACCCAAATACATCTTTTTACAGGAGGCTTAGGCAATAAAAAAACTCACAAGGGTTACATCTCATTCATGACAGCACATTCGTTGGGTAAATGATAAGTAGCAGAGACATCCACTATGGCAACGCTTAGATGGGGAATGGTGTGTGACACCTTTGTGGGCAGTGGCATTGAAAATGTCTCAATAATAAAATTATGTTATCTTATCCTGTTTGTAACCCCAGAACATAAAAAAGGGGTTGTAACTTTGGCTGCAAGGCCAGATCATCATTTGTAATCTTGGCTAATTGTGTAATTTTAGCTTTGTCCAGCTGTAGCTGGACATGAGACTAATTTTCACTAAACTTGGTTAATTTATTGTTATTTCTGACCTAAACAATACACAGTTGATGGAGGAGGGTTATCTGTCTATTGTGTTATTTTCATTGGTCAATAAAGAGACTGCCTTGGTCCCTTGATAGGACAGAAAATTAGGTAGGCAGAGTAAACAGAACAGAATGCTGGGAAGAGGGCTATGAGGCAGAAGCCATGGAGCCAGCCACCAGGTCAGACATGCTAAATCTTTTCCAGTAAGCCACCACCTTGTGGTGCTACACAGATTATTAGAAATGGGTTAATATCAAGATATGAGAGTTAGTCAGGAACTAACTCTCTAGAGATAATGGGCCAGGCAGTGCTTAAATGAATACAATTTGTGTGTTGTTATTTCTGGGACTAAGCTAGCCATGCAGGAGCCGGGTGAGGCGAAAAGCAGGCCTGCCCACAGCCCCTCACTACACACAGTTAGATGAATTTTGAGTTTTATATCATAAACTGAGATTAGAAATTTATGTAGAATGTTAATTGCTAAGGAATTTAGTAGGGAGTGGCCTCTGGCCTGTGTTATGAGTCAAGTTTAGTTAGAGAAATTGGCATAGTATTTTAGGAACCTTTATGTTAATAACCTTGGTTGGACATCTGTGACTCTGACTTTAACTTATGATCTGTTTACAGACACATTCAGTCTAGTTTGAACTTGTCCTGAGGTGAAAATGAGCTAATTGTGTGTAGTTTGAGTAAAAGGAAAAAAAGCAGGGCTTTTCGGTGTCTTATAGTCCTCTTGGGACAATAGACCTAGTAATGAAGCATATCCTAGTATATTTTCTATATATCCATATTATATAGCTTAATGAGAAGCCATCTTACTGCCCATGTATGGATAAATGTCCATTTATGAAACAGATGAGTTATGTAAAGTACAGAAACCAAATTTTATATTCTTATATAGAATGAAGGAGAAAGAAGAAAATAAATATCAAATAATAAGACATTGGGGTTAATTCAATGGGAACTTTATGGTAGTAAGGTATGTATACCAAAATATATATAGGTAATAAATAATTTCCTCAGTCCTTGCAACTCCTTATCTATGTAAAACCCAATTGTATTTTGCTTTTCCGTACCTTTATACCTGTTTTCACAATTTTCTTACTGTATTTATTTTGAATTCACATCCTCAGTTGAATAGGTGTAGAGTATTTTCCAAATGCTATCTTATAATCAATTGTCTTTTGACATAAGACAGAAAGCAACAGCAAAAACTGGATGCAAAAATTACTTCTGTGAAATAACTCCCTGTGTTTGAGGGCCTTAAGTTCAATTATCTTTGAAGAACTCTGAATGCTAAAAGATTTGTCATGATATGAAGATTTTTTTCTGACATCCACAACTATTAACAGTAGCACATTTAGGATTATTAAAATTCTGAAGAAATGTTGGGCATATTATGTATTCCTCACTCTCAAAAAAAAATCAGTTAAATAATAGTCTTCCAAAGGAGCAATCTTTGTCAGCCTGGCAGTGGAAAGAAACAATGTTACTTCAGATATGTATTTTAATTTCTAGCTATGCTTACTTTGAATGATAATAATCATAAGGCTGAATTTTACACACAGTGGCTTCCTTTCTAAGTTTAATGTGACAACTTTGTTCTTCACTGTGGTTATTTATTCCTTATACTAAAGTCTTGCTGGAATGTAAAATATAAATAGTAAAACCCACATTGTAGTGATTGAAGTGGAACTATGTTACAATGATTTTAAAAATAGCAGGATAAGAAAATGTTCTCATTTTTTTTTAGTTCTTGGTCCTTAAAATACTTTTTTCTACCTATAATCTATTTTTACTGCTTACTGGGAAATTATACTTATTTATATACAAACTGACCAGAGTGATTTTGAAAAGATGTTACATCACTCAGGATAATTACAGCCAAACTTCAAAAAAAAATACCCCTTTCACCAAGTTTCAAGGATTATAACCCACAAATATTATTTTTGCCCTTTTTTTACTTATGTTGACATTTGTTTAGGTGTTTCTTCTCACCATTTGTATGACATACAGTCACTAAATCATATTTTGCTCACAACCAGTTCAGAAGCAAAAGGAGTCATTGATCAGCACACCCATTTGCAAGGCAACAGTCATCTCCTTGACTATCTCTGTTTTCAAACAGATGTATAATGAAACCTACAAAGTACATGGAAAGAGGGGATTTAGTAGTTGTATACGTATGAGGATCCAAATTCAGTCATTTGTCCATCACACAGGAATGTTTAAATCTCCATAAAAATCTGTTTCAGGTGGTTCCAACCAACAGGACATAAGATTATGGCACCTGGGAACTCAAAGGCTTTCTCGAGGGTACAACCACCAGGTAAAGACTAGTGCCAATGTAAACCAAACCAAACCAAACCAAACCAAACCAACCAAACAAACAAAGATCACTCCATGATTTAGTTGTAGTTTTTTTTTGTTTGTTTGTTTTTTTGGGTTTTTTTTTTGCACAATTTGAGGATATTCCACAAGCTGTGTTCTATGAGTAGTGAGGGGTCTTCAATCAGGTATATTGGTTGAATGAGATTCCCCCATGGGCTAATACATTTTAATGTTTGGTCACCAAGGAGTGGGACTCTTTGATAGTATTAGACAGAATAGGAGCGGTAGCAGATTTGGAGGAAGTATGTCCCTTACCGCAGCTTTGAGCTTTCCAAGGCCCCATGCCAGGTCCAGACTCTCTATCTTTGTGGATCAGTTTGTAGTTCTTAGCTACTGATTTGGAGCCGTGATTGTCCCATGCTTGACGTCATGATGATACTACAGTGACTCTCTGAAACTGTAAGAAAACTACAATTAAATGATTTCTTTAATGAGTTGTCTTAGTTATGATACACTCTCACAGCAATAGAACAACTGGTAAAGCGCCAGATAACGAGTAATGCTCTCATCAAGAACTCCCTAGACTTTAATTTGTGAGAAATAAATTGTTAGAAATCTCTCTCTCTCTCTCTCTCTCTCTCTCTCTCTCTCTCTCTCTCTTTCTCTCTGTCTCTCTAACACGCACATGCACACACACACACGCACGCACACACACACATGCATCTCCATATATAGGAAGAACAATTCAATGTTCATGTAAGAAACAGTTGACGCCCAGTTAAACAGCTCACTAAGTTTTTACTAATCACAATATCAATTTAAATTTTCTATGTGAACAATTCTGGGTCAGAGTTCTTGGAGAAGAGCCATACTTAGAATTCTCTGTACAAGACTCAGAAATTTCTTTTCTTGATCTTAAACCCTTCATTTTTATTGGCCATCTCCTCTGCCATGTCACTGTCTGCCAAGTTACCACCAAGTTCCCTGGTTAATCCTTTGAATTTCCAATATTGACCTGTAACATGAGGGCCGGCTTGTTGGGGTTTCTGTTCCCGCCCGGTACCCTACAGCCGGCAAATCCCAAAGAGAAATCACACACAGGACTCCATAAGGTTATAAACTGATTGGCTCATTAGGTCAGGCTTCTTGTTAACTCTTGTAACTTATATTAACCCATTATTCTCATCTATGTTAGCCATAATGGCTCCGTACCTTTCTCAGCTGGGCAAGTTACATGCTGCCTCTTCAGTGGTCTGCGCAGGAGTGGCTGAGGGCTTCCTGTGTCCCAGAATACTCCCAGTCTCTTTGCTCCACCCCTACTTCCTGTCTGGCTTTCCCACCTATACTGCCTGCTTGACCAATCAGCATTTTATTAAAATATGATTGACAGAATACAGACAATTCTCCCGCACCATTGACCCCTTTATTTCTATTTTATCCTTATCTTTGTATCTTTTCCATTAATGATCCTTCTCTATTTGGCTCATTTCTAACTCTTTAAGTTTCACATGCTAAAAGCACAAAATAACCACTTTGAGACAGGATTCACACAGGAGAGAGAAAAGGAGATATTTTTTTTTTTGGTCATTTATTACTTCAATGAGTAAGCTTCTTTTCCAGTCTATTTATGACTTTCATCAAAGCAGTATCTGTCTCCAAAGTAAGAGCAAAATAATGTAATAATGTACTTTCCCAGTTTTATTCATTTGTATATAAATATATCATGCTTTTATTTTTTGTAGCCGTGTAATAGTCCATTGACCATATTTTAATCAATTTACCTGTTAATGAACAACTAGATTATTATCATTCCCTAGCTGTTTCCAACAAAGCAGCAATGGCCACCAATGAACAAGTATCTCTGTCACTGGAGGGATATAAATTGCTTTGAGTATGTACCCAGGAGTGCAAAGTTATTTGTATGGTAGTTATCTATTTTAAGCTTATGATAAACCTTTAGATTTTGTTTCAAAGCATTTGTAATAATTTTCACCCCCTTCAACTATGTATAAGAGTATCCCTTTGGCTATATATGCAACATTATCAACATTATTTAATGTCATTTCTATTCCTGACAATGGCCATTTTGATTGGGATGAGATGGAATTATAAAACTTTTAATATGTAATTCCATAGTGATTAAAAATGTTTTAACATTCTATAAAAATTTTATTTTTATTAGTTTTTCATATTCAGTTCCATATCTTATTTTGTAGCTTTTTGTGGGATTTCTTGATGCTCACCTTTTATTCTTTGTAGATCCTATATGTTAACAGTCATCTACTTATGACTGATGAAGGTTTTCTTTCTATTATTTGGTTACATCTTTAGTAGATCAAGAGTGTCCTTCATATCACAAAAGCCCTTTAGCTTCATCAAATATCATTTGTCAATCATTGAGCCTATTAATAATTCTACCAGAGTCCTATTTAGAAAATTGCTACTTGTACCTACTTCTTGAAATGTAGTTTTACCTCAAAAAGTATTAGGAACTGGGCCTTATATGCAAGTACCTGATCTATTTCTTATTGAGTTTTGTGAAATATTATAAATAAATAAGTATCCGTTTAATTTTCATGAATGATAAAATTCATATTTCCATGGATTATTATTTGAAGATGTGTTCTATAATCTAATTCACACTGTTTTGGATTTTTTTCCAAAAATATCAGATAACTGGGGAAGTATTAACTCATGTTTCAGTCATTTACTCCACTTTATTGATCAACGTGTCTGTCACGTCAACAGAATCTTGTTTTAATCATTTTTGTTCTGTAGCATAATTTGAGATCAGGTATGGTAATATCTCACTCAGTATTGTACATTTTAGGAATTAATCCAGCTACCTGACATCTTTTTTGCATAACCATGAATTTGAAGATGACTAGCTTTTCTATTTCCTTTCAGAATGACCTAAATCCTGAATAAGATTTCAGTTAAACTGTAAATTGTTTTTTATAAAATAGCCATTTCCAACCAATCTGTTCTTCTAATATATAGGCATGAGAAGGGTTTTCATCTTCTATTTTCTACCTCATTATTATTTTTAGTATGTTTTTACTAAAAAGAAACAGTATGTTTTTACTCTTATGTTTTTACTCTAGATGTCTTTCTTCCTTTGCTTATTTTTTGTTTATCAAAATGTATTTTATTTTGTCTGTGTTAATGCTGGCATTCTTTCTTTGTTTGTCTTTTTCCGATATGTTTATCATTGGTATATAAGAAGTCACCACATTTTTTCTTGTGTGTGTGTGTGTGTGTGTGTGTGTGTGTGTGTGTGTGCATGTGTGTGCATGTGTGATCTTTAGGGTCTCTTATGTATATGCAGATGTGGTTATTTTGCCTTTTTTTATTTGATTACTTTTAATTTTTTGTCTTGTTGCACAAGTTAAGACTTCAAGCACTATGTTGATGTGAAAATAGAGAACACCCTGTGCTCTTCTGGATCTTCATGGAAATACTTGGAATTTTCTATTATCCTGATAGCAATTACAATTTGTCATACTTGCCCTTTATTATGTTGAGGTATATGCCTGCTTCTCTGGTTTTTCTTTCACTTTTATCATTATGCAATAGTAAATTTGTATGGTGGTGTTGTAGACATGGACCCAAGTAATCAAGACAGAGAAATGAAAAAATAAAATCTCAAAGGGAACTTTGAGTCTTCATAGAAATATTTCAAAAGCTACTAAAGGTGAAGTGTTGTACTTAGCATGAATTTTTGATATAAATTCATAATTGACAATTATATAGCTTATCACTTAAATATTTCCATGTTATCTGCAATGTTTCTTTTTACTTGAAAGAAAAACAATGAAAATAAAATGAATATTTTATATTTTCTCACTAATTATTATGACGAATTCTTTGTCATATAAATATTTTATCATGAAGAAATAATGCTGCTGCTCTGTAAATGGGATGATCGGATATTCTTAGATACCTTAAGTCATCTGTGACAGCTCAGACTTCAATGAAGCAGCTTTATAATTATATGCAATATCATTACTTTTCAGTCAAAGTTTTGAGGAAAACTCTTTTTGCTGATTCTTGGCAAACCCAAGATGTATGATGTAGACGTTGGCCTCATACTTAAATAGAAAGATTTAATGCTGATGATGTTAGCCAGACTTTTGATTCTCCTAATTCCTGCATCGCAACAATGCTCCAGACTAGATGTTGCAGGGGCATTTTAGGTTTAAGTAATAACAATAAATAAGTTTTAAGTTGGGCTCTATTAGCATGTTTGCTTGTTTGTTTGTTTAGCTTAAGACAGAGTCTCTATGTACCCCTTGCCTAGCTTCAAATTTACTCTGCCTTATGGCCTCAAATTCACAGAGATGAAGTTGTCTTTGCCACCTATGTGCTCGAAAAATATAAATATGCCAGCACAACTAGCTATTAATTGTGTCTTTATTTCATCCTTGTAACAAACAGGTGATGAGACTGTTTCCTTTCATTTCAGAAGGAAGGAAACTGACATCAAAAGACACCAGCCAGCAGAAGAGCCTGGTTTTTGTGTAAATGACTAATCTTTAAATCCTGTCAAAGTGATTTGAGTGTCTGCATTGCAGTGTCATTGTTTTTAGTATATCAGTTATTGATATTTTGCATACTCTATTTTAACAGAGTAGATGGAAAAACTTAGGCCTGAGTATAAATAATCTTAGAAAGAAGCAATGTCTTAAAGCTTCATTTGTGCTTTTGTATTTGCCATTATATAGTATTATGTATACAAGAATCATGTTTATATTTGCATATATAATATCAATTATATGTTCTCTAATAATTTTATTGGCTTTGTGATTTCCTCAAAACGACTTAATAATTTCCTTGAAGACAGTGACATAATATTTAGAATTTCTGTACATTTGAAACATTTATCCAATTTACTGTTTTGTCACCTTAATTATGAAAGCCTACTTCATGCATATCTGTGTGTAGTGGCATTTAATTGTGTTTTAATAAATAAAGACTGCCTGAAAAGTCTCTGAAAATAAGGAAACAACCTTCTTAAAGACCCAGAAATACCACTTTTGGGTATATACCCAAAGGATGATCAATTGTACCAAAAGGACATATGTTCAACAGTGTTCATAGCAGCATTGTTTGTAATAGCCAGAACCTGGAAACAACCTAAAAGCCCCTTGACTGAAGAATGGATAAAAAATGTGGTACATTTACACAGCAGAAAAAAATAATGATATCTTGAAATTTGTGGGCAAATGAATAGATATAGAAAACATCATATTTCGTGAAGTAACCGAGACCAGAAAGACAAATATTATGTGCTTACTCATAAGTGGCTTTTAAACATAAAGCAAAAAAAAAAGCCTACAATTACAATCCGAGAGAACTGAGAGAACCTAGAAAGCAATGAGGACCCTAAGAGAGACATACATGAATCTAATCTACATGGGAAGTAGAAAAAGACAAGTTCTCCTTTAATAAATTGGGAGCATAGGGACAGAGGGGTGTGGAAGTAGAGGGAAGAGGTAGAAAAGGGAGTAGAGAAAAATGTATAGGTCAATAAAATCAGTTTTTTTTTCTTTTTGTAGCTAAGTAAGCCATATCTCTAAAGTCTCCATTTGGAACCTGAATATCATAACAGTACACTGTAGTTTATCTGCTTGCTGTGTGACTTAATTTAATGCCTATGTGGACCTTGTTGTTTATTGAAATAAACATCTTAGTTTCTAAAAAAAAAATAAAGTGAAATCTGTTACTGAGGAAAAGAGCGAGGTCAAGATTAGCATTCCTACTCATTGCTTCTTTTTGAAAAGGATGCCCAGTGCATTAAAATTAGTCATAAAATATGTCAGTAGGCCTCAGGCAGTTTCTGGAAATCATGAAGATTCATGGAAAAGGGGTCTACTATCTCTCAGTCTAGAAAATAAAGACAAATGAGAGAGTTTTTCTCCCTTTACTTGTATGAGTTCTGGCAAATGTAGTAGTAATTGCTTTCAAATCAGAAATACATTTTATAAAAATAGTAAGCTCCTCCTGACAGTGTAGAAGCATTTAGGTCAGTAGTAAGCCTTAAAAAGTATAATTAGACAGTATAATGAAAGTGCAGATGGTTTTTACATAGTTCTGACCATGTATGTTTGAGCTTTGCAGTTTTCCTCTTGCAAGCTATTTCCCAAAACAATTGTGTGAACTTGTACTAACATTTCCTATGCGGTAACCTCTCTTAATTTACCATCCCTTCCTTCTCCCCTGAGTACCTGGGATGGAAACATGCAAGCGGTTTTCCTTGAATAGTTATCCCAGAAGACAACAGAGTATTGATGACTTCAGGGGTTGTCAGTGAAATCTAAAGTAGGCCATTTTTCTAACCATGAAATTATCAATTTTATTGAAAAGCAATAGAAAATCTTGGGAATTCTGAAGCATAAAGAAAATGAATAAATTTTTATAACTGTCAAAATTAATTATTTTTTTCCTCTTACTTTTTCTCCTTCCTTCTTCTAATCTCTCTTCATAATTTGAGCAATTTTTATTGTTCTATGAAGTGCTGTTCTAGGGGGAGCCTAAACATTAATTGGGGAAGAATAAAAATAAAGTTAGAAATTTTACTCCACGAAAAAATCCTTAGAAGCTATCTACAAGCTTATATTCTCCAGAAATGACATCCAAGATGTTGGAGAAGTGAAAGTGGATAGTATCTTACAACCATGATCCAGAAAGTTCAGGATCTAAGGGTGATTGAAGAACATAATCTGAGGTGAGGGCCAGTCACTCTCCGGAATTATGGCTCCTTTTAACTCATTTTATCACTATATTTAAGTCATATGTCTCAATGACTGTGAATTGAGAACATTAACCTTAAGTTTTCTATAAAACTACACAAGTAAAACTGCACCGTGACATTTCAAACATCCACTAAAGAAAACATGTTTGTGTATAAAATGAATGCAGAGCCCGCGCAGCAAACGATTTGTATTTTCCCCCACTCTCCTTCCAAGTGATGCTATTGTTTCTGTAGAAGCACTGTTGCCATTGTTAGATAGGTATGCTTCAATTTAATATTTTTTGTCTCTAGCATTTTAATTTCTTCAGTAATTCTCCTACTTATAGATATCTTAAACTTGCTATAAAATGAAGGATCTTAAGTGATTGATTTATTAATCTTTGCAAATCAGTGACATTGTTGGGTACAGAAAAAAATACAACTGACTTTTTGGTGAGTGGACTATTCTTTTGGGGAACATTTAAGGCATGTTTATTAGTTGATCAATTTGTTACTTTTCTGTCAAATATTGCACAAGTTTAGGCTGTGCTGAAGAAGTAGAAATTAATAAAGTGATGAAGAAAGGATGCATTTCTTTGTAGTTCAGTATTTTAAAGTAGGAATAACTTAAGAATATCTCCCTTGGGTGAACGCACCCTTCGCGGTCCTGACTTCCAGTGTTCCAATGTGGGTCTCCGTCTCTATCTCCATTCATCGTCGGATGAAGGCCCCCTCTGATTTTACTTTCCTTGCTCACGATCTCCCTCCCTCTGCTTCTCATTTGGACCTAGGGAGTTAAGGCCAGTGTTCCAATATGTGTCTCTGTCTCTGTCTCCATCCATCGCCATATGAAGGTTCTGGGTGGCATGCAAAATATTCGTCAGTATGGTTATGGGCCAAGGCCAGATCAGGCACCCTGTTCTCTGCTGTCCAGAGTACAATCTGGGGACCTCTCCTTGGGCCTGGGAACCCCTCCAGAATCAAGTCACTTGCAAACCCTAAAATGGCTCCCTTAGTTGAGATATAAACTTCCCTGCTCCCAAAACCATCCTTCCTCCCTCCCCCACTCCCATTCCCCCAAGCCATCCCCAATCCTCTCCCTCTCCCTCTCCCTAACCATCTTCCCCTACTTCCACCCCCCTACCCCCCATGCACCCGAGTTTGCCTGGCAATCTTGCCTAGTTCTAATATCCAGGAGGATAACTATATGATTTTCTTCAGGTTCACCTTCTTATTTAGCTTCTCTAGGATCACAAATTATAGACTCACAGACCTTTAACTATGGCTAGAATCCACTTATGAGTGAGTACATACCATATTCCTCTTTTTGGGTCTGGGTTACCTCACTCAATAAAGTGTTTTCTATTTCCATCCATTTGCATGCAAAATTCAAGATGTCATTGTTTTTTACCGCTGAGTAGAACTCTAATGTGTATATGTTCCACACCTTTTTAAACCATTCTTCTATTGAGGGGCACCTAGGTTGTTTCCATGTTCTGGCTATTACAAATAGTGCAGGTTTGAACATAGTTGAACAACTACTTTTGTAGTATGATAGAGTATCTCTTGGGTATATTCCCAAGAGTGATACAAGGGGATTGATCGAATGAGAGCTCACCAAGGCCAGCTGGACTGGGACTGAACGAGCATTTGATCAAACCGGATTCTCTGAATGTGGCTGACATGGGGGCTGACTGAGCCCCCGAAGTCCAAATGAAGTCTGAGAAGCCATTGACAATGGCACTGGGTCTTGTTTCGTCTGCATGGACTGGCTTTTTGGGATCCTGGCCTGTTTGGATGCTCACCTTCCTGGACCCGGAGGGAGGTGGGAGGAACTTGGATTCCCCACAGTACAGGAAACCCTGACTACTCTTGAGAATGATGAGGGAGGAAGAGAGGGAGTGGGAGGAGCGGGAGGGTATTGGGAGGAGGGGAGGAAGTGGAAAGAGTGTTTTCGGATACTTGAATAAACAAAAATAAATAAATAAATAAATTAGCCTATACGCAGAAAAAAAAGAATATCTTCCTTGAATGGTCAGAGAAGAGAAGAGAGAAATAAACAGTTGGGAGATTTGTACTTCTTAAGAAATGAGAAAAAAAATGGAGGTGAGTAGAGCCTGGAGTCTGTGGGATGGATCTTTTCTCTTGTGATTTGATGGGATCACTACACCAGATGTGTTTTCCTTTAGGGTTCTGTTGAGCTTTCAACCTGGACTTACATGGTGTTAGTCATGACTGTTTATGTCACTTGACATCTATGCTCCTTCAAGCCTGGTCACAAGGTGAAAGCATGCCGAGTGAAGGATTCCCAATGGTGCCTGGGTAGGAATTCTCTCTATGCTCCTTCCTCTCTGGAGAGATGTAATGCTCCAAACAAAGAAGTTCTTAATTATGTCTGTGGTTATTATTAATGTTTTTGTTTATTTTGTCACTGATCCTGATCGTCTTTGGCAAAATACATAAAACATTATTAGCTAATAGAGTGCTCATTGTTCTACAAGTAGTTACCACTATGGTTTTCATTCCCTTCTGAATTTCTAGAGCCACCCTCCTATTCCAGCTCACCACATGCACTACATTGAACCCCAAGGAATCCTGTAGCTTCTTAGAGACTAAGAATACCAATGAATTTTATCTGTGCTGGTTGTACCCTGATTTACCGTATTAAAAAAAATCTTGTATACATCATCAGAGATAAATGTGTCATGCTGAATTTCATGATAGCGATGAAGCAGAATGGTAACTGCTGACAATGCCATTGCACAGCTGAACATATGACAGTGTCAGATGGAAGAAACACATGCAGAATTTCAGAAACAGAAGGGTTCTAACCATGGATACTCATTTGTTTCATATTATATATTTGTACTGTAAGATGAAAATTTTTAATTACCTAAAATGAGCAAGAAATAATTCTATTTCATTTTTTCTCATCACCAGTCTTTAAAATGCAAAGATGGCAGTGAAATATTGGAGGTACCTTAAATTTGTTAAGTATATATTGTAAAGAAGCAATTCAATTACATTTTAATAGGTATGATAATAAAATTGCAAATCTGTCTTTTTAATTCAAGGCACATAGCATTTGTGAGTTTATAAACAAAAAGAAAATTAACTTTATACACAGAAAAAATGTTATATGCTCAGGAATCAAATTTCTAAAATACATGCTGCAGCTTCCCAGACACAGTTTCTGAAAGTCGGATTTTCTTTCACTAGTCATGAAGAGTTAGACTTGTCATTTATGAAATATTTTACAGTTGATTGTTGTGCTATTCAGGTAAGAGGAGTGAGCTGATGCTATCATTGTGCATGACCTGTACTGTCTAGAACAGTGGTTCTCAACCTTTTTAATGCTTCAGCCCTTTAACACAGTTTCTCATGTTATGTTCTCCAACCATTAAACTATTTTTGTTACTGCTTCATAATTGTAATTATGCTACTGTTATAAATTGTAAATCAAATATTTACGTGTTTTGATGATCTTAGGAGACCGCTATGAAGGGTCATTTTACTCCATTGAGAGTTGGGACCCACAGGCTGAGAACTGTTGTTCTGGAGTAAAAGGGACGACACTATCCAGTGTATATTAGTGCATACCATTCTACTTTATGAAATTAAAGGAACAGTAATTGTTCTTGAGGATAAATATTTTTCTGAATTATGTATTTGTAGAAATGGGACAAGATACTATTTTTATCAGGTAAATTTTGTCTTCATTTTCAGTGGATTATAGGTACAGTACAATTCCCTGAAGACTCAACCTTAAATCTAACGCTTTTTGAAGGCTTAAAAATTTCTTTACAATTCAGTATGCCATATATTTTAAGATATATAATTCTTTCACTTGACATTACTATCAATTCATTTTCAAATAATTTTTCTATTACAGTAGATGGCATGTCTACTGATATTTCTTTGAAGTAAAGTGGCTTCCAATGGACATGCCCTTTTCTACCCCAGTTTGTGTTGCTCCATGTATTCCTTCAGTAATAAAGAAATTGCTTCCACTTATTAATAAAACATTACCATTTTGTCATAACAATAAAGTTTTCCTTCCTGGAGGCTCAGCATTGCCAATGCTTGCTGAATGTGTTGAACTTGCAGATAGCTTAGTGTGTTTTTGACCAAAAAAAAATATTGGGGAATTGAAGACATCCCTTCAAGCAATTATAAAATAATATCAACAAATCTTGAATTCTTTTTTGAAATATTTCTTGTATCTAGAACTGTGTCTGAACAAGCAGATAGTTAAAATATTTGTTTAATGGATTGATAAAATATTGAAGTGATGGAGAATCTAGAGATGATTTGACTTTAATTACTAATTCATTTTTGAGATGAATCCTATAGCTAAAATGAAGTATTAAGTTAAGTTAATGGAATATATAATGGCAAGTCTTACCTCCTGAAAGAAAAATATGGCACTCTGCTAACACTACTACAGAAAGCTCTGGAAAGAAACAGATTTATTCCGTCAATCACTATCTTAAGTTACACTTCTGTGACACATAAGCAATGCAATCAGTTACCAAGATTAAAGCCTCGGCCATGGGTGTACAGGAGGGAGGGGATAAGGGGATATGGATAGAGAGAGGGAGAAGGGGAGGATTGAGAAGAGCTTGGGGGAATGGGATATGTGGGATGGAGGAAGGGTGGATATGGGAGCAGGGAAGTAAATATCTTAATTAAGGGAGCCATTTTAGGGTTGGCAAGAGACTTGACTCTAAAGGGGTTCCCAGGTCCAAGGAGATGTCCCCAGCTTGTTCCTTGGGCAACAGAGGAGAGGGTGCCTGAACTGGCCTTGTCCCACAGCCACACTGATGAATATCTTGCCTATCACCTTTATCTGGCAATGGATGGAGATAGAGACAGAGACCCACATTGGAGCACAGATCTGATTTCCCAAGGTTCAAAGGAGGGAGAACATGAGCAAGGAAGTCAGGACTGCGAGAGGTGCGTCCACCCACTGAGATGGTGGGGCTGATCTAATAGGAGCTCACCAAGGCCAGATGGACTGGGAGTGATGGAGCATGTGATCAAATCAGATTCTCTGAATGTGGCTGACAATGAAGGCTGACTGAGAAGCCAAGGACAATGACGCTGGGTTTTGATTCTACTGCATGGACTGACTTTGTGGGAGCCTGGTTTGTTTGGATGCTCACCTTCATAGACCTGGATGGAGGGGGGAGGACCTTGGACTTCTCATGGGGCAGGGAACCCTGACTGCTCTTAGGACTGGAGAGGGAGGGGGAAGAAAGAGGGGGGGCGAAAAAGGGAGGTGGGGAGGAGGTGGAAATTTTTAATAAATAAATAAATTAAAAAAAAAGAAAGGTGATCAATAGACTACCTATCACAAAACATGACAAAGATTTTGGTGCTATATTTTTAACCAGACCAGAGCAGAGTCTTTTATAAAGCTGTTAATTACTGACATTTCTCATAAAATTCCATGACATAGGTGGTACTATTCATTATCACAAATGACGAAGAGGCTCAAAAAGACACGTAGTTCTCTGAATGTGGCTGTCACTGAGGGCGGACTGAGAAGTCAATGATAATGATACTGGATTTTGATTCTACTGCATGTACTGGCATTTTGGGAGCCTAGTCTGTTTGGATGCACATCTACCTAGGATGCGGGGGGCTTAGTCTTCCCACAAGGCAGGGCTACCTGACTTTTCTTAGGACTGGAGGATGAGGAGGAGGGGGAGTAGGAAGAGTGGGAGGGAAATGGGAGGATGGGAAGAGGTGGAAATGTTAAATTAATTAATTAATTAATTAGTTAATTAATTACAAAAAGACAGTTCTCACTGAGTGCACATTGAGTTTATACTTTTAATACAAAGATTTTTTTTTCTGCCTAGCATCTAAACATGTCACTAGGCTACATATTATTTCTGAAAGCTGAACACATCTACTGAGCCTATATCACCTGTCATTCTGGCTTCCATAGACTTGTACTTTCTGCTATCTGCTGGAATGACATCCTTCCTCTAAAATCTACCCAACCAGATCCTCCCTTGCTTTCAGAGAGATAATCTCATTGCTTGTTAGAGTAACTGCCATCACTACTCACAAAGTTTTCTGTTTCCCTCTGATCAAAGCTGACTCAAGTCTTCTCAGGAAACTGAGTTCACTCTTCTGAGACTCATTCTGTATGAACTCAGTTAAAAGTCCAAGGATACCCGCAATTCAAAAGTGATACAAATGGACATGTCAACAAAACACTTCCTGATGGCATTTAAAGCCTCCTCCACAGTAAGAAATTTTTGCCTCATATCAACATCTGGGCAAGAGACCCATGGCTTAATAGGTCAAAGTTCCTAGAAGGGAATCTAATGTTTGACTAAAGTAATATTGTATTGTACTTTCTCCTAAGTTTTATATCTGTACTCACAGGTTGGTGCATTTCTGAATCCTCATCAGAGGGTTTGCTTGGTAATGGATGTTCTTTAATACAAAGGCTAAAAGAGATCCCATGCAGAGAATGGGAGACTATACAGTCTACATCTCTAACTAGGACTTCAATACCACCTTCTTCCAAGTCTTAAGAACCATCATGGAAGAGGGAGTAGAGAAATTTGAAGTGCTGGAGATAGTCAGTTTTGAAACAGTGTGTGCCATCTATTAATTCATACTGACTAATAATTTCCGCATAAACTAGCAAATCAAACCAGTGAACATTCTAGCAAGGATTGTGGAGTGGCTTGGTAAGCTTCTCCCTTTGCAGAGGTGTTAGTGGCAACTGGACAGTGGTGGGGAAGGGAGAATTTGTTTTCTTCAGAAATGTGGGACATAAGAGGCTACTCATACTCCAGTAGATGGTTCTGTGTATATGCACACAAGGCGGCACTAAGTTTGTTCAGTGGTTTTAAACAAAGCAAATGAAGATGGGCCAGGAAAGTGAAAGGTATAGGAGAAGAATTGGAAGACAATGAGGTAGATTTCATCAAAACATATCATATGCTGTTGGGCCCTGTCTCCCCTCACTCCCTGGGGTGCATCTCTGAGGACAGTTCTGGTCAGCCAGCTAAAGCTTCCTGCTAATTCTTGCACTTACTCTGCTAGCCTGGTGATTTAGCTACAGGGCACAGTCCACCTTTGGCATGGTAATTTCCCACCTTCCCGGAAGAATTACATGGCACCAAGGTCTCTCTCGCTGCTGTCACTGCTCTCCACCCCCTGCCTGGGAAGGAATTCCCTACAGCGTCAGGTCCCATGCTGCACCATCTGGTTGGAAGGGAGTTCCCTTACTGGGGCCAAGGTATATTAGCCTTGCATTCAGCTAAATAAAGTGGCATTTGGTGATCTCTTGTCAAATGACCCAGGTCTCTTGTGTGTGTGTCTTTTGTTCAATCTCCAGGTCTTTGCCCAAATTTTCGTTAGGTATGGAGGCACGCGACTCATACCGAGAAGAGTAACACAGAACCGGGTGGTACAAAATGCACCTATGAAATTTTCAGCCCTATTTTGCAAGTTGATAAGAAGACAATTCTATACTTTTTCCAGTTACACACTATCATCTATTTTCCTCTCTAAGAAGGCAGTCAGTTAATGGAGGTTAACAATCGGTGCCCACAAGGTCACTCAAGTTCTAAGATGAGCAAAAGCACAGATGTAATGCCCTACCCAGTGTTCTACCAATTTACCTTACCCCCATATCTGTATGTCCTGAACTTTCCATTGCATCTTGGTATTATCTGACTGGTCTGAGTATATATATTTTTCTCTTGAAGAATGTGTTCATTTCAGACTGTTTATTCCCATGGCAGAGGCTTGTCTTAATCTAGGTAATGATTGCATTGCTTATGTGTCACAGAAGTGTAACTTAAGATAGTGATTGAAGGAATAAATCTGTTTCTTTCTAGAGCTTTCTGTAGTAGTGGCAGCAGAGAATATTCAGATAAAACCAACAACATCTCTTTTTTAAATTTATTTTTGTATTGATTTATAAATAATACCATTCACAATGTCCACTTCTTCCCCTTCTCGAATTTCCCTCCTGCTCCCCCATTCACTCCTCCTACCCCTCCAGTCCTAAGGGAGGGCAGGGTACCCTGCCCTGTGGGAAGTCCAAGGCCCTCCCTGCTCCATCCAGGCTTAGGAAGATATGCATCCAAATAGACTAGGATCCCAAAAAGCCAGTACATGCAGTAGAGACAAATCCCAGTGCCATTATCATTGGCTTCTCAGACAGCCCCAGTTGTCAGCCACATTCAGAGGGTCCAGTTTAATCCCATGGTTGTTGAGTCCCAATCCAGCTGGATTTGGTGAGCTCCCATTAGATCAGGCACACTATTTCAGTGGGTTGACCAACCCCTCCCAGTCCTGACTTCCTTTCTCATATTCTTCCTCCTTTTGCTCTTCAACTGGACTTTGAGAGCTCAGTCCAGTGCTCCGATTTGGGTCTCTGTCTCTATCTCCATCTATTACCAGAGGAAGGTTCTATGGTGACATTCAAGATAGTCATCAGTGTGACTATGGGAAAAGGCCAATTCAGGCACCCTCTCCTCTGTTGCCCAGGGTCCTAGCTGAGGATATTCCCATGGACACCTGGGAACCCCTCTAAGCCAAGCCTCTTGTCAACCCCAAAATGGCTCCCTTAATTAAGATATCTTCTTCCCTGCTCCCATATCTGTCCTTCCTCCATCTCAACAATCCCACTATCTCAAACTCACCCCAACCCTCGGCTTCTCCCTTCTCTCTCTCCCTCTCCTCTTCCCCCCACCCCACCCCCATGCTCCCAACAAACTAGACATTAACATTCTAAATAATCCAATTAAAAATGGGGTACTGAACTGAACAGAGAATTTTCAACAGAAGAATTTTAAATGGCCAAAAGATATTTAAGGACATATTCAACTTCCTTAGCTATCAGTGAAATACAAATCAAAATAACTTCGAGATACCATCTTACACCTGTCAGAATGACTATAAAGAAAATCACCAATGATAACCTATGCTGGAGAGGATGTGAAGTAAGGGGAACACTCATCCATTGCTTGTAGGAATGCAAACTTGTGCAACCACTTTGGAAATCAGTTTGGCGGTTTCTCAGAAAATAGGGAGTCGACCTACCTCAGGATCCAGTAATACCACTCTTGGGAATTTACCCAAGAGATGCCCAATCATACTACAAAAGCATTTGTTTAACTATGTTCATAGCAGCATTATTTGTAATAGCCAGAACCTGGAAACAAACTAGATGCCCCTCAATGGGAGAATGAATAAAGAAAGTGTGGATTATATATGCATTAGAGTACTACTCACCGGTAAAAAAAAAAAAAAATGACAACTTGATTTTCGCATGCAAATGGATAGAAATAGAAAACACTATCCTGAGTGAGATAAACCAGACCCCAAAAGATGAATATGTTATGTACTCACTCATTAGTATTCTAGCCATAAACAAAGAACATTGAGCCTATTGTTCGCGATCCTAGAAAAGCTAAGTAATAAGATGAACCCAAAGAAAACCATATATAGATTCTCCTGGAAATTGAAAGCAGACAAGATCGCCAGTCAACATCTTCTCTTAAATGCAAAGGATGTCCCGTTGCTAGGATGCCTCGTTGCTAGTCACCTTTGCACTTTGTATTTATAATTCTCTGTTCACTGTTTCTACTCATAATTTGTCATTCTTTTTATTTGTTTGTTTGTTTCACTCTGGAAAACTCCAGGACCAGCATACTTAGAAAACCACTGAGGCTTTCAAACAATGTTTGGTGCAGAACACGCTCCATAAATAAAATTGTGGAGGAGGAGAGGGCTAGAGAGAAGGGAGTAGGGGAGGAACGGGGAAAGCTTGGTGGCCGGGGATGGGGGGGGAGGGAGGTAGGATGAATATGGGATCAGGGAACAATATATTTCAACTAAGGGAGCCATTTTAGGGTTTACAGGAGACTTGATTATATATGGGATCCCAGGTCCAAGGAGAAATCCCCCAGATTGCTCTCTGGACAGAGGAGAGGGTGCCTGAATCGGCCGTGGCCCATGACCATACTGATGTATATTTTGCTTATTACCATAGATCCTTCGTCTGGCGAAGGACGGCTATGCAGTCGGAGGCCCACATTGGAGCAACGGATTGAGCCCCCCGAGGTCCGGAGGGGGAGCGGAAGGAGGAGGAACATGAAAGACGAAATCAGTACTGCGAGGGATGCTATCACCCACTGATACAAGGGAACGGATCTGATGAGAATTTACCAGGGCCAGTCGGACTGGGACTGAACGAGGACGTGATCTAGCCAGATTCTCGGAATTTGGCCGGATTCTCTGACTGTGGCTGGCCCGGGGTCTTTCTGAAAAGCCATTGACTATGACACTGGGACCTGTTTCCTCTGCATATGCTGGATTTTGGGGATCCAGTCTGTTTGGAGGCTCGCCTTCCTGGACCTGGAGGGAGGGGGAGGGAACTGGAGTTTCCCACAGGGCAGGAAACCCTGACTGCCCTGGGGGACGGAGGGGAAGGAGGGGGGAAGTGGGGGGGAGTGGGAGGGTGTTGGGAGGGGGGGCGGAAATGGAAACTTTTATAATTTAATAAAATTTACAAAAAAAAAAAAAGCACGGAACTGATTTAGATTTTCGATTTTTTCATTTATTTGAAGGGTAGGAAGTCATCAATTACCAACTGTATGATTTTTTTAAGTGTTAATTCTGTTTTATTAGTCAACTGGAAAACTAGACAATTCTCCCGTCCAGGGAGCCATTAATTTTATCCTCTTTCTCCTCATCACCAATCGTTCTTAGCTTTCTTCCTCTTCACTTGGTCTGGTCGGCCACCACAATAAGGAGCATGAAGGGAGAAATCAATGTGCTTCTGGGAGTCCAATGAACAATGAAGGATGGGATGTTCACCTCATGCTTTTAGACACTGATATGACGCTGGCAGAGTAGTACACGGGTATGGTGAATAGATTTAGACAGACCCAACTTAAAGACCTGGGTCTATAGCTGACTCTCCAAGAAATCCTCAGTCTTCAAGCCCAGGATGTAATCCAGCTTCATATTGTCCTCATCCAGCAACCCAATGCGAACAAGTCGCCTCAGCAGAGCACTGCCTTCAAAAAGACAGCATGGGTCCTTTTCGTCCAGCATTGGATGCTCACAGGTGGTCTTGCGTGGATCTTGGTTCCGGTAAATTTGACCCTACATGTTTGTTTTAGAGTCCGTATTCTCAGATCAGCTTCCGTTCCTGGTCGAGACATGACTTCTCGAAGGGTCTTTGTGGGGTCACATAGTTCTGATGGGGGAAGCTCTGTTAACCAATCACCTTTAAGAAGTGGAATCTAGTTAAGGCGTGGTTACCTGGAGCCCAGGAAGCAAAACTAGGACGGCCCAGGTGCTTGCTCTCTCTGGGTGATTGCTGCAGAACACAGTGGAACTGAACACAGTGGAACTCAGACTTCCCATTCATGTGTCATGAGTCTCCCCTTAAAACAATTAAAAATATAATTGTTTATCTTTAAGCTGGCCTGGTTACTTCCTGAATCGAGCAAACAATTACATAGGTCTTATGACAAAACCAATTTCTGGAAACAGGCATGTTGGTGTCTCTAGGTCTGCCGCACCTAGGAACTCACGGCCACTCTGACAAAAAGCCAAAACATGATTCTCCTCTTTGCAGTTAGATAGAGCCTTCTTATCTGTCTCTATGGAAATAGCCACCCTGCTGAGGAAGATTAACCAGTAAATTCAGTGAGGAACACATATTCTCCTTTCAGGTGGTAATAGTCCATTTCAGTTACAGGTTCCTCAGGAGAGCATCCCAACCCCATCTGCTCGCAGTACCCTGTAATCTCTGCTCTCACTGAAGTTCTTTGGGTTCCATATTTTCCTCATTCCCCTTCAAGTCTAGCTGGATTACAGAGTTAAGTTTATGATTATGAATAAAAACTAAGTAAGAAAAAAAAATTCCATCTCAGAAATCAATTAGTAATGGAGAAAAGTGGAGCCTTGGCACTGTGAGAGACCAGGAGAGGCCATTGCTCAAGATTCATTCTCTGCAGCAGTGTGATGTCAAAACCATGAGTTGATAACCAAGAATAGCAACAAGAAGTTAGTGGAGGCAGCCTGAGCTACCAGACAAGGCTTGTGTACTGTTGAGTTCAGGTTTGGAGGAGTGGGACTGCCCCAGCACCTTTGACTCCACAAAGTCATGTCCATGTATTCACAATTACTGTGAGTTTATATGTGCATCTGCCCTGTTAATTCTGGAACCAAAGGAACAATTTCCTTGGAGTCTTTCTTCATCTCTGGCTCCTAGGGACCTTCATCTCTTCTGCTTGCTTCACTGGGAGTTTGTGAAAAGACAATAAAGCAATTGAAAATCCTGATTATTTTTGATAAAATTTGCATTATATTTTAGCACAAAAGAAGTGTCTATATTCTATTTTGTGTAGTTTTTACTTTCAAAACATAATACAGTTGGAGTTTCGTTTGTTGGTACGAGTATGTACTTCGAATATTCATTGGATGTCTGATATCAGGTATGGGAGACGCCTCCTGAAGGGTTTCACAATTTTATATTCCTGTAGAAATAATGAGCATGGGCACACAGATCAGGGAGTCTGTCACTTTGCTTAGATTTGCTCACCCAAGCTTCAGGAAACTACTTGTCTCGTCCTGTGGTGGCAGGGATTGAAGCAAGTTCTGCCACACACACATTTTTAGGCATTTGGGGAATCTATGCAGTTCTTCCTGCTTGTGCACTGGCCCATCTCCCTAATCATAACTATTCTTGTTCTGGTTGTGACAATGGAGTTTAAAAGGTATTTAACAATTCTAAGATCACTCATTAAACCTGCAATGATGGCTCTAAATTGTGTCTAAATAATTATACATATTTGGACATTTCCAAAAATGTTTTATTCTATTTATTTTCTATGCATATAAGTACGTAACCTACTTCCCCCAATCAAGTGTTTCTCTAAATGTTGTGATATTTTATTTATTTATTTATTTTTGTTTTTTTTTCTTTTTCAAAGTTTATTAAATTATGAAAGTTTCCATTTCCGCCCCTCCTCCCAACACCCTCCCACTCCCCCCTCCCCCTCCTCCTTCCTCTCCATCCCTAAGAGCAGTCAGGGCTTCCAGCCCTGTGGGAAGTTCAGGTTCCTCACCCCTCCCTCCAGGTCCAGGAAGGTGAGTATCCAAACAGACTGGATCCCAAAAATGCAGTATATGCAGAGGAAACAAGTCCCAGTGTCATTGTCAGTGGCTTTTCAGAAAGACTCCGGGCCAGCCACATTCAGAGAATCCGGCCACATTCAGAAAATCTGGTTGGATCACATGCTCGTTCAGTCCCAGTCCAACTGGCCTTGGTGAACTCTCATTAGATCAGTCCCCTTGTATCAGTGGGTGAACGCACCCCTCGCGGTCCTGAGTTTTTTTTTTTTTCATGTTCTTCCTCCTTCTGCCCCTCATTTGGACCATGGGGGGCTCAGTCTGGTGCTCCAATGTGGGTCTCCGTCTGTATCGCCATTCATCGTCGGATGAAGGATCTGGGACTCTTGTCTGGTTACCTTTTGAGTTGCTATAATTGAACTGCTGACACAACCTTGAAGGGAAAGGGTTTAACTGGGCTCATACTTATGTGATACTGTATAGCGTAACTGAAGGGAGCATAGGGAATGAGAGCAGCTCCATGGTTTGCATTCATCTAGATGAATCAGGAAACAGAAGGTTGAAGTTACCATCAACAGCTTCTTATGTTCAATGCCCCAACCTAGTGACCCACTAAACCTGCAGGGTTCTAGTACCTAAAGGATCCACAGTGTGCTAATATAACACGAGCAACTAGGGAACGTGAGGGTAAGTTTCACATTCAAACCACAATGTAGTTAATATTCAAGCCTCCAGTGTCTCTCATTTACAAAGTCAACAAAATGCAAAGTGTTCCAATTGTTTAATAAGAAGATCCAAACAAATTTGTCTAGGTGCTCTGATTATTCTTATTCTTGTCTAGATTCTTTTTTACTTAACTGGAACTAATCTGTGAAGCTTTGCCAGTAATGCTTCATGTTGTCTTGACTTGTCCTAATCTCTTCACATAGAATTCATTCTTTTAAAAGTATTGGAAAAACTTAAATCTGTCCTTGGAGGACAATAAATTATTTTTTTTTCTATGTGTAAGTATGTAAGTTGAAAGGTTTTTTTCTGAGTTACCTAGACTAGGTTAAAGCTGTTCACCTTAGATCTTCTCCTTTCACCAGCAGAGAAAAATCAGTCTCTCATTAATGTTTATGAGACTAATCTTTGCATACTGAGAGAGTTCAAACTCCTAATGACCTCTATTGTATAAATAATGGCTCAATTTGTTTCTTTCTCACTGAAAGCATTCTTTCTGTGTTTGGTGAACTAGGATTTAATTAATATAGTTCAAGATGCTTAAATACATTCCCTTTTATCAGAGTGAATCACTTTGAAAAGCATACATTCCAGGACTTTTAACTGAACAAAATAAAACAAAAACAAAAAGCTACTAGATAATAAGACATTGAAGATGTTATTTTCTCATGAAAGAACAATATATTGCTTCCTCCTATTTCTTTTCCACTCATTTTTTACAGAACCCCATCTAAGAGCTAAGTTTAGGGTTTGTATGTGTGCCTCATCCCCTAGACTACCAATTGCTTAATGATAAGCATTATGCTTAATTCAGCTCTGAGCTGAAAATCCGCAGAGTGCCTGACTCATTGTTTGCACTAAACTTTCTTTTTAGTGATTAATAAATAAACACACAAGCAAAAAACTTAGATTTGGAGCTTGAGATGCTTGATTCTCTCAAAGGAAGACCATATCGCAGTGTCCAAATTTGTGACATAAGAATATTCAAATTTAAGTTTCCTATTATTATAATGATGAAGGTGGAAGAATCATTTTAATTATTAGCCACATTTTTCTGAAGTCATTTTCTACTAATGGACTTCAAAACATTTTTTTTCCATAAATTGCTTTCCTTCTAATTATTCTGGAAAACTTCTGAAAATTTTGTTGTTGTTGTTCTAATGAACAAAATTACAGTTCCCATCTGATTTCTGACAGTTCTGTATCAATGTCACGTCCCTTCTGGTTGCATATGCTTCTCACACTCCAGCGCCTACAAAGCTTGCTGAAAGTCCTTGCTTTGCTTTTCTGCCTAAATCTAGGTTCACAGAATGCTTGCCTTAGGAAGACTACTATTAGTGAGGACTACACTAATGGACTGCAGGTCTCTCGAGTAGGGCCAGTCTCTGCGTTCCTGATGGTGCTCGCCTTTATCCATTTTCCCAGGCCCTCCACGTCTGCCTCTTCTTCCTTCCTTCTGTTCCATCAATGGTCCTGGAGGACAACCAGGAGCACTTCGTCTTCCTCCACCAAAGTCACCTTGGTTCATGCCACTGCCACCTCGGAAGCCACCTCTGTCCACCTCTGCCACCTCTGAACATTCCTCCAGGACCACCATGGTCCATAAGTCCACCTCTTTCTCCCCGCATACCACCAGGGTTGTCTCTGCCACGATCACCACCCGGAAATGGGAAGGGTGGCGGGAGGAAGTCTTACACTGGTTGCATTCTGTTCTCCAGGCCAAGTTCTGGTTTCCACAGCCTAGATTGGGACACTGCCAATCTCCGGCTCGGTACTGGACATTTCCTCCTCCAGAGGGGTTTCCTCGGGAGCCCCGGGGTCCTCGAGGGGAGAAGTCTCCTCTGTCTCATCCACAGCTTCCCATGTGATCCATTGACCATCCAGGACCTCCTGGGCCACCAGGACCTCCACAAAGTGGTGGTGGCATCCCTGTGCCCTCACTAGGTGGCAGGCCACCCCGCATGATGTTCATTGGAGGCTTCTTTCTTTTTTTTCTTTTTTCTTTTTTTTTCTTTTGGAATTTTTTTCTCTTTTATTAAATTATAAAAGTTTCCATTCAGCCCCTCCTTCCAACACCCTCCCACTCCCCCCACTCCCTCTCCTCCTCCCTCTCCATCCCCTAGAGCAGTCAGGGTTTCCTGCCCTGTGGGAAGTTCAAGTTCCTCCCCCCTCCCTCCAGGTCCAGGGAAGGTGAGAGTCCAAACAGACTGGATCGCCAAAATCCAGTATATGCAGAGGAAGCAAGTCCCAGTGTCATTGTCAATGGCTTTTCAGAAAGGCTCCGGGCCAGCCACATTTAGAGAATCTGGTTGGATCGCGTCCTCGTTCAGTTCCAGTCCAACAGGCCTTGGTGAACTCTCATTATATCAGTCCCTTTGTATCAGTGGGTGCTCGCATCCCTCGCAGTCCTGATTACTTTTTTAATTTTCTTCATCTTTCTGTTCCTCATTTGGACCGTGGAGTGCTCAGTCCGGTGCTCCAATATGGGTCTCCCTCTGTATCACCATCCAACGTCGGATGAAGGTTTCCTCTGCCCTTGCCTTCTTTGCTCACGTTCTCTTTCCTTCTGCCTCTCATTTGGAACTAGGGAGCTAAGTCCAGTGTTGCAACGTGGGTCTCCGCCTCCATCTCCATCCATCGCCAGATGAGGGTTCTATGGTGATATGCAAAATATTCATCAGTATGGTTGTGGGCCAAGGCCAGTTCAGGCACCCTCTCCTCTGTCCAGAGAACCATCTGGGGATCTCTCCTTGGACCTGGGATCCCCTTTATAATCAAGTCTCTTGTAAACCCTAAAATGATTCCCTTAGTTGAGGTATATACTTACCTGATCCCATATCCATCCTTCCTCCCTCCCCCCATCCCAGGCCCCCGATCTTTCCCCATTCCTCCCCTACTCCCTTCGTGAGAATGCAAACTTGTGCAGCCACTGTGGAAATCAGTGTGGCGGTTTCTCAGGAAACTGGGAGTCAACCTCCCTCAGGACCCAGCAATTCCACTCTTGGGAATATACCCTAGAGATTCCCTAACATATTACAAAAGCATTTGTTCTACTATGTTCATAGCAGCACTATTTGTAATAGCCAGAACCTGGAAACAGCCTAGGTGCCCCTCAATAGAGGAATGGTTAAAAAAGGTGTGGAACATATACACATTAGAGTTTTACTCAGTGGTAAAAAACAATGACATCTTGAATTTTGCATGCAAATGGATGGAAATAGAAAACACTTTACTGAGTGAGGTAAGCCAGACCCAAAAAGAGGAACACAGTATGTATTCACTCATAAGTGGATTCTAACCATAATTAAAGGTCTTTGAGGCTATTATTCGTGATCCTAGAGAAGCTAAATAAGAAGATGAACCTGATGAAGATTATTTAGCTACCCCCCAGGAGGTAGGAAATAGACAAGAGTCCCAGGAAACCTCGGGTGCATGGGGGTGGGGAGGGTGGTTGGAGGCTTCTTTTGGGCAAGAGAAACTTTAAGTTTGATTTTTTGAAAATCTTTTCCATCAAACCGTTCCACAGCAGCCTTGGCAGTTGGCGGATCTTCATAGGACACTGTGGCATCACCTTTAGGCATTTCTGTCTCCGTATCCAAGTAGATGTGGATCATGGGTTGTCCAGTTCTCTTGTTCATCTTGACAACCCCCACACTGCTTAAAGAAGTCTGCCAGATCATCCAGAGTCACATTGTCATTTAAACCTTGCCTACAAATTCCACTGTTGTCAGAATCTTCATCAGGATCTATAGGAAGGCCTAGATCAAGATCTGGTCCTTCATTCATGGGTCCACCAGGCTTATAAAAGTCACTTTGCTCTCCAGCGCCTATTCCACCATGTCCTCCTCCCCGCCCCTCTCTGCTCATGCCTTCACGATTAAATTCCCCTCTTTCCCTGCCCCAGTTATCAGTGCCACTTATGCTCCGGTTCTCTTCTGGTCCGGAAAATTCTCCAGACTCCTGTCCATAAACACTCATGCTACTGGGGTGGTCCTGTCGGAATGAACTCTGCTACCCGTAGCTGCTACTCTGTTGGCTATATTGACTTGGAGCCTGGCTGTAGGATTCAGAAAGGGGTTAACTAGTGGGAGGCTGCTGTCCATGACTGCACGGTTGCCCATAGGTGGTCTGCTAAGTTACTGCTCTGATTGTAACTAGTTGGCAGTGAAGAGGAGTAGCTGGTAGGATAGGATAGAGGTGTGGTGACTGGCTGCATGGGGTAGCTCCCAGGTACCTGGGGATAACAGTAGTTACTCTACATCCTAGACTGGGCTGGTTATAACCCCTGTGCTAGATTGAGGTTTACTAGTCTCAGCGGGCTTGTTACCTTCCTGTGGTATTGTAGGTGCAGTGGCTGCTGGATGCTGGCCATAGGCTGGGTAGGCACGCTGGGTGCTTTATACAGACTGAGCAGCATAAGAGGCCTGGGTTGTGATCACTGTAGCAGTGGTGGTGTCATAAGCACCAGTGTCATATCTTTGGACAGGCTGGCTGTATGCCTGGGGGCCATTGGAGTGGTATAACCAGTGGGAGGCTGTCCATAAGAAGTCGCATATACAGTCTGCCCATTAGGTGGCAGTGCTTTGAGCCTGGGTATAGCTGACATCAGTAGACCATCCATAGGTTCCTGTGCATATCCTTGAGTTGGCTGGGCAATGTAAGCACTGTAGTCCAGTAATCCATGGACGCCATTTTCTCACCTTCCTCCTCTTTCTCTCAACGTCTGTCTCCCTCTCGCGGTCCCTGTAAGCACCCCAGAATGCCAACATTAAAGGCATGTGCAATCACAGTCCCGCTCTTTTAAATGTCATTTAATCATTTTAAACTCCATGGGTATGTTGACTATGTATAAGTCTCTATAGCACATATGTTTCTTCTGTCTGTGGAGACCATAACAGGGCATTGAGTCCCGTTACTAGGGTTATGGATGTTTATGAGCAACCAATTGTGTAGGAAGAATGGAACATGGGTCCTCTGGAAGAATAGCCAATGCAGTTAACCACTGAGCTACTTTTTATGCACCCTAAATATTTTAAAGATTTATTTAATGCTTTTGGACCTAAAATTCCTTTATAAAATATTATTGAGAATAGTTTTCTTGTGAGAAATTGGTAGTAAAGAACTAAGAAAAGGTGGTTTAAATTGAACACAGTGATAAAACCCAGGAGCATTTCAATTTGAAGACCAAACAAGGCACCATAATGAGACCCTGTCTACAAACACATACATACACACACAAACATTCTGAACATTCTGAATACACAAACACATACACACTCTGCATTTACACATGCAAACACATACATTGTCTGCTTACATACAAACACAAACATATTATCTGTTTACACACATGTCTATTTAGTCACACACACTGCCTCCATACACACATACACACATATTGACAGCATATACACATACATACACACTGTCTGCCTGCTTGTACACTCCATCTGCATACACACATGTGGCTGCATACATGCATATGCATACTGACTAAACACACACATTACATGCACACACTGCATACACACATATGCAGTCTGCATGCACACACTCACTGGCTGCATAAACAAAATGCTGTCTGCATATATACACACACATACACATGCACTAATGGAGTAGTATAAGAGAATAAGAGAAAAATAAAATTCATAGATCACTGAAACAAAAGGAGAACAAAGAGATTAACGTCTTTTAATGAAAATAAAGGCCGTAATTAAGAAAAACGAAAAGCCCAGATACCAGTGCAGAACATATTGAAATAAGTGTCTGCTAGACAGATGCTAATGTAAAGTGCTATCTACCTAAAGGAACGTGCTTCAACTTTAGAGAACATTACAGTCAGCTAGGTTGCTTCTTAAGAAAAGCAACCAATATGGTTGTGAGTACATTTGTGGACCACTCTTTACTATAATCAGGCCTTAGTGATTTGGAAATCACGTTCAGAAAGCATGGCTATAATGTGTTTTTATCTCCATTTTAGTGGTAAAATTTGCTTTTAGCTGTTTGAGTCAAAAGGTTAAAGGAAATAGATTATAATTTCTTTCACTTCTCATTCATAGACAATTGTTACATGGTGTTTGGAAACTGTTTAAGCAAACAATTCCTTTATTAGTCTGAACAATGAAATTACAGGTGAATAACTGACTCATTGTATGTGAACTGTATTTTATGATGATATACAATGAAATATAGACTATTGAATATACTTTATGAAAAGAGTACTTGAGTATTAAATAAGACAATGTGATATCAGGCTAGGGAAAAGAATACCTAAAGATTTTCCTGAATGTCACAGAGGTAGATGAATTGGTTAGCTATCTGTATTAAGTTAGGCATTGTCTCCATAAGCATGAATGTAATGAAGATGTATATAATTTTAAGATGGTTCCAGAATGTGATTATTCTTTTGATCTAGTATTTAAAAACACTGAAAATATACTTGCCTGACTTGATACCACACACCCCTGTTTATATTGATCACGTTTCAAAACTGGACCCCATGGGTACAGTTACAACTAAGAACGTCTCAGCAAACAACTCTTGCAAAGTCAAAATTTACATGAAAGTTTCTCAGAGAGGGAATTATTAAATACTTGTCTTGTTCGCATCATCCTTTCCATAATGGCTCCCTCAATCAAAATATCTCTTTCCTTGTTCTCTGTATCTGTCCTTCCCCAATCTCAACCCTCAAGTTCTTCTCCCGCTCCATTCTCTCCTTCTCCCCTTCTTCTCCCCATTCCCCCACACTCCTAATTTTCTCAGGAGATTTTGCCTATTTCCCTTTCCCAGGGGGATCTATATATGTTTCTCTTAGGGTACCCCTTGTTACTTAACTTCTCTGAGTTCATGGACTATAGGCTCATTATCCTTTGCTTTACAGCTTGTATACACTTATGAGTGAGGACATACCATGCTCATCTTCCTGGGTCTCAATCAGAATATTTTTTTTCTAGTTCTATCCATTTGCTTGAAAATTTCAAGATGTCATGGTTTGTTTGTTTGTTTGTTTGTTTTGTTTTTTAACTGCTCAGTAGTACGCCATTGTGTAAATGGACCACATTTTCTTCATCCATTCTTCAGTTGAGGGGCACCAAGGCTGTTTCCAGGTTCTGGTTATTTCAAATAATGCTGCTTCCTTGCTCTCCTCTCTGTCCTTCTGTCCGCTCAACTATCCCATTCCCTCAAGTTCTCCTCCCCGTTTCTCCTTCTTCCCTCCTTTTTCCCTTCCACATCTCTACCCCCACCCCCATGCTCCCAATTTTGTCAGGTGATCTTGTCTATTTCCCCATTCCAGGTGACTCCATTTGCAGGCAAATTTCAAGATGTCATTTTTTTAATCACTGAATAGTACTCTAATGTGTAAATGTGCCACATTTTCTTTATCAGTTCTTTGGTTGAGAGGCATCTAGGTTGTTTTCAGGTTCTGACTATTGCACATAATGCTATTATGATATAGTGGGTATTTTGATTGAGTGAGCTCTTATGGGGCTAGCAAGAAACCTGGCGCTAGAGAAGTCCCTGGGAATCCACAAGGATGACCCTGGCTAAGACCCTAAGTAGTAGAGGAGAGGCTGCCCGAATGGCATTGCTGGGTATTGATGTAGGTTGATTCCCAGTTTTCTGAGAAACCACCATACTGATTTCCAAAGTACCTGTACAAGTTAGCATTGTCACCAGTATGGGGGACTGTTTTCTTTACTCTGCCTCCTCTCCAGCATATGCTATCATTGTTTGTTTGTTTGTCTTAGCCATTCTAACTAGGGTAAGTTGTTATCTGAGAGTTGTTTTGTATTTCCCAGATGGCTAGGAAAGCTGAACATTTCCTTTAGTGTCTTTTGTCCTTTTGAGATTTTTCTGTTGAGAATTTTCTGTTTAGATCTGTAACCAACCCACTTTTTAATTGGATTATTTGGAATTTTGATGTCCAATTTCTTGAGCTCTTTATGTATTTTGTAGATCAGATCTCTGTCTGATGTGGATAAAGGTATTTTCCCATTCAGTAAGTTGCCTTTTTGTCTTATTGACTGTATCCTTTGCTTTACAGAACCTTCTCAATTTCAGCAGGCACCACTTATTTATTGCTGCCCTCGGTGTCTGTGCTACGTGTGTTATATTTAGGAAGTGGTCTCCTTTGCTCATGCATTGAAGGATACTTCTCACTTTCTGTCCCATCAGGTTCAGTGTAGTCAGATTTATGCTGAGGTCTTTAATCCATTTGGACTTGAGGTTTATGCATGCGGATAGATATGGATCTATTTGCATTCTTCTACATGTTGGCATCTAGTTATGCCATCTCATTTTGTTGAAGAAGCTTTCTTTTTTCCATTGGGAAAAATTTCATTCCCAAAAATTAGGTGTTCATATTTGTGTGGATTAATTAATATACATGTCTTTGATTTGATTCCATTGGTCAACCTGTCTGTGTTTATACCAATATCAAGCTGATTTCATTACTGTAGTTCTATGATAGAGTGTGATGTCAGAGATGGTGATGCCTCTGGAAGTTCCTTCATTGTACAGGATTGTTTTGGCTATCCTGTTGTTAGGTTTTTTTTTTTATATATAAAGTTGAGTATTGTTCATTCAAGGTCTGTGAAGAATTGTATTAGTATGTTGATGGGGATTGCATTAAATCTGTAGATTGCTTTTGGTGCGATTATCATTTTTAATTTTTATTCTACCTATCCAAGAGCATGGGAGATGTTTCCATTTTGTGATTTCTTTTTCAATTTCTTTCTTCAAAACTTAAAGTTCTTGTCAAACAGGTCTTTCACTTCTTTGGTTAGTGTTACCACCCAAGATATTTTATTGTATTTGTGGCTATTATGAATTCATTTATTAATATTCCTCTGATATAATTCTCTACTTCTTTATTATTTGTATATAGGAGGGCTACTGATTTTTTTGAGTTGATTTTGTATCCTGCCACATTACTGAAGGTGTTTATTATCTGTAGGATATTGGGTCTCTTAGAACTGGAATTACAGACAATTGCAAGCTGCCATGTGGTTACTGGGAATTGAGGGAATCAACTTTCCTACAGATGTCTGCTTGTGGAAGATAAAGAAATACACCTACTGACAAAACTGAAGGAAGTGTAGAAATGGTGGACTCAGATGAACTCCTGCCCTAATCAAAAATTCATTACCTATGTCTTACCCAATCAGAAGCTAATCACTTGAGGAGGCTTGGTTTTGTAGGGGGCAGGGATCAGTCAAGTGCCATTCTTATCTCCCAGAGAGAACTGAAAAGAGAACAAGGGCTTGAAACTGAAGCTGGAGGTTAGCAGGAGATTTCCAGAAGGACATGGTAGTATATTAGACATCTAACTCAGAACCTCTGCTCTCAATTACTGAGCAATATAGGCTCATAGGCTATATGACCTTTGCATAAGCTATGGCAAGGGAAAACTTTTAATGCATTCAAGCTAGTTACCCTTTAATTATGTATTTCTTTTTGTCATTTTCTAGAGCAAAAGATTTAACTCTTTGAACAGGGGTAGATTAGACTTAAATAGGAACTACATTTTTAGAAGATTTGGTTAGCAAAGCAAGTATTTTATGTTAGACTATTATTTAATAATTTAATATAATTTAAGTAGTAGAAAGAAAAACACTACATTATAGGTATGTGAGAATTCCACAATGTTTTTGCATCTGACACGAATTATAAATACATTTGTGTTCATATTCTAAGCATATGTGTGTGCCATATTTACATATGCATACTTTGATTTTTACCCTACTCAAACACCAGGGTAGAATTTGCATCTACCTCCTTTGCTCGATTTGAGCCTTTTTAAAGTAGCTAAGCAAAGTTTTAAGAATAAAAATAGCATTCTGTGAAATAGCTGAATCCAAAATAGAATCTGTGTGAAACCAAGAGATGAAAATAGGAATCTCATAACCTCTCAAATCTAAAACGCTTTAAACAGCTTTTCGTGTGTTTGACAAAATCCTGTCTGTCTTACTGACTTAAGGCCACCTTTTCAGGATGATTTGTAGGTTCCATGAACAAAATAACACAAACGCACATGAGAAAACCTGCATTGATTTTATATTTGCATAAGTTTCATGAGTTATTATTTGATTCTGTTGTCTCCAGTTTGCACTCTAGAAATGAAATTTCGAGGATGAACTGCGATGTGAGAACATGCATATGTGTGTTAGAGGCTGATTGATTTCGTGTGTTTCATCTCATATTCTCAGCCATAAAATCTTCCCTCACATGTAATGTACAATAAAATGTACTCTCATCTCTCTAATTTCAAAAGTTGCCGGGACTCCACTTCCTTAAACAGAGGCATGAGACAGTATCTATATTTTGATTGTTGAATATGAGGCACGTGAAAAGAAACAAAATTAAAGGTTGTATTTAAAATCAAATGTGTGATCTCCCCAGAGCTGCTCCCTTGCACGCTGGGCCTGGTCTGTGGGCTCGGTCCGGCAGGGGCAGCTCAGGTGCTTTGAGAGCCTGTCTGAGGACAGGCAAGCCCTGTCTCAGCTCAATCACATTCCTGGCCAGCAAGAGAGAGTGAACTTCTAGCAGACTTCCATTGGAGGTGGGGTGAGTTTTCCCCTGGCCAGAGGGCTCCCTCTAGGAGGAATTCAGCCTTTCCCCGCCCCCCCTCGACAATCTGGCCACCAGGCAGAGGCAACTCCTCCCTGCGGAGCTCTCCTGAATCCCCTCCCAGCCTTTATCCAGGTACACCTTCCTCTCTTCTCCCCTTCCCTCTGGGGCCACAAAATCTCCCCAGAGCAACTCCCTTGCTCGCTGGACCTGGGTTGTGAGTACAACCCGGTAGTAGGGAGTGCCTGTGTGTCAATAGACTGCCTGAGGAAAGGTAGGCCTTCTGTCAGTGAATTCCCTGCCCAACAAGGGAACCTGACCTGGTACCAGAAGATCCAATAGAGAGCATTTGAAGGAAGAGATGGGCAGACGCCAAGGCAAGAACCAAATATAAGAATAATAGGAGTAGAAGAAGGAGAAGAATTGCAGATCAAAGGTCCAGAAAATATATTCAACAAAATTATAGAAGAAAACTTTCCCACCCTAAAGAATAATATTCCTATGAAGGTTCAAGAAGCATACAGAACACCGAATAGACTTGATCAAAAAAAAACATCTCCTTGCCATATAATAATCAAAACACAAAACATACAGATTAAAGAAAGAATATTAAGAGCTGCAAGGGAAAAAGGGCAAGTAACTTATAAAGGTAAACCTATCAGACTCACACCGGACTTCTCTATGGAAACCATGAAAGCCAGAAGGTCCTGGATAGAGGTACTGCAGAAACTAAGAGTCCATGGATGCAAGCCCAGACTAATATACCCAGCCAAGCTATCATTCACTATCGATGGAGAAAACAAAATATTCCAGGATAAGAACAAATTTAAACAATTTGCAGCCACAAACCCAGCCTTACAGAAAGTAATAGAAGGAAAATTGCAACCAAAGGAGTCCAACATTGCCAGCACTGCTTACAATAACTCAGACATCTAGCGACCCTTCAAGAGCTTGACTCAAAGAAGGGACACATACAAACTCTATTAATCAAACAAAAAATAATAATAACCGGAGTCAACAACCACTGGTCATTAATATCACTTAATATTAATGGACTCAATTCACCTATAAAAAGGCACAGACTAAGAGACTGGATACGAAAACAGGATCCAACATTCTGCTGTTTACAAGAAACACACCTCAACCACAAAGACAGACATTTACTCAGAGTAAAGGGTTGGGAAAAGGTTTTTCAAGCAAAGGGACCTAAGAAACAAGCAGGCGTGGCCATTCTAATCTCGAACAAAATTGACTTCAAACTAAAATCAATCAGAAGAGATGGAGATGGACATTTTATACTCATAACAGGAACAATTCATCAGGAGGAAGTCTCAATCCTGAATATCTACGCCCCTAATATAAAGCCTCCTACTTATGTAAAAGAAACACTTCTAGAACTCAAGGCAGTCATCAAACCACACACACTAATAGTAGAAGACTTCAACACTCCTCTCTCTGCAATGGATAGGTCAATCAGACAGAAACCTAACAGAGACTTAAGAGAATTACTGGAGGTATTGAATCAAATGAACTTAACAGACATCTATAGAACATTCCACCCAAATAGGAAAGAATATACCTTCTTCTCTGCAGCTCATGGAACCTTCTCGAAAATTGACCACATACTGGGTAACAAAGCAAGCATCCACAGATACAAAAAAATATTAGTAACCAATTGTGTCTTGTCAGACCACCATGGATTAAAGTTAGAATTCAAGAACAGTGCTACCCCCAGGAAACCAACAAATTCATGGAAGTTGAACAGTCAACTACTGAATCACCCCTGGGTCAAGGAAGAAATAAAGAAAGAAATTAAAGTCTTCCTTGAATTTAATGAAAATAAAGACACAACATACTCAAAACTATGGGACACTATGAAAGCAGTGCTAAGAGGAAAGTTCATAGCACTAAGTGCCCAATTAAAGAAAACGGAGAAAGCACACATTGGAGACTTAACAGCACACTTGAAAGCTCTAGAACAAAAAGAAGCTGATTCACCCAGGAGGAGTAGAAGACTGGAAATAATCAAACTGAGGGCTGAAATCAACAAAATAGAAACACAGAAAACAATCCAAAGAATCAATGAATCAAAAAGCTGGTTCTTGGAGAAAATCAACAAGATCGACAAACCCCTATCCAAATTAATCAAACGGCAGAGAGAGAACATGCAAATTAATAAGATCAGAAATGAAAAGGGGGACATAACCACAGACACAGAGGAAATTCAGAGAATCATTAGATCTTACTACGAAAATTTATATGCCACAAAGTTGGAAAATGTAAAAGAAATGGACATTTTTTTAGATAAGTACCATATACCAAAGTTGAACCAAGAACAGGTGAACAATCTAAATAGACCTGTCGGTCGTGAAGAATTAGAAGCTGTTATTAAAAATCTCCCTACCAAAAAAAGCCCAGGACCAGATGGTTTCAATGCAGAATTCTACCGGAACTTCCAGGAAGAGCTAATACCTGTACTCCTTAATGTATTTCACAATATAGAAACAGAAGAATCACTGCCAAACTCTTTTTATGAAGCTACAGTAACCCTGATACCAAAACCACACAAAGACACAACCAGGAAAGAGAATTACAGACCAATATCACTCATGAACATTGACGCAAAAATACTCAATAAAATACTGGCAAACCGAATCCAAGAATACATTAGCAAAATTATCCATTATGATCAAGTGGGCTTCATCCCAGAGATGCAGGGTTGGTTCAACATACGCAAATCTATCAATGTAATCCATCATATAAATAAACTGAAAGAAAAAAACCATATGATCATTTCATTGGATGCGGAAAAAGCATTTGACAAAATTCAACACCCATTTATGATAAAGGTGTTGGAGAGACTGGGGATACAAGGATCATACCTAAATATAATAAAAGCAATATACAGCAAACCGTCAGCTAACATCAAATTGAACGGAGAGAAACTCAAAGCCTTTCCACTAAAATCAGGAACACGACAAGGCTGTCCACTCTCACCATTCCTCTTCAATATAGTGCTTGAAGTTCTAGCAATAGCAATAAGACAACATAAGGGGACCAAGGGGATTCGAATTGGAAAAGATGAAGTTAAACTTTCGTTATTTGCAGACGATATGATAGTGTACATCAGCGACCCCATAAACTCTTCCAAAGAACTCCTACAGTTGATAAACACCTTTAGTAATGTGGCAGGATACAAGATCAACTCCAAAAAATCGGTTGCCCTCCTATATACAAAGGATAAAGAAGCAGAGAGGGAAATCAGAGAAACATCACCTTTCATGATAGCCACAAATAGCATAAAATATCTTGGGGTAACTCTAACCAAGGAAGTGAAAGACCTATTTGACAAAAACTTTAAGTCTTTGAAGAAAGACATTGAGGAGGATACCAGAAAATGGAAAGACCTTCCCTGCTCTTGGATAGGGAGAATCAACATAGTAAAAATGGCAATTCTACCAAAAGCAATCTATAGATTCAATGCAATTCCCATCAAAATCCCATCAAACTTCTTTACAGACCTTGAGAGAACAATAATCAAGTTTATATGGCAAAACAAAAAACCCAGGATAGCCAAAACAATCTTATACAATAAAGGAACCTCTGGAGGCATTACCATCCCTGACTTCAAACTGTATTACAGAGCAACAGTATTGAAAACAGCTTGGTATTGGCATAACAACAGAGAAGTCGACCTATGGAATCGAATAGAAGACCCGGGTATTAACACACAAACTTATGAACACCTGATTTTCGACAAGGGAGCTAAAGCTATACAATGGAAGAAAGATAGCATCTTTAACAAATGGTGCTGGCATAACTGGATGTCAACCTGTAGAAGAATGAAAATAGATCCATATCTATCACCATGCACAAAATTCAGGTCCAAATGGATAAAAGACATCAACATTAATCCGAACACTTTGAACCTGATAGAAGAGAAAGTGGGAAGTAGTCTACAAGATATAGGCACAGGAGACCACTTCCTAAGCAGAACCCCAGGAGCGCAGACAATAAGAGAAACAATAAATAAATGGGACCTACTGAAACTGAGAAGCTTCTGTAAAGCAAAGGACACTGTCAGTAAGACAAAAAGGCTACCTTCTGACTGGGAAAAGATCTTCACAAACCCAGCAACAGATTAAGGTCTGATCTCCAAAATATACAAAGAACTCAAGAAACTAGACACTAAAACTCTAATTAACCCAATTAAAAAATGGGGTACTGATCTGAACAGAGAATTCACAACAGATGAACTTCGAAGGGCTAAAAAGCACTTAAGGTCATGCTCAACCTCCTTAGCAATCCGGGAAATGCAAATCAAAACAACTTTGAGGTATCATCTTACACCTGTCAGAATAGCCAAACTCAAAAACACCAATGATAGCCTATGCTGGAGAGGATGTGGAATGAGGGGAACACTCATCCATTGTTGGTGGGAATGCAAACTTGTGCAGCCACTGTGGAAATCAGTGTGGCGGTTTTTCAGGAAACTGGGAGTCAACCTCCCTCAGGACCCAGCAATTCCACTCTTGGGAATATACCCTAGAGATTCCTTAACATACTACAAAAGCATTTGTTCTACTATGTTCATAGCAGCACTATTTGTAATAGCCAGAACCTGGAAACAGCCTAGGTGCCCCTCAATAGAAGAATGGTTAAAAAAGGTGTGGAACATATACACATTAGAGTTTTACTCAGCGGTAAAAAACAATGACATCTTGAATTTTGCATGCAAATGGATGGAAATAGAAAACGCTTTACTGAGTGAGGTAAGCCAGACCCAAAAAGAGGAACATGGTATGTATTCACTCATAAGTGGATTCTAACCATAATTAAAGATCTTTGAGCCTATTATTCGTGATCCTAGATAAGCTAAATAAGAAGATGAACCTGATGAAGATTATTTAGCTATCCGCCAGGAGGTAGGAAACAGACAAGTGTCCCAGGTAACCTCGGGTGCATGGGGGGGTGGGAGGGTTGTCGGAAAGGGAGAGGGTTAGAGAGAAGGGAGTAGGGGAGGAATGGGGAAAGATCGGGGGACTGGGATGGGGGGGAGGGAGGAAGGATGGATGGATGGATATGGGATCAGGGAAGAGTATATCTCAACTAAGGGAGTCATTTTAGGGTTTACAAGAGACTTGATTATAAATGGGATCCCCGGTCCAAGGAGAGATCCCCAGATGGTTCTCTGGACAGAGGAGAGGGTGCCTGAACCGGCCTTGGCCCACAACCATACTGATGAATATTTTGCATGTCACCATAGAACCCTCATCTGGCGATGGATGGAGATGGAGGCAGAGAACCACGTTGGAACACTGGACCTAGCTCCCTAGGTCCAAATAAGAGGCAGAAGGAAAGAGAACGTGAGCAAAGAAGGCAAGGGCAGAGGAAACCTTCATCCGACGTTGGATGGCGATACAGATGGAGACCCATATTGGAACACCGAACTGAGCACTCCACGGTCCAAATGAGGAACAGAAAGATGAAGAAAATTAAAAAAGTAATCAGGACTGCGAGGGATGCGAGCACCCACTGATACAAGGGAACTGATATAATGAGAGTTCACCAAGGCCTGTTGGACTGGGACTGAACGAGGACGTGATCCAACCAGATTCTCTGAATGTGGCTGGCCCGGAGCCTTTTTGAAAAGCCATTGACAATGACACTGGGACTTGCTTCCTCTGCATATACTGGATTTTGGCGCTTCGGTCTGTTCGGACTCTCACCTTTCCTGGACCTGGAGGGAGGGGGGAGGAACTTGAACTTCCCACAGGGCAGGAAACCCTGACTGCTCTAGGGGATAGAGAGGGAGGAGGAGAGGGAGTGGGGGAAGTGGGAGGCTGTTGGGAGGAGGGGCTGAAATGGAAACTTTTATAATTTAATAAAAAAAAAGAAAAAAAATAAAATCAAATGTGTAATGAATTGAGGGTGGTTATCTCAGCACTTAGCAATAACACATCACACGGCTGCATGCAGTGTGGTTCATAACCCACACTATGCACACATTGTTCCAGATATCCTTTCCTGCCATGGAACAATAATGTGCACTGCTTGAAAAGCCTGGCCTCAGGTTGGAGGCTATTGCATATTAGGAGTTGAGGTGTTTGTACTTCACATGCAAAGTATTTTCTCTTGTGCAAACATAATGTTTTAATGACAGTAACTAAAAATGTTATTGCCTTCTATCATTATTCCTTTCCATGCATGTTTTAATAAAACCAATATACCTTTGGCTTGTAGTATGTTGGGTTTTAAATATTTTCGTTTGGTTTTCTAACTTCAGTCTCCTAAAACGATTAATTTTGAATTTATGCAGTTTTTTTGCTATTTATTTTGCTGTTTCTGTTAGCTATGTATTTATTTGAAGTGGCATTGACTATTATAAGTCTTATGAAATCATTCAATTCTAATAGACTTTGAAGACACTCTACATTCTACAGTACCAAATAAGTCAAATTTCCTTATGTAAAAATATGTAATCACATCTATTTCATTTAGGAATAAATTGCTTTCATCTTTAAAAATGATAAATTATGTGCATATCAAAAACTTAAAAATGTATTTTTTTAGATTTTATCAGTAAACATTTGATTTGTGTACTTATTTTCATAATTCTCTACATAAGGAGTCTTGTGAAAATATCTGTCAGGAAAAAAAGGGTGATTTAGCTGAAGCATTTATGGAATCACTTAGCTGGAATAGTCACTTCAAGACAAATACAACTTTATTTTTGTTGCTTTATAAGGTTATAGGGCCCATCCAACTCCCTATTCTAAGGGTCAGTAAAAGAACTTTTACTACGCAGAAGATACCTTCCCAAAAACGCTTTCTGTTGAAGTATGTTGCTAGAATTGAATTAAAAGTGTAAAGATATGCATGAAAGAGAAAAATAAGATTAACACTATGCTTGTGTCTGTCATTCCTCTTCATCTTCAGGATACTGTTGTTAACGATCTCATCAATCTCATGCTGGAACACAAAGGTGTGTGTGTATCTTTAGTCTATGAGTAATGTCTCTGATCAAATCACTAAAATGTCTGAGACTTATCATTAGAAAGTTCTGCATGATTTTGTACTTTTTCATCAGAAAGAATGTATCTTTACCACTTAAACTCTTTAATCCTAGAAATTATATTTCGTGTAAGTCATCTGTATCATTTTGGAGATAACTGAACAGAGACAACTTTCTCAGAGAGTGGAGATATCTAGGGATTGCATAGGGGAAATGACAGAAGATTGCCTTGAGTCAAGATTTTTATATTTTTATTTCCCTCTGATATGGCCTATACTCAGAAACAGGTTTATGACAAGAAACTGTTAGAGCCACTAAATTACTGCTGCTTTTACCCCATTTACCCTATGAGAGCAAGGATGACACACATGACTCTTGATACAGAACACTCACCATGAAATCCAATATGATTAATTCCCATTCTGCTTTAAGTAGCTCATTTGTGTGTGTGTGTGTGTGTGTGTGTGTGTGTGTGTGTGTAGAATTAAGACCAGGAAACAGGGAGGTGAAGATGTATATGAAGAGGTCACTCCGGTGAGAAGAAATATATTTTCTTGAAGCAATTAAAAAATTACAAGTACACAAAGAAGTGTTCAGCAATAGAAGCCAGGAGGTAGAATAAACACTATGTGGTTACGTACACCTTTTGGTACAATTGAACTAAATGCTTGAATTTGGTGGTGTTGAGCATTTGTTACTGGTATTTACTTATGTTCCATGATAGTTCTTTCTCATACTTTTGGTCTGATCATTAACACATCCAATACTAAGTAGCTGTTACTTTATATTTTCAAACCAAAGAATAGCTTATATGATGAACTTAGATGAAAAATAAGGGTTTTTTTTACTTAACATTTATATTTTCTTCTACTATAATCATGACAATTTTAGTTTCATATGCATTACAAATGGCTTTCACTGTATACCAGGTAATTTTGCTTTGGCAAACAAGTTGTTTCAACTGTTGATTTTGACCCACCATGTAGAAAAATACTGTGAGTATACATTCATTTTTTAATAGAAGGCTTTGTATATTCCTCAAAGTGTAGTAAATTTAAGTTCAGTCTGCTTCAGATATAATTAAATATGTGATTTATTTGCCATCTGGATACTTGTCAAATACATGTGCGATATACACAAGAAAATTATTTTTCTGCAAGTCTTTTAGTCACAAAACTGAATCATATGTATTCTGAATACTGCTTTTTAACAAGATTTTTTAGTGTATGTACATAACTAGATATGCCGAAGAAGAGTTTATATTATGTTATATTAGGCCATACTATGCTGAGTCTAATACAAAAAACAAAGTTTCCTACTTCAACTTTATCTGTTTTACACAGAAGAAAAATCTTTAAATTTCAGCTAGGTGTTCTACAATATGACAAAGACGGTTCAAACTACCAAGATTTCAAATAGTCATATTACTTAATTACAACTTGATGAGAAACAGAAAAAAAATTGAGAGCAATTAGTCTGCCTATTTTGTTTTGTATCAGATAACACATTACATGTGTCTTGTTCTGCTGACTTGAACTTATCAAGACTTGAGTGTACCTTTTAAATTTTTTCCCCAAAGCTCTGTTGCACAACAGATGGGATGTCTAACAGTCTTTTCTATTTAAAACATGCAAGTTCTAATCAACAGGAGGGTTTTAGGATGTTAAACCAGCCAGCCATAAGAAATGTGTCATGCAGTTTCCTGTCATTCTAATTAATTAGATAGCATTATTTGTTGTCCCCAGTGAACCTAAATGAGCTCAATGCTGGGATAATAGCTTCATTCTTATCAAGAGTTCATTTTTATGTTATTCACTTGGATTAGAAAAAAGTAAATCTTCAAAGATGACACAATTTATGAACTGATTTTGTCAGTATATTTATATCAAATGTTTACATTTCTCATGATCATATAAATATATTAACATTTTCAGATACTTTTACTTGGAAATTAAATTTCATCTAATCCATTGTATACATCATTTAAAATTGTACTGATATCTTTAAGGAAAAATTTTTATATTCTCTTTTTTTTGTGTTTTTCAACTTATTGCGATATATATATATATATATTTGTATTCTAAGAAGTCTCCCATAAAATACTCTTGTTTAGAAATAGCCTATTATCATACATTTCCAGGAATGATTTTAAAAGTGACACATAACTCACAGAGCTTTTCCTTTAGTTATTAAGAATCAAATGAGCAGAAAATTAGAAATGAAACGGAAATGAGGAAAGTGGTTAAGAAGTCATGGAACTAAAAGTGTTCAGTGTTTGTCTGAAGGGCATAGTTTCAGGATAGAAGACAGAAACAGGCAGATTGTGAAAGAAAGCTTAGTGAGGGCAAGTAACTAAGCAGAGGGGAAAATGCTACTTTTTGTCTGAAACCTCGTAAGTATGGTTGGACAGCAGAACCTTGCAAATATTTACCCGTCCCTGTCATTTACTGACAATCAATAGAAATATTAATTATAAGTAACATCATCTTTGTAGCATATTTAGTGTCTATCACTCATCACCAGTCTTTAATTGCATACAGATCCAAAAGAGATCAGTAACAGAAATAGTTTATTTTCTTTAATATTTATCTTTCATGTCTGTTACAAATTGATTTAAATATGCATTCAGTTTGGTTGTGTGACACTCATATTTTAGATGTCCAAATACATAAATGATTTTATTCAAAAATAAAACATTCTTATATAAACGAGAGTATACTTATTCATTTTCATGTATTATATGATAGCTAATAATAAATTAGATCTATTGTAATTTAATGTAGCTTCTTAGAACACTTTAGTCATAGTTAGCTAATATATTACTATATAAGTAGTTTCTATAAAACATCTTGTTGTATGGAGGAGTGCCTACTTGTAAGTCCTGGCCACCCGGCTAGCTTAGACCCGAAATAGCCACACAGAAATTGTATTCATTAAACCACTGCTTGGCTCATGAGCTCTAACTTCTTATTGGCTAATTCTTATATTAATTTAACCCATTTCTTGTAATCTGTATATCATCACCTGGTAGTGGCCTACCAGGTAAAATTTCCAGCATCTGTCTCCAGTGGATCCATGGCATCTCTCTGATTCTTTCCTTCTCCCAGCATTCAGTTCTGTGTTTCTCCACCTACCTAAGTTCTGCCCTATCAACAGACCAAGGCAGTTTCTTTATTCACTAACCAAGAAAAGCAACATACAGGAGCTCCCACATCATCATCTTAAACAATAGCATGAATTTCCTCATTTATTTCAGTTGAAAATGTCCCACATTATTGTGCTATAATTATGTACTTAGAGAAATATATGCTTTATCACTGGTTACTCTTTCAAAAGTGTCAGTGAGGATATTTTATAGATCTTATTTTCAGGTTTATTACATATTCTCCCCCAATAATTTTTATATCTATGACATGGTAACTGTAAGTAGTGGTAAATAAATATACCAAGTGAAAAAATATACAGAAAAAATGAAATAAAATAAAAATCACTCAGAATAGCATTATAAATTATGTTTCTCTATATTTTGAAATTATGTGACAAAAAATTCAACTACAGAAACATTTTTTATGTACTCCAGTTGTTGTGTAAATATTCAAATTTCTTTTCCATGAGGAGAATGCAGTAAAACTAAGTAGTCTCTTTGTTCTAAGGACAATATCTTGGCAAAAAATTTAAGAAAAAAAAGTCATTTTAATTTTTACTGGTAGGTATACAATAAAGAGATTGCGTTCGACAAACATGCATATCATCCCAATAATCGGAAGGTGTAGTTGAGGGGTGCATGTTACAGACTAGTTTAAGTAAGAATTCAATATCATTAAACTAAGTTCTGAATACACACTTCAGTGGTAAAATGCTTACCTGTCAGGGTTATGTTCCTATCAGGTTTTATATCTCACAAAATATTATGCTTCCAATAAAATATATAAATAACTTTGTAGAAAACAAATAAGTGCACAATTACATGATGTTCATCCACTTCCACTGAATTCCACAATTCTAGTGGGAGAAGTTTTGAAACGTAGCGTATATTTATATAAAATATACTTAAAGTTCTTTTAAGTTTTATTTTCAAGTAATTAAAAGAATGGCTTTAATATTTTTGTTATGGTTGTGCTAACAATGTTTATTTTTATATTTCACCTTCTGTTTTCTTACTGAAGCTAAGATATGACTAAGTTGTTAAAATATTTAGAATTACAAAGAGCCTCCCCTCTGGGGCCACAAGATCTCCCCAGAGCTGCTCCCTTGCACGCTGGGCCTGGACTGTGGGCTCAGGCCGGCAGGGGCAGTTCCTTTGCTTTGAGAGCCTGCCTGAGGACAGGTAAGCTCTGTCTCAGCTCAGCCACACTCCTGGCCAGCAAGAGACAGTGATCTTCTAGCAGACATTCATTGGAGGAGGGGTGAGTTTTCTCCTGTCCCAAGGGCTTTGGCTAGGAGGAATTCAGACTTTCCCCGCCCCCCTCGACTTTCTGGTCACCAGGCAGAGGCGGGCCCTCCCTGCAGAGCTCTCCCGAATCCTGTCCTAGCCTTTATCCAGATACACCTTCCTCTCCTCCCCGCTCCCCTCTGGGGCCACAAGATCTCCCCAGAGCTGCTCCCTTGCACGCTGGGCCTGGGAAGTGGGCTCAGGCTGGCAGGGGCAGTTCCTTTGCTTTGAGAGCCTGCCTGAGGACAGGTAAGCTCTGTCTCAGCTCAGCCACACTCCTGGCCAGCAAGAGACAGTGATCTTCTAGCAGACATCCATTGGAGGAGGGGTGAGTTTTCTCCTGTCCCGAGAGCTTTGGCTAGGAGGAATTCAGATTTTTCCCGCCCCCCTTGACTTTCTGATCACCCGGCAGAGGTGGGCCCTCCCTGCAGAGCTCTCCCGAATCCTGTCCTAGCCTTTATCCAGGTACACCTTCCTCTCTTCCCCCCTCCCCTCTGGGGCCAAAAGATCTCCCCAGAGCTGCTCCCTTGCACGCTGGGCCTGGACTGTGGGCTCAGGCCGGCAGGGGCAGTTCCTTTGCTTTGAGAGCCTGCCTGAGGACAGGTAAGCTCTGTCTCAGCTCAGCCACACTCCTGGCCAGCAAGAGACAGTGATCTTCTAGCAGTCATCCATTGGAGGAGGGGTGAGTTTGCTACTGGCCCGAGGGCTTTGGCTAGGAGGAATTCAGACTTTCCCCGCCCCCCTAGACTTTCTGGTCACCAGGCAGAGGAGGCTCCTCCCTGCAGAGCTCTCCCAAATCCTGTACCAGTCTTTATCCAGGCACACCTTCCTCTCTTCCCCCCTTCCCTCTGGGGCCACAAGATCTCCCCAGAGCAGCTCCCTTGCGCACTGGGCCGGGGCTGTGAGTGCAACCCGGCAGGAGTGAGTGCAACCCGGCAGGAGCGAGTGCCTGTGTTTCAGTAGACTGCCTCCCGAAAGGTAGACCTTCTGTCAGTGAAGTCCCTGCCCAACAAGGGAACCTGACCTGGTACCAGAAGATCCAATAGAGAGCATTTGAAGGAAGAGATGGGCAGACGCCAAGGCAAGAACTCCTCCAACAATCTAAAAAACAACATGAAAACACCAGAAACCCGTGACCCTACAATAGAAGGTCTTGAACCTCTTAATTCAAAAGAAGCAGAAAAAAATGCCATTATGAAAGCAATAGAGTCCTTTAAACAGGATATGAATAACTCCCTTAAAGAACTGGATGAGAAGTACAACAAAAAGATTGAAGAAATGAGTAAAGAAATGGATGAGAAATATACCAAAAAGTTCGAAGAAATGAGGAAATCCATGAATGATACACCGGGAAACCAAGAAAAAACAATCAAACAGGTAATGGAAACAGTTCAAGATTTGAAAACTGAAATGGAGGCAATGAAGAAAACACAAAACGAGGGCCGGCTGGATATGGAAAATCTAGGTAAATGAACAGAGACTACAAAATAAAGCATAACCAATAGGATACAAGAGATGGAAGAACGAATCTCAGAGTCTGAAGATACCATAGAGAAAATAAATGCTCTGATCAAAGAAAACAGCAAATCCAATAAATCTTCATCACAAAACATTCAAGAAATCTGGGACACAATAAAAAAAAACAAATATAAGAATAATAGGGATCGAAGAAGAAGAAGAACTGCAGATCAAGGGATCAGAAAATATATTCAACAAAATTATAGAAGAAAACTTTCCCAACATAAAGAATGATATTCCTATGAAGGTTCAAGAAGCATACAGAACACCGAATAGACTTGATCAAAAAAAACATCCCCTTGCCATATAATAATCAAAACACAAAACATACAGATTAAAGAAAGAATATTAAGAGCTGCAAAGGAAAAAGGTCAAGTAACTTATAAAGGTAAACCTATCAGACTTGCACCGGACTTCTCTATGGAAACCATGAAAGCCAGAAGGTCCTGGATAGAGGTACTGCAGAAACTAAGAGAGCATGGATGCAAACCCAGACTACTATACCCAGCCAAGCTATCGTTCACTATCAATGGAGAAAACAAAATATTCCAAGATAAGAACAAATTTAAAAAATTCGTAGCCACAAACCCAGCCTTACTGAAAGTAATAGAAGGAAAATCGCAACCCAAGGAATCCAACATTGCCATCATTACCTACAATAACTCAGACATCTAGCGACCCTTCACGAGCTTAACTCAAAAAAGGGACACATACAAACTCTATTAAACATACAACAACCACTGGTCATTAATATCACTTAATATTAATGGACTCAATTCACCTATAAAAAGGCACAGACTAAGAGATTGGATACGAAAACAGGATCCAACATTCTGCTGTTTACAAGAAACACACCTCAACCACAAGGACAGACATCTACTCAGAGTGAAGGGCTGGGAAAAGGTTTTTCAAGCAAAGGGACCTAAGAAACAAGCAGGTGTGGCCATTTTAATTTCCAACAAAATTGACTTCAAACTAAAATCAATCAGAAGAGATGGAGATGGACATTTTTTACTCATAGCAGGAACAATTCATCAGGAGGAAGACTCAATCCTGAATATCAATGCCCCTAATATAAAGCCTCCTACTTATGTAAAAGAAACACTTCTAGAACTCAAGGCAGTCATCAAACCACACACACTAATAGTAGGAGACATCAACACTTCTCTCTCATCAATGGACAGGTCAATCAGGCAGAAACCTAACAGAGAAATAAGAGAATTATTGGAGGTATTGAATCAAATGAACTTAACAGACATCTATAGAATGTTCCACCCAAATAGGAAAGAATATCCCTTCTTCTCTGCAGCTCATGGAACCTTCTCGAAAATTGACCACATACTGGGTAACAAAGCAAACTTCCACAGATACAAAATAATATTAGTAACCACCTGTGTCTTGTCAGACCACCATGGATTAAAGTTAGAATTCAACAACAGTGCTACCCCCAGGAAACCAACAAATTCATGGAAGTTGAACAGTCAACTACTGAATCACCCCTGGGTCAAGGAAGAAATAAAGAAAGAAATTAAAGTCTTCTTTGAATTTAATGAAAATAAAGACACAACATACTCAAACCTATGGGACACTATGAAAGCAGTGCTAAGAGGAAAGTTCATAGCACTAAGTGCCCAATTAAAGAAAACAGAGAAAGCACACATTGGAGACTAACAGCACACTTGAAAGATCTAGAAAAAAAAGAAGCTGATTCACCCAGGAGGACTAGAAGACTGGAAATAATCAAACTGAGGGCTGAAATCAACAAAATAGAAACAGAGAAAACAATCCAAAGAATCAATGAATCAAAAAGCTGGTTCTTGGAGAAAATCAACAAGATCGACAAGCCCCTATCCAAATTAATCAAACGGCAGAGAAAGAACATGCAAATTAATAAGATCAGAAATGAAAAGGGGGACATAACCACAGATGCAGAGGAAATTCAGAGAATCATTAGATCTTACTACGAATATTTATATGCCACAAAGTTGGAAAATGTACAGGAAATGGACATTTTTTTAGATAAGTACCATATACCAAAGTTTAACCAAGAACAGGTGAACAATCTAAATAGACCTGTTAGTCGCAAAGAATTAGAAGCTGTTATCAAAAATCTCCCTACCAAAAAAAGCCCAGGACCAGATGGTTTCAATGCAGAATTCTACCAGAACTTCCAGGAAGAGCTAATACCTATACTCCTTAACATATTCCACAATATAGAAACAGAAGAGTCATTGCCTAACTCCTTTTATGAAGCTACAGTTACTCTGATAACAAAACCACACAAAGACACAACCAAGAAAGAGAATTACAGGCCAATCTCACTCATGAACATCGACGCGAAAATACTCAATAAAATACTGGCAAACCGAATCCAAGAATGCATTAGAAAAATTATCCATTATGATCAAGTGGGCTTCATCCCAGAGATGCAGGTCTGGTTCAACATACGCAAATCTGTCAATGTAATCCATCATGTAAATAAACTGAAAGAAAAAACCATATGATCATTTCATTGGATGCTGAAAAAGCATTTGACAAAATTCAATACCCATTTATGATAAAGGTGTTGGAGAGACTGGGGATACAAGGATCATACCTAAATATAATAAAAGCAATATACAGCAAGCCATCAGCTAACATCAAATTGAATGGAGAGAAACTCAAAGCCTTTCCTCTAAAATCAGGAACACGACGAGGCTGTCCACTCTCACCATACCTCTTCAATATAGTGCTTGAAGTTCTAGCAATAGCAATAAGACAGCATAAGGGGATCAGGGGGATACGAATTGGAAAGGATGAAGTTAAACTTTTGTTATTTGCAGACAATATGATAGTGTACATAAGCGATCCCAAAAACTCTACCAAAGAACTCCTACAGTTGATAAACACCTTTAGTAATGTGGCAGGAAACAAAATCAACTCCAAAAAATCGGTAGCCCTCCTATACACAAAGGATAAAGAAGCAGAGAGGGAAATCAGAGAAACATCACCTTTCATGATAGCCACAAATAGCATAAAGTATCTTGGGGTAACTCTAACCAAAGAAGTGAATGACCTATTTGATAAGAACTTTAAGTCCTTGAAGAAAGAAATTGAGGAGGATACCAGAAAATGGAAAGACCTCCCCTGCTCTTGGATTGGGAGAATCAACATAGTAAAAATGGCAATTCTACCAAAAGCAATCTATAAATTCAATGCAATTCCCATCAAAATCCCATCAAACTTCTTCACAGACCTGGAGAGAACAATAATCAAGTTTATATGGAAAAATAAAAAACCCAGGATAGCCAAAACAATCTTATACAATAAAGGAACCTCTGGAGGCATTACCATCCCTGACTTCAAACTCTATTACAGAGCAACAGTATTGAAAACAGCTTGGTATTGGCATAACAACAGAGAAGTCGACCTAAGGAACCGAATAGAAGACCCGGATATTAACCCACAAATGTATGAACACCTGATTTTTGACAAGGGAGCTAAAGCTATACAATGGAAGAAGGATAACATCTTTCACAAATGGTGCTGTCATAAGTAGATGTCAACATGTAGAAGAATGAAAATAGATCCATATCTATCACCATGCACAAAACTCAGGTCCAAATGTATTAAAGACATCAACATTAATCCGACCACTTTGAACCTGATAGAAGAGAAAGTAGGAAGTAGTCTACAAGACATAGGCACAGGAGACCACTTCCTAAGCAGAACCCAGGAGCGCAGACAATAAGAGAAACAATAAATAAATAGGACCTACTGAAACTGAGAAGCTTCTGTAAAGCAAAGGAAACTGTCAGTAAGACAAAAAGGCTACCTTCTGACTGGGAGAAGATCTTCACCAACCCCTCAACAGACAAAGGTCTGATCTCCAAAATATACAAAGAACTCAAGAAACTAGACACTAAAACTCTAATTAACCCAATTAAAGAATGGGGTACTGAACTGAACAGAGAATTCACAACAGATGAACTTCGAATGGCTAAAAAGCACTTAAGGTCATGCTCAACATTCTTAGCGATCAGGGAAATGCAAATCAAAACCACGTTGAGGTATCATCTTACACCTGTCAGAATAGCCAAACTCAAAAACACCAATGATAGCCTATGCTGGAGAGGATGTGGAATGAGGGGAACACTCATCCATTGTTGGTGGGAATGCAAACTTGTGCAGCCACTGTGGAAATCAGTGTGGCGGTTTCTCAGGAAACTGGGAGTCAACCTCCCTCAGGACCCAGCAATTCCACTCTTGGGAATATACCCAAGAGATGCCCTAACATACCACAAAAGCATTTGTTCAACTATTCATAGCAGCACTATTTGTAATAGCCAGAACCTGGAAACAACCTAGGTGCCCCTCAATAGAAGAACGGTTAAAAAAGGTGTGGAACATATATACATTAGAGTTTTACTCAGCGGTAAAAAACAATGACATCTTGAATTTTGCATGCAATTGGATGGAAATAGAAAACGCTTTACTGAGTGAGGTATGCCAGACCCAAAAAGAGGAATATGGTATGTATTCACTCATAAGTGGATTCTAACCGTAATTAAAGGTCTTTGAGCCTATTATTCGTGATCCTAGAGAAACTAAATAAGAAGGTGAACCTGACGAAAATCATGTAGCTATCCTCCTGGAGATTGGAAATAGACAAGAGTGCTAGGTAACCTCGGTTGCATGGTGGGGTGGGGGGGCTGTTGGAAGGGGAGAGGGTTAGAGAGAAGGGAGTAGGGGAGGAATGGGGAAAGATCGGGGGACTGGGATGGGGGAGGGAGAATGGATAGATATGGGATCGGGGAAGTATATACCTCAACTAAGGGAGTCATTTTAGGGTTTACAAGAGACTTTAGTATAAAGGGGATCCCAGATCCAAGCAGAGATCCCCAGATTGTTCTCTGGACAGAGGAGAGGGTGCCTGAACCGGCCTTGGCCTACAACCATACTGATGAACATTTTGCATATCACCATAGAACCCTCATCTGGCGATGGAGGGAGATGGAGGCAGAGACTCACGTCGAAACACTGGACCTAGCTCCCTAGGTCCAAAGGAGAGGCAGAAGGAAGGAGAACGTGAACAAAGAAGGCAAGAGCAGAGGAAACCTTCATCCGACGTTGGATGGCGATACAGATGGAGACCCATATTGGAGCACTGGACAGAACCCTCCACGGTCCAAATGAGGAGCAGAAGGATGAAGAAAATGAAAAAAGAAATCAGGACTGCGATGGGCGCCATCACTCACTGATACAAGGGGACGGATCTAATGAGAGTTCACCAAGGCCAGCTGGACTGGAACTGAACGAGCACGTGATCTAACCAGATTCTCTGAATGTGGCCGGATTCTCTGGATGTGGCTTGCCCGGAGTCTTTCTGAAAAGCCATTGACAATGACACTGGGACTTGTTTCCTCTGCATATACTGGATTTTTGGGATCCAGTCTGTTTGGATACTCACCTTCCTGGACCTGGAGGGAGGAGGGAGGAACTTGAACTTCCCACAGGGCAGGAAACCCTGACTACTCTTAGGGATGGAGAGGGAGGAGGATAGGGATTGGGGGAAATGGGAGGGTGCTGGGAGGAGGGGCGGAAATGGAAACTTTTATAATTTAATAAACTAAAAAAAAAATCAATGACATATTAAAAAAAAGAATAAAAATACCCTATGCACTTGGTAAATTAAAAAAAAAGAATTACAAAGAAATACATACTGTCTAAGAACTAAGGAATGATTGTGATATGCAAGTTGTATTAACACTGGAGCTAATGATATGAGTCACAGAGACATTTCTCTGATGATTTGTCTGGCTTAGGAAATGGAGATGAAGGATCAGAAAGACCACTGATAGCTACCAAACAATAGGAAACTGAGCATCAGTTTTCTGGGTTTGATTGAAACATATGTACTCTCTTTTAGTAATGTTCCAATCTATGTCATATTTTCTTTTCTGAGCTTCAAAGGGGACTTACATCTTTTCAGTGTTTTTGAAAGGGAAAACTTCTCTTTAATACATGAAGTCTTGTTTAATATAAATGAGGTCATATGTCAAGATCATTCTGTAAACTTCTATTCATACCATAGTAGACCATAACAAGAAATTCAATTGGTACATATTTTATCTTTTCTCTTTTAATGTTCCTTAAGAAGAGTATTTTTAGCAGCAACATCTTTGTTTATATCCTTCATTTATGTCTCTTCTATATTCACTTCAACTCATGGTTCAAGTTAAAATGATTTAATTTCTGGCAATAATTATTTTAAAAATATTAATATATTGTCATTATTTCTGCTTTAGCTTCTGAATAACATATACTAATAAGTCTAAAATGTCATAATAAGCACCAAAATTATCATAGAAAACAATTTTAATGGAAACACCTAAAATTACAATTATTAAAGATAATTTAATCTATTTCATTATAGGAATAAATATTAGGATAGTCATTTAAGTTTTTAGAGAGTATGTCTCTTGCTATAATTCTAAATATATTAATAATGTAGTCATATCTTAACAGCAAAAAGAAAATAGGAGAAATAATGAAAAACAATGTTATCATATGCCATAACAAAACTACTAAAGTTGTTCTTTTAATAACTCGAAAATAAAACTTAAATGAACTTGGCTATATAAAGGCATGCTGCCCTCTAATGATAAAGAATTAGATATAATTTATAATTCTCTTGTCATTTAGTGAAGAGGATGTGAAATAGGATTATAAAACTCAAGATGGAAGACAAAGGTAAATTTTGATCATTCCCTAAGTGTAATAGATATTTATGGGATAATTGACAGAGAATGAGATTTTCTATAATCTTGATGGAGACAATGAGAGTGATACATACATAACATTGGACTAAACCGATACAGATGAAGATGCATCCGAATCCTCTAGATCACAGAGATAACACATGCACATGTGTGTACACACACGCACACACATTGCTCTCAATTATCCTCAACATTCATTGTGGATTGAGTCTCCATAAAAATGAAGGGACTCAAATGTTCTCTGAGTCTTTACAGCTTGGATATAGGATTAGTTTGGAGAAACACAAACAAATGAGGTGTGTGCTTTTGTGTGTGTGTGTGTGTGTGTGTGAATGTAGCAACTCAGGGGAGAGATGAGTTTCCCATTGCTTGGTACCAAATTACTGCAAGCTTAAATACAGCCATGTATAAACTCAGAGTTCACAATCAGAAGGATGCTACATAGGATGTAAAACAAGAACTTTAGAGCAAGTAAACTGTGAATCTCACAGCTGCCCCAGAGGACAAAATAACAAAAAGGGAATAAAAATCATGGTACTTGACATGTCAAAACAGGGAGATCAGAGGAATGGCAACAAGGGACACCTAGAGAATCAGGAAGCTGATGTTACTATGGAATAATATTTAAGTCCTGGCCAACATGTTAAAAAAAAAAAAAAAAAAAACAACCCACAGACGGAATGAAAGTCGAGCAGTTATATACTTCTGAGTCAGATGTTGATTACCCAATTAAACTACATGGTAGTTCATAGGGACTGTACCAAATTCTGCAGAAATTCTGGAAAGGAAAAGTTAATTTTCTTAAGCTAACTCTGTGGTTTTAGGGGGATCTCCTAGCCAGCTCCCTGACCTGCCCACCTGTATTTACCTTTAGATGAAGTGACAGGAGCTTATCTCCACATATTCAAGATTCTACCCTTCACTCTAACTTACTCCCTTTAAATTTCCATCTTATTCCCTTCAATATCATATCTGTTTCCATCACTAGATCAGAAAAACTCTGACTTCTTTTTCACATTGAACAGTGTCTGTCTTTTTGAGTTCTTACCTGTGAACTATTGGATAATCTTCTGCTTTTAAGTTTGTGACAGACTCACAATCTTCCTGTTACTGACCATAATGGCTTTTCATGTGAGGGACGTCTGTCAACTTTCCGTTTCAAACATATTTAAGGGTATGGTTGTTGAATGGTTGTCAACAACCATTCACTGAAGAACAACACCACTGAAGACTGGTGCTGCGGGGTGATACTCTTGTACATTGTAAAGATTTGTCATTTGTATTGATTTAATTGAATGCTGATTGGCAAGAAGCCAGACAGGAGGTATAAGTGGGGCAAACAGACTAGGAAAATAATGGGAAGAGGAAATGTACAGATGAAGTCATAAGCTAGCACAGAGGAAGCAAGATGAGAATGCCATATTGAGAAAAGGTACCAAGTCACGTGGCTAAACAGAGATAAGAATTATGGGTCAATTTAAGTTGCAAGATTTAGTTATTAATAAACATGAGCAATAGGCCAAAAATTATAATTAATAAAATTAATATAATTAATAATTATTATAATTAAGCCTCTGTGTGTTTATTTGGGTCTCAGTGGCTGCAGGACCAGGTGGGACAGAAACTTCCATCTATATATTGGTCCCAACATTTTGACTTTTCTGTTTTATAATCCTGTGATTATTTTTCTCTTCCTTTATTCTCACTTGTAAAACTAGTATAATACTGTTATTTTTAAGAGATTATCCTTAGTGACTCCCTAGTACACCTCTAAAATAATGAAAACAACATATAAACTGTCTGGGAGAAAGATGGTGTAAACAAGTATTCAGAGTGTGGCCATTCTTTAAGTAGTCATTGAAGGGAATAAATTTGATTTTGTCTTAATTTAGTTCTAATGATCTTTCCTTTCAGCTCTAAATCCCAAAATTGAATATTGCATTTTAGTACAATTTAGTGTACCTAAACATTGCCATGATCATCACTTTATCTATTGAGTCCCAAGAGATACTGGTTGTCTGTTGTACTGACGAGCAAATCAGCCATCAGACTCTTTGAGAAAAGCACATATATTTCCAAAGGTTAAAAAGGAAGGAATGTGTCAAGGGTAAGAGTAAATTAATCTGCAATTTAATCAATCTATTAGATTTATGTAATCATTCATGTATGATGTAACTCTACTAGTAAATTCAAATTAATTCAGAAAATTCACAATTAATTAGATCTACTGCCTCGTCATTTTTAGCACATGAAATGCATTTCTATTAAATCTCTACATTTATTACTTTTCTTTCCAGAATCATCAAAAAATTACTCCTAGAAATTTTCCCCTCCAATTTTATTCAGTATCTCCTATATTTAGGGTAAATTATTTCTATGCTCTATTAAATCCAGAACAACCATACTGAATATCCTGTGATCAACTCCCCTCATTGTGATAAGAATCTCACATTTTAAAGCACAGAGATTTACTATCAGAAACCTGTTGTATTCAATTCCATTGCCACATTTGTGACACAGAGTGAAGCCTAACTAGATTATCTGGTCAATCATCTCATGGATGAAAATTTGTTAATTGTTGAGAAGAACCTTAATGCTAATTCCTCCTAAAATGTCTGGATTTCTTACTGAATCCTGGTAATTGTTCTTGAATTTATTTCAACTAAATTCTGCAAGCTGCAAGAGTGTGCCGTTTTCAATCTCTATTCAGTTCTTTTTTTTCCAGGATGATTTTTCCCTTCCATGTATTCCATGTATCAGTGTGGATATAACCGAGTCATTTATGTCAGATAAATCATCTTATTCTGGCAGACAATTCTGTTTTTTTCCCCTTTGTCTTCTGTTTTCTATTTCCTTGTTTATCTACCTTTTTTGTTTGCTTATTTACTTACGGACACAACTTCTTATATGTAGGCCTGGATGACCTCGTTTTCACTGTCACAAAATGGCTTCAAACTCACAGAAATCTCCTTGCCTCTGCCAAGAGTACTGGGATTACAGGCATACATAACCATATCTGGGCTTGTTCATTGCTCTTAAATAAGCCAAGCTAGTCTTTGTATCAAGAAGAGCATAAGATTAAAATAGTAACACTAAGAACAAGGGACACATTAAAGTTGATAAACTCTGTGTTTAGTTAAATAACAAAGAATACACGTTTCTTTGTTCATTGTAATGATATTTAACTTTTAGCCTAAGCAATAAAAACATTTTGATCTTGATAAGATAGATGAGAATTCTTCTTAGCTACATTAAATAATGTTGACTTTGTTCTAGAATTAAAATAAAGTATACATTCAATATACTTTGTAATCACAGGGATATCGGGGGAGGGTCACTGAAAATCATGTCAGTATTTATCATAGAATATCTTTAAAATTCTTTGTGGAAATAAATATCAAAGATATTTCTCAACTTTGTTTAATTCAAATGGCATGGTTTAGTTTTATTTTCAGTGGCTCAGTGCTTGAATTTGGCTAAGCTACATGATAATTGTTTTCTACCCATTGCTTAGGACAAGGTTACCCAAAATCCGACAACCTTGCAACAAAATTAAACAAAACCAAGCTAAAGAATTAAATAAATGAAAAAATAAAGGTACACTTCTGTGTAGCTTGAAACCAATCAATTTTAAGTGGTTATATCAAGTTCACATTGTTTAATTACAGATAATGGTAATTTTAAGTAATTCTTTATTTGGAAGAATTAACTGTGTTTTCTTATGGTTCAACCACAGAAAAACTGTTTTGTAGGTACGTTTAAAAGTCAATGAATGCTTTTACCCCTGGCATTGCTTGTGGATTAGGAATTTCTGAGTCCAGCCTGGTTCAAATGCTAATGTCCACTGCTGACTTACTGTTGTGAGCAGTCAGTCTCACACCTGCATTTCTTAATTTGCTTGTTGTTTAAAATAAAAATCACTGAAAGTACATGATCTGTTGCCTGGACCAGTAGTGTGTCTATCTATGAGGATTAAGTCACCCTAATAACAGGCAGAGGTGAAATGGGAGGTCGTGTTTTATTGGAGGTATCAACAGTAGGGTGGAATACACAGAATCGTTATACATTAGTTTCAACACAGGCATAAAGCACATACACAGAACAAATGGAATACCCCGAGCAGTTACATAAATCATGCTGATCTAACAAGCCTCAAACAAGGGAAGAGCAGGCCCTCATCTTGTCTCTAAAGACTTTCTCTGTCTTTTGGTTTAGCCATCTTTTCCAGGAAGAGTTGACACAGGCTTCACAATAACATTAATCTCCAATTGCCAGGTAGGAGAGGTGAACTCAGTGAAGACATTAATTGTGTTCCTGGGGAGCTGAAGGATGAGCAACTGTGCCTATGCAGCAGCGCTGACTGAACACGACATAAGGAAGATAAACAATCTAGGGTACATTCCTCTCCACAAACACATTTTCATCAAGTCGCTGCAGCCACAGGGGCCCAAAGGAAGAGCTGGAAAGAAAAACACAACTGACAAAATAAAACCTATTCACAATTACAGTGTTTGTTGAGACAAAGTAATTACAGAGCTATCAGGCCCAATTACAAAGCACACAGAGTCAATTGTCATAAAGCATTTAGAAAGCTGAGAATAGACGCTGTCTGGCCAGCATCCTTCCATTCTCCACATCCCTGCTCAGGGGTCTCTTTCTTCTTGTTGGCAAAAGTCAGACAAGGCACTTGGTAATTGTGTTGTTTGTTCACTGTGCCTTAAAACATTTGCCAGGGGGAATAGATTTGTTCATGGAATCTTCTTTTCTTACCCAGAAATATAAGATTTTTGTTTACTTTTCATTTTAGTGGTTTTCTTATTGATTTGTAACTCAGCTCATTTCCTTTTCTTAAAATATACCTACGAGGTTAATGTAAAGTTGCTTAATATTTTTCTTTGACAATGTCTTACACCGGCGTGGATAAGAAATGTTTCTTGTGGGCCACAAGCTTGAATTCTTGGTCCCATGCTGTTGTCACTGATTTGGGAGGCATAGATTCTTGGCACATGGCATCTTATTAGTTGATGTGTGACCAAAGGAATGGGATTGAATCCTGTCTTTTTCCATGCCATAGATTTCTGCTTCTGATTCATTAATATGTAAAGAGTCCCAAGCTCTTGAATCCATCATGCCATCATTACCAGTATGAACATCAGCTAAAACTGGATGATAAAATAAATCCTTCCTTCTCATCAACATGAGGGGTGAAAAAGATATATATATATATATACACATCTGATAAAATTTATATAATATGTGTAGATACAAGGAAGATGGGATGAGTGGGGGGGAGGGGAAACTGTGGTTGAGATGTATTATATGAAAGGAGTCTATTTTCAATAAAAAATTTAAAAATTATATGAAATATGTCTTTTGAATTATGAACATTAGTTTGAAAGTGATATTAAAATATTTATTTCAAAGTTCAAGTTCAACCTCATCTCCTTGTGTCTTCACTGTGCCTTGGGAACAAATTTTTTGAAAATTCCTTTAAAATTGTATCCTACTAACTTTTTGCTTTCTTCTATGATTCCTGTATATGTAAGTTTCTCTATTTTAAGGTACAGAGGAACAATGTATATTTTAAATCAAATTTATTGAATCAAATATATATATATATATATATACTGAATATATAAACCATCCCCATTTCTTCCATCAAATACTATTCTAGAATTTTCTAAGATTCCATATGTCTTTCATAGCAATATATATAATATATAATATATAAAATATATACTAATCTTTCTAATGGTGTTCTGTTGGTCAGTTGTATGAATTTCTATGCTATTAAATCTTTCTAATTTTATCATTTCAAGTATCTAGACTCTATTTCACAGATAATTTTTGCAAAAAAATGTAATTAGTCTGTCATCCTTATAACTATTTACTGAGTATTTGAGTGTCTCATATGGACCTTTTTTTGGTAATTTATCTTTTCTCTAGATTACTGATTGATCATATACCCTCCTGGTTTCAATAATTTACCTTACACATGATTTACTATTTATATTGTTTTGTCATAAAATATTCTTTTCAAATATTTAGACTAACTGTGTGTCTTATATAAACCCCCAAACAGTAAGTGGTTTATATATTTCTTTTCTATCTTTCACTTCAGTCAGTGTAGCCATTGTTTTCAGTGTCTTGTTCATTATTGCATTCATTTGATAATGTTAATAAAAGACATATTTACCAGTAATATTTTAATGTTCCATTTTGGAAAAGAAACAATGAAGGGATAACCCTTAATGGCCTTTAACAAAGACTAAGCAAAGATTTATGTTGTCTACACCACTCTGTGTCTTCATTATCTTTTTCTGTAGTATAAGTATGAATGTCTGTGTGTTTGAGTTCTGTATTTTGAATCTGTCTGTCTCCATCTTTGTGGTTTGTGTCTGTATCTAACAAAGGCTTTGGTCTCTCTAATGTTGGACAATATAGCAAGCATTGCATGAAGAAGAAATGATGTATACTTCATAGATATCTCCAACAGAGTTTTACAAGGGTTTAAGTCCCTGACTCAAACTGACCTGAATTGACACAGATAAGAAACATTATTATAAATTTTATTGTTATCAAACAATAATCATATTTTGTGTTCAACATTTATAGTGTATATTCATTTTATGAGGTTGATTTGAATTCATATTTGCTGTTTTCAGAAAATGAGCATTATATCATGCATACAAACATACAGGCATTATTTTTGGAAAAGGGTGCTAGAAGAATGCATAACTTATACTGTGCATAAGCTGAGGATTGAGAATCAAAGGCAAGAAAGGTTGGTGTTACATTGTTCTTTTTATTATTATTATTATTATTATTATTAATTTATAAAAATTTCCACTTCCTCCCCTCCTCCCAATACCTTCCCACTCCCCCCACTCCCTCTTCTTCTCCCTCTCCAGCCCTAAGAGCAGTCAGGGTTTCCTGCCCTGTGGGAAGTTCAAGTTCCTCCCCCCTCCCTCCAGGTCTAGGAAGGTGAGCATCCAAACAGACTAAGATCCCAAAAAGCCAGTACATGCAGATGAAACAAGTTCCAGTGCCATTGTTCTTTAAAAATAGTATGATTCCTTATGGATTTTGCGAACATACTTGTCAGTGTCTCTAAAACCTAACGTCTAATTAAATATCAGAAAACAATGCTGTAATGCCAATAACATATACACTCAGTTTTGGTATTTGGTATTTTAATATGATTTATCTTAGGATGGAAGGTTTATACATTTTAATCAACATCTCTGTTTCTATTTCTATTTTTAACTACCAATAGCACTGTTCTTTTTTTCTGGACCTCCAAGTTCATCTTTTATCTTTTTCTTTTTTTAGTTGATATGGCAGTGGGATCATGAAGCATTTATCATTCTGTGTCTGACTCCTTCATTTGCTTATTAAGTTTATAATTCACTCATGTTCACATAAATGGTAGAATTTCTCTCCTTTTATAATAGTAGAAACCCAACATTTTCTATATATGTATATGAAAACCATAAATATATGTGTATAGATGTGTCTATACTGAAAGGGTACAAAATATATCCATTAAATCACTATTCACATTTGAAGTCTTTCCATATTATAGTTATTACGCTTGCAATGAAAATGGCACTGTATACATCTCCCTATGTCACTGGTTAGAGTTCTTTTGAATGCAGACCTAGAAACGGGGTTGCTAGGATATATGTTATGAAATCCTTAAACATTTGACAGGCCCTACATTTATATTTCAAATGTTGTGTTTAACTGCAACATTCATCATTTATTAACTCATGATATTTTTTAATTAATTTATTTATTCATTAATTAAAATTTTCCACCTCTTTCCATCCTCCCATTTCCCTCTCACTACCCCTATTCCCCCTCTCCCTCGCTCTCTAGTCCTAAGAGCAGTCAGGGTGCCCTGCCCTGTGGAAAGTCCAAGTTCCTCCCCACTTCATCCAGGCCCATGAAGGTGCGCATCCAAACAGACCAGGCTCCCAAAAAGTCAGTACATGCAGTAGAATCCAAATCCGGTGTCATTATCATTGGCTTCTCAGTCCACACTCATTGTCAGCCACATTCAGAGAGTCCAATTTGATCACATGCTCTTTCAGTCCCATTCGAGCTGGCCTTGGTGAGTTCCCATTAGATCAGTCCCACTGTCTCCGTGGGTGGATGCATCCCTCGCGGTCCTGACTTCCTTGCTCATGTTCTCCCTTCTTCTGTTCTTCATCCGGGGCTTGGGAGATCAGCCCAGTGCTTCAGTGTGGGTCTCTATCTCTATCTCTGTCCATCGCCAGATGAAGGTTCTTTATTAATGGCTTCTCAATCAGCCCCCCCATTTCAGCCACATTCAGAGAGTCCGGTTTGGTTGCATGCTCATTCAGTCCCGGTCCAGCTGAACCTGATGAGCTCCCACCAGAACCAGCACACTGTCTCAGTGGGTGGACCAACCTCTCGCGGTCCAGACCTCCTTTCTCATCTTTTCCCTCCTTCTGCTCTTCAATTGAACCTTGATATTTTTTAAATGTGGATTTGCTATAAAATTTAAGAGGTTTGAAAATAAATTTTGTCATTCTTTACCATTGTAATTTCGATATCTCAGCTTTGTCTTATAACACATGACACTATAGGTAGTAATCTTAGATGTGGTTTGAGGTCAGGTATAGTCAATCCATATTTAAAAAGACCAAGGGTGGAAATGCCACTGAGTTCACATTTACTTATTTGATTTTCATTCACAGTCCTCATTTTGCACTTTTAGAAGACAATGTGAGTATGCAAGCAGAGAAATCTCCCCATATTAGCTATATCAAAACATAAAGTGTAGCTTAAGAGAGGATTGCCACAGCAGTATAGAAGTAGGACAATGTTTCATCAGCATATGAAAATTAATGATTTTGAAATTAGGGAACAGGTAAAGAAAACACCAGTGCAGACATTGAGTTTTCTCAATAGAGAGAAAGTACAGGGAGTTTAGGCGTGTTTATAGCATATTGGAAAGAAACACACATTTAAGAATAAATAAAAGGTATGTTATTAAAGTGATCTTTTAAGCAGGGACCTAAACAAAACTATACTGTGAAATTTGAGGGTAGAAACAACATGCTCATAGGAAATGCAGACAATAGAATGTCTAAAATAAGAAAAAGCAACATCATCTAAGTCTACACAATGTCCTTTGCAATGTTAGTTAATAACATACCTTACAGTAGGGTGAGCACTCATGTTAAAAATTAGTGTCAGTGTTCCCCATTCATGTATTGTATGTAAGACCATGCAGCACTTGTAATCAGCCTTCTAACACTTCTTCCATTAATGTGATTTCTGTGTTGTATTTTGAAAACCTCTGAACAGGAAAGAAAAGTCTCTTATTTAAGATTGTACCCATTCAGGTATTCAAATATCTATCCATATACAAATCTGTCTAAATAGGGTTCCACTTGAAAATAGATACAGGATTCTGCTGCCTACATGGATTTCAGTTTGGAGCAACAAAATTAACAGTGAAATAATCTTATTAGTAATTTTGTCCTAATAAGGTTCTTTTAAATTTTTCTTTGATAAAATTACACTGACAGGTAAGTTCTAAGCATACTTTGGACCTTTTTCATTATTGATTGGTTTTACATTGATAGATATTTTATTTAACTTTCTTGATTTTTATTATTGTATAAAACACGTTACAATTAGTGCTCTGTGAATAGTAATGACATCAATTCATGGAAATTTTTCAAATAGAAAAGGATTATTAAAATTGAAAATATACTTGGGCTTCCATTTTGAGATTCATGTTATCTTGCCAAGGAATGTAAAATAAATCTAATATGTTTTTTATTGGGCATGACTTTCATTTTTGTTAGAAATTGCTGTTACCAGGGTTTATAAGTAGCTGTGAATTGTTAATAATTGACTACCATTATTTTCTTCACATTTTTTTTCTCTCTTTCCTTTCTTTTTCTCTGTTTTGATTTTCTGTACTTCTGTTTCACGTTCTGAAGCCTTCAGTAAGGGAGATAATGTTCTATCTTGGTATAACTAGCCCCTCAGGAGGGCTTCAGAGGTAGAAACACACACACATGCATGTTCTCTCTCACATTCACAAGATTTTCTGAAGGACAAAAGGAGAAGTTATACAAGTAGTGAAAATCTACTTAAGTTCATTGTTCCTTACATATCGCAATATATCTTACTGAAGACTACTAGAGAATGTTATGAAAGTTTTTGAGTCCCTACTAAGACTTGGTTCAATTCTTATTTATTATGATTATTTTATTGCTTGAGAATTTTGTGCATATGTACAATGCACAGTGATTATATCTACCTACCCTCCATTTCCCTTTTCAACTTCCCCATATCTCTCAATTTGTTCCCCTTCCAGCTTTATGCAGTCTTCTTTGTTGTCAAGGTCTGCTTCCTCTTATTATTCCGTTGTTATAATCAAAGAAATCTTATTAGTGTTGCCTATGTGTGCGTTATTGTGGAATCATCCACTGGGGCATGAGAATTCACAAACCTACCCGCAGTCATACCTCCCAAAACAGAATTTTTCTCCCTACCTAGCAAATTTCTTCTCTCAATAGCTCTTGAGTAAGTATTGGGGCCTGAAGTATACGTCTCCAATATATGCCAGTGTTGTAGTCAGATGGACCTTATGTGGGTAGTGCACAGTTGTGACCTCAGCTGATGTGAGTTCATGAGTGTTATAAGATGTCACATGAAGAATATGTCACCTCGCAGTGCTCTTTCCCATCTTCCCATCCTCTACTCTTTCATTCTTTCCTATTCAATGGTATTCTCTTAACTCTGTTGATGACATGCCTTATAAAAATTACAGTCTTTGAAGTTCAGTTTTTCTTATTATATAGTTTGTTGCTTTCTCTTAAAAATAAGCAGAGAGTACAGATGTGGATCCTAAGTTTTTATTTTTTTTTTAAAAAATAATACAGTAATAAAAATATACAGGTCTCAGGACAGTAATGTTAATAAAGTATTTCTGGAAATGATTTGAGGTTTGTATTATATTTCTTTTAGAACTCCCTAGAAATTCTCACTATTATCTCTGAGAAGATATTAATATTTTACAAATAATGTATGACTTAATTAAATTTCAATTCATTTACCAAATCCTTTCAAAAATGACACTGAGCTGTATTATGTTCTCTATGCAGCAATCATAATTTAATAACCAATTTATATTTTCCTTCTCTTGCAACTTTTTCTATTACCACACTCCTATTCCACAAGAACTAACATTCAAGACCCAATGGAAAATTGATCCTTAAATAAATTTTCCTGTGTTTTAATTCAGTTTGTTTTTCAAATTGAAACAGTGCAGGTTTTATTGTTATGACTTGATTTTCATTTAATTTTGAAGAACAGTGAAATAAAATATAATGCAAACTTACAAGCATGCAGAACAGGAACTATTTTTACAGAATTTTTAAAACTACATTATTTAAAAAATTATGTATTTTTTAAATTGGTGAAGCATCCCAGAATAGTCAATAATAGTTGATTTATTATATATAAACGTGTAACAACTGTTTGTTTGAAGGAATTCATCGATATTATCACTTTAGTGTTATCTTAATGTTTATTAATCAACGTAAGTGATTACCCAGCACAAGGGGGAAAGATCAATCATAGGTGTTTTCACATAGCTCAAAGTGAGAAAGTGATCAATAAAAATGTATATGATACTTTAAATGAGTTGACCATTAAATTTTATGAAGCCATACCTAAACTTCCCCAGTGGGTGATTGATAGAAATGGAGACAGCGAGTGTTCATGAGATTTATACAAGCTGATTAGGCAACTAGCTTCTTGACTGGCCCTCATGTATGTTTACCTGGTCTCAGTCACATGCTTTTCAGTGAGCAATTGAGCTAGCACAATAGAGAAATCCTTACTTTTCATGATATGTCTCAAGTGATTACCTTACAAGAGTGACACATTGTAGTGGAAGTCACTTCTTTTACGTTACATTGTATTAAGTCTACTGAGAATGGATTTACTAAATTTAAAAACCTTTTTATTTACTCTTTAAGAAAAGTTACAGTATCAATTATTGATTACTATTGCAATTTTCCCTCTGAAAATATTTTAATTATGGTACTTTAATAAAATGCATGTATTAAATAAAATTGTTTTTAAAGAATTGTTTAAAGCTTATTATATTATTAGTACATTTAAAGTACTTATGCACTCAAATAATACAGACCACATTTAGCAAGCGTTATCATTTTTTTAAAGTAAAAGATACAATTTAAGAGCTTATTTGAGACAGCTCCTCCCCTCAGCTTCTGCGGCAGGGTCTTCAGTATTCCAAGGATCTCCTACCTGCCCCCAATGCCGCCCTTTTGTCTCCTGTGTCCTTGGAATACCATATGTCCCTGTTTCAGTGCTAAGGAGTTCTATCCAGAGAGGTGAGTGGGTGCTGGCTGGGGCAGTCTGTCCCAGAAGAGAGCACAGCCCCCCCGCCCAGCTTCTGCGGCAGGGTCCTTGGTGTTCCACGGGATGCTTCCCTGCCCCCACTCTCGTTCTTTGCTCTCCTATGTCCTTGGAGTACTGGCTGTCTCCGCTTCAGTGCTGAGGGGTTTCATCCAGAGAGGAGGAAATGGGCAAGGGCCAATGCAAGAATTCCTCCAACAACCTGAAAGGCAACATGACATCACCAGAATCCAGGGATCCCGAAACTAGAAGAATTGAACAACCTACTCAAGAAGAAACAGAAGAAATAGACTCTAAGTGGAGCTTTATAAAAATAATAGAGGAAATTAAACAGGAGGTGAAAATCTGCCGTAAAGAAATGGAAGATAAGTATAACAAAAAGATTGAAGAAATGAGTAAAGAAATGGAAGAGAATTATAACAAAAAGTTTGAAGAAATGAGTAACCCATAAAAGAAATTCTGGGAAACCAAGAATAAACAATCAAACAGGTAATGGAAACAGTTCAAGATTTGAAAACTGAAATGGAGGCAATGAAGAAAACACAAACCAAGGGCCAGCTGGTTATAGAAAATCTAGGTAAATGAACAGAAACTTCAGAAACAAGCAGAACCAACAGAATACAAGAGATAGAAGAATGACTCTCAGACTCTGAAGACACCATAGAGAAAATAAACGCTCTGACCAAAGAAAACAGCAATTCCAACAAATTCTCATCACAAAACATTCAAGAAATCTGGGACACAATAAAAAAAAATCAAATCTAAGAATAATAGGGGTAGAAGGAGAAGAATTGCAGATCAAAGGCCCAGAAAATATATTCAACAAAATTATAGAAGAAAACTTCCCCAACTTAAAGAACAATATCCCTATGAAGGTTCAAGAAGCATACAGAACGCCGAATAGACTGAATGAAAAAAAAACATCCCCTCGCCATATAATAATCAAAACACAAAACATTCAGATTAAAGAAAGAATATTAAGAGTTGCAAAGGAAAAAGGTCAAGTAACTTATAAAGGTAAACCGATCAGACTTACACTGGACTTCTCTATGGAAACCATGAAAGCAAGAAGGTCCTGGATAGAGGTACTGCAGAAACTAAGAGACCATGGATGCAAGCCCAGACTACTAGACCCAGTCAAGCTATCGTTCACTATCAACGGAGAAAACAAAATATTCCAGGATAAAAACAAATTTAAACAATATGTAACCACAAATCCAGCCTTACAGAAAGTATTAGAAGGAAAATCACAACCCAAGGAATCCAACATTGCCAATACTGCGTACAATAACTCAGACAACTAGTGACCCTTCACAAGCACATCTCAAAGAAGGGAAACACATACTCTACTACCCCCCACCCCCGCAAAAAGGAAAATATCTGGAGGCAACAACCACTGGTCATTAGCATCACTTAATATCAATGGACTCAATTCAAATATGAAAAGACACAGACTTAGAGATTGGATACGAAAACAGGGTCCAACATTCTGCTGTTTACAAGAAACTAACCTCAACCACAAAGACAGACACCTACTCAGAGTAAAGGGTTGGGAAAAGGTTTTCCAAGCAAATGGACCTAAGAAACAAGTGGGTGTGGCCATTCTAATATCTAACAAAATTGACTTCAAACTAAAATCAATCAGAAGAGATGGAGATAGACATTTCATACTCATAACAGGAGCAATTCATCAGGAGGAAGTCTCAATCCTGAATATATATTCCCCTAATATAAAGGCACCCACTTATGTAAAAGAAACACTTCTAGAACTCAAGGCAGTCATCAAACCACGCACACTAATAGTAGGAGACTTAAACACAACTCTCTCACCAATGGACAGGTCAATCAGACAGAAACCTAACAGAGAAATAAGAGAATTATTGGAGGTATTGAATCAAATGGACTTAAAAGACATCTATAGAACATTCCACCCAAATAGGAAAAAATATACCTTCTTCTCTGCAGCTCATAGAACCTTCTCGAAAATTGACCACATACTCGGTAACAAAGCAAACCTCCATACATACAAAAAAATATTAGTAACCACATGTGTCTTGTCAGATCACCATGGATTAAATTTAGAATTCAATAACAATGCTACCACCAGGAAGCCAACAAACTCATGGAGGCTGAACAGTCAACTACTGAATCACCCCTGGGTCAAGGAAGAAATAAAGAAAGAAATTAAAGTCTTCCTTGAATTTAATGAAAATAAAGACACAACATACTCAAACCTATGGGACACAATGAAAGCAGTGCAAAGAGAAAAGTTCATAGCACTAAGTGCCCAATTAAAGAAAACGGAGAAAGCACACATTGAAGACTTAACAGCACACCTGAAAGCTCTAGAAAAAAAAAGAAGCAGATTCACCCAGGAGGAGTAGAAGACTGGAAATAATCAGACTGAGGGTAGAAGTCAACAAAATAGAAACACAGAAAACAATCCAAAGAATCAATGAAACCAAAAGCTGGTTTTTGGAAAAAATCAACAAGATAGACAAACCCCTATCCAAATTAATCAAACGGCAGAGAGAGAATATGCAAATTTGTAAGACCAGAAATGAAAAAGGGGACATAACCACAGACACATAGCAAATTCAGAGAATCATTAGATCTTACTACAAAAGTCTGTATGCCACAAAATTGGAAAATGTAAAAGAAATGGACATTTTTTTAAATAAGTACCATATACCAAAGTTGAACCAAGAACAGGTGAACAATCTAACTAGACCTGTTAGTCGTGAAGAATTAGAAGCTGTTATCAAAAATCTCCCGACCAAAAAAAGCCCAGGACCATATGGTTTCAATGCAGAATTCTACCAGAACTTCCAGGAAGAGCTAATACCTATACTCCTTAATGTATTCCACAATATACAAACAGAAGAGTCATTGCCGAACTCCTTTTATGAAGCTACAGTTATTCTGATACCAAAACCACACAAAGACACAACCAAGAAAGAGAATTACAGGCCAATCTCACTCATGAACATTGACGCAAAAATTCGCAATAAAATCCTGGCAAACCGAATCCAAGAACACATTAGAAAAATTATCCAATATGATCAAGTAGTCTTCATCCCAGAGATGCAGGGATGGTTCAACATAAGCAAATCTATCAATGTAATCCATCATGTAAATAAACTGACAGAAAAAAAAAACCATGCGATCATTTCATTGGATGCAGAAAAAGCATTTGACAAAATTCAACACCCCTTTATGATAAAGGTGTTGGAGCGATTGGGGTACAAGGATCATACTTAAATATAATAATAGCTATATACAGCAAGCCGACAGCTAATATCAAATTGAATGGAGAGAAACTCAAAGTCATTCCACTAAAATCAGGAACATGACAAGCCTGTCCACTCTCACCATACCTCTTCAATATAGTGCTTGAAGTTCTAGCAATAGCAATAAGACAACATAAGGGGATCAAGGGGATTTGAATTGGAAAGGATGAAGTTAAACTTTCGTTATTTGCAGACGATATGATAGTGTACATAAGCGACCCCAAAAGCTCTACCAAAGAACTCCTACAGTTGATAAACACCTTTGGTAATGTGGCAGGATACAAGATCAACTCCAAAAAATCGATTGCCCTCCTATACACAAAGGATAAAGAAGCAGAGAGGGAAATCAGAGAAACATCACCTTTCATGATAGCCACAAATAGCACAAAATATCTTGGGGTTACTCTAACCAAGGAAGTGAAAGACCTATTTGACAAGAACTTTAATTCTTTGAAGAAAGAAATTGAGGAGGATACCAGAAAATGGAAAGATCTCCCTTGCTCTTGAATTGGGAGGATCAACATAGTAAAAATGGCAATTCTATCAAAAGCAATCTATAGATTCAATGCAATCCCCATCAAAATCCCATCAAACTTCTTCACAGACTTTGAGAGAACAATAATCAAGTTTATATGGCAAAACAAAACAAAACAAAACAAAAAACAGGATAGCCAAAACAATCTTATACAGTAAAGGAACTTCTGGAGGCATTACCATCCCTGACTTCAAACCCTTTTACAGAGTGACAGTATTGAAAACAGCTTGGTATTGGCATCAGAACAGAGAAGTCGATCTATGGAATCAAATAGAAGACCCGGATATTAACCCACAAACCTATGAACACCTGATTTTCGACAAGGGAGCTAAAGGTATACAATGTAAGAAGGAAAGCATCTTTAACAAATGGTGCTGGCAAAACTGGATGTCAACCTGTAGAAGAATGAAAGCAAATCCATATCTATCACCATGCACAAAACTCAAGTCCAAATGGATTAAAGACATCAATATTAATCTGGCCACTTTGAACCTGATAGAAGAGAAAGTGGGAAGTAATCTACAAGACATAGGCACAGGAGACCACTTCCTAAGTAGAACCCCAGTAGCACAGACAATAAGAGAATCAATGAATAAATGGGACCTCCTGAAACTGAGAAGCTTCTGTATAGCAAAGGACACTGTCAGTAGGACAAAAAGGCTGCCTTCTGACTGGGAGAAGATCTTCACAAACCCCTCATCAGACAAAGGTCTGATCTCCAAAATATACAAAGAACTCAAGAAACTAGACACTAAAACTCTAATTAACCCAATTTTAAAATGGGGTACTGATCTGAACAGAGAATTCACAACAGGTGAACTTCGAATGGCCAAAAGACACTTAAGGTCATGCTCAACATCCTTAGCGATCAGGGAAATGCAAATCAAAACCACTTTGAGATACCATCTTACACCTGTCAGAATAGCTAAACTCAAAAACACCAATGATAGCCTATGCTGGAGAGAATGTGGAGTGAGGGGAACACTCATCCATTGTTGGTGGGAATGCAAACTTGTGCAGTCACTGTGGAAATCAGTGTGGCGGTTCCTCAGAAAACTGGGAATCAACCTCCCTAGGACCCAGCAATTCCACTCTTGGGAATATACCCAAGAGATGCCCTATCATACTACAAAAGCATTTGTTCAACTGTGTTCATAGCTGCACTATTTGTAATAGCCAGAACCTGGAAACAACCTAGGTGCCCCTCAATAGAAGAATGATTAAAGAAGGTGTGGAACAGAGTTTTACTCAGTGGTAAAAAACAATGACATCTTGAATTTTGCATGTAAATGGATGGAAATAGAGAACGATTTACTGTGTGAGGTAAGCCAGACCCAAAAAGAGGAATATAGTATGTACTCACTCATAAGTGGATTCTAGCCTTAATTAAAGGTTTTTGAGTTTATAATTCATGATCCTAGAGAAGATAAATAAGAAGATGAACCTGAAGAAAATCATATAGTTATCCTCCTTGATATTGGAAGTAGACAAGATTGCCAGGCGAACTTGGGTGCATGGGGCGTAGGGGGATGGAAGTAAGGGGAGATGGTTGGAGAGAAGGGAGAGGGGGAGGATTGGGGATAGCTTGGGGGAATGGGATGGGGTGCGGGAGGAAGGATGGATGTGGAAGAGGGGAGGTGTGTATCTCAACTAATGGAGTCATTTTGGGGTTTGCAAGAGACTTGATTCTGGAGGGGTTCCCAGGCCCAGGGAGAGGTTCCTAGATTGTTCCCTGGGCAGCGGAGGAGAGGGTTCCTTAACTGGCCTTAGCCCATAACCATACTGATGAATATTTTGCATATCACCATAGAACCTTCATTTGGTGATGGATGGAGATAGAGACAGAGACACACATTGGAACACTGGACTTAACTCCTTAGGTCCAAATGAGAAGCAGATGGAGGGAGAGCGTGTTCAAGGAAGGCAGGTTCGGAAGGAACCTTCATCTGAGGATGGATGGAGATGGAGACGGAGACCCACATTGGAGCACTGGACTCAGCCCCCAAGGTTCAAATGAGGAGCAGAAGGAGGGAGAACATGAAAAAGGAAGTCAAGACGGCGAGGGGTGCTTTCACCCACTGATACAAATGTACTGGTCTGGTGGGAGCTCAGCAGGGTCAGCTGGACTGGGACTGAACAAGCCTGTGATTGGACTGGATTCTCTGAATGTGGCTGACATGGGGGCTGACTGGGAGGCCATTGACAATGGCGCTGGATGTTGTTTTGTCTGCATGTGCTGGCTCTTTGGGATCCTGGTCTGTTTGGATGCTCACCTTCCTGGACCTGGAGGGAGGGAGAAGGAACTTGGACTTCCAGCAGGGCAGGAGGCCCTGACTGCTCTTGGGACTGGAGAGGGAGGAGGGGAAGGAGTGGGGGGAGTGGGAGGGTATTGGGAGAAGGGGAGGAACTTTGACTTCCCATGGGGCAGGAAGCCCTGACTACTCTTGGGACTGGAGAGGGAGGAGGAGAGGGAGTGGGGGGAATGGGAGGGTATTGGGAGGATGGGAGGAAGTGAAAATTTTTTTTATAAATAAATGAAAAAAAAAGAATTAAAAAAGAAGTGTTTCATTTTTTGCAGCATAATTGTTGATGTAAAGATGCATTGCATTTATTTATACTGTATTTGCTTAACTACGTGAAGATATATTGTTTTTTTATACTGCATTTATTTAACTGTAAAATGTGTTGCTGTTTCAAAAAAACTTATTTGAAAATATGTTATGTAATAAAATTTATTTTGAGTAAGATAAATTAAATAAAAATATGCAATATTAAATGACTTTAGAATTTAATTCACATTTTTCCTTTTTAAGATTATATACCATGATTGTAATATGGTATTTTACTGTTGTTTTATTTCAGGCATAGACTGAATCTGGAAAACAGAAGTTGATGTTGATGGGTCTTGTGCCTCTTACCAATAATTTGTAGGAAACATATAGTGAAAGGAAATGCCACCGTTTATTAAAGTTGAGGTACATAGGAGTTTGGAGGTACTTCAGGTCTCAACATTGGCCACACTCAAGAAGGATACACAAGGCGTGAGGGAAAGCTAGTGGCATTCTTTAAATCATTGTCATAGTAGCCACATCATTTTAGTCTCTATAACATAGCTTCTCTGACCTTGTTCCCTTTGTTGAATGAAACTCAGGGCGACAGAAGGCTGTGCTTCACCAGTGGCCAGCTTTTCTTGTTAGGTTATGGTTGGGATTTTGTCCACACCATTTCATAAGCCTGTCTTGTGCTGATTCGAATGAGATGTCCCCATAATTCTAGAGCATTTTAATACTTGGCTTTCTCTTGGTGACTCTTTGGGAAAATTAGGATGTACCTTAAAGAGAGATATATCTAGAATTGGGCTTAGTATTTCTAATGCTCCTTGCATTCCCCAATGTACACTCACTGCCTCCTCTCTGAGGGTCAAGATTGGAATTTTCAAATGTTTTTCTAAACAAAGGCGCCATTCTGCCAGCACTACACTGTCATGATCTATTGTCCTTCTGGAACCATAAACTCCAAATAAATCCTTCCTTTTTAAGCTGCTTTGGTCATGAGGATTTATCACAACAATAGAAAAATAATTAATGCATGAATCAATTGAACTTTAAATGGAGGGAAAAGTGTATGAAATTTATTTATCCTTACCCAGTATTTTTTTTTTTTGTTATTTATTTCGGAGTCTATAATTACATTTTCCCTGTTTCTTCCTTCCTTTTATTTATCACATTTTCCATCTCCACTCCCCTACAATTTTACAACCTCCTTTTTATTAATTACTGCATGCATATTTATGTTTGATTATATTTATAAATTCTTAAATGTAACCTATTGAAGCTATATATTGTTACTTTTTGCATGTTTTCACATCTGACAGACACTGAACAACAAATTGGTGCGCCCTTACACTGGAAGTATCACCTCCCTACCTCACATCTGTACTCTGTTTTCTGTAGTCATTTGTAAAGTGTGGCGCCTTTGCAGGTTTTTCCTCATACAGTTGAGTCTATTCATTGACATCATCTTGTTCAGCTCATGTTTGAGCAGTTATATTTGATAGTTTAAAAGTATAGCCTCTGAGGTTACACAACTTTTTAAAAACAATAATTTGAGATAAAGTAAAATTAGAGAGAAATAAAGTAATATTAGTTCACTAACATTAATTCACAAAAAATGCACTAAATCTCACTGCTTGTCATGACCTATTATCAGTTGGAATTCTTAGAGGGGGAATCAGATCTTGTTTTATTGAGGTTTAGGTAGCACTGAGTAAGATTTGGGTTCTAGAATGACTGTGATTTTGACTTAACTCTGTTATTTTCTAGTCATAAAATCATTGGTTACTTTTTAGTTGAATTATTGGGGGCTTACAAAACTCAAATATTCAAACAGATTCTGGGGAGGAAAGTATGATGAAGGAAAGATCTAAAAACATCTAAACAGTTGATATTAGGAACATGGAGTAAGGAGGACAAAAGAAGGATTCACTTATTTTTGTAATGATACCACGCATCTGTAAATCCACAGACTCTAGGGATTAGAGAAGCCAATGGATACTTTGAGAGTGGTTGTTCACCTTAGCCTGATGAAGGAACTGCTTAAACCTAGATGATTTCAAACTCCTTTTTTGGTTTTGAGCTGCTACTTATTTCTATTATGTTACAATTTGATTTTCATTCAGGGTCCAGTGCTGGAACTCAAGGTTCCTATACCTTCTTTGTTGATCAGGGTGTGTCTGCAGTCTGGAACCACATAACAGTGTCTACCCAGCCAGAGACATAAAGAGTCTGCCTGTCTTTGTCTCCTGAGTGCTGTTATCACAAGTGTGTGCAGCACGCCAGCTTTTCATGGGAGGGATGTGAACTAAGCTCAGGTCTTCAAGGTTCCATGGAAGGCTGACTTGGAACTGACTGAAGAATTACACTGACCAATAGTCCTACTTTATACAGACCTATATTCCTACTTTAAAGTACTTAGAAAAGATAAAATAAATAAGTTACAGATTGAGTTTTTGAAAAACATCAAATGAATGAGTTGAGCAAACTAACTGAATGCATATTATTTCATAAAGTGGGGTGTTTATCCAACACACAAATTTTAAGGATAATGGTTTAGTACTTATGGCAGTATGTAGAAGCTAAACTTTTCATCTTTGGAATTCTGAAAGGAATTTATCAACCTAGACTAACAGAATGACAATGACTATTTTGAAATATTCATGTGTGTATCTTCAGAATTCCCAGGTTATTCATTTAGTTTATACTTAAAAACTAAAATGATTCAAATATGGACCTTGGTTAGGAGAAAGGGAAATTTAGATTAAGAGTTCAGAAATCAAAAGGCAAGAAGGCTGGATATAAAGCTTGTTCAGTAGCATACATTCTGAACAATTGTGAGGACTTGAGCTCTGGTTTTCAATACCCATAAAAATGTCATTTGGGATGATATATTCTTATAACTCAAGAGCTAGGGTAGTGCTTAGCATGTGTTAGCCTGTCTGTCTGAGTCAGTGAATTCCAGGTTTATTAAAGTCTCAGTCAGAAAACAAAAACAAAACAAAACAAAAACAAGTAGAAGAGTAGTTGAGGAAGAAATCTCTGGCTGTCAGATGTGGATACATGCACCCTTATACACATGTGCAAAACACAGGCACACAGAGACAAAAATAGATAAGAATGCCTGATTTAAGCCAGGATTCATGCATGAAAGGCTTATCCTGGAGAAGATGGGCTTTGAGTCAATTAAGGGTTGGACTACAGCAGTGGGGTTGTGTTGGGACAATTAATATCCATGGTAAGCATGGTAGATTTTAGACAACGTAAGAGGAAAATATTCTGCAAAAGAAGAATTAACATTTGAATGATTGATGGTAACAACTGACAATGAATCTAACTGCTCTCCAATTTATTTAACCCATCTCTGGCAGGTATCTATGTTTTCTTAGACTTCATTCCTCATCCTTAACACAGATATCACACTTACCTCTTTACTAAGTTAGGAGGACTAATTAACATACATAGCATTACATAAAATGTGAATAAATTGTAGTTTACAATATTGTCACTTGCTGTTTTCTTTATCCAAAGAAATTCTTATTTCTACTGAATGAATAATAATGAACATTTATTTTGTGAAGGTCAAGACTGTATTGACGGCATTTGAAGTGCTTCTTGAACAGCTGAAAGAGAGGTTAAAATATGTAATTCTGTTTTTGGTTTTGAAACATAATTACTTGTCTTATTTATCTTCCCTCATAATGTTCAAGGTCTAGGCAATGGGAAGCACCACATAAAAAAATCAAGAATGTGTTTTGGAATCTTTATATATTCATTACAGACAGGTCAAAAGTTTTTACCAGATCCCGCAGAATGATTTAACCCAGAACTCCATTAGTAAATAACTATGAAGTCTACAAAAACCATGCATGCAGCTTATGTGTTAACAAAGAACCATAATAGCTCAATTTCTGAAAAATTTTCCTCTTAAATTTTGAAAGGAATTTATTGGGCATTTGAAGAGTAATAATCGCTTTAGATTTTGCTTCAAACTAACAAGATCTAAGATAAGTAGGAATTGAATAAATAAATTTGGTTTTCTAAGAATAAAATGTGTTAAAGTATAATCATCAAAGATATATGAGAAGAGATGAGAAGAGAGTTGTACCATGTTCCTAAGCAAACAACTGGGCTATTGACCTAAATGTTACACGGCTGTCTTTAGTTCTGTTTTTCATGCCCCACTGTAAATTTTGATATTATGTTTTTATGAAAAAATTATTCTACCTTGCATAATTTATATATTAAAATACACAAATTTTTGGTAAACATTTATTTTAACAAGTAAGGTTTTTAATTAGACGAATAATAGTACTGAATGAAGAAAATTGAATATATACATTCAATTGAGGTATCTTTAGTGTAAGAAAGGATTGCAGCCAAAAGAGAATAGCAAAGACAACAAAAATGATTTATTAGTTACCTCACATAGATACCTGTAATGAGGGACTTTTAGTGTAGAAAATACATAATGAATAAATATTAAAAATGTAAGTATATTTATAAGCCGGACAGTGATGGCACATGCCTTTAATCCCAGCACTCGAGAGGCAGAGGCAGGTGGATCTCTGTGAGTTGATGCCAGCCTGGTCTACAAGAGTTAGTTTCAGGACAAGAACCAAAGCTACAGAGAAACCCTGTCTTGATAAACCCCCCCCAAAAAAAGAAAAAAATGAGTATATTTGTTAGCAGAAAAACACAACACACAAACACACACACACAGAGACATGATTGAGAATTTCAGAGGATGAGCATAATGATCATTTTAAGGATTCTTAAAATTTAATCATTTTAATTTTCTCAGACATTTATTGTTGCCTGGGATTAAGTGGTTTGTTTCTTGTTTTAATTTGTTTATGTTAGGTAATATAAGTTCCATGAGAAGAGAGGCCTCTCTTGTCTGTTTCATGGCATGTTCACATTGCAGCACATTTGAAGTCAGTTTACTACATGTTTTAAATGTATAGGATATACTTACTGAGTGTATAAATACACAGTTTCAAGTATTTAAAACCAAATCTGGGAATCATGGGATCTTTCCTGAGCTTAGTAGCCCACTTCCTTTCTCAGGATCAGTTTTCTTTCTTAATATACTATTCATTTCTGTTTCACAACTAGGCTTAAAGATGCACCTCTTTATCTTCTCTTTGCAGCTATCTGAATCTATATATAAACTATAATATTTTTTTTTCTTATACTCCAATAAAGAAACTGTTTTTTGCATATAAAAAGACAATCTTCTCTTGGGAAGAGCACACTAACTCATTATCCAATACCCAATGATCATCCCTGAAGACATACACATACAAGTAACACTGGATGAACTGAACTGAGTGACTATACTGATAATTTAAATAACAGGGACAATTAATTTAAAAATAATCAATGAAGGAGGTACATGATAAGATTTGGAGGGAGTACAAGAAAGGGTGAATGATATAATAATACTCAAAAGTAATTTAAAAAAGATTACCTATGTATACCTCATTACAGCAGGATATTTACTAAAATTGTTACTATATCATATTTTTAAAAGATTCAGAATAAAATGTTGAGGAAAATTTCAGTAACTAAAGTGACATTTGAACTGATTAATAAATACTAAAAAGGGAAAAGGTGTATGGAGAGAAGGCTAGAGCAATGGAGAGAATAAGATGAATTTAAGGCAAAATTCAATTGTTCAAATGAATTAGAAGTCAAGGTAAGATAGAAACTGGGCACAAATGATCAGTATCAGCATAATATTAGTGCTAAACTGCACTCCAAAGGGATTTTTAAAATATAAGCAAAGAAATGAAGATGGCTTCTAGTGAAGCATGCAACTCCCATTATCAGATTCCTTGAAGAAATTCTTCCTACTGTTCGTATCAAGCACCCAGGAAATAATACTCCCTCATAAATTGCAGGCAGAACAAATAATTAAACCAATCAATAAATATCAAGCAACCATATGCAACCTACTCCCAGCTATGGGAGCAGGTCAATATATTGGTGCAAAAACCAGAGGGTTATTTAAACAATTGAATCAGGAGGTTAATGAGATTCACCATGTGGAATTTTATTGTGTACAAAAGGGCCTTAACAATTGAATCTGATTTAGGATCCCCAGCATATATATAAAGGGGCTGGTCTCCAGGTCCTGAAGCAATGATCATATTGCTGTGGAGTAGTGCAGTGGGCCAGAAATGGGTGGATCTCTGAGCTCATTAACAAACCAGCTTAGTCAGTATTTTATCCCTAAGTAAAAAGAGAGAAGTTTTCTCAAATAACATTTGGAGAAATGATGTAAAAAGAGAACAAATGATCGCCCCCTATCCTCTACAGGGATGAACATGTATGTGCAATCATAATCATATACACAGGCATGCATGCCCATGAACATGCATATACTCAGAGTATACATGCAAAGTACTTTACATGCAAAGTACACAGAGTCACATGCATATACTCTGAAGAGAAAGTAAATATTGCAAAGAAATACAAAACCAGATGATTACTAATGCATATATTTGGCCTAATACATCATGGAAGACCTTTCATTTTAAAATCACTGGTGCTTTAGCAATCTGTAATGACTCTTTTTATCTGTTACACATTGACATTCTTTTTCTTTTGCTGATGTGCAATATTCTTATGCAGATGAAAGCTAATCACCACATACCCTAGCCTAACCCACCGTGTGTGTATTTGCTATTCACCTTTTTATCATAGAGTACTGAGAGAAGGAAGAATTCTTGACTGGAGAGTGAAAAAGATGGCTAATCTATGGTAATAAAAAGTAAGTGAAAGCACTCTTTGCAATCACATAAATTTATATGCAAGATGAATTCAAGGGTCTAAAAAAGATATTTGAGCTTTATCTAAAAATTGATTGCAAATATTTAAGGAACAATGTACTGCCTATAATTAAAGACAAATTCCCCAGAGAAAAAAGTTTCTAAGTCAAAATTGAGGATGAAGTGCGAGGAGCTGACTGGCTCAGAACAGAAGGTCGCCCCAAGAAGGACAAGAGAATTTATACAGTCCAAGACCTTCTGCTGTTAGAGAAAGCTGTCATTATAACATAACAGAGTCACACAACCTTGAAATCCCTAAAGACCTTTCTCATATCAAGGGTTAGCAAGTGTCCTCATTATTTTCCAGCTCAAAAATGACTCAAAATATAATATGAGGAACTGAAGGGAAAGAAAGGAGCACTGAATAAATCATAAAATCAGTAACAAGGGTTCTTTTTCTCTGATATTGCTGTCCTCCCCATCCTTCTTTCTTAAAAATCTAGGTAAATTGAGCAAAAATGCTAGCTTTCTATTAAACACACACACATACACACACACACACACACACACACACACACACACACACACACGAGTATCAAATATTTCTACCTGTGCTATTAATATGATCATCCTTTCCTTTTATAGTCATCTGCTATAATTTAAATGTTTTACTTACTTTATTTCTCTTCTTTTTAAATCATTTTCCCAGGAAATTGTCATATGTCTAGAACACGATTAATACCTACCTCATCCCTTCTTTGAAACATCACAAACCCCATTTACTCAGGAAGCATGGCTTAGTGAACAGAAGAGAGTACATCCTTGCTTGATAATGAACCTGTCTTATAGGTCTTAAAAATGATTTTCAATTAGAACTCTATTAGTTAACTTGTTGCAGTCTTTAAGTTTTGTTTCTTTTTTTTCTTTTTGTATAAGGTTAAAAGTGATTCTACAAAATAGGACATCTTACTATGCTCTCAGTATTATCATTTTTACCTTTTTTTAATAACTTATATCCATGCCATTTGATAGAATTAATTTCTACAATTCACCAGTGAATTCCATTGTATCTTTTCTGGAGGTATGACCATGATATCTACCATAAACTTTTACATGTTTAATTCAACTGAGTACTTGTGAAATTGAAATTGGAAACACTAACCAAGTCTGAATGTTGGATCCTCAAGTACAAATAATTAAGTGATTAATCACAAGTGCCATCGATATTTAATGATAATGTTGGGACTGCAAACACTCTGATCATAAAGGATGACATATTGACCAGTAGCATCATTTAAAAAGCATACCTTTTAATTATCTGTAATTTATTATAAAATAAAAATGGAAAAGGAAGTTTAATAAGGACTAGAAAGTGATCCCTAGATTTTATCATATTATACCTTTTTCTAATGCATTGCCTGTCATTTTCATTTTCTAATCTCAGATGATTCTTAAATAAATGTAGCTTCATTTTCTCCACATTTTATAAAACAATTTCATTATCACCTTTAAACTCATAATAACATATACACTAATAATCACATAATGATTTATGTGACTTTTGCACATTTTCTGAGCCCTGCCTTGTGGGTTATTTTATCGTTGAGATTATAATATAATTACAATGACAAAACACTGCATGTCTGGGGACTGATTCTCTGACAGGCCTGGCCAATAATACAAAAGTGGACTTCTCATGTCTAGTATGGTTTTGTTTTTTGTATGTTCTGCTTTTTTGTTTGTTTTTGTTTTGTTAGGTGGTCTTTGGTTCTTTCAGGGAACAGTGCCAGATGATATCTGTAGACTTTCACGGAGAGAGTCAGATGAAGAAATCAAAGTTCTAGAGATTCAGGCAGACTTCTTTTAGTTCATTTCTCAGTAGATGCATGCCTCATGTGAAAGTAAATACTGCAGGTAGAATTTATTTCTAGGCTCCCAAATGATTTAAAATAACAGTGTAGAGCCAAAGTTCTGTAGAGTTGCTCTGCAGTCTGAGCAACTTTAGGACATAAAGGAGTACTTGTCTAGTGAATATTCTAGTTATGCCTATTATCAGGTGCATATGACTGACTTTATCATTTAAACTCACGTAGTTTCCTGATAAATGTATCACAGGGCATATCTTATGAGAAGGAACTCAGGAAAAAGGAATTTGGGCACGAGATAGTACTCTGTTCTATATGTTGTATGTTATAGTAATAGTGTTTTCTCTCCACTCCAAATTTGACTGAAAACTGTACTACGGCAGAGACCCACATGGTTGATTTAGTGTTATGCCTCCAGTGTCCAAAGAGTATTGAGTACATTCCAGGTCCTCAGTTGACATTTATTCAAATAAATAAATAGATATGAGAATTAAAGCATGATCTAGATTGTGTTGATGATCTTAAAATGTAGACATAGCAAGTTCAAGTTTAAATGTTCTAAAGAAAAGAATGGACTGATCAAGAATATTTTTGTCATTTTGTTTAGGTATTTTCATGTAAAAGTTTCTTCTTTTAAGATGTTTTAAAAATGTTTTGTATGAATATGTCTGTGTTTGTAATTTTACATTTATACATGGTACTCTATGTGGAGAACAGAAAACAACTTGAATGATGTGGTAATCTACAGTGTAGATACCCAGGGATGGAAAAACTTCTTCAGAATTGAACACAAGCACCATAACCAGAACCTCTAGCCAAAATGATTCATTTTTGGACTATCCACTATACACATAGCCTCCTCTGTAGAATATTACAAAAAGCTCTGACAACATAAAATTTCAGGTGTTCTGATGACTACATTGCTCATCATGTTTAAAGTGTCTTGTAATCATTTTAGATGTAACCTAATAGAACTAAATATGATTCTGTGTAATTTTAATGTATATTATCAATAGAAAGGTTGAGATAATAAATTGATATTCCGTGCTTCCCTGAGTTGACATCATTATTTGTACTAAAGTGTAGTAAGAAGCAGGGCCCCTTGTTCCATCCTGATGGACTAGCTTAGCCCTGAACTAACCACACTGAAATTGTGTTAATTAAAACACTGCCTGACACATTAGCTCTAGCCTCTTAATGGCTAACTCTCACATCTTGATCTAACCCATTTCTAATAATCTGTGTAGCACCACGAGGTCATGGCTTACCTGGAAAGATTCAAATCTACATCCATCTCAGGCTGGAGCTTCATGGTATCTACCTGTCTCTGTTTTCTTTCTCCCAGAATTCTGTTCTGTCTGCTCCACCTATCTAAATTCTGTCCTATCAAAAGGTCAAGGCAGTTTTTTTTTATTCAACCAATGAAAGCCTTACAAATACAGAAGGACCTCCTACACCACTAAACTATATCCCACCCTCAGTAATAACTGAGAGGCTCACTAGAGGTTACTCAATTTTGCAGATTATTTGTTGAAAACTTAATATGAAAATCACCAATGTCATTCTATCATAACATGTCCCTTATCCTTTATTGTGACAATATTGTTTAATTATAATCACCAGTGGTAATGTTTTACAGTATGCTAATATACAAGTTGCCTTTTAACATGGAATGCATTTAGAAGAAAAATGGTTTGTTAATTTTGTTTTAGTTTTGGAGAAAAATGTAAGTCAGCTACTTAGCATGTTTTATCTTATTTTTGTTCATAAATCTATGTTGTATATTGTGGGGTGTTATTTGGTTTATTTCTCTTATTATTGCCGTATAGGTCCCCCATTAAGAACTAAGATTTATCAAAAGAGACTTGTTTGTTGTGTACACACACTGCTTGTTACATAGATATACACACTTAAACATAATTTCTACTTGTATAAAATATATTGTAATTGAAAAATCCTAAATGAAATTTGAATTTATTTAAAATAAACACTTTAATCTTCAGTCACAATATTCTATAATTTTTTGAAGTTATAGAAGGCAGAGAAAATAAACTATAGCGATGTACATTCATTTTTATACTATTTAGCATATAAACAGATTATTCACAAATTAAGAGAAAGTCATCCAAGAAGATCAAATAGCCATCTATTTATGCAAAAAATAAATATTTAAGGGGGTTTTTATTCAAATGCTATGTTTACTATGGTTTTTTTGACGTATTTTTTTATATTTTAAAATATTGAATTTCCCGTAGCTCAGGTTAGCCTTGAATTTAGCATTTCAACTTCTGATTTTCCTGTCTCAGTCACTTGAGTTCTTACGTTATAGATACATGACACGACATATGGAAACTTACACTTTTCATTTAATATGAAAATAGAACAATAAATGAGAAAACAGTCCTCTTCAACCAGAAACAGATTTTTCACTGACGGAGATAGTAAGTATATGACATTTGTAACAATAACAACAAAAATTGGTTCTACAGAATAATATGAGCTGAAAACCCAGCGAAACTCAATAGAGATTTCACTGGAAAAGTCTGAGACAGATGTCAGTGGAAACAGCAACTGCAAAAAGAGCAGAAAGGGTGGGACAGGGGAGCTTTTGCTTCAATCTGAAGTTGGAGAACATGCCCAGGCAAGAGCATGAACTGAAGCAGGCTCAGATGGTGTGTACAGAAGGCAAACACAGGCCAATGCAACCAGACATCAGTGTTTGAGAAGGCAGTAAGGAAGGGGAGACTAGGAGAGAGGGAGAGAAAGAGAGATGTATGTTGTTATAAAACTGGAGTAGGACATTTAGATTTAGTGCAGTGGTTCTCAACTGGTGCTTGTGACAGTTTTGGGGGTTCACATATTGGTTTCCCTGCATATCAGATTGCCATTCATAACACTAGTAAAATTATAGTTATGAAGTAGCAACAAAATTATTTTATGATTGGAGTAACCAAAATGTGAAAATTGTATTAATGGAATGGAAGCATTAGGAGGGTGGAAAACAACTGATTTAGTGGTCAAATGCCCTTATTTTACTTTATAGTAACTTATTAACTATAAGTCACCTAATTCTAAGATCTGTTGTTATAAATATATTACTAAGACCAATCAATTTATCATAATCAACAATATATACTTTGTAAGACAAACAAAATTGCCCTAATATAAACTAAACCTAATATAAAGTGATAAAATTAATATAATTTATTGCTCAAAGTTTACATTTAATCATAACTAAAATTTCAAGAACTAGTTACATCTGAGCCTTTTTTTATTTTTAATCTTTATCTTCTTTCCAACTCCCCCATCCTCCCTCCTCTTTCAAACTGATGGGTTCTTTTTGGTAACTATTTTAACACATGTTCATGTACATATTACCTTCTGAATGTGGTTAGGGTGGCTTTTGTATATGTGATTTTAGGGCTTACCATCTTTACTTTAGCTGTTGGATAAATGTAGGAAATTTTTGTTTAAATCAAGTTTCTAAACCATACTACATGATAAAAGTCATGTATTTGAATCAAGATTAAGAACTCAGAGTTTAAAGTAAAATGAGAAATGACAAAAAGATGCTATTTATTAAAACTTCTATAAGTACTTACTATATTTGTAGCCAGAAAAATCAGTTCCCAACAGAAATACGTGCAGGAAATTTTAAAAATCTGTAACATCTATAATTTAAACGATCTATAAGTCACAAAAGAAAAAGATCAAAATTACTAATGAATTTCAGTGACAGGTTTTTAAATTAAATTATAAAATAAGAGCTGGATTAACATATAGTGTAGCAAAATTTTTGAAAGAGGACATTGAAAATGATCCACAGAAATTCAGTTCCATAGAAGTTCTCATTTTCTATTGGTGACTGACTGGCTCCCATTTTTTTCTACCTACCAGTCCTACCTGTCCCATCTCTGCCTAACTATTGGATGTTCAGCTTTTCAATATACCTATCATGTGCTTTAGGCAGGTGAGGTATAAGAGCAGCACATCTTTCATGGTTAAACACATGCAGCCTAAATAAAGCTACACAGCTTTACATAGTTAGACAGTTATTTTGCAGCACAAACAAATACATCACATCTTTATATGTTTAAATAAATATTTCATCCTCAAACCTTGTTTCTTTATTTGTTATTTTCTAAAACATGGGTTCTCTGCATAGCCCTAGCTGTCCTGGAACTTCCTTTGTAGACCTGATGGCCTCAAACTCACAGAGACTGCCTTCCTCTGCCTGTCAAGCACTGAGCTCAAAATCCTAAGCCACCACTCCTTGTAAAAACAGAATTTAGAAAAAAAGTTATAATAAAAAAATTGGGTACTGTTTTATGTATGTTTATAGTTTTAGGTATGGCCAAATTGCTAGCAATCTTGGTAATGCATCCTGACTGTAAGTACAGGCCTGCCTAGTGAAGATGCACTAAATCTGAGTATCAGGGGACATTTCATAGTCAAACTGAACAATGAGCATTTTAATTCGTTTTAAAATAAATAGATTAATTATTAAGAGATGAGAATATTTAATACATTTTTCTGAAAATCTCTCTTTGTATTTGTTTATGTCTGTGTTCCCTTTTTTCATTTTTAATTTGAATTTATCGATTATCTGAGTTTTATAACATGGAATAGTTCAAGTTACAAATTTTTCTAGTTGCCCATTTCATCCCTTTGATTTAATATATCCAGCTTTAATGTTATTTTCTTATATTCATAAAATAATCCTTGTGTTTTTCTTTTGTTTTTAATTATAAGCCAAGGAAAGCATTATCACTCTGTAAGTAAAGCACAGAAGTGTATACACTTTTAAATGCATTACACAAAATATTAATTTACTATTACAATAATAAAGCTGTGTAGAAAGAAATTTCAAATTCTAGACACTTTAGAAAAATCTGATTTGTTTTTCTTGTTGGTTTTTGCTTATAAGAGTATGTCATTTAGACTACTGATGCTTGAAATGGTGATATGGATTTTTCTCTGATCAAAAAGCATGCTAATATTTATTTGTTCAGTCAGTTGGAGTCAAATCCTGCTTAGAAGTGCTCTCCTGTAGAGTGCAAAACATTCTTGGTCCCTGTCACATGATAGCACTGTTTTATCTTACGAAAAATTAAGTAAAGGTTCATACTTTCAAAAATCAGAAATTTAGTACATTATTCCAGCTTTGACATCAGGATCAAAGCAAACAGAGAAAGGATAATTGTAAACAGGTGAGACAATCTACCTGGAGCAGTTTTAAAATTTCACTTAAAATAACTCTTTAGTTTGTAATTTATGAATTTCTATAGATAATATTATGTAAAACTCCCATTTGTTCTTTATAGAATTGTATCATATATCAAAGAATTGTAAACTGACACAAGTCATAACATAAACACAGTTTTGAAAAAGTCCTTTTGTCATTTATGAAACTTTCAGACATTCAGGGTCCTTATCTTCCTATAAATTATACATCTACTCTTACTGTGCATAAAACTGTATTTAACAATAACACAAACTGCATGAAAACTGAGCTTCACATTTATTCTTTCTTTTAAATATTTATGATTTTAGGTACCCATCTATTTATAAAATACAGTGGTTAATTTATGGGAAATCTTAACCTAGGCAATAGTACCCTATTATTTATTAAATAGTGACATTGCTGTTGCTCTAAAACCATTCATCCTAATTTCAATTCTGTTACTATGATAAAATACTCTGACAAAGAGTAGCTTAGGGGAGAAAGGAGTTTATATTAATTCATAATTCCAGGTTATGGTCTGTCACAGGAAGGAAATCAAGGTGACAGGAACTTAAAATAGCATCTCACATCACATGCACAGACAAGACAGAAAGCAATGAATGTTTTTGCAAATGTATTTGCTTCCTTACTTGGGATTTGTTATGTTTCTACTCTATTGAACACTTCAGGACCTTTAGTCTTATCTAGGGAATAGGACTGCCTACAGAGGTTAGGTCTTACTACATTAATTAACTTATGATAATTCTTCCACAGATATGATCAAATGCTGATATGATGTAGACAATTGTGCACTGAGACATTACGTGGACAGTGTAGGTTGTTTCAACTTCACAAGTAAAAGCAATATGCATTCCATAAAAATTGATAAAAAGAGGCTATTTGAAGGTAAGCAGGGAGGTTTATATGAGCATCATAATATCAAAATTAATAAAATAAAATCACAGCTCTAATAAATCTCAATTATAAAAATGAAATGAAAAAGAAAATGACAATCATGTCATCTAATATATAGGGTGAATACCTGTAATAGTCGAGATATAATTAAAAAAGATTATTCTCTGTAATGGGAGTGGGCCTCATTTAGTGTTAGTAGACCTGAAGGCAGACTTAGCATGGGAAGAACACATTTGCCTCAAGACTGCAGCATTACACACGGTCTGAGCTTTCAGTCTGGGAGCCAGTATCACCAGAGACGTAGAATTTGCTGACAAGGTACAGGGCAAAGCTACAGGGAAGACCTTGAGATTTGTGCTTAATAATCAACTGTCTTCGGGGAAAATGACATACTTTCTAAGTAATATTCTTTTCAGAAATCATATAATATTTGGATCATGTTATGTTTGTTCCATTTAAGTTTGCATATATCTGGGGTAAAATTGTCAGTTCATGAGTAGACCTCTTAAAGCTATTGTGATGTTATAAATAAGCCCTGCTATAATCATTTCTTAATCCATTTGTGGTTGTTATTTATAAAGTGTTTCTGAACACACTGTCTTTTGTTTCCTTCCATCACTTGCTAGAGCATTTTGGATGTCTTTAATAAACTACTTATATAAAAACTATTATAGTCACTGATGATATCCTTCTAACTATATTGAGCTGTTCTTGAATAATCTTTCTGATTTCCTTTACCTCTTGTAGTCACTGTATAAGTTGCAAGAATCTTTATTTTCTAGAGTAATTTTGTAAATTGAAATTATATGTAATATCAATGTCACTTTTTCTTGGAAAACGTTGAGTCTATATTTCCTACAGTGGTACTAGGTGTTTAGTTAATCTTACTCAAAAAGTACTATGAATATCTATGACATCTTACATGTCAGGACAATAAACAAGCACCATCAAAAAGGCTTAGATAATGAATTATTTATCAAATAAAATAGACATTGCTAGGAAAAGTTAGAAATATGGCACCTTTATGAAGGAAAAATGAGTTAATTTTTTCTCTTAAAACTTACTTACAAAAGCATAACCACACTATGAGAAATTTAGATTAAATTAACTTCATTATTAAGTTGCTAATATTTACATGCTGTGATTCCCAGAAAGAAGGGATTTAAATTATGTGTTTACACAACAAAAGAAAATCACTAAAATGGATCCTCAGTTCACTTTGGTTGACACTTTGGTAATTAATTACTTTTCCAGGTGGAGCTGAAATGTACATAAACAATGGCAACTGACTTCTTATTCTTTCCCTGCTTCCAGCCTCACCTTTGTGTACTTTTACTGATGTATTCTTGACCAAAGAGTATTATTTTGAATGTAAGTACTCAGTAATTTGCACAAATGTGATTATATTTTTGTTTTGTGTTCAGCCACCCATGTGAAGAAAATACGCCCATATCACTGCATGCCTGTCCAATCTGCTCCGTCATTTCGTGACCTACAACTGGTTATGAAGATTGAAGATGGGGAGTGTACCAACTGCTGCTTCAATAACCTCTACATTTTCTCCAATGAAATGGGTAAAGGCACTTCCACCTTTAAACTGACAAGAGTTGTTTTAGTTTGTTGGAGTGTTGAATAGGAATAAGTAGTACAGGTCAGGCCAGCTAAATGGGAACGAGCCAGACATGGAGGAAGCAGGAAAGCAGAATGAACAGTAAATAGACGAGATAAACAAACTTCAGGGCAACACGTCATTTAGTTGGAAAGGGTTTATTTAAGTTTTAGAAAAGCTAACTAGAAACAAGACTGAGCTAAGGTTAAAGATTCATAATTAATAGTAGGTCTTCTTGTCATGATTTAGGGGCTGGGAGTCAAGAAAGCCTGTTAAATTGGGCACCCAACACAGGTGCCCAATTTCTAAGTAGGGTCAGGGAATACTGGGAAAAAAAAACCCTGACATAGCTTCCTAATAGCCCAGTGTTCATAGTGTACAGCAGCACAGCTCCCACATTTTAAGTAGAATGTGCAGGCAGAAGTAGAAAAGACTACCACAGAGTGAGCACCAACTTTCTAGGGTTGGGCCCCTTAAATGCAGTTCCCAGTTAAATGCAGCTCTATGCCAGGCCTGTTGAAACTAAACTTCAGCTCTCATGAACCACAGTTAGGCAGCACCAGCTCCCAGCACAAAGCCATGTGGGGAGTTTAAGGTTTGGTTTATTAGTTCAGGGAAGACTACAGGTGCACCACACTAAAAAAAAAACAAAACAACAACAACAACAAAAAAAACCAACAACAACAAAAACCTATAAACCACTTAAAGTGTTTTTAAAATATGTGCAGGTGATTTAGAAAGAAAATAAAATAGGTCTAGACAGTCATATGAAAAAATAAAAGTTTAAGAATAATATTTTAAAAGAGAGAGCAAAGTAACATAAAGGAAAAAGCCACATAAAGATGAGAAATACACAAGGAGTCTAGAACCCTTAATGTGTTGTGCAGATTGTGAATTTTGTTAATTCTGATGAGCTAATGACAATTAATGAAGACATTGAATTTTAAGGAGGAATCCAGATTTATATCAGCCTAGACACTTTAAAATGTCATAAGTGTAAAATGAAATTCAGAAAATACCTTGCATTGGGGAAAACATTGTGCTATTATTTCTATAGGAAAAGAGCATAATGAATTCCTCCAAGGTTAGCAAATAGGGCTTTATCCAGGCAGATCTCCTGAAAATCTTGACTACAGACATGAATAAATAAAGAGAATGTAAAAGAAAGGTGATATATATATATATATATATATATATATATATATATATATGCATATGCTGCTGGAGTACCTTCCGCTCTTTCAGCCAATAGTCACTGAAGTATGAGCCCACAGTGCTGCGGGAGTGCCTTCTGCTCCTTCAGCCAATAGCCGCTGAAATACCAGCCCACTGGGGTATGGTATATTTCTCTTTAAAAAAGAACGGCAAGCCTTGGCTCGCTCTCTTGGTTCCAGCGCTTGGTTCCAGCTCCTGCTCCAGCGACTAGGCTCCTTTCCTGACGATTTGTGTGTTTGTAAGTTTTACCCCGCAAAATAAATACCCCATTATAACCTAACTGTTGTGGGATTGATTCACCATTATATGGCACCCAGCGTTTGGTTTAAGAACCACCCCACACCCCCCCATCCCCCGGCAGCCGCCGGCCTCTGGCTTGGCTGCCTGCCACCAGCTCGGCTTGGTCAGCACCACTTGGCATGAGCCCTCCCTCAGCCATAACCTCCAAGCCTCCCGGAATACACAGGTTTGGACAATCTCTGCCGGCCAGGCTACTTTGCCCTGTTCTGCCCGGATTTTTAATTTTTTCCTTTCAACGTGAGTCAAAGAGCTCACAGTGCAAGCTCCCTTTGAGGTTCCAGCAACACTGTTTGAAATCCCCGCCATCCGCCATCACTATTTGGGAGCGCTGCAAGCAGCTTGACCCTTAATCCCAGCACGGGGACACAGGGCCCAAAGCACTAGGCCTCTTTAGCAACAGCGCAGTGGCTGTGTCACGACCCTCTGCATTGGGTTGAACAGAGTGGCAGGGCAGGAGAGCCCGGCCAGGGTAGGCCAGGCTGCCTTGTTTATTGGCTATGAGAAGCTCTCTGACCTTTTGTGCTCTGTGCCTGGCCTCTGGATCTTCTCTCTGTGTACATCTGACCTCTCAATTGACTCATTTTCCCCAGTTCTTAAACAAATAGCAGAGCAGATTTTAAAACAGGATTTGTCATGAGGCCTATAGCGGTTCCAGTTGCGACTCGGAGACATCGCCATCCGGTGACTGACAGGTAAAATGGCAGGTTTCTTTTTTAATGGGACTCTAGCTGCAGCTTTTGCTGCCACTTTGGTAGAAATCACAAGTGGCCTATATGCCTATGGAGGTACCTCGATTTATTGGTTATTAGGTTTTAGTTTCCTTCTTAATGTTATATCATTGTGGAAATATGTGGCATTAATTGATAGGATTAATACTATGATAGGCAAAATTGACTCCTTATCTAAGGATACTAGGAAATTACCTGAAAGGATCCAAGGTTTTGAATTTGACTTTGAAAAGTTATCACAGAGTTTTGATAAGGTAACAGACAGAATATACCTCCAGGATGGCAATTTACATGATAACCAGGGGCAGTTCAAGGAGGAGATATTATCTTTAAAAGGAACCATTAAGACCTTGGAATCACAAGCGCAGAATGGGGACCAAAAAATTGATACCTTAGTGAAATCACTAGAAACACATGCAGGTCAGGAGATTCTGGATTTAAGAGAGACGATGATACAAAGATTTGAAATGATTGAAGAAATTATTGGAACTGATGATCCGGGTGAGAAGACACAAGGGCAGGATACAATGCCACCACCACCTGTTAGAACTGGCTTACCCAGGGTTTTAGCGACATACCCTGTAATTTATTCTGACAAAACATCAACTTCTAAAGGCTCAAAGGGAGCCAAAGAATCTAGATGGATACCAGTAGGAATGAATGACCTAAAGGAAATTAAGCAAGCTTAACGGCGAATCAATCCCACACCAGTTATGTTTTAAGGGGTTATTTATTTTGGGGGGTAAAACTTACATACACCAGAACTGTCAAATCTTACCAAGACAGGGTAAGATGGTTTTGAAAAATCTCTTGCCTGTTAAAATCTGGAAATGGATAAAATCCGGAAATGGATAAACAGAACTATTAAATCTTGCCAAGACAGAGTAAGATGGTTTTGAGAAATCTCTTGCCTGTTTAAAATAATCTGTCAGTTATTCTAGGCCTTAGTCAAAGTTAGTTGCTTCAATGCTGCAAATAGGTCTTTGGTGATTGCCCATGTAGCCAGTTGTCTCTGTGATTTGATGCATGTTTTAAAAGTTCTTTGATTGTACTTCCTAATTACTCAGGTAACATTATTTCCCTTCTCAGATCTTCTATGGGGTTAAAGACAAGATAAATGTAGCTACTTTCCTCTCATGACTTGGCCAAGTAATTTATTATACAAGACTTTAACTAGTTAGAATAGAATATTTGTACTTATTGTATATAATTTTGTAGGTTTGTACTTACTGTATATAATTTTGAAGTAGGCTTAGAACTCTCTTACTTAAACAAAAGGGGGAGATGCTGCGGGAGTACCTTCCACTCCTTCAGCCAATAGTCGCTGAAGTACGAGCCCACAATGCTGCAGGAGTGCCTTCTGCTCCTTCAGCCAATAGCCACTGAAATACCAGCCCACTGGGTCGTGGTATATTTCTCTTTAAAAAACAGCGGCAAGCCTCGGCTCGCTTTCTTTGTTCCGGCGCTTGGTTCTGGCTCCTGCTCCAGCGACTAGGCTCCTTTCCTGACGGTTTGTGTGTATATAAGTTTTACCCCCCAAAATAAATACCCCTTTAAAACCTAACTGGTGTGGGATTGATTCGCCATTTTATATATATGTGCTGATTCCTCAGCATGGGAACTGTTCTGAGACTGAACACTAAACAACAATGTTACAACTTTCCCAAGACTTGACAATTGTCTCAGTTTTCTCCAATCCCCTAGGAATGCTCTCCTTCCCAGACATCAAGAAGAGGCCTATAGAATACAACACCCACATTCCCAAGAAGTGGAGTGAGTGATTTTTGGTTGTTTTGTGGGTTATGATGCTTGTCATTATTTTTTGCGGGGTGGGAGATATAGGAATAAAGGATAAAAAAACAACCATTAATCTTAAATATTTCACATTGAAATGTATTTATACAGTACAATAAAAACAATTTTAAATTTGTATCAATATACCAAAATCCACATCAATATAAATTTAAAGTTATTTTTGTTATACTGTCTCTGTGTTTCTATTTTTTATTAAGGTATTGTATCTATGAAAATCATTTAAAAATATGATGTATAACTCAGAAATATAGATTAGTAGTTAGTCATGTACAATAATCAAACTTGTAGTCATATTAGGCATGTTTTCAAGGATACATTTCAGAGACCTACAGAATTTTAAAAATATAAAACTTTTTATAACCTTGAGACACATCTGTTCCTGGCAGAACAAATCTACTTCAGAGAAGATGGAGCATCAAAGAACCTCCATATGGAGTTTGATTTCATTGTGGCTAACCTAACAATTTGGGAAAAGAACTGCCCTTATCTCAACTGCTGACAGTATATTTTATAAACTGTACAAGCAGGACACAATGGAAAATAAACTGTCAAACTTTCCAAGACAAGGTAGGATACTCATGCAAAATTTCTGGTTCATAGAAAACTCTTCCAGATATTCTAGGCCTGTAGGCAGAATAAGAATTCCCCAACATTGCAGAGGAATCTTTGGTGACTGGTCAGGCATCGATATCTTTCTGTTTTCTCTGTAGTAAGTGAGCCTTCAGGCATTACATAGATTAATAGAAATGGGTTAATTTAAGTTAATAAAAAAGAAACCTAGTCAGAAACAAGTTTAAAATAAGGCCGAGAATTCATGATTAGTAACAAGTCCCTGTGTAATCTGTGTCATAATTTAGGGACTGGCAATCCAAAAAAACACTGCCACAAAACAATAAAAATCACTAAGCTCATACTAACAAGCCTTTTAATTAAAAAGTTAACAAGCTCTCATGAAAATTAATATAGAATAGCCAAATAAATTGGATAAGATAATCAGAAATGGAGGACTTATGTTATCTATTAAAATACATTATGCTACCATAATTTTAAGACACAATTAGAAATAAATTGAATTAATTAATACATAAATTTAAATATTTGTGGTAAATTTATTTTTGACAAAGGTAATCATATTTGACTAAAACTAATAATAATAATATTACAACTATTGGAGACCCACATGGAAAAATTAACAAGTATTTCTGATTAATCATTTAACTAGGTAAGAACCAGAAGTCAGGTTTATGTCTAGTATATTTAAAACTTAGACCTTGTGATAGGCATTCCTTGAGAGTTTTAATGATGAATTCATTATTAAAATGTTACAAATGGTACTATTGAAAAGGGAAATCAGGAAAACTTTGGAAAAATTTATTTATTCACTTCTTTATTTGTTATTTTTGAAACAAATATAATATAATCACATAGTCCAGGTTGACCTTGAAGGTTCTACATAACACATGCTGGCCTTGGACTTTTTATGGTTCCTGACTTACCTCCCACTATGTTGTAAATAACATGAGTGAGACACTATGCCTACTTTACTTTTTGTATTTTATTTTCTTCATTAAATGCAATGTTGAAGAACAAGCCCAGGGCCTGTGAGTCTCTGTTTGCAATCTACTCAGTATGTTCTTTCCTGAGACTGCATTTTTATTTTTGGGTGAATGTTTACACATGTAACAACTCAGAAACTGAGCTTTGGCCTCATCATTGCAGCTTTATTACACTGGATAAATCGCTTCTTCTGTGCAAACTATATCAAAAGGTTATTAAAGGGGCATCTTCAGTTGGAAAAGTGATATAGATTTAATACTGAAAGATATCAGCAACTACAACTATTAATTTGGGAAACACAGACTATTTTCTTTTCTATGTTTCTCATTCGGTTTAAACTTTGGAACGCGCAGATGCTTTAGAAATGGCAATCAAACCTCAGAACTATGGGAATGTGCATTTTCAGGTAACAAGTGCTAGTTGGCAATTTGAACTTCACATTTACATGAGATGCAGACTTTGTGAACTGAGAAGACATCAAAGCAGACATGAAGTGTGTGTCAAGCCTCTAGCCCTCCCCTGCTGAGCCGGTTTCCAGGAGACCTCCAGATTTACTGCAGGCTCCTCTTCTCCTAAGAAGAGGCTGCAGGTGCCATCTTGAGCTCATGAAAAAGAAATGCTGATGACTTTGGCATCCTTGAAAAATAATTCTAAAGAAGAGTGCTGCAGAAATTTCCCTCTACTTCCCAGTCTCTACAAATTTTGAAAGAGAAGAAAATAAACATCACAAACAAGTATGCAATCAGTTTCTTAACATTTTTGGATTTAAGTTAGTATTTAGGATAGGGACTTGTTTTATGTTCCCAGAATTATATGAGATAATAATATTGATACTTTTCTATTCTTGGAATCTGGGAATTTTTGCATTTATATACTTCAGACTCTAAATACTTCATGGGTAATCTGATTAAACAGTCATAATTACCTCCTGACCTCTTGTTTCAGTTACCTTAAGCCAGGCATGCATAAATGATGAGACTATACCACTCATCACTTTGCAGACTCTCTATGTCACAGTTCTTAAAAAAATGTTTGTCAAAACAAAATAACATTTAACCAAGATAACTAGGCAAAAGATTTAACTTTTTCAATTCAGAGATAAATTATGTGCTTTATAATCAGCTAAACTAAATTTCTTTCAAAGAAAATAACATTTATATTACCTTACATTAAAGAAATTTGAATTTATCACCCCCTCAGTGAGTTTAAAATGTCATTTATAACTGATCTGTTCCCTGTTGTAAATAGAAATGGGGGGCCACTTTCCGCTGCCTGGCTAGCTTTACCCGAAATAATTATATGGGAACTGTACTCTTTTAAACACTGCCTGGCCCATTAGTTCTAGCCGCTTATTGACTAACTCTTACATCTTGATTAACCCATATTTAATAATCCGTATGCAACCACGAGGTCGTGGCTTACCGGGAAAGATTCAGCATGTCTGACCTGGTGGCCGGTTCCATGGCGTCTGCCTCACTTCCCTTCTTCCCAGCATTCTGTTCTGTCTACTCCACCTACCTATGTTCTGACCTATCAGGCCAAGCAGTTTCTTTATTAATTAACCAATGAAAGCAACATATAGAAAGAAGACCCACCTACAACAGTTCCCTTTTATAGTTTGCTTAAAATAATTTCATATCTATCATCTATGCTGGCCAATTGCTCTTCTACCTTAATTCTTGCCATCATTGTGGAAAATATTCGGGTTTTTAAATGAAATATTTATTCATTTTACTTTCTAACTTTTAAGATTAAATTTAGAATTTAGGCTTATATGTTAATTTCTGTAAATGATGATTATGATTATCACAGTTGCATTCTTCACTTACTTGTGCGGTGTTATCACAAATATTTTTGTCCTGGACTAGAGTTTTGCATGTTGACCTTGCTGCTTTATCTTTTGTTTTCTTTTGTTTTTCATGTCTCCCAGGCTTACTTTGGTTGTTATAAATATGGGATACATTTACTGCTGTTTTCCCACCAACTAGCTCCCTAATTCCCAGATATTTTAACCTGAATTTGCAGCTCTCTGTTGCAGAGAAACTGATATAAACAACACTAAATAATATATGACCTTGGATGTTGATGTAAGAATAAGAACTTTTTTGTTTCCTTTCCAATCATCTAATATTATATCTTTTTTGACTAAGTTTTCTTCTCTGTAGTTTATTTTCTCTTCTACGGGTTCACATCTTTCTTATTATGATAAAACAACAAGAGAAATAAAATTAATCAAGGTCCAGTTTAAACAAAGAAAATATTTTTTTTTTTTAAAAAAAGCTGTTCTTATTCCCTGGCAACTGCACAGAATAATATTGAGCAATAGCCAAATTAGTGTATACCATCTTCTCTTACATTTTAATTCCTTTTATAGAAAATAAAAATCTGAAATTCAATACACCAAAAAACCAAAACAAACAAAAACACATAATGGTAAAAGTGAATTTTAGAATTATATTTCTTTAGTACTTTGGAGTATTCATGCACTAACGTCATGTTACTGCATTGCAATGCATCTATGTTCTGACACCAGCACAACTATACAAGTGTTACAGAATTATTCTGAAGCTGTGAATGTGGGGATAGAGTTACTTGTTTGTTGAGCACTGTACACATCCTCAGTGAAATAAATGTGCGTTGACCTGACTGAGGTTTGACTGAGCTGTATTCTCCTTATGAGGTCAGAGTTAATTTCCAAGATCACTTTAGTTGTAGGCTAAATTAAGTTTTCATAATTGGAAGATAAGAGTACCAGTATTTTGTTGTAAGAGATTGTCTTCTTTAAAGAGATAGTTGTGGTCTGAGGACAGAAGCTTACTGATAAACCAGGGGGAAAACCACTTCCCAGGTCAGTCTTTTAAATACCAAAAGAAAACAAACAAAACAAAAAATATCAAAGAGCGACTGTGCCAATATCTTTGTCATGCACTGTAGCTTTCTCAGGAGAACAGTAACCATTAAAGACAAACCGCTATCATAAGGTCACTATAGTTATTCATATTTCTTTTACTACTTATATCACATGTCCATTCAGTCATGCCTTTTTTGTAAAGCCTATGCTGTAATAAAATCAATGTTTGTGATCTCAGCTTCCAGTTAATTCTAATTTGTCAGTCAGAAATCCCTCAGGTCTGTTAATCCATATTATCTATCCTAAATATTTTTGCTATGTATGTTCTCTTCAACACAGTTCAAAATTAAACTTCTTGGAAGGCATTCAAAGATATTTGAACATTTGAGTCCTGAATATGCTTACAATTCCAACAGTGATTTCTGGGAAATTTGTTTTCAGCCTATTATATTACATTTAAGTATCATAAACTTTTCTTCCTTGTCTGCCTGCAGGGCAGTTCTTAGAAGAAAATTTTCATGCATAATTGCCACATCCTCTTGCTCCTGTTTCTTGACAGGCTTGTTTCCATTCTTGATTTTGTGATTATTTATATGTGACTGTCCTTATTTTCTTTAAACAGTATCACATAAATGAGAAGGAGAAAATAAATTAATGCTGACACTCTAGTACGGAAACAGAATAGAAGATTATTGAGACAAAAGAAAGAACATATTTGATTGCAGAAAAAATTAGTTAAAAAGCAAAATTTGTAGGAGATGTGATATCTGACTCCAGATGTCAACTTGAATGGGTTAAAGTGTTCAAAGGTAGCGAATAAAGCATTATTTCTTATTGAAGGTGCTTTATTAAGATTGATATTTTAACTGAATGCATGAAGAAGCAACTTTTATCAATGAGCAGGTGGTCACTGTTTATTCTGGGTAAGGTCTTTATAACACATGTTCTCTAGGTCTTGGACCCTGATGTTTGCATCATGCCTAAAACTTCTCGATATCGCATGGCCTTCAAACTTCAGTTTGTTACACAGCCAGCTTCTCTTGTTTTGAAGCTTTTATCTTGTACTGAAACCAGACTCCCCAATCTGTAGCTGACATATGACCTCTTGTGGAAACTATTAAGCATTATAATCATTACAAACACCAGTTCCCAAAAGAATTTATTCTCTTCTCTCGTCTATTGCTCTATTATCTGTGTTTCTGTCTGTCTGTCGATCTATCTATCTATCTATCTACCTATCTATCTATCTATCTATTTATCTATCTATCTGTGATCTATCTATCCAACTTTGTATAACAATATTCTGATATAATTTTCTTATAGATTTTGTATAGTATACCATAACCTCTGTCATTGTAGAACCTTAACTAATATTTAAGATTCAAAAAAAAATTTTTTTAGGAAAAGACTATTCACTGACTATGCACATACATAAAGACATAAAGTGTCATTAAGATGTCTTTAAATATTCCTTTAAAATTATCCAATAAGTTTAAAAAGTCCTTATTGACCAGCATTTGCTATAAAAAATTAAAATTAGAGAAAAATGCTGTGAATTATGAGTAATGTGAATTTTATGACATGTACATATTACACGGAGATCTATTTAAATAATTCTGCTTTAAAAACTATAATGTTTTAAATATGTCTAATTATTTAACTCATGAGCTCATTCATATGTTTTATTGTGCATATTAATCATAACTTTTTGCTTTGCTAACTCTTGAACTTGTAGTATGTTTGAGACTGCAGTCCTGAGCCCTGTTCTATGTGCTATTGAGGATATGATTGTCTTAATATTTGCATCACCCAAGATAGCACCTCAGGCAGACCTTGCTGTAGTGATGGATATGTCTTGTATCTTATTTAAACACAGTAGCAGCACAAGGCTATTGCAGTCTCTAAAAGTTATTAATTTTAGTATGAAATTGAATTTTCAATTTTATTTGATTTTAATTAATTTAGTACTAAAAACTTATTCACCACTAGTTGATACATAATGGTCAGTAACCATTTCAGTTTCTAAGAAGCAGACTTCTAGCAGACAGATATTCAAGTTGTAAATGATTCAACAAAATTATAATTAAAAACACATTTTCCAGTGTCTTCTTCCATTCTTGACCTTACAGGAGACATTATAGAACAAATAAGTGAATTCTTTGAGGAATTCTGGCTTTGATAAAGGGCATTCAGGGGATTTCACCTTGTGATCAACTCTCTGCATTTAGTGACAAGTTATAAAATGATCTTATCATTTATAAACATACTCATAGATGGATATTCAAATATATATATATGTATATATACACATATACATGTGTGTGTGTATGTGTGTAGTTACTCATTGTTATACAATTATTTAGTTTAATACTATGGGAATCACTTTTTTCTTCTTATCTGAAATAGGTTTATATTTCTTATGAATTTTATTTTTCCTCCTTAAATTAAAGGAAAATATACATTAATTATTCTACATTCTTGAATTACAGTTTCTATTCAGACTTATATAAGCAACCTTGCACATGATAAGAACATGCTTTAGTACTGAGCAGAAACCCCAATTCTGAAAACCAATATTTAATATTAACATTGAAATCTTTTATATTCATAAATGAAGAGCATCAATTAATGTTCTGAAATTTATCTTTTATGTGGAGAAAAGGAGTTCATGAATCCATATTCATATAAATCAAGGCATTAGTCATAAGTCAAGTGTGGTTATGGCCAATAAAGTGTCTTTTATTATATGAGTTGGAAGAAGGCATTGTTATGTCCAGCATACATGTAACACTTATATTTTTATTATAAAACAAGTCTTATTTTAAAACATCAGAAGTACAAAGGAATTCAGTGAGTACTGCAATTAAGAGTTTAATGTCAGAATATTACATACTCAAAATGCCTGAGACTTTTAAACACAGTAAAATTTTATCTATTGAAAACCATCATGCTATACTTCCTGATTTTAACCTAGCCATTTGTTTGTTTTGCTTGGGATATCTCACACTTTTAGTGTAGAAGGTGTAGCTTATGTGCTTTTAATAAATGAGAGTACTATCACTTTCTCTGAATTACCAAAGTAAATTCAGTGCATATAGATCAAACTTACCTGCATGTGACTTTACCTTTGAGGAAGACACTCCTGAAGAATAATTCAATCATTAACTCTCAATGAAAAACAAGAACATAAATGGTGTTGATTAAAAATAAATCTTCCTGTGGACAGAAATGAAAGACACAGAATTAATAGTGCTGCAGCCATTCAGTGAAGGAAGATATAAGAGGAAGCAAAGAGGGAAGAAAGGCAGAGGAGTCTGCTAGGAAGACTCAGCATGCCCTATCTTTGCCACATTTTAGAAGGATTCCCTGGTTTGCTTAAATTACATGGTGCTTAAAGATATCCTTGGTAAATATTCCTGTCACGGGTTTAAAGATATCCTTGGTAAATATTCAAGTCACGTTTTTTTTTTAAGTAGAACTGTATGAGCAAACAGCATTATTTAAGTTTACAATAAAAAACAAAATGAATATAGTATCTGTTTACGCTTTCTTTCAGAAGTTGTAAGAACAATTAGACATAAACTTCATAACCAAAAGAAATGCCCCTACTGGTTCTTTGTAGACTGAAAAGTTTCCACTAAAAAAATTACTGGGCAAAATATTATACAATCAAGAAATATAAACAGAATGTTGATTTTGAGAAAGTTCCCATGGTACAGTGATTGACAAGTAGATCTTCAGGAAGTGGATCAAAATAGGCAGACATTTTCAGAGGAGTTTGGGTGGGGGTTGGACGAATATTTTTGGGATTAATTCTAAGTAGCTAAGGAGTGCAAGGCCAAGATAGAAGTGTGTGTGTGTGTGTGTGTGTGTGTGTGTGTGTGTGTGTGTGTATGTATCTGTGTTTGCATATTTGTGTGCTTTATATGTTTTTTTCTGTAGAAAGCATATATTAAGTATGATATGTGATTATTGTATACACTGTGTGTCTTTTTGTATTATTATGCTATGTATTGTGAGACCTATGATGTCTGGTGTGTGTGTGTGTGTACTCTCTTGAGTGAGAGAGAGAGGGAGTGGGGAGGGATGGAGAGAGAGAGAGAGGGAGGGGGGGTAATGTTTACGTATTATGAAAGCAACAGTGGGATCGCAGAGTGATGACAAACCAAAAACCAAGTCCCTCAGTATTCGTAGCTGACTAATTCAGTGTGTTCTGTATGAAAAGGTTAATGATTATGAAAAAATGTTATAATTTCTAGGTGCAAATAAAAACTAATCAGTGCCTGTGCACCTGGACCATCAAGATGATGTACTTTAAGAGGAATTTAGAAATAAAGAGATTACTGCTCAAGTCAAGTATGTTTAAACATGTCTTTTTTACCCCGAAATATTCTTTATCATTCCCAGCTTTTGCATTTGCTTCATTAATGTCATGTTTCAAAATTTATCTTTGGTTCTACCTTCTTCATTGTGATTGCTTAATTTCACTCTGCAAATGTGACAGTTAAATAGGGTATGGACTTTGCTTACAAAATAATATGAAGTTAAATGTAAAGTATGTGTATGCATATCTATTGTATAAGTGGATGCACATGTATGTGTAGAGTCAGAGGCCAGATGAAAGGTTTACACTTCTCAGTTACAATCTAACTTGTTTATCTTGTTTATTTGAGACTTAGTACTCCCTGGAATTGGGCTAGGCATGTAAAGCTCAGGTGAATGGCCAGCAGGTTCCAGGGATCCACCTGTTTTGTCATCACTTTCGCTGGGATTAGAAGATCATAGGACCAGACCTGTAAGTGTGTCTTGGGGACTTCACTTAGTTCTGCATGCTTGCCAGGGGAGTACGAACCAACTGAACTCTCATCACTAACTGCTTAGAGTGTTTGCTCCAAATAAGATTCACCATTATTGAAAAATATCAAAAAATATTTAGTATCATAAAGATGAAAATAAAAGGAAAACCACTGGAAAAGCATCCTTATGTGGATCCCCATGTTTTCTTTAGAATAATTTTGTTTAGAATAACTGTGTGTGTGTGTTTATATGTGTGTTTCATCATATTATATAAGGCATATTTTATCAACATTCAAGAGTATGTTTGGAAAATCCACCTACTGTTCTCTAACCTGTAACATTTAACCTTTAATATTTATATATTTATATTTTGTAATATTATATTTAATATTAATATTTATATATTTAATATTTATATTTATATATTTAATATTTAGGTTGGAATTCAGGTAATATCATTACCCTAAGGAGGGGAAATGAACAAAAGAAATTTATATAAAAGGAGACTATCTGTTGGGTACACCTGTCGTACATCTTCTAAGTTAAGAAAACCAGAGCAAGCACCAAAGTGAGACTAAGTTCAAATTATTACTAATGGCAGAGCTAACTGAGATAGTAAATGTCAAATGAGAAATTCAATAGAAAAAATGAAAATGTAAAGTATGCTTTATCAAAATGAAAATAATTGAAAAGAAAATGAGGCCACTGTCTCAATTGTTGACTGCCTGACTAAAATTTAGAAGATTCCAAGTCCAGTGTCAAAAAAGAAAAAAAAATATTATTTAGTGAACGTTTTTAATCTTAACCAAGTACTTAAAGTTAGTTTATTGTAAATAAACCTTAATAATTTTATTTACTACAGAACTTAAAATATATTTTAGTATTGCAGTGTTTCTCTCACAAAAGGGAGTTTCTTACATATTGTACTCATTATTAGTTTCACTTGCTTCAGCTTGTTCATCTCAGTGTAACCTGCCATTAGGAGATAGAGAAGGCACACCAAGACTGGCTCAATAGATTTCAACAATTTCAAAGTAGTTCTGAAGCCTGAGTCAGATTATGCAAACGTGTTGACATTTATATAGACATGGTTCTCAGTAAGATACTGTCAAGGTATGCATGCCAGATTTTGGTCTTTATTCAGCAACTACACATTATGAACCATTTCACTCAGAGAATGTCATGAACACTTAGAAGGAAGAGTGATAAAATACATCATGTGAAGCTAGCTTTCTTTGGACAGACAAGGCTAAAATGTTGTCACTGCAAAGGAAAACAGTCTATTCAAATAAACCCAAACAAGTATTTTCTTGAAGTTTAGCTTATAGAAAGTTAAATATTAAACCATATACTTATTATAAATATGATCAATAATCAGGCACTTTTTCTAATTGTAGTACTTAGCTTCTCAATATGATTGCATGGCAATCAAGGGAAAAAAATACTGTCAGACCTTCAGAGCAAGACATGAAGCAAAGAATGATTTAGCAATGTCAGATAGATCATGGACTAAAAGAGTAATTATTTGTTACTACTACTAATAATAATTCTATACTTTACACATGAAATGAATCAGTGGACTTGAAATTTTAATTTTCAACAATGTTCACACACTAAAGAAAATTTGATATCAAAAGGTAGGATATTAAAAATGAAATATTTAAATATACCTAATATAGATTCTTTACTAACCAGTCATGAAGTTAAGAAGACATTAAATGGGGAAATTCTGTTGAAAGTCATACTTTTTGTTTTTCTAATTTCAGTTTCATATGTTTATTTTGTTGTTGTTTATATCTTTAATACTTTCATCCATGTCTTGAAAAAGCCCAAATTTATTCTTATAAGAAGGCATAATATTTAATAATTTATAGCAAACCAGTAATGTCCTGTGTACAATCAATAACATTAGAAACAAAGATGTGTTTAGGAACATCGTTGTCAAATTTAAACTGGATTTATTTTTTATTTATAAAAATAAAATATATATATTATGCTAGTGCACTTGAATGTTGATGGAAAATCACTTAGAAAATTTTAGGAATGGTATTTCTAAACATTGTTAGATACCTCAAAAACATACCAATATCCAGCATGGCACAAGAACCACAAAGGTGTTTTACTGACACATATATCTTGCTGGTAACCAAGAGTGTTCTAATATTACTTATTACTGCCTCAACAAGAGCGATATCATGCCTTGTACTGGAAACTATCTAACTACTCAGTACTTCTAAAACCATGGTTATTGGTGAAGATCTACTACCAATAATTAACTAATTAACATAAACCCTATAATCCATAAACATCTGTTTTTTTCCCCACAGAGAAGTATAATCTTCACCCCTCACCAAGAAATCTTCTCTTTGCAATAGAAATGCAAAGTTGAGTAGCCTAGTCCCAAATGATATAACTATAAAAGACTCTGACACCTAAGGTTCAGGGAGCTTTGAAGAACAAGAGGCAGAAAGTTTGTAAGAGCCAGAGGATCTGGGAGTTTGCTGCGAGATTATTTCTCCTGCTATCACAAGCAATGGTAGTAAAGAATCACCAACATGCCCATCCAAATGTAAATTGAACAAGAATAACACCAATGAACCGCCAAAATTGATGACAAAAAGTCTACATGACTTCAGACCTACAGAAGAATCTATTGACCATCAAGGAAATCAGGGAGTTGCAGGGTGGTATTGATATATGCTTTTAATCTTAGCACTGGAGAGGCAGAGACAGGTAGATCTCTGTGAGTTCCAGGCCAGTTTGGTCTACAAGAGCTAGTTCCAGGACAGGTTTCAAAGCTACAGAACAAAACAAAAGAACAAAAAAGAAAGAAAGAAAGAAAGAAAGAAAGAAAGAAAGAAAGAAAGAAAGAAAGAAAGGAAGAAAGAAAGAAAGATAAAGGGAAAACACAAAGAAAAACTGGGAGCAGGGGAGTTAGCCCTCACTAGAGAATAGTTTATCAGTTGCTTTTCAAGTGCCTAATAGTCATTCTTGAAAACAAATGTACAATTAAAGCTGCACAGACTCAACAGTTTCTATTTGGAAATAAATATGTATAGATAAATATATGCATGCAATAGCAATCAGTGAACAAGGAGGCCATCTGTTTTAAGGAAAGCAGGGAAGGACAAATAGAAGATTTCAAAATAAGGAGAGGAAGGGGAGATATTATAATTAAATTGTCCTCACCAAAATATAACAAACTAACAAAAATAGGGAAGCAACAAACTCCCCACTTTCCCCTTTCCTCCTTTTCATGATGTACTACAACACTGAATGATCTTATTTGTAACTGTGCAAGAACTAATCAGTAATATTGAAAATCTCACTCTAATACGGAAGAATAATATAGGTTGAGTCCTTTAGACTGTTTAGAAAACTGTGGAGAGAAATTTTTGATTTCAAATTGTCAGATACACACACATAGAATGTGTATTACACATACACAATATGGCACAAGATGTAAAGTTAAAACCTGGTGTAGGAGGTCCTTCTTTCTATGTGTGCTTATATTGGTTAATGAATAAAGAAACTACAGTGGGAGAATTGACATTTTTACTATGTTGATCCTCCCAATCCAAGAGCAAGGGAGATCTTTCCATTTTCTGGTATCCTCCTCAATTTATTTCTTCAAAGACTTAAAGTTCTTATCAAATAGGTCTTTCACTTCCTTGGTCAGAGTTATCCCAAGATATTTTATGCTATTTGTGGCTATAGTGAAAGGTGAAGTTTCTCTGATTTCCCTCCCTGCTTCTTTATCCTTTGTGTATAGGAGGGCAACTGATTTTTTGGAGTTGATCTTGTATCCTGCCACATTACTAAAGGTGTTTATCAGCTGTAGGAGTTCTTTGGTAGAGTTTTTGGGGTCACTCATGTATACTATCATATCGTCTGCAAATAGCGAGAGTTTAACTTTTTCCTTTCCAATTAGAATCCCCTTGATCCCCTTATGTTGTCGTATTGCTATTGCTAGAACTTCTAGCACTATATTGAAGAGGTATGGGTAGAGTGGACAGCCTTGTCTTGTTCCTGATTTCAATGGAATGGCTTTGATTTTCTCTCCGTTCAGTTTGCTGTTAGCTGTCGGCTTGCTGTAAATAGTTTTTATTATATTTAGGTATGATCCTTGTATCCCCAATCTCTTCAACACCTTTATCATACAGGGATGTTGGATTTTGTCAAATGCTTTTTCAGCATCTAATGAGATGATCATATGGTTTTTTTCTTTCAGTTTATTTATATGATGGATTACATTGATAGATTTGAGTATGTTGAACCAGCCCTGCATCTCTGGAATGAAGCCTACTTGATCATAATGGATAATTTTTCTAATGTGTTCTTGGAATCGGTTTGCCAGGATTTTGTTGAGAATTTTTGCGTCAATGTTCATGAGTGAGATTGGCCTGTAATTCTCTTTCTTGGTTGTGTCTTTATGAGGTTTTGGTTTCAGGGTAACTGTAGCTTCATTCTGTTTCTATATTGTGAAATACCTTAAGGAGTATAGGTATCAGCTCTTCTTGGTAGTTCTCGTAGAATTTTGTTTTGAAACAATCTGGTCCTGGGCTTTTTAAAGCAATCTATAGTTTCAATGCAATCCCCATCAAAATCCCATCAAACTTTTTCACAGAACTTGAGAGAATAATAATTAATTTTATATGGAAAAACAAAAAACCCAAGATAGCCAAAACAATCTTATATAATAAAGGAACTTCTGGAGGTATAACCATCCCTAACTTCAAACTCTATTACACAGCTACAGTACTGAAAACAGCTTGGTATTGGCATAAGAACAGAGAACACGACCTATGGAATCGAATAGAAGACCCAGATATTAACCCACAAACCTATGAACACTTGATTTTCGACAAGGGGGCTAAAGGTATGCAATGGAAGAAGGAATGCATCTTTAACAAATGATGCTGGCAAAACTGGATGTCAACCTGTAGAAGAATGAAAGTAGTTCCATACCTATCACCATCCACAAAACTCAAGTCCAAATGGATTAAAGACCTCAACATTAATCTGACCACTTTGAACCAGATAGAAGAGAAAGTGGGAAGTAGTCTACAAGACATAGGCACAGGAGACCACTTCATAGGTAGAACCCCAGTAGCACAGACAATAAGAGAATCAGTGAATAAATGGGACCTCCTGAAACTGAGAAGCTTCTGTAAAGCAAAGGACACAGTCAGTAAGACAAAAAGGCTACCTTCTGACTGGGAGAAGATCTTCACCAACCCCTCATCAGACAAAGGTCTGATCTCCAAAATATACAAAGAACTCAAGAAACTAGACACTAAAACTCTAATTAACCCAATTAAAAAATGGGGTGCTGATCTGAACAGAGAATTCTCAACAGAAGAACTTCGAATGGCCAAAAGACACTTAAGGTCATGCTCAACATCCTTAGCGATCAGGGAAATGCAAATCAAAACAACTATGAGATAACATTTTACACCGGTCAGATTAGCTAAAGTCAAAAACACCAATGATAGTCTATGCTGGAGAGGATGTGGAGAGAGGGGAACTCTCATCCATTGTTGGTGGGAATGCAAACTTGTGCAGCCACTGTGGAAATCAGTGTGGCGGTTTCTCAGGAAACTGGGAGTCAACCTCCCTCAAGACCCAGCAATTCCACTCTTGGGAATATACCCAAGAGATTCCCTATCATACCACAAAAGCATTTGTTCAACTATGTTCATAGCAGCACTATTTGTAATAGCCAGAACCTGGAAACAACCTAGGTGCCCCTCAATAGAAGAATGGTGATAGAAGGTGTGGAACATATATACATTAGAGTTTTACTCAGCAGTAAAAAAACAATGACATCTTGAATTTTGCATGCAAATGGATGGACATAGAAAATGCTTTACTGAGTGAGGTAAGCCAGACCCAAAAAGAGGAATATGGTATGTATTCACTCATAAGTGGATTCTAGCCATAATTAAAGGTCTTTGAGCCTATTATTCATGATCCTAGAGAAGCTAAATAAGAAGGTGAACCTGAAGAAAATCATGTAGTTATCCTCCTGGAGATTGGAAATAGACAAGAGTGCCAGGTAACCTCGGGTGCATGGTGGGTGGATGGTAGGGTTGTTGGAAAGGGAGAGGGTTAGAGAGAAGGGAGTAGGGGAGGAATGGGGAAAGCTCGGGGGACTGGGATGGGGGGAGGGAGAAAGGATGGATATGGGATCAGGGAAGAGTATATCTCAACTATGGGAGTCATTTTAGGGTTTACAAGAGACTTGATTATAAATGGGATCCCAGGTCCATGGGGAGATCTCCAGAATGTTCTCTGGACAGAGGAGAGGGTGCCTGAACCGGCCTTGGCCCATAACCATACTGATGAATATTTTGCTTATCACCATAGAACCTTCATTTGGCGATAGATGGAGATAGAGACAGAGATCCACATTGGAACACTTTACTTAACTCCCTAGGTCCAAACGAAAAGCAGAAGGAAAGAGAACGTGAGCAAAGAAGGCAAGATCAGAGGGAACCTTCACCCGTTGATGGATGGAGATTGTGGGACAGAGACCCACATTGGAGCACGGGACTGAGCCCTCCAAGGTCCAAATGAGGAGCAGAAGGAGGAAGAACATGAAAAAGGAAATCAGGACCGCGAAGGGTGCGATCACCCATTGATACAAGGGGACTGATCTAATGAGAGTTCACCAAGGCCAGTTGGACTGGGACTGAACCAGCACGTAATCCAACCAGATTCTGTGAATGTGGCCAGATTCTCTGAATGTGACTGGCCTGGAGTCTTTCTGAAAAGCCATTGACAATGACACTGGGATTTGTTTCCTCTACATATACTGAAATTTTGGGATTCCGTCTGTTTAGATGCTCACCATCCTGGACCTGGAGGGAGGGGGAGGAACTTGAACTTCCCACAGGGCAGGAAACCCTGACTGCTCTTAGGGATGGAGAGGGAGGAGGAGAGAGAGTGGAGGGAGTGGGAGGGTGTTGGGAGGAGGGGCGGAAATGGAAACTTTTATAATTTAATAAACTTTGAAAAAAAACTAAAAAAAAAAAAGAAACTACAGTGGCCTGATAGGGGAGAACTTAGGTTGAAGGAGAGGACAAAACTGGATCCCAGGAGGAAGAGAGAAGAGACAGGGAGAAGCCATAGATCCTCTGCCTGAGATTGATACCAGTTAAAATTTTACCTGGGAAGCCACCGCCACATGGCGATACACAGATTGATAGAAATGGGTTAAATTAACATGTAAGAATTAGCCCAAAAGAAACTAGAGCTAATGTGCAAATCAGTGTTTTAATGAATACAATTTCTGCGTGAATAAGCTAGCCAGGAGGCCAGAATGAACAAGTGGGTCCTCCCAGTGCAACAAAAACTTAACCAATGTTACATATAAAATATTAATCAAAGTCCTCATAGTTGTTTAACCTGAGAAATATCCTCGGGCCCTCTTTAATTTTTATTCAAATGGAAGTAATTATTCCTGATACATAGATGCATTATGAACTTTAAATTTAATACTATGTGAAAATGTGTTCTGTAAAAGTGACCATTTTTAATATTAAGTGATATTAACCTTGTGTGACTCTTAGATATGGTATTCTCAACATTTTAATACACCTGCCACTCTCTGTTTAAATTATGATTTATCAAAAAATTATTTCTACTATAATACATGCCGTTGATTTTTTGAAATCATTAAGTTTTAATATTCAATTATCATTCTGCTTAGTTTTTATAGATACTACTATCTCTATCAATCAATAATTATTTAGGAGGTTTCGGTGAAGCTTCTTTTTAAAATTATAGCAATTCTATCATAACTTACTAAAACAATCTATCCTTTTTTGATTATGCTGTTGGTGGATCAAAGATTATGCTTTACTTGCCTTTGGATTTTCTTAGTGACTGGTGAAGTTACTATACCAAAAATAGTGCATTCTTATTTTTTTCTTTTTCTTTGTCTTATCGTATTTATTTTTTAAGGTAAAAGTTTACTATGTATATCAGGCTATATGTGAACTATTAAGGTTCCTACATCAACTTCTCAAATATTAGAATAGCAGTTATAGACCAAGAAAACTACCTCACATTCTTTTTTATTTACAATAATAATGAAATACTTCTTTTAAACAATTATAGTAGAATATGCTTAGATCTTATTTATGGCACCAAAGAACAACTTTGAAGGACAATAGTAGAAGTTATGGGGAATAAAGCAAACATCTTCTCCTCCTTCAGCCTTCAAATGCACTGGTGTTAAAATGAATTCCAAGACAGAGAATATGATGAAATAGCTTATTTCCTAGATTAATTATAATCATGGCCTCCCATCAGAACTTTCCTGAATGTAGAAGCTTATCTTTGAGCATCCAACTTTTATCCAGAATTCTAATGATGTGTTGTAAATACTGTAAATTTTGAATTATATGGGTAGCAATTAGAAAAGATCAATGTTCATCTGTAATCTGTAGATAATATCAATAGGCAATAATAAACTAGCAATTATGGTCATTCTATATAGTGTGCATAGCCTGTTCTTCTGTTCTGTTTGTTGGGACAACTTGTGACTTCTGCTATAGAGAACGTTTTCACTATGCTTAGCAGAGAAGAAATAAATCCAATAGGTCATGAAAGTGTATTGTAAAAACTGGAATATTATGTGGATAAACTTAAAGAACAACATTATCCAAACTAATATGCATCCAAAACACCAAGAGTAATGGCTCTCTTTCATTTTTCTATTTGATTTAGTGAAAATTGTCAGAGTTTCTGTAGTGATTCCTGTTTCACATTTGAAAAAAGTCTTCATTCTCCATCAGATGAAGTGAAATGTGCAGAGGAAGCAATGTGATCAACCATGTTATAATTGTAAAGACCTGTTCTCTCTGACTTAGCAAAGATGATTTCTCACAGTCTCTGCTGAAAATATCTTGCAGAAGTAGCAGCATCGACTAATAATTTCCCTGGTAATACAACATTTTCAAACACAATGAATTTCTTTTTTTTTCTTTTTTCTTTATTATTATTATTATTATTAAAAGTTTTCACCTCCTCCCATTTCCCTCCTCCTCCCCAAACTCCCCCTCCTAGTCTGTTTGGATGCTCACCTTCCTAGACCTGGATGGAGAGAGCAGGACCTTGGACTTCCCACAGGGCAGGGAACCCAGACTGTACAATGAATTTCTTTATTAAGTTTTTAAGCAAAATTATGCCATATTATTTTTATTTGAATATATTTAAAATTTTCCATTTTTTCATGTTAAGTGGAATCTCTGCTTTTGTATTATACACTATAATGTTGCATTTTAACTTTAATTTACAGATTTGCTTCAGTGCTGTCTGAATATAATACAATTTTCAGAGAAGTACACATATACACACTGAGTCTTTATGGTGACTGTTTCTGACAGAAATGAAGGGAGATAGGCCTGCTCAGGACCAAAGGCCAGTCCTTTCATGACCTCAACTTTCATAACTTTGGAAAACCCTTAACTCCAAGTTCCTCACTGTAAGGATCTGTGCCTGAGAATGTGTTACAAACCCAAGTTGTCCATTAATGGAATATATTTCTTCAATGAAAATTATAAAGGCTCTTATGAAAAATGGTAGGTGGTTAAAAATAACTCCTCTATTCAAAGTGATAGATACAATGGAAATGGCTACACCTTTTAATAAAAAAAGGCATACACAGTAATTGTTAGGCTATTATTTCTTTTATTAAAACAGGACTTCATAAGAATATTTTCTCCTATATTCTGACTCTGTACAGTTGCACCTGTGATGCCAGCATGTGGGAGGCTATAGCAAGATTGCAAGTCTAAAACCACTACAAGAGACAGAGTGGGAGCCTATACCAAAAAAACAAAAACACGGATATATTTTTAGATTCAATGTTTACAGAAAGCAGATGTGAAGAAGAAAAGAAAGATAAAAATATGCAAACTGAAAATTAAAGTTTTGAGTGCTAATTATATTAGATTGCTAGAGGTATTGCCCTATTCATATTCTCCCATGTCATGATAGAACAGTCTACTCTCTCAGCACAATGGTGAACATGAGTTCTAAAGTTCTGATCTAAAAGCAGTGCTATGAACGTGATATATTAAAATTTAAATCCGGTTTCTCACCACTATTTTTCCCCTATCTGTTCTTCTATGTGTACTTGGAGCCTTTCTTTCCTTTATATAAGCGACGTTCCTGAAATACTCCAGCATCCCCTTTATATCCTGCCAAATGGATGCAGACTGCTACCCATCACTTTATCTCTGTGGTTCAGAGCACAATAGTAGACTTTAGGTTAACGTTACCCTCAGTGAGAACATCACCTTGAATAGATTATGTTATTATATCAACATGCTATTTAGTCATTGTCAACATTTGATTCTGCCTAACTAGTTTTAATTTTTGTGTTTCACTTACAATATATTTTAAGTGAAGCTGGCTTCTTTAAAAGAGTCCTGACAAGTCATACAGCAGAATATATTTCAATATCAGTAGCTATTCTCTTATTTCCAATTGTTTTCCTCTAACATTCTGATGCATTATTTTCTCAAAACATCTGATGAAAGATTTTGTAGAAGAAAAAACCTCTGTCACTGAATCTTATTTGTTAAAACGTCATTGAAGGAACTACTGCTTATTCTGCAACCCGAGCTATTTCTTTATAACTCCAGGCTCCTCCTGTATAGCTTTATGTAGGTGTCTATGCTGGATTGCCGGATTTTTATTCAGGTAGAACATAACTTCTATTCATAATCAAAATCTGCTTTAAATATAACTCAAAGCAGAGAACCTGGTGTAGTGAATCTAGTTGTCATTTATTTCATTCTTAAAAATTACTCCGAAGTCTTATTGATTCTCCCATCACTATGCATATTTTGCAGATTCAGACCATAAACAAAGTGAACTGATTGCTAATTAATTAGTAAACAATACTTTCTTAATTCCAGAAGAAGAAGAAAGATAGAAGCTCAAAATTCAAGCATATTTCAGTACATAATTATTCCAAAAGAAAGCAATGTAGTTGGGTTGTTAAAATTTACATTTGTTAGCTGTTTAAATTAATTATTAGTTTTAATTAGAGCATTTTATTATAATAAGTTTTATTATATTCATTAACTATTTAAATTAGTTATAGTTTTCATTTATAACATTTTGGTTACAATACATGTTGACCATATTTTTTCCCCTCCTCCAATATGTGTATACACACACACACACACACACACACACACACACACACACACACACACATATATATGTTTCACTGACAAGCAGAAACAAAATGAATGAAAATCAAAAATTAAGATACAATAAAGAAACACAACCAAACTATAAACACATACAGACACATGCACACACAGGAAAAATAACAAAACCCATGGGATCCATTTTGTATTGACCATTTGTATTGACCAGAGGTTGAAAGGGGTAGCTGGAAGAACTAGAGGGACCCCGGATCCTAATAAAGATGCTGTTTTCTAGAGAATCATCTATTAATTGGGAACTAGAAATGTTAAATGGAAACGGGGATGTTACTGTGAGTAAAAATGCTTGCCTGGCTGGCACAAGACTTTATTCAATTTCAGACACAACAACAGCAGCAGCAGCAACAACAACAACAACAAAACCAGAGATTTATTTAGAAGTATTAAAGGTCAGGTATGCTTTTCTTTTTGTCTCATTTTTAACTTCTCTTATTTGAAGGTTGATCCTTTAGTAAGTGCATACAGTGTGAGTGCTCATCGTTTATGTGTTTGTACATGAGGATGTAGCTTTCTGTGCATGCACCTAAGTATGTGTCTCCAAGAGTAGGAAACTCTTTACTAACAAAGGCTGTGCACAATAAAGGACTGAGTAGGTGACCTGAAGGTTAAATTCCTCAGGAGTAATCACTAAGCTCTTCTCCATTATACAAGCAATAAAAAGATAAAGAATGCTGACATCTGGTCCCTACTCATCTAAAACCTTTTAAACTGTTTGGAAAAGGCTTTTATCCAAGAACAGAACAATAGTTTAGGCTTCTGTCACGGAAAGATCTGGAAATTTCCTATGGATAAACTGATCAAGTACTTCAGAACAGATCAGAGCTGGAGAAAAATATTTCTATTCCATATTCCTTTTTTTATTCTAGTAAAGTGCACATTTGCAGAAAATCACTTTTATACTATTTTTAAAAATTGCTTCAAAGAGAAACATATGTGTTTTGTCAACATCATAATTCAAAATGATAAGAGTCTTATAAAACAAGTATATTGATTGAACATGATAGACATAATAGTGTAAGTAACAATTGCTTTTCTAATGCAAACAAACACCTTGAATAAATTAATGTTATTCTTATGTAGGATTTTTAAAAACTATGATAATAGAATAAATGAATTAAGTATGTATTCTCTATTAGATAATATCAAGGGAATTTGAATAATTATGAAATTTTATAGAATGCTTTCTAGTTGCATATAAAATCTTTTAAATTAATTTAATTATAAAATTTGCAGTATATTTATGATTTTTAGAATAACAAAATGGTAAATATATTTTATATTTAAAATCTATATAGATGATGGATATAGGTTGGATTAATATATTCCCTTAATAATTAATTAAATAAATAATTACTAAATTTTGGTTAATAAGTGATTACACCACAATAGTATACTAGTAAGACACAAATATTAGTCTTTTCCTCAAAAGGGTTAAGCCAAGAGAGTTTTAAAAGATAACTCAGTCTTACACTAAAAGATCATGGTTTGATTGTTTGTTTCCTACATATCAATTTCTATTCTAAACATATATTCCAAGATTCTGTTCATGGACTAATGTAACCCCTCTCCTCGGATTATTGCAAATGTAGAGTGAGCCTCATATAAAAGGCTCCTGTAAACTGCAGTTACTATATTTATGTGTTACCATTACTTTTAATATAAATGATTGCATTTAGAAAGAGGCATCTGTTTTAAAGAAGTTGTAGTAACAGTGTAATGTAAAACTAGAAAGGCAAACATTCCCATTAAAGAAAAAAAGGTTGCTCCCTGAATCAAGCTTAGCCCCCAAGGACTTCTATTTACATTTAGCATCAGAGAGTGACCACCATTAGAACAATTACTCTAGAAAAAAGTTAACCAAATGGAATTTTGAATGAGCTAAAGAATTGCTGCCTATTTCGTGTGGAGAGGCAGAATTGGATTTGAAATATTATAATGTTTAAGAGGTCAAGGAGAAATCTTGAAAGTTCTGAGTAGGGAAATGCATACACATTTGCATGCTTGTATATAAATATATTGAATGTGTCCTTAGACATGCTTTGACAATGAGAAAATACGAGTTGCTTTAAACTATTTAGAAAGAGCTTTCTGTCTACTTGATTGTAGCTCATAATTTGATAAGGTTTTGGAACACCAATGATATTCTTGGATTAAAATAGGATGTGGCTTCAGAACACCAGTGGTATTCTTGGATTAAGATAAGGTGGGGTTTCATAACACCAGTGGTGATCAAAGATTAAAACAGAGTGCATATTTTTTTTGCTATTATTTACTATAACAGAGTGCATATTAATGGTTTTACTTGAGATAGTCATGAGATTTGTTTATAAAATACATTTTATAAAGAAAGCAAGTTAAGGAGTGCATAAATTCCAGGTTGTTTCTCTGATAATGAAAAGAGCAAATTGTTAGAATACAAATAAGTAAATGAGAAACGACTTACATGTATTCTTCAAGAATCAATAGAAGATTCTGGTGCTTTCATTTTTTTGTTAATCAGTTCAAAGCAGTGCTCTGTGATCCTCTCACTAACTACCCTGAGCATTTGTACTAATAGGGACTAGGTTTCCCTGCTTTTCATCATATTTAGTTGCTGTGGCATCCTTAAAATCAGCTTCTTTTTGTTCTCCCTGTTCTTGTTCTCATTCTCATTATCCTTCTTTTTTTACTCTTCTATTTCTTTTCCTTTATTTTTCTCTCTTTCAACGTATCATGACCACAGCCTCCCTTGCTTCCAGTTCTTAGCCTGCTTTTCTGTCCCACAGATCTACTGATCCTTCATTTCCCTTCAGAAAAGAGCAGGACTCCCCGTAATATCAACTTAACATGACTGGCATAATAAAATACAGTAAGAATAAACACATACCCTCATGTCAGTGATGTACAAGGCAACCCAGTGAGAGGAAAAGATTCTCACAGTCAAGGACAGAGACCCCACACAAACCGTTAAGAGTCTCACAAAACCACCAATATAAACAACCACAGTATGTATGCAGAGTGCAAACTCAGTTTCTTAACCACATTGTTACTTTTTATGAGCCAAGTATTTTGTAATATTTTTTAATTTACCTCTTTTATTTTTCAGACATCATTTTGCCCTTTCTTCTTCATTAGTGTTTGGAGCTTCCAGCTCAGGGTCCCATTCTCAGCACCCTGAACAGCATCTCCACTGGAACCACCCTCGCCAAACCCCACCCTCAGACTAAGCAGTGGACTTTAGAATGAATAATAAAATCTCAGAAACAGAAACTGGGGTTCAAGATGAATCTCAGAGAAGGAAAGTAACAAACCACTAGAGAGACCTTTTACGTCTAGCAAATCTTCAGACTGAAAAGAAGTGAGAATCTGTCACCATGAATTCTCAGAATCTACTCTTCAGTGAGTTCCTGTCTCTTCCCATTTGTATTCTTTCCTCGACCCAGCCATTGAGCTCCTATCTCGACTTCCCTCGTTCTGGGATTAAAAATGTGTGTTTCCCAAACACTGGGATTAAAGAAGTGAGTCATCACCACCTGGAACTCTTTCTGAACCAATCTTGTGTAGTCCAGGTTAGCCTTGAATTCACAGACATCCCTCTGTCTCTATCTCTGGAGTCCTGGGATTAAAGGTATGTGTACCACTCCCTGGCCTCTAGTATCTTAACTTTACATACAGATCTTCAGGAAAGTTTTACTTATTTAAATACAAATAAAGTATCACTACAGTGGCCCCTTGCCCTGGAGCTGCCCACTTCAAAGCCAGCCCCTGAGAAAGTCTGCCAAAAGTTAGCCTTCCTGGAGCTGCTCAGGACAACATTGTAGGCTACTCAAGACCTGGTGGCCATATTTGCCATTTGATACCCTTTATTTCCTCCTGAATGTCACCCAGGAGTGCTTTGCTCAAATTAAACTTGACTTCATTCTTTAGTTTGATTGGCTTAATATGTCAATTTTGACAGATTTTCATTAACTGAGACTCAAAACTTAGCTGTGAGATATTTTTTCCTTCTTTCCTCCCTCCATCTCTCTCTTCTCTCCCTTTTTCCCTTTCTTCCAGTCTTCTTTTCTTCATTACACCCTTTTTTTTCCCTCTCTTTGTCCCTCCCTTCCTGTTGGGGGAGGCTGCTCGTTCTTATCCCTGTCACCCAGATCCCCAGAATAATCACACAGAAATCTGTATTAATTGTAATACTGTTTGCTTAAGTGTATTTTTTGCTAATTCTTACATCTTTAATTAATCTGTGTATTGCCAATTGACTGTGGCTTTCTGGCAAGGTTTCAGTGTGTCAGTCTCCTATGAGCAGCTATATGGCTTCCAAGTGCTCTGCCTACTTTTTCCCAGCATTCAGTTTAGTTTCCCCACCAAGCTCTATTCTACCCTATCATAGGCCAAAGCAACTTGTTTATTCATTAACCAATAATAGCAACACATTTTCAGAAGGACTTCCCATACCATTTCTCCTTTTCTGTCTAAATAAAAAAGGAAGTATCTAACTTTAACATAGTAAAATTACATATAACAAAACTGGTATCAAGCAAGAATTACAGTTACAATATTTATAACTACTTTCTTTTTGCAATAACTAAAGAAAACTATAATTATAACCATCTATAATTATAACCTTCAACTCCATCAAGGACTCCAGAAGGATATAATGTTACCTAAGTAAAGAGGAAGTGCATTGTAAGCAACTTCCAAAACTTTAGAATTGACAGAGACATCTAGTTGCCTGCACAGTCACTAAATTTATTCTGTAACATTGTGGGCACCCATCTTTAGCCTATTGGCTCATAGTATCTGGCAGACTTTTCCATAAAATAGAAAATTTCAAAGACAGTTCCACCTATATATTGGCAGTTTGTCAGTCACTTTCTTCTATGTCCTGCAGAGTGCCTGGCAGACTCTTCCATGAAACAGGAACCCTGAAGAGTTGTCTTACCAACTTTAGGAAGCTTCAGCAGTCATTTTTCTATGGGTCCTGAAAGTTCATTTAAACAGTTCAGGCAAGAGCAGTTTCTTGCCCAAATGACTTGAGGAGCCTTTTTGATGTCCATCTTCCTTTTGAAGTAGATTGGTGCTGCCAGAAGCAGATGTGTCTCAGTGTCATGAAAGGTCTTAAGTTCTTACAATATTTTAAATGTATATTCTGTAGTCTTTGAAAGATCTGGCTAATATCTATCCATCTGAAAAATATCTTTTTATATCTAGAACTAACTAACATGACTGTATGCTTGACTATTATAGATGAATATCTATTAAGCTGTATTTCATAATTATACATTATATTTTAAAATGAGCTGCACAAACATAATAACTTAATCAATAGCAAGTATATATATGTATGTATATATATATACATAACAAAATTGACTCTAAAATTGTATCAATAAATAAAGATCCATACCAAAGCAAAGTATTGATCTCTATATTATAGTCCCCTTTACATGTAAACAAACATTTATTAACACTAATTGGGAATTGGGGCATAGTTCTCTCCAAACCACTTCCTGCTTTTTGTTGAGTAAAGTAATTTTAGGAGGTGTTCACCAAGACCTTTCAAGAGGGTCTTAGTCCATCAAACTACATTAGTGTGGAAGGAATCCACAGGTTCTCATTCTCTGTGGAAACAGAAAAAAACAAGCTCTTTTCCAAAGCAACAATTTTTGAAGTCAAGATAACTTTAAAATATATGTTGGTTTAATTTAGCAGACTGTACAATGAAATGTCTCTCTGTATTTAGCTCATTCTGTCATAAAATTCAGAGAAAACCCAATAATATACATAATCCAGACTCTCTGTGTATATTCCATCTTTATGTAGCTTATTTTTTATTATTTCTTAAATTTTTCTACAAGTTTAATATTTATTTTATAATCTTTACTCCTTTAATCTGTGACTACACACTTTTATATTACTTTTACTGTCTCTATACTCTTTTTCCTTTCTCTCCTAAGCCTTTGTATATTTATCCAACACTGTGTCCCATTTAATGGTCTTTTTTTATTTGAATCTGTCTTTATTGTGTATGTGTAATTACTTTCTGACAAGAAGTGCCATTTTTTAAATGCTAAGTGGATGTGGCAAGGACCAACTCCGTGACACTGCTTGTTGGCTCTGCCCAGTCCAACATGGCAGAGGCGTGTTTACTGCCTCTGAGAGCGATTCTCTCCACCCCAGATCTAGGGTTGGGCCGCAGAAGGTCTGTGTTGCCATTAAGCAAGTTGTAGCGCTCAGCTCAGGAACCCCATTTTAATGCTCCATAGCCAGATCTCCCGAAAGAGTCAGGGTTGTTCAACCTAGCAAACAAAAAAAAGGCAATCTTTTCAAAGAAGCAACACAGTTTTTACTGCTAAAGTTGAGTGAGAAAACCTCTTAAATGAGCTACATCTCTGCTTTCTGCTGGCAAAAAGAGCAAAAAGCTGTGTTCAACTGTGTTTTATTTTGTGTGTGTCTAGAATTTCTTTTCAAGCTCACTCAAATTTTTAAGCGGATTTAACTGACCACGTTGGTGCCAATTTGTTGGGAGAGGTTGCTTGTTTGTTTCCCTGCTGCCCAGACTCGAAATAATCACACAGAAATCTGTATTAATTGTAATACTGTTTGGGAAATAGCTTAAACATATTTTTTGCTAGCTCATATCTTAAATTAACCCATTTCTATTCATCTGTGTATCGCCATGTAGCTGTGACTTATCAGCAAGATTTCAGTGCATCTGTCTCCTGCAAGCTCCTACATATCTTCCCACTGTCTCTGTCTATTTTTTCCCAGAATTCAGTTTAGTTTTCCCACCTAGCTCTATTCTCACCTATCACAGGCGAAAGCAGTTTCTTTATTCTTTAACCAATAAAAGCAACACATATACAGAAGGACTTCTCATACCAACTTACATTTTTTTCTTTACATTTTTTATGGTCTTAAAAATTTTCTGTTTTCATTATACCTGCTCTATCTCTGTTTTTCCTAGGTTATCTCTAAATACTTTCATTATTTCTTCATACCATTCTCTTCTAATTTAACTGATATACTCCGATAGTTCTTTTTAAAATACTGATAATTTTGTATTAAGATTTTATATGCACGAATGGATATTTTGTCTTCATACCTGTATATATGACATGTGTATGCCTGGTATCTGTGAAAGACAAGATAAGTCATTGTATTCCTTGGAACGGGGGTTTTAAATAGTTGGAAGCAGCCATGTAGGTAAAGAGAATTAAACAGTACATGGATTCTCCACAAGAATAGCTAGTGCCCTTTACTACAAAGCCATTCCTCTAGCCCTCTCTTTCAGAATTTTTGATAACCACAATTATGTAGAATATTTACAAAAATAAATGTATCTTGGAATGAATGGGTAGATGGATTCATGGATGAATGGCAAGGCAGAGGAATAACTAGAGGTAAGAATAGAATAAAATGAATTGACAAAATTTACTTGTATAAACTTTTATTATAATTAAGTCTATGAAATATATCCAGTCACTTTCAATATTGTTATGCCATCTACTTTTCAAAGTGCTATAAGGATATAATATATAATATGAATAAAACATATGTGCTTGTATGTACCTCTGGATACAAACCTATGTACAGATATATTCATATGTATATATATAATTTTTTAAAAAGTATTTTATTTATTTATTCATTCATTTATTTGTTTGTATGTTATGATTCTGTATGTGGAGTCTTTAATGCTGGTGTATGAGCATCATAAATCCCACAGAAGTTATATGAGTGTCTTGGTTCTGCTGGAACCAGAGATGCAGACCTCTAGATATAGATGTTCAGAAGGCAAGTTTAGTTTTGAGAAAGGGCAGTATACAGCTTAAACTATTAAGCTATAGCTCAAATTCATATACATTATTTTCATATCTTGTGTACTTTTCTTATATATCCTTCTAATAACAACATACAGATATGGTTTGAACCTCCCAACAAATATGGCAAAAAATTGAAAATTTGGATAGTTAAGTAGCAAATAACAGTGTACTTAGCAAGAAACAACAATAGAATTCCAAATTCTCCTTTGCTCTAAAATATTCTATGATAGAGAATAAAGATGCATTTCATTTTGTTGTTGTTTTTATTTGTTTGTTTTGTTTTTCGAGAGAGGTTTTCTCTGTAGCTTTGGGGCCTGTCCTGGAACTAGACCTTGTAGACCAGGCTAGCCTCGAACTCACAGAGATTTGCTGCTTCTGCCTCCCAAATGCTGGTAATAAAGGCATGTACCACCACTGCCTGTCTTCAATTTTTTTTTCCGTCTTCAATTTTTAAAGTTAGTAATTAACCGCAGAAAAGATTAAAGTATAATTCCTTGTATTTGTGCCAATTCCTACTCACTAGAGTTCTCACTTTCTTGACAAGGGTTTATTAAAATAATTTTGTTTCATTCTTGGTAAAGAATTTCAGAATCATTTCCACTTAACATTAATAAATTTTTGTGATTTCCCCCACTAATATTGCTTTTAGAATGTGGTAAATGTTAATTTATCACAATTCCATTTCAAACATATGACCTCTTATAGGAATTTATTCAACATGTACGTTGGAATAACCCATCAGTCAAAACAAAGAGAATTAAAGGACAACGTGATGGATGGCAGTTGTCTCTAAGTAAAAGTCTTCGAGCTAATGTAATTACACAAATGCTTATTTTATTACGTCCTGTGTGTCGAATTCTCCAACAGATGCAGTAAACGGTCAATTACTTCGGTGACTGCTAACACCCTGTAGCCACTGGGACCAAAGCTGGCCAATGTTTTTTGAAGCAGACCTCTGAACTTAATGGCAGCAGTTGCCCTATCCACCATTGTTCAATTAATCAAATGTTAATTGACTTGGTGAGAACCATGTTTGCTGTCTAAGTCATTTAGATTTATCTTGCCAAAGCTTCTGGTGACACCAAGGTGGCCCCACCCCCCATAACATCTGCTTTCAGAGCCTTGCAGATGGCAGAGCTATGCTACTACTGTGTTGTTTTTTAAGCAAGCACTTAAAATCTGGGTAGACAAATCATTTTACATACTGAAGGAGACTGGAACACTTACTTTTAGAAGCGATTCTTTCCTTTTGCCTCTGATTGAATTTAATTTTTAAAAAGATCTGAAAAGCCAATTTATTGTATTGATTATGAAGGAATGCTTGTTATCAACAAGAGCTACCTGCTTTGTCTCTCTTTCAGTACAAAGGACAGAAGTATTTACTACTACATACTCTACTATAATCTGAGAATTTTTTTCTTTCATTAAAATAGTCACAGATGGTGGCCAGTAATTACATGATGGTAGGTTTTCCTTGGGGAAAAAAAGGCCATGGATTCCTAGCCTTACTTACTGATTTGCTGAGTGACTCACCTTGAAGGACCATTTTATTTGATGTTCTGTGACCCAGAGCCTTGACATAGCTATATTTCCCACAGAGACTCTTGGCGCTAGGAATCTGTCATTCACAGTGGCAGCAGGAAGGCTTCCAGGTTATTAAGTCACATTCTTCTCTCTTCTGAAAGCTGATTTATTAAATAAAAGTAGTACTAAATACAAAAGAAAGGCATGTCTGACTTTATTTTATATATTATCCATCTTTTGTTTGTTTTTTTATTTGAGGAAACATTAGAAAACATAATTAAAGTCAATGTCAAAAGTTTATTGTGACCAGGTTACTTAGATGAAGTCTTGAATGATATTAGAATGCTATTAGAGAACTGTATTGGTGGCGCTAATATATTTTCTTACTGAAGTGTGTTTATAAAACAATATTCATCAAAGATTTACTTGCTTAAAATAAATACATTTTCATGAACATTTACAAGGAGCTACTGTATTCCTTTTTTTAGCGAGTGTCCACAGGAATACCTGTGTGAGGTAAGTGAGTGTGTCCATCTGCATGTGAATGAATATGTATGTGTCTCTGTGTGTTTATGCGTGTTTGAACATGTATGTGGTATGTGGTTATGCTCACGAACCCATATCTGTGGAAGCCAGAGACCAATGTAGTAGGTCTTCTTCAGTTGTTCTCTGTCGTCATTTTTAATGAATGGTTCTCTCAATGAGCCTGAGCTCAACCATTCAGCCAGAGTAGCTGGACAGGGAGTGTCTTGAATTCTCCCAACACTACCTCACTAGTTCTTTAGAATTCTTTCTCTATCTCCCCTGTGCTATGCTGAAAGGTTTTCCTGAGAACATACCAATTTCTTTCTTTCTTCTTTCTTTCTTTCTTTCTTTCTTTCTTTCTTTCTTTCTTTCTTTCTTTCTTTCTTTCTTTCTCTTTTTTCTTTATTTTCTTTCTTTCTTCCTTCCTTCCTTCCTTCCTTCCTTCCTTCCTTTCTTCTTTTCCTTCCTTCCTTTCTTCCTTCCTTCATTCTTTTTAATTTCTTTTTTTTTAGAAAAAAGTTTTAGAGAGAGGGTTTCTCTGTGTCTTCCAGGGTGTCGTAGAACTCACTCTGTAGACCAGGCTTGCCTTGAACTCACAGATCCACCTGCCTCTACCTCCAAAATTAAGACTCAGGTTCTTACAAGAGGTTTTTCAGAGACTGGTGATTCAAATCAGGTTCTTTTCCTTCATAGCAGACACTTTACCAACCAAATAAATTCCCAAACCTTTATGGTATACATTTAAATGATTGAGTAGAAAGTATAATGACCCAAAATGTAGACACTTGCTGAAACATAAATAGTTATTACCGAGGAGAGTTTATGATAGTTTCATTTTAGGCAAACAATAATTGATTTTATTATATTAGGTATGCACATTATCGCACATTCTGTTTGTACAAAAGGCAAACAATAACTTTAGTCTTCTGTGACATAAGTCTGGAGAGAAAAGTGATATATTCTTAAAACTGTCATCTTTTCTCTAACAGGCTAATTCAGCTTACACATTTTGAGTTTATCAGCATTGGATTAAAAGAGACAGTAGGTGATAAATATAAAGACAAAATAGCAAACTTTCTTTACTGGAAAGAATGACATGTATGATCTAAAATATACCATAGGGAGACACACACAGAGGAACACATGTATATTCGTATATGTGTATATAAAGGAAAATAAAACTTACAAAATCTGTAAGATTTTATATGTATGTATATATGTGTATGTATAGGTAATCAAAACTTACAAAATCTGTAAATAAATCATCAAAATATTTACACCACTAAATAATATACTTATATACTCTGTTGTCTACATATAGATGCATAGCAATATGACTGCAGCCTGTATATGATGCAAGGTATTATAGGAAAGAATCTGAAGTTTAGATTTTCTTCTCTGGCTCATTGTTGTTCTATAATAAGGTAAGACTGATGTTCCCAAATATAATATTTTAAAAATAAAGGTTTAGATTCAGCCAAATTTCATTGATAAGAACATTTTAATATTTATTACTATGGGTTTGTCAATTTTCTTGGTGATAAATAGTAATAAATGTTATTTAAATGCATCCTCATTGATAAATTTGTTTTAACACTGGAGAGACTGATGAAAAAATAGTATTGCCATTCAGTTCCTTAATCTGTGAAAAGATGGGACATAAAATTTCTGCTAGCCTTAGGAGAAGTGGCTCATGAAAGTAACAGTAATTTGAGTAGAAATTTTTGCTCTAACACTTCTCAAAATTTTATTGAAAAAAAACTAATCTTTCATGATGTTTTATACAAAATTGATATAATAACTTGATATAATAACTGGAACTCTGGATAATTCCGTCACTACAGGGTTTAAAGCTGTTAAGATAAAAGATGATGTCTAAGTCAAGTATATGTCTGTAAATCATAAAGAAAAGCCCATCCTAGTATTCATGATTCATGATGGATACTGAAAGTCTCTGATAGATTGTATGTATATTATTCCTTATAAGTAGTTGTCTGTATATTGTGTATTTTGAGATTCCTGGATCACAAATCACAGATGATCTATTGTACAGGTTAGGAAAAAGTTGGAAAGTTACTACACCCTGATTCCTGTGAGTTTTTTTTCTTTTTGCTTGTTTGTTTGTTTATTGAGAATTAGAAATCAGGGGAAAGTCATAAAACCATCTGTGTATACACGGCTATTGAAAGGTGATCACATAGCTCATATTCTACACAAGGTGCCAGTGCTTATTCCTTTCAACACAGTTTTTTTTCTCTCTCTCTATCTCTAGCCTGTTTCCCTTTACAATAAGAACTCCTGACAAGAGAACCCTAAAAGCAGAAGGGCTTCCTGTCTGTCAATGATTAGAACTTCCCATTGGAGTTTATCTGAGGCAAGTTAATGCTCCCGCTCCGTGTGGTTTTCAATGGCAGTTTGCAGTGAATCTGTCTTTCCTCAAATCTTCATCTGTCTCACAGTATCGTAAAGCATAGCTGTGCAGTGAATTGTTAGATTTCCTAATATAGCTTCTTGTGAGTGTGTGTGCAGTATTTTACCTACTTGCAATAAAACAATTACATAATATAAGGAATGCATCCCGAGGCCTGGCTGAGGTTTACTTGCTTCATGAATGATTGTAACAATTCAGCTGAGAGAGAAATGTCCTGTTTTATTACTTTCAGGCACTTCAGAAGGACAGAGAACATTTCTGAAAATTTAAATTCACTAAATATTGAAATAAAATGCCCAAACAAAATAGAGGTAATTTCCATAGGAAAGAATTTGATCTGATTTGAATTCAGATAAAATTGAATTATGAATCTGAGGAAAAGAGAGACATTGAGAAAGATATAAGTAATAAAAAATTGAAGGTGCAATTGTTAATATAAGGACTATCGCAGTACAAGTTTAGCATCAATGCTACTTTATTCAATATATGTTTGTAGGTAGGCCCTAGAACATTTTCAGTGTAAAATTCCCTTTTGGAAATTCCTTTTTCTTTTTTCATCAAGCCTCAACCATACACAATTTTTGTTATTCCTTCTCTTGTTCATACACAATTATTAGTAGCAGATTTATCTTTACTTGATTCTCAAGATTTAGGTTAATCATTTGTGCTATATTTAGATCGATCATTGCTTTTTCACATTTTAATTAACTTTGATTTAAGAATGTATGAGAAAAACAACACCCTAGCAGCAAATAAAAAAGGGCACCAGATGACCATGTATTTTATTTTAGACAATCTTCGGTCAAGGTTACAGAGACACATAACATTTGCTCTTCATCAGTGTCAGTGGTGGTGACTTCATACCCTGTGATGACAAGAGTCATATTTCATAGTTACACTGACCTTTAGAGTACTGCTCATGAGGCATTGCTCTGGAAGTGAGGATGCCTCACTTTGTGAAATTAGTACATGTGTCTCAATTTGTTGCCACTTTTTCAGAGGCTGTCATTCATCTTAAATGGAGAGAAAGTGCAGGAGCCCTTCTGGGCTCATATGTGCTTTGCTGTCATCTTTCACAAGCAACTTTGTTGTTGTCTAGGCAAGCTTACTATATACCTTTGTGCAAGATATTCAAGGGTGGGGCAAATCACTTATTTTTCAAACTGTAGGAGTTCCTTTTAGCAAGTGAACTTTGTTCTTTTATGGTATGATTCTTCCAAGAATGCCATGTAATTGTTAATAATACATGTTATTTTCCCGCAAGTCAGATCCTCAGAGCAGGTTAAAACTGTTTCATTTTCTCTTCTAAAAATTTGAAAGTTGTATCTACTAGGATGAATGCAATTCAAAATTTAGAACGTTCTAGGAATATGAGACTGTTTATATAAAAGATATAGTGTGCTTATCTATGCAGAAAAATAGAAGAAAATGATTATTGTCTATTTTGATATATATATGTGTATATATGTATTTATGCATATAGACACACATATATTAATATTTGCCAATAACACTTTATTTCTAAATGTCATTTTATAACATAAATAGCAAACAGTACAGATATACAAATGTGTTCTTATGTTAACAATTCGTGACTTCAGCACACTGTGCTGAACTGCCTGTGACACTAAGCAGTCATTCAATATTTTCACTAGGACTTTTACTGTTTATACCTTTCCAGTAAAGAAGCATTTTTTATATAAAGTTAAGAGCTATTGACTTTTATAGGAGACTCTTTCATTCTTTCCTTTCTAATTCTAATCCAGAAGCTATAAAAGTTCATGGGTAAACACAAGAAAGCAACTGGTTAAAGTGTCATAAAATGTCATGAGTTTCATCTGCCATTAACTAGCTTTGTGGTCTTAGTGGTAGTGTACATCATTCCCACGAGACATCAGCATTCTAAACCTGAAAGCCAGAAAGTTGTTAAATTATTCTTTTTAAATTTAAAACTATATTATATATGCCAAGCTAGAATTGTTTAGCAAAGCACTGCACTGTAATGGGTTTCAGAGAAACAAAGGACTTCGAAATATGTTCATAAACATTCTTGTGCTTATAGTATAAGGGCTCCTAACATTGCAGTCCTGCTTTAGCAAAGCATCAGTACCTTCAAATCTGTGCTCTTTTGACTACTCAGAATTATGCTTGGAGATGTTCTTCTCAGAACAGAGTGAACAACAGACTTTGAAACTCACTGTAAAAGAATTTAAAAAAATATTTTCATTACAGACTTTTGTACTCTAATTAAAGCACACAGGAAAAAGTATGATGAAATGTTCATAACCAAGTTAAACTACACCATATAGTTATTTCTACTTTTTTAACATAGGTAAACAGATCATATTTTGTTTTAATTATGGTATTTTTCCTTTGTTTCAAATAATCAAGAAAAGGCTTGGGAAATAGCTCAGTTTCTAATGTGCTTGCTAGGTAAACATGAGTAACTGAGTTTGATTGTAAACAACCTTGTTTTATAAAAATTATATGAAAGTGATGACACTCTTTTTAATTCTTAGAATGGGGAGGGAGAAACATCCCATGGTCCTGCCAATAAGGTCTCAATGAGAGAGTCTATAAAAAAAAGAAAAAGGGAGGAAACGTAATAAAGGAATAAGAAAAAAGAAAAGAAAAGAAAAGAAAAGAAAGAAAGAAAGAAAGAAAGAAAGATGGAAGGAAGGAGGGAGAGAGGTTAGGAAAGGAAGAAGGGAAGAATAAAGCAAGGGAAGGGAAAAGTGAAAGAAAAAAGAATAGAGGGAAGGAAAGTTCAGGAGATAAGTAGGGAGAAGGGGAGAGAAAAAGAGACAGATACAAAACAAAAAGGCAAAAAACCCCCATATTTTCTTAAAATGAACCTGACTTACATATTTCTATCTTTCACTGTAAAGAACGCTAGGTTATTTTATGCCAATCATAAAATAACATTTTAATTCATGCATTCAATAATTAAGGATGAATTAAGTGCTGTTTTGTCTTCTGCTAATATTTAAGAGAAATGTATATCAATCAAGTATAATTTGTAGACTCTGTGTAAATCAGAATGCTGTAGTAGGCCATATGGTAAAAGACAAAAGTACTATAATGTATTTTATATTTCCCTGAAAATATTTTTTACATGTGCCTTTTAAAGCACAGAATATACTTGATGGCTTTCCAAAATAATTTAAATAAGAATTTTTCATAGGAAATAGACTTTCAGAATATTAACATTTAAACCTCTTTTAATCCCTAAGCATCATCAAGAATCTTTTCTTTCAAAGCATGGTACTTTGCTATTCTCAAAGAAAGCAAAATCGAGCAAGGCAAGCAGCAAGGGAGGCATAAGTATGAAGCTTTTGAGTACTTACAGATTTTCACTTGCATATAACTTCATCTAGCTGCAGGATTTGAGATATAAGATCATTTTACATGGCACAGAAGAATACAGAAACTGCCAATGATGCCAAATTTTCATAAGTATAATTGCATAAGATCCATGTAATTTCTTTTGCCTCTGATAGTCAGACTAACTTCTAAAATATTACCCACTTGATAACACTCAATCAGTAAATATTTATTACCTTTTTGTATATGTCTTTTTATGTCAAAACGTAAGGTTTTTGGCAATAAAGTTTAATGTGAGATGATTAACTTTTCCTAGATCTTATAAAGTTCACAGAAATCACCTACATAATAACATGAAAACCACAATATTTAGGCATTATCAGTAAATACTGTTTATTTAGTTTATTGTTGAATTTCCATTTAAAAACCACTATTGTGAAAGATAATTCACATACCACAATATTTGTAAAATTAGAAACAATTAACTATCTATTAAAAATATATTGAGGGTATAGTAGTGACAATGCAATATAATTTTAAAATATTTACATCATATCACAATGAAAGTGTATACTCTTTATTTGTCTTGGACCATCATTCTACACAACCACCCTCCCTGGCCCAACACCACTATTTGTGTAATTTCTGTCTGTATACTATTGTTTATTCTGGATATGTTATAGGATAGAATAACATGTATATTTTATGACTGTTTGATTTTATTGACTCTTTTTGAGGGAAACTATTTAGAATATGATTACATCTATATACACCTCATAAGATATGGTCTACTAAGGGCATTGATTCACTGATATTTTAGCTTCTTTTCTTTTGAGATTTGATGAAGAACTGAATAATGGATAAAGAAAGTGTGGCATATTTACACATTAGAGTACTACTGAGCGGTAAAAAAACAATGACATTTTGAATTTTGTGTGCAAATGGATGAAAAAGAAAACACTATCCTGAGTGAAGTAACCCAGACAAAAAATGATTAATATGGTATGTACTCAATCATAAGTGGATAATAGGTACAAACGAAGGACATTGAGCCTATAGTTCATGATCCTCGAGAAGCTAAGGAATAAGGTGAACCCAAAGAAAAACATATATAGATCCACCTGGAAATTGGAAACAGGCAAGAGCACCTGACAAAATTGGGAGCATGGGTGTGGGGGGAGAAAATAGGATAGCGAGGAAAGAGAAGAGAAGCAAGGGGGGTTGAGGAGAACTTGAGGGAATGTGATAGTCTAAATGGAGGAAGAACAGAGATAATAGCAAGGAAAAAGATATCTTGATTGAGGGAGCCATTACAGGTTTAGCAGAAACCAGGCTCTAGAGAAATTACCAGGAATCCAGAAGAATGACCCTGCCTAGGACCCTAAATAATAGAGAAGAGGGGGCCCAATCTTGACTGTAATCAGACTAATGATTATCTTAAATATCACCATAGAACCTTCATCCAGCAACTGAGGGAAAAACGGGCAGAGACCCACATAAGAGTACTGGGCTGAGCTCCCAAAGTCCAGTTGAAAAGTGGAAGGAATGAGAATATGAGGAAAGAGGTCAAGATCATGGTGGGGACACCCACTGAATCAGTTTACCTGAGCTAATAGGAGCTCATCATCTTCAGCCAGACAGGGAACGAACAAGCATTGAACCTAACTAGTCTCTCTGAATGTGGTTGACAGTTGCATGACTAGGGCATATTGAGGGTCCATTGGCAGTGTCACCAGGATTTATCCATACTGCCTGCACTGACTTTTTGGGATCTTAACATCTTCGGATAGATACCTTGCTCAGCATAGATATAGTAGGGAGGGCCTTGGACCTTACACAAAGCAATATGTCTTACCCTCTCTAAAGATTGGAGGGGGGTGTGATGGGAAGATGTGTGGAGGGAATTGGAGGAGGGAGAGTATGGGAACTTGAATTGGTATTTTAAAAAAATCTAATAAATTTTAAGAAAGCATCATGTACCTACAACATAGACAATGAAACAGACAGAAAGATTTCTTCTATGCAGCTAGTTTTCTTGCTATTTTGATAGTGCTAATGCTAAAGAATATGGAAATCTGAGATGGAAAGTCAGCCGATTAATATTTGAAAACTTAAAACATTGACTTTGGGAAGGCACAGGTGATTTATAAAGTGTCTCATTAAAACTAATATACCTATAAATTGAACTTTGGGTAGAAAGTGAATCTGTTTTTAAGACAAGAAACAGAAAGTTAAATTTTGACATATTATACTTGAAATAATATAATTATATATTAAAATGTGGGTGTCTGGTAGATCCATCACCATTTACATATGCAAATCTCTGAACATAAGGGTTATGAATCCAGCCATCCTGGACAGGCATAATTCTCCAAACCATGGGAGCCTAGTGTAAAAGCATTCTGAGGCATTTGGGGTGAACAGTTTTAGAACTAGCATGTGATCCTCCTTATTCCCTGTTTCAGGAAAAGAAAGTTCCAATCCTGTTTCTAAGACAAGCTCATGCCAAAAGGTGGTAAAACTGAAGTAGATTAACCTGTAACAATTCTAGAAATAAGCTTTCCTTATCAGACAGTCAACTTTAAGAATTGCTGGCAGCACACTGCGTAGCTCTCCAGATGGACAGATTCATTCAGGAAGCAGACGATACATGAAAATTGCACGAAGGATGCTCGAGGTGTTCCCATCAGTTCAAGCCTGCCTAGTTATACATGACTGCAGGGCTAGCTGGGGTGATTTACCAAGAGTTACAGCTTAGCAGCACAGCGATTGCTTGGCACACATTTGGCCCTGGGTTCAATGCCCAGTGCCACCAAGAATAAGAGGATCAGGAAAAGGATGAAGAAGAGGAAGATTTACTGCAGCAGTCTTTTATAAGTGATAGAGTACTAAAACTTTGTATATTATTTTTCACTGTGATTAATTTAAATAGTTTTGAGATTCGTGTACCAGGTACTTTGGTTTTTATCTTTTTCTCCCCAAAGACTTGTAGAGAATCTTTGCTTCTAAAATTTACAAATTTTCATACGATGGCTTACCTGTGTATACTTCCGGTATTCAAGCACTGGAACTGCCGACTTAATCTTTCAAGTGATTTTAAATACCATTTGAAATTCTTTCTTTTATTTCTGAGATTATAGTATAATTATACCATATTCCTGTTTGTTCTTAGACTGTGCCACTTAGTAACACCAGAAGCAACACTGAAAAAGTCTCATCAACATGACTACCTAGACATGAGCTAGACAAGGCCAAAAATAGACATGCCACAGTGGATGGGGGGGGGGAGCATCAACTCTACACAGGGAATCACAGTAAAATAAATAATGCTGAGAGTAGGAGAGATAGTCTTCCTCAGAAAAGAGCACACCAATTGATTGTCCAATAGAAAATTGTCAGCACTGAATACATACAAGCAACACTTTATACACTAAACAAGTTATATTTTAAAATATATACAATACATATTTGCATATATATGCATGCAATAAAACAATAATGAAAAGGAGTCCATACATTTGATAGAAAGCAATGGTATATGGCAGGGTTTGGAGAGAGCAAAGGGAAGGGACACATGTTGTAATTATAACCTCAAGAAGAAGAATATAGTTTAAACAGGATCTTAGCAAATTCAACACAACCAATAAATACACTCTTAAGGTATGGAGAAATTTCACACTGGTCCCCTGTTTAGAAAAGAACTATTAGGAAACTAAGAATACTTGAGAGATGGAGAATTATTCTTCACCAGTAATTGAGTTCCCTAATTGGTTATCCAATATCCATTCTCGTGAGCCATGCCACATTGGGTTGCCTTATGTTGTAAGCTGCCCCACATTGGGCACATTATGTCATAAACCACACCACATTGGGTTGCCATATGTGTCAGGTCGCATATTTTGGGTGACTACTGCTGCAATCCTAGCCACAGCAGGTCCGTATGTTCCAGGGTAGAGGTGTGAGGATTAGGAAAGTTAAGTAGGAAGAAGAGAGGTAAGGAAAAACACAGAGGCACAGGATAGTACTGGGAGGGCAGCTGGGTGAATATTGAATGCTGAATTCTGAGTTCTGAGTCCTGAGTTCACCTGTGTTCAATTTTCCATACACTTTTATACCCCGATACAGAAAGGGTAATAAAAAAAGGCAAAAGACTGCTTTAACTTGATACAACGGATAACTTGAAAAGTTAATGTTTCAACACTTTCAGACATCAAGCCTTTAATTCATGAGAAAAGCATTCTATTGTTTAGGCAGCGAATCCATTCTAGACCAAGTATCTTAATGGCGGCCACTCCCTAGATCAAACCTCCTAGTTCTAAAGGAGCAGAAGTATGCTTGAATTCTCTGACCTTGGGTCAGGGTGATGAGGATAAACCTGTATGGGCCATCTTAATGTCCAAAACACCAAGTAAGCACATCCTAGGTCAGTATATATAGCCACACTTGTTGCTAACAACTTTGAGCAACCTCAAACTCTCTGACCTTCAGACAAGGTGAAATAAACTTACATTTAGGGCCTCCACAATCTATCAAGCAATCTCTTTTTATTAGTTTTGGTTTGAAGTCTATTTTGTTAGATATTAAAACGTGTACACAGCTCTCTCCTTAGGTCCATTTGATTGAAATATGTTTTTCCAACTCTTTAACCTGAGGTAATGTCTCTCCTAGATACTGAGATCTGGTTCCTGGATGCTGCAGCATGACAGAGCCTGTTTTCATACTCATTTTGTTCTTCTGTGTCTTTTTATTGGGGGAACTGAGCACAATGATATTGAGTAATATGAATGAATAATGAATGTTGTTTGTTTTTGTTACATTGTTAATGGTGGTATTGGTAATATGTTATTTTTGTTATTGGTGGTGTGAATCTGTACTTCTCTTGTTTTGATTTTCCTGTATTTTCATGGGTGCAGTTAACCTACTTAGGTTGGAGTTCTCTTTCTAGCATCTGCTGTATATCTGGTTTTGTATATCAATATTATTTAAATTTGAGTTTAATCATGGAATATTTTATTTTCCTCATCTATGATAATGTAAAGTTTTACTGTGTTCAGGAGTCTGGGCTGGAATCATTGGTCTCATAGAATATTTCTCATTGCCCTTCTGGCTTTCAGAGTCTCTATTGAGAAGTCAGGTGTAATTCTCATAGGTTTGCTTTTATATTTTTACTTGATCCTTTTCTGTTGAAGTTTTTAATATTATTTGTCCTGTATGTTTAGTGTTTTGTTTGTTTGTCTGGTTGTTTGTTTAGTTTTGGTTTTGCAAAACAGAGTTTCTCTGAAGTTTTTGAGCCTGTCTTAGAAGTAGTTCTTGTAGACCATGCTGGTCTTGAACTCACAGAGATCCACCTGCCTCTCTCTCCTGAGTGCAGGAATTAAGGGCACGTGCCAACAGTGTACAGTTTGTTTAGTGTTTTGATTATTGTTGAGAAGGGAACTTTTATTTTGTCCGATCTATACAGTATTCTGTATGCTTCTTGTATATTTACAGTCATCTCCTTCTTTAGTTTGGAGAAATTTTCTTCTTTGGTTTTGCTGAAGACATTTTCTGGGCCTTTGAACTGACATTTTTCTTCTTTTATTCTTCCTCCTCATTTTTTCCTCCTTCTACTCTTTTTCTTCTGTTTTTGAATAGTTTTTATTCTATTTATTTACATATTTTAATTTATTTCGCAGCTATTTTTAAAATTGGGTACATATTTTACAATACATATCTCACTTCCACTCATCTCTCAGTCATTTTGTATCCAACATTCACTCTTGTAGCATCTTCCTACTAAAGGAAAAACTACTTCCCTCTGCTGTGTTTCCTGCCTCTGCATTCATCTTAGTAGCATTGTTAGAGGCTGTGCATGCAATTTATCTTTTTGTCCAAACAGGATTAATTGCAAGTGTTCATTGTATAATGAGTTACTGGTCACCTTCAAAGCCTCTGGCTTTGGTCAACCATCAAAACTCGATCCTCTCTGACATTCTTCTCCAATATCCTGTTCTTGCCTTGGTGGTAGATATCGTACAGCAATTGTTTGGAGGATTGATCCCTTCAAACATTCCAAGAGATCATAGATGGGATATATGTTTGGGTGTGCCATCTCCAAGACCTGAGTGTGTATCTGGATGCAGCTCAGTAGGTCTGTTCAGAGCACTAGAACCATTCTTCTCAGGTGAGGGGCTCTTCCAGTCCTATGGTGAGAAGGGGGGTCTAGTTTTTTGAAGTAATAGAAGTCACTGACATAGATACAAACCTGGACTGCAGTTGGGCCTTAGTCTCCCACTGGCAGCAACTCAAGCCTTTATGATTCCATGGCCCCAGATGGCAGCCCAGAACATTCAAACCAGGATAGTCAGATAGTCTCTGAGGTGGCATGGCCCTTTGGTATCATGGCCATTTCTGACAGCCCTGACCCCAGTCTCCTCACCACCTTTGGTGGAGCAGGGCCTATGGGAATCAATATGGACTGTGTCTAAAGTAGGGTCATGAACCTGGACATGGTCCTTGGCAATAGTCCAGGACTAGAAGACAGCATGTCCCCTGGTGGCAAGCAGGCTTCCCTCATTAACCTCTTCTTCAAAGTCATTACATCTTTAAATCGTCTCTCTCTACAGGGCACAAACATCTGTCCTTCTCTTCCTCTCAAACCCCACCCTGTATTTCCTCACCATAATTGTGCCTTGTAGACACAGGCAGGCATGGTTTCTTCCTACGTGCTCAGAGCAAACTTCTCTCAGCAGGAATGTTCATGCCCATCTCCAGTTGCTCAGTTTTAATGCAGCCTAAAGAGCTAGGGATTCTTCCTGCCTACTGTTAATCGTATGTTTAATCTTTTCATTGTGTCCCAGATTTCCTAAATATTTTGTGTCAATGGCATTTTGTTTGTTTGTTTGGTTAGTTTTTCTTGTTTGTACATTCAACATTTTGTGTGAATCATTCATTTCTTCTATTGTATCATCAAGGACTTAGATTCTCTCTTCCAATTCTTGTGTTCTGTTGATGAAGCTTGCCAATGTCGTTCCTGGTCACATTCCTAAATTTTTAATTCTTAGAATTTCCATAGTTTACCTTTTCTTTAAAAATTCTATTTCAGTTTTCAGGCCTTCAACAGTTTTTAAAATTATCTTAAATGTTTTATTTGTGTTTTCTTGGATTTAAGAGATTTATTTCCTCTAATATTTTGTTTATGTTTTCTTGGATTTCTTTAAAGGATTTATTCATTAACTCTTTAAGGCCCACTAATTTCTACATAAAGTTGGTTTTAAGATTTTTTTCCTTGTTCATTTTTGAATATTCATGGCCTGCTCTGGTAAGAAAACTGCATTGTCTCTTTCATTTTTTTTTCTAGTTTCGCAAATTTCCTTTTGTTAAATTTATTTTGTTGATTTCATTTGATTCTAACACTGTTGGAGGAGGCCACTAGTTAGTTCCCAGCCTCTTAACCCTGAAATAAACACACAGAAACTGTATTATTTAAGCAACTGTTTGATCCATTAGCTCTAGCTTCTTTTTAGCTAACTCTTATATCTTAATTAAATCCATTTCTAATAATCTGTGCATCATCACGAGGCTGTGGCTTACTAAAGTTCTGGCATCTATCTCTAGCAGGGCTACATGGCTACTCTCTGACTCTGCCTTTCTTTAACCTAGCATTCAGTTTAGTTTTCCCCATCTATCTCTGTCCCTCTATAGCTCTGCTATAGGCCCAAAGCAATTCCTTTATTAAGTAATGGTATTCGCAGCATACAGAAGGGAATCCCACATCATAACAAAATTGAAAATGTTTTTAAAATGTGTATAAAATTTGAATGATCAAATGTTGCCACTATTTCTGATTGTACTTGTAGAAGTGGAACTCCATCTTAAGAGAGTTTTTTTCTTTTTTCACCTTTTTAAAAATTTTATTATTTTTTCTAAAGAGAAAACAAGCTATCCTTTTTCATTTTACATACTGATCTCAGTTCCCACTCCTTCCCCTCCTCCCATCCCCTTCACTTTCTCTTTGCTCACATTCTCACTCTTTTCAATCTTCAACTGGACTTTAGGAGCTCAGTCCAGTGATCCAAAGCTGGTCTCAGCCTCTGTTTCCATCAGTTGCTGGATAAAGGTTCTATGGTGATATTTAAGATTCTTATCAATCCGACTCCAGAGCAAGGCCAGTTAGAGCACACATGCAGCGACATCACCCTTTTGCATATGTACACATACATGCACTTCTCTTATATTTCTTTCCTAATTCTCCCACAGTAAAGCCTCTGGAAAAATACAAATTATATATTCAGGGTCACCCAGCAGTTCTTGAGTAGACAATAAGAAACAGAGCCATACTGATCACAGAGTTTCTTTCAGGCTGGGACAATCACACTAACCGGACCTGATGAGTAAGTAAGCACATAGCTATGAGTGGCTAGGATTCCCAGACAGAAACTGACACTGAAATTCAGGACTTAAATACTAATCAGTTAGCTAACTGAACCTTGAGCTTGGGAGTATGTGCCACAAGTCCATTGCTAGAAAAGTTATACCTACTAAATTTACTTCATGCTTGACCTTAAATCAACAATAAACACCTGGGAAATTGTCCCTGTATATTTGTCTCCAGGGGTAACCAGTTTGCTTTGAATTCATTTTGAAGTTTAAAATTAGCTATTTGTGTGACAGAGAATACTATTGCTTTCCTATGTCAATCTGAGTAATTAAAAATGTACTAGTTTTACTTCTTCTCTTCAGAATTATGCAAATTAAGCAGAAATTATCTTCCTCATCATCTTCAGCTATACATATGGCCAGTAGAGGGAAAATTTTCATGAGATAAACACACAAGCAGTGGGGAAGAATCCATGACTGGCACATGAGAAAAACTGCAGACAGAAACCACCAATCATTCACATTTAGTGACTCTATGGTCTTACAAATAGGGCTCCCCATCAGAGAGTTATTCATGTTGTAGGTCGGCCTGTTGAGTACTAGTTGACACCTGTTATACTCTACCACAGTGTCCGACAAGAGCAAGTGAAGAAAGGTTGTCGGCAGCCCATCTGATTTTCTGACAGGCCTGACCTGCGTTTTAGCAGGGGATGTCTCCTGGAGTTGGGGTTTGGGTTACGCTGCTATGTGGATCCAGCAAGGTTGGGAGGGGTGGTCAATGGGATCTATTGGAGACATGATCAGCGGGGAAGGGATACCCAACTGGTGATCTGCTACAGTTCAGGGACAATATTGATGGATTGTGTATATAGTGGGGGATGTAGAGGAGATCTAGTGAAATTTTGCTAAGGATCAGATTAATAAGTAATTTAACTTAAAGTGCAAAATGCAATATATTATTTAAACATCATGCATATGAATTAGTCATCAAAAATTTCTGTTTTCAAACTGAGATATTTACTTGCTTAAATACCTGTGGCTAAGAGATTTCATACATAATTGCATTATTCACCTCTAAGGACACATAGAGAACCCATATTTTTGAATAAGTAGTTTGTTTTCAAACATTTCAGATCGATTAAATTTTTTAAACCTATGTGTTCACACATGTCTGAGAATGAAATATTTGCATGTGTGGTCCGCTCTAGGTGTAACTCCTTAGGCGTCCATCCCCCTGATTTTGTTGAGTCACTGTAGAGTCGTTGACCTAGAGTTGATCAATTTTGCTAACCTGTTTAGCAAGGAGCCTTAAAGATCTGCCTGTCTCTACCTTCCTGGTACTGTAATCAAAGGCATCAAACAACCATGGTAGCCTTGTAAAGGCATGCATGTGCATTGCATACATATGGCCAGATACATATCTCCAGAGCTTGATGACAAGGACTTTCTAAATCACTTATATTTGAAAACAGATTGTGTCAATGAACCTCACTCCCAGTTTTAGCTGGATTGCCCAGGCAAAGCCCAAGGATCTCCCTGTCTCTACCTCCCACTGTTGGAAGTTAAAGACATATAGGTATCCAAGCAAGTTTTACATGAGAGTTAGACCAAAACAAGTCCTCATGCTCGTTCAGCAAGTACTTGACTTCCTGACCTTTTTCTTTTGCCCATTCTAACTTTTTTTTTTAAACATGGATTAGTGGTGGTTAGAAAGTGGTCCTTTTACCAGTGTAGTAAGCACTACAACAACTGAGCTATTGTCACCACCCAGGTCCTAGCACAAGGTTGCATTTAGTTAATAATATGATTTACTTACTATTCTGCCTTACACAAGATTTTCCAAGCTTTCTTCCACACAACTATATTCCAAAATACTGTTTTCAGAATAGCAAGATATAAAGACATATATAATAAGTTTTCCCCATTATTTGCAAATGAAAAATTTATATGATGTTGACAAAGTAAAATGAAAAACTCTTGGATGAGAAAGAATATTTGTGCTAAAATAATGTTATAAACATAAATTAGTGCAGTATGGCATGTATATCACATTTAAGATTCAAGCATATATTATTCCTGTTAAGCATGTTCAAATATTTTTAAAATTTATTCACATTTTAAAATTTCAATTGAAAGAAAAATAACTTCTACCAAATACACTTGACAGTTTTATTTAATATAAAATATTAGTAAGACAAAACATGATAATTATAATAAGCTATATTAAAGTATGCAATGTAAACCACATTATTTTTCAGTAACTATATACATATAGATGTAAAATGCTGTGTGGTTAAGCATTGGACATGCATGGGTGTTAGTCAAAGTGCAAAGTAATTTTATTTTCCAAGAGATGATAAGCATGGTGTGAGCACATTAGAGAAAATAAATAGCCTACTGCTTTTACGGTCCTTAAACTTCATTCTCAGCCTTTAGGTGCTTATGTTTTGAGTACTAGCTGTATTTCTGAAATGCACCTTCTGGAAATTCCATCAAGAACCACATCTGCGAAGCTATATTATATGTTCATTGACAGCAGAGGTTTTTATGAGATTCATGAAGCTTTAGGAATTTAGCACAAAAGTGGCTGAAATGGTAGAAATGTACTCTTCATAAGCGAGCACTCTGAGTCCATTGGGCAGTACATCACAGCAGATCAATAGCCAGCATGATGTACTATCTCACAGAAAACTTCCTTTCAGAGTACAACACATAATAGATCAATAGCAAGATAATTCCAAGCATAAAGTCACTGGCAGATAATTGCATGTGAATTATTTTCATTGAATATTTTTGTCTGATGTTTCAACTCACTTTAAACACACTCTAGGTTGGACATATATCTCAGAGGTAAAGCTGTTGACCCGTGTGAGGTTGCTTCTAAGATCAATTCCTAACACCAAAAAGCCAGCCAGTCAATCAACCAAGCAATCATTCCTTCAATCAATTAAGCATCAGTTAATCAATATAGACCTAAAATGATAGCAATAGAATTTAAATAGGTAATGGAATATTTCAAATGATTTGCTTCCTACAGAATCATTCTTGACTGTTATTTTTACTAGGAGTACATTTTTGAAAACCATTTTCTTATTAATATGTAGCAAATACAAACTCAAGCGAGCCTAATTGATGTGTTTTATTTATTAATTAGTTTTATCATTATCATTTATGTATCATCACCTTAAGTGTCGGAATAAGTTTGGCGAGATATGGATACAAATATTAATTAGCCCAGCAACATCATTTGCAGCTGTAGTCTTTATGAATGGAGAAATCTCATATAGAAAGATAAAATAAGGCTATGTAGGAGTCACAGTGTAGGAACCTACAATACTTACCACGATTGAAATGACATTTACAAATGATACAGTTGTAGTACTTCTGTGATTCTTTTTAAAAGAATAAAAATATAACTTAGTATTACAGAGAATTAAATATTAATGCTGGAGGTATCTTATGAGCATTATGGGTAGAAGATGAAACAGGATATTTAAAGAAAGAAGGGTCAGCGAACTACATATCCTTTAGAAAATGCTGATTATTTATAGCTGAAGCTCCATAAGATCAAGAAGCTAGCATTTCAGTGATGCTCAGAGAGTGTGATTATATAATTTTCAATACAGAAATGATGAGATCCATCACACTGCCATGCTTTAGAATTAGACCTGTCATGACCATTATAAACAGAAACAGGCTGTTTTTAATTATATGCGTTTACAATTCCTGTGTAATTGGATATCTAATATCTAAATGCAACCATCTGCTACCAAATTTGGAAATCTTTCTACAATTTGGACCTTACTAAGGAATAAGAAGAGTTTGTCTCTCCATGTATCTTATTGAACTAGGTTTTCTGTATAGGATAAGCATATGACTACCCACAACAATGAGAAACTCATATAGCATGTATATCCAGTAACTAGGGACACAAGATTAAATTCAATGAAAAGTCCATCTTGGGGTATGTATAGAAGTAGTAGCAATATACAGTTTCAGAGATTCCTTGAGGATGTACTTTCCAGTATGACAGCTTGAGAGTGCTAGATTTGGTGCACAGGGTAATAGTAGTTGTAAACAGATGGCTCTCACAAGGATTATTAACCGGAAGTCTTACCTTATGAGGCATTTTTTTTTCTGTTTGCCTGTTTTATTCTGTGACATGTTGCAAAATCTTTACAGGTGTTACTTTGCTGTAACCACCCAACAAAGAGAAGATAGCCATCACAGTCATTATGTGCAATGAATTCTCCAGCCTGTCTTTGGCAAAATGATCAAGGACACATTTGATGTTTATGCAGGTAGTTGTAGTCGATGAAAACACTGAAATATAAGAACGTGAAGTTCATACTTGACATCACAGCTTAATATACATCCCGTGTAAAGGAGAATCACTGGGAGGAAATTTAGAAAAACTCCCATTAGGCTCACATGTTAGGCTGTAAGACTTGTATCGAACACAATATGAAAAACTCCACAAATCTTCATTGAAGATAAGTATTCAGATTATAAAGTAAGAATAAATATAAATGATTGAATCTCAACTTTCTCAATTTCTGTACGATTAACTCAATCTTACATTTCTGTATAATATAAACACTTAAATAAGTACTTGGAATAACTTGAAATAAGTTACCTAGGAAGACACTTAGGAAGACTTCAGTTCAATGATACAGCACATAGCCAATTCCTTGTTCTGTTTTTCAACAATGCTGATTGAAATGCTAATACTGTTCTAAGCACTGGAGGTATGTCAATTAATGAAAAAGATGAACAACAGCAAATGCAGATTATGGTATCGTGCTTGAGGGATAGTAGTCGTATGAATGGAACATAATGAGAATATTTAAAAATATGAACTGTACATATTTTATAGAAAAGCCAAGCAACAAAAGATGACTTTTGATGGTTTGATGTAATCGTCTATGCTCAACAAGCAAAGAACTAGTTCTCTTTCAGAGGAGATGTGAATACAAAGTGAAGACCACATTACAATCTAGGAATAGAGAGCAAAAGTGTTTAGAATGAGTCTCTTGTTTAGAATGTGTTTTTAGTATATGAAAAATGGGAAATGATGAGTAGATATAGAATTCATATACAAAGATGCTAGAGGTAGATGAGATGTGAGCATGGTTTGAATGTGATTTCCCCCTCTGCACCCACAGGGTCATGCCATTGAAATGTTGGTAATTAGGTGGTGACTCAGATTGGGGATGTAATAGAACTTTGAGGTGGTGAGACCAAGCCAGCAGAAGTAGAGATATGACTGTGGTCTTTATGGAATATATCTTTCCTCCTCTTTTGACAGAAATATCATTCTCACGGAGCAAGCAGATAATGAACTCTTTCACTATTTTGCATCTTCCTGTAGTCATTCCCTGATGCCACCCCAATAGACAACACATTAATTTCTTCTTAAATTGGAATCATTTCTATAAATGTTAACAAGGGCTCTAAGGAATATTGGGAGATAACAGCCTTTAATTTAAGATGGGGAATTAAATTTAATCAGGCTCCAATGTGATGGGGTAACCATTTACACTGTGTGTTCTCTGAAGCAGGGTTGGACACAGACAAAAACACCCAAAAGGGATTTCTAAAATTTACTGAAGTAATCGTGCATTACATCATTTCAGAACATATGGATGGGTTCATCCTTGACAAAATGTATTATAAGTATTTATTTAGTGATTAATGTTTCCAAAAAGAGCATCATTCATTTAGAAGATTACTAAGGAGTGAAGGCAAAGAAAAAAAGATAAGAAAAAAGATGAGTAATATAAAAATGAGGTAAAAAAAAGAAAAGATAAAATAAAAGAGACTGGGAACAAATAGGGAGAGAAGGGTGTAGATTAGAGTCAGACACTGAAACTAAGGAGAGCATAATAGATTCAAAGTGATATTTTCCACAAGTAACTAGACAAGAATTAGAGGAGACAATGAGAGAATAGTGTTAATTAACATGCAGAAATAGTCCTGTGAGAAGAGTTTTCTGAAGAGAAATTACAGGAACTGTGAGAGTGCGAAACAGGCAAATTGTTGCACAACCCGTGTGATGCCCAAACAGGCACTGCAGGGGAATAATCATTTGAGGTGACAGCTCTCCACACTTGCCATTGCACTGTACAAGTAGCCTAGAACAACTTAATTGCCATCTTCTGGTCTGGGATGTGTCAGAATGACAATAAGCTAGGCTAGGGAGCAAGAGTTGACTGCACCACACGTCCGCAAATCATGTCTTTGCAATTTATAGAGTGGTTCAGAGAGTGAAAGTTTAATGCTCCTTTCAGTAAGATTAAAAACATTTACCTTGAACCAAACTAAATATATTCAATGTGACAAAATTTTAATAGGAGGAAATTTTTCATATGTCTTTAGTTTCTGAGGATTCCTACAACTTGGCATTGAAAAGGCAATGTGATTTTTCTACAGAAATTGACAATACAGGAAGGAAATTTTTACAAAAGACTGTCACATTTATGTCTAATTTCATGTTTTCAAACATTTGAAGTAAATTTTGACATCTCTACTGTGTGTTAGGCTTACAGAAGTGATTAAAAGGTATAAAAGAATTCATTGGTGATTTACTCTAATACGTAAGAAATAAGGTCACATAATTTCTAACTAAAGAACTGAAACAACTAAAGAGAAAACACCTTTATAACAGAAACAGGTTATTTCAGAGAAGAAGTACAGGAAACATTTCTACTGGGATTCTTGTATGCAAGTGCCAATAAATTGATGTGATGCCAAATCAAAGCAGAAGACTGGCCATTTAAAGCATTGGCAGCGAGAACAAAGTTAAGCAAGGAAAAAAGCCAAGGCAGTTACCAGTCCTGGAATTGTGTATCCTTTCCTAATCTTTCTTTTCTCTCACAGCAGAACTGATAAAAGCATATGACCTTAAAAGAGTTTTCAGGTGTCTACATTTGTGTGTGTGTTATGTGTTTGTGTGCAAGTGCATGTGCATGAGTGCTCATGTATGAGCATGAGCTTAGGATTCTTTTCTACAAAGCCTTAGGTATAGCTGATAAATAGGGGCCAGTATAGTCTTTAAGTGAAATCATATTTTTTAATTTTAAGCTTTATTACTTTCTACCTCATTTTATTGAAAATAGATTCCTTTCTCATACAATATGTTCTGTTTATAGTTCCTCCTTCCTCCATTCTTCCTAGTTTCTCTCTACCTCTCCTCCCATCAGATTTACTCACCTTCTGTCTCTCATTACAAAAAAAATAGGTTTCAGTGAAACAGTAACAAAACACAACCTAATAAAATGTAATAAGATAGAACAAAGACCATCAAATTAAAATTGAAGAAGGCAAATCAAAAGAAGGGAAAAAAAGCAGAAGAAAGAGTCCAAAATAAGAGAACCACTTGTCCAACCTCAAGAGTCTTCTAAAATATTAAAATAAAAGCTACAACATAAAAGCAAATGACCTGACGTAGACCTGTGCAGACCCTATGATAGCTGCTTCAGATTGAATTCATATAAAATTTGTTCATGTTGATTGAAGAAACTTGAATTCTTGGAGTCATCTATTTTCTCTGGCTTATAAACTCTTTCTGCCTCCTCTTCTGTGGGATCCTGTAAATCATATCTACCAACCCAGGCACAAAACCTTTGATCTCAAGTGTTGGTCTGCTTGAAATAAATGCCAGAGCAGTAGTGACACAAAGCTTATGGAAGTAAATTTACAAAAAATGGATTTAATCTAAGACCCAGCCCATATGGAACCCATATTTGACACTGCTTGGGTGACTAAGAACCAAAGGCTACATACATAGAGTGACCTAAAATATGACCCAATACCACAGTCCTTTAATCAAAAAGGTAGTGTTGATAAAATGCATCCTAAAGGTTTTCTGCTATACTAGAGATCAGCAACTTACTCCACCATCAGCAGAGAAACTTCTTCCTGCAGAAGATGGAACAAACAGAGAGCCACAGGCAGACCTTGGAACACACAGCTCTAAATGTAAGGTGTCCATCAAATCCCTCCCCTATAAAACTTTATTTTTAAAAAAAAAATTTTATTTTTTAAAAGAAAACAAACTATCTTTTTCCCTATAAAATTCTTTTACAAGATACACTGTGCATAAATGTCACATTTCCTGACTTGGTCAATATTATAAGCTCTTGTCTTTATCTCCAGCACCTACTTCCATATGTGTCTAGATCTTTGCATGGTTTTATCTACTCTTCTAGTTTAACCTATAAGTTCTATCACACATGATATAGGTAATCTAATTGATACAAGGTTATATTTTGAGAAAAGCAAGTTAATATAGTACATGTAGGAAAGATATGGTAATGCTTGCATATCTACCATACTTTCTTGAAAGTAGCATCGCTGATACATTAATTGTCACTTGTGGCACACCATCTTAGTTGCCTTGTTAGGAATTATTGCATCAGGTTGCTTTTACTTACGCACAAACATGAGCGCGCATGCGCGCGCCTCTACCTTAATATATGTAAACACTCCAAAGCTTGCCCTGAATAAAGCTTATCACAACTTGGAAACTGTTTACTACTCAAATATTATACATTGACTCTCCCATCTCCTTAAAATTGCTTGCAATGAGATTAGATTTAAAATATCAATGTCAATCTTTCAACACAAATATTTTTTATTTAAGAAAATGTGTAATTTTCCTTTCCCACTGCCAAACATTTTATTATTTGGAAAATTATTTACAATCCCTTCTCTTTTATCCTTTGTTTTCTGAAGGTTTTTTAACCTTCAACACTCAAATCATAAGAGCTCTTCTCTGAACTTTTATTTATTTCCACACAGAGAACAATGAGTCTATCTTTACTCTCTCATTCTTAGCTAATTAATCACATTAATATTTAGTGCATATTTTAAAATAACTTTCAAAATATGTATAATTCCTACTGTGGAACTTACTGAGATCAAGTATAGTTTATTATCTGACAAAATAAATAATCATATAATCTTAATTAGCATTGGCTTAAGACAAAATATAAAATGTGGCTAACATATAGAATTTCAGTAAATATGGCTATTATTTTAGCAGCAAGTGCTGTACAGAGTAACAGTAAACTCATTTATGTGTTTCTAGCAACAAACCAATACTAATGTGAAGTTGGAAGTAGTTGTCTAATTTATATGATGTGAGGGAAAGCCAGGAACAAAGGTAACAATGTGGTTATAAAACTGAGGTTTGAAGGTTGAGATCACCTCTTTTTAATAATTTACAGACTGCTAGATGTCTTGACAATAATTGCCTAAGTTAGGCTGTTGAAGAAAACTTTCATTCTAATACTTGGGGAAATAAAAAAACAAATACCCTGCAGATGATGGCCTGCATAGCACAACCAAAGAATCTGCCTGATGTTATAATGTTTAATGCTTCTAATCCAACTCCAGTTATATTCATATTGTTTAACTAAAACTAATTTATGGACTACTTTAATGTTCTGTAGGCTGTTGTGTGCATTCTCTCATGACTAATAAGTGATAAAACACCCATTTTTAGAGGAGTGTGTTTATAAATAGACTGCTGGTCCAGGGATGTTATCAGAATTTGACTATTCCTGTTTAGTTAGATTTTTTAAATTGTAGCTATGGAGATAAGGAAAATATTTTGATAATCTAGCAATATACATAGGGAAACATAGTTTCTTTTGTAGTTTAGCTCAGTAGTGATAGGAAAGGCTCTTGACAGTTGTGTCTTGTCTCACATTTAATGCATTTTCTTAAAGTACACAGATTAGTTTTTACAATACATATGGAAAATGCTAATTTTCTCAGACTCTAAAATTCTTCTTTCTTTAACTTCATTTCTTCTTTCCATTCTTTTTAAAATTTTAATTTTCTCTTCATTGCTCCATCAATCTATGGGCATTAAAATATTATGAGTAAGAAAAAGTTATGCATTAAGTTTCATTTATCGTTTGTAATAATAATTTTCAAAAATATGAGTGAATTATTTTTTGAAATTTATATGAAATATAATGGAATGTTGCAGCAACATTGAGTGATTATTTTCTGCAGTCTTCCCAATACTAAGATTGTTTAATAGTTATATAGTGGTCCTGACTTCCTTGTTCATGTTCTCCCTCCTTCTGCTCCTCCTTTGGATCTTGGGGGCTCAGTCCAGTGCTCCAATGTGGGTCTCTGTCTCTATCTCCATCCATCGCCAGATGAAAGTTCTATGGTGATATGCAAAATATTCATCAGTATGGTTATGGGCCAAGGCCAGTTCAGGCACCCTCTCCTCTGCTGCCCAGGGAACAATCTGGGGACCTCTCCTTGGACCTGGGAACCCCTCTAGAATCAAGTCTCATGTAAACCCTAAAATGGCTCCCTTAGTTGAGATATATACTTCCCTGCTCCCCTATCCATCCTTCCTCCCTCCCCCCCATCCCATTTTCCCAAGCTATCCCGAATCCTCCCCTTCTCCCTTCTCTCTAACCATCTCCCCTTACACCCGCGAGGGATGCGTTCTCCCATTGATACAAGGGGACTGATCTAATGAGAGCTCACCAATGCCAGCTGGACTGGGACTGAACGAGCATGTGATCAAACCGGATTCTCTGAATGTGGCTGACATGGGGGCTGACAGAGAAGCCATTGATAATGGCACTGGGACTTGTTTTGTCTGCATGTACTGTTTTTTTGGGATCCTAGTCTGTTTGGATGCCCACCTTCCTAGACCTGGAGGGAGAGGGGAGGAACTTGGACTTCCCACAGGGCAGGAAACCCTGACTGCTCATAGGACTGAAGAGGGAGGAAGAGAGAGAGTGCGGGGAGTGGGAGGGTATTGGGAGGAGGGGAGGAAGTGGAAATCTTTATAAATAAATAAATAAATGGGAAAAAATAGTTATATAGTGGATCAAAATAGTTCTGACATGATAAATAAACTAAGAAAGGTACAAAAATAGAAATTTCTGAGAAATTTCACTTTATAAAATATTTAGTGAAAATTTATTCATGACTGAATAGAGAATAACTTCTATCATTTGAGTAAAAATTAGTGGAAATTTGCTTATTTAATATCAACTAATCATTTCCAGATTAACCATGAATTTTAAAATGTAACTGTATTCTTTTATAATATGGAAATAATGTAATTTCTGCAACTTTATTTAAGTGATGAAGTTTAACATCACCATTATTGAAAAAAATAACATCTTATTCCTATTGAGGAAGCCCTGAGCAAATTGTGTAATCAGATATACAAAATTCTAAAAAAAAAAAGAAAGTAGAAGAAAACATAGTCTTAATCAGTATGAAACCATCACATAGTAACAATACAAATGATAATGGATGAAACAAATGATTTGAATTCTGTGTTTCTATTCCACATTCCACCCTGTCTCTCCATACACATCTATCTATCCATTCATCCATCTATCCATGTGACTTTCTATACCTCTTGCATTTTTACTTCCTATGTGAACAATGTATTTATGTGTTAGGCTAGTAAACTCTTCTTTATCAATAAAAATAAAAGGTGTAATAATAATATTTTAGTTTAATTTAGAAAATATTTGCTAATGCACTAAAGGCTAATGAATCCTTAAAGAATAATGTCTATGCTGTTTAATTTTGTTATTTTAATATCTTACTTAATGGTTATGACCATTCTAGTTAACAAAGACTTTGAAATATATGATAAAATAAAATACTAACTTTTTTGGCCCTGTGATTACTACTGGCTACTAACTGTCCTCTTGGCCTCCTTTGACTCCAGATGTCTAGAGTATTTGCTGATGCCTGTACATGAGGCCTTCTTGTCACTTTGCAAACAACTGTAGTTGTTTCATATATTGTCAGTTTACAGAAATATTCCTTCCATCATCACTAATCCAGAGGAGTTGAACATGATGTCTACACTTAAATGTTTCTCCTAACCCCTCCCCACACTGTAACTATCCGAAATAACTTCATCCTTTCAAATGATTCTTTCTTTCTTTCTCTCTTTCTTTCTTCCTTTCCATCTTTCTTCCTTCCTTTCTTATTATTCTTTGTGAGGTTTACTCAATATATTTTAATCACATTCTTTTCCACTTGTAGTTTTTATTTGTCCATTTCACAAAATATGTAAGACATGTCTTTTATCTTTATTTCTTTCTTGTTCTCACTGTAAATATTATCTATAGTTTCTACCACTGAGCTACAGAATTTCTACCAACATTTTTGTTTACATGACTCTCTCACAACTGTATCAATGATCCAAACATATCTTCAGTTTGAGACATTAAGATAACTCTCAGTAATCCTATCCTGTATAAAATATAAAATTTTACAGTTTAATAGATCAACACACATCTTGATAATCAATCTCCAGAGACACTTCCCTTCTTGTATTTATTAACTATATAAGTAGCATCTACATTACGGGAAGTGTGTGGGTTCAAAATAATTCTGTGTTTTTTTAGTCATCAATATTTAATAAGTGAGAAATCCTGCTAGGGTTTTCCAGTCTTTTCTCTATGAAAGTTTAATTAATTTCTATATATTACAATTCTTTAGAATTTCACAAAGGATCCAGGTGTTGGTGACACAAGCTTTAATACCAACAGTTGGGAGGCAGAGGCTGGAGCAGGAGCAGGTGTGTCTCTGTGAGTTCAAAGCCAGCCTGTTCTACAAAACGAATTTCAGGACAGTGAGAGATACACAAAGAAACCTTGTCTTGGAAAACAAAATGAAACAAAAACAAAAAAGAATGTCGCAAAGGGGAAAATATTAAACAAAACATTTTATGTATTTTTTATTAGATGATCATATATTTTTGTCTGATACTGGTTATTGACTGGTAAATTTCAGTGTTCCACCACTGATATTTATATGCATATAATTTTCACTGACTTCTTTCATCCTCATTTTTGCTACCAGAATCCCTTATAGTACATTACAGTCTTTTATACATCGTTTCTTATCTGCATAAGAATAAAATAACTCTTTATTTGCCTTGGAAATACTTAAGTATTATCATCTCTGTTTGTTTCATCACATTTTCTACTCGTGTAATAATTGTTGACCTTTGAACATTATTTCTTTGCACTAGTAGTCTTCCCTGCCCTGAAGTTCTTTCTCTGAATGGTTAGCTGGTAGAGTTCTGTTCAAAAGAATAGTTCAGAAGCTGACCCCAGGGAAATCATAATGGGTTTTTCAGATACAGATATGTATTTTCATTTTATTTCAGCAACTATAGATTGGGTATAGTATTTTGTATATTCATCTTTTCAACAGGTAATGAGGAGGTTCTTGCAATGTGTATATACATTTGTGCATTTATTCTTCTTCTCCACAAATGAATCTTTAAAAAATGTACTGTGATACATTATATAATTATAGGTATATAATCTCTAACACAGTTCTCATCCAGGTATTGCTTCAGCACAGATGCAATGTGGCATATATATGTATGTCTGTGTGTATGTATATTCATGTATATGTATAAATATTTTTATACATATATATTTTTCTGTCTTTATATACAGATTTTTTCTTCATGTAACATATAGGATGACCCCCTGTAAAGCAAATCACTGTTGTTTGATTTACAAGTAGTTGGATATTAACCTTTCTTCTTTTATCATAGGAGTCTATTAAGTCTTATGAATTATTTGCCATTCTCTCAGTAAATTTTTCAGTCATAACAACCAACCTGAGATACTGATTAGTTTGAACTGACTGGTATCTTATGGAGCCACATAATGGATTTCAGCTGACAAAACTGTATTCAGTTATAGTATGTAGTAATAGTTTAGTATACATTTATAGGAAAAAAGATCAGTTAAATTATACTTTAAGTATTTCTGTGTTCTGCTAATATATTTAAAAGCATATCTAAAGTATACATTAATTTTTGCAGAGTCTAATATTGTGCCTATTGTCTATTGCCATTCAATCACAACACAAGTAACTATAGCTCTGAGAATAAAGAATCTCATTTTGGTTGATATGTCTATAACAGTAGTTTCCCATCATTTTTTTTCTCTAGAGGAAATAATGTATAAAGAAAAGTTCCCTGATATTTTGACAGTAAATTTAAATTTTTAAATAACAGGGATGGGATGGTGCCATTACAGTTTTGCAGATATTTTAAATGTATCACTCACAAGGATCAGATGAAAATACTGTAATTTAGCATCCAAAAGTTTATCTTTCTCATGTCTCAGACATTTGAGAATTAAAAGACATTGCATCAAAATCCACTTGGCATTTGATGTGAATTTCACATTGCATCATTATATGGCACATAATAATAATATACATATATCAAGGAAACAAACATATCATTGTATCTTTTTATGACATCATATGACAAATAGCAAACATGCCAACCAGGATCACAGGAAGAAAACCTTAACATTGGAGTATTTTTCCCAACTTTCTTCTACTTAACCATATATCATATTGGAAAAGAGAATGGCTTTGTGTTCAATGGTGGATTTATTCCAGGAGCAAAATAAAGAACCTTTCAATGAGTTTAAGTTAGCCATGGTTGTGGTTTCTTCTATGAAAGAGCTCTTTTAGTAATAATAAAGCTTGCATTATTAGTTTATCAATTTTGAATGAAGTTCACTTGTTTGAGGGATGAACCAGTATACATAAAGTTTTGGTTTCAGTTTTCAGCGCTGTGTGAGCCAAGTGCGATGGCATTTGTACCTAATCTTAAAAGTAAGAGGTAGAAGGATCCTTAGCTAGAATAACCTAAAGCACTCACTTTGAGCATAGCTGTGACTATTTGAGAACTTGTCTCAAAAAACAAGATATCCATTAGACTTCTTATAATACCATATAGAACTATGTAAACAATGATTAAATATTGGCATCTTTGCTTCTCTAAAACATTTCTGGTCCTGTTCTCAACATACAATTTTATAATGCTTTACTTTTTCAACATTTTATTATGTCCTGAAATTTTTTAGAGTTTATATTGCTTTAGGATCTATTTCATCAAAAGTTAAAAATAAAACTTTCTCCTTAGTGACATATTGTTTATGCACTAGAATTATAATTCCAGTTTCACACAAAATATTTTTGCTGGATACTGACAATACAATATAATTTTGAGAGTTAAGACACTCTGAAATATCCAGATGTTGCTGAGTATCCAGATGTTCTACATACAAAACACCTTTGCCTGAGTTTTAAAATTTACGTTCTCAGCTACATGTTTTGGAAAACAAGATTGCTGTGTTAGTAAGTAGAGTGAGCCATAGTGAATTATTTATTCTCAGTTTTTTCCTTAATGCTAATCAACTCAGCACTCTATATAAAATCTAGATGAATTAGTATTTTATGGAATTTTTGGACTGTGAAAACCAAGTTCCTATAATTTTATATTTGTGTAATGGAACTAACTAAGCCATGTTTGTATTATATGAATTCAATAAAGTAGAAAATTATTTTAAATGCTCCAATTTTAACTCATTTAAAATTGCATCTACTCGTTTTCTTGTGATAACTGGTTTATTAGTGAATTAGAGTCTAGTGAGTTTGCATTATAAAATATAAAAGTAAATTAACTTTAACATTTTATATATTGGGCAATATCGTCAGTTCTCTATCATTAATTTTTGAAATTTGATAAATTTTAATTTGAATAAACCACCAGAATAAGCACAGATTATGTGTTCCTTTAGCGTTACACAGATATGTAGTTTGCTCAGTGATATAAACAAGAATTTACAGTTTATAGCCTGTAATGTAAAAAAAAGTGCTCATGATCTAGCATATATCAATATTAACAATAAATAACGTAATGTAGCTCAGCACACTTTTCTGGGTGTTTAATATATATTACCGAGTGCATTTTTTAGAATTCAAATCTACCATAAAGTTTTACATTTTTTTATTTCACTTTTACAAAATAATAAACAAAACAATAGAGTTGGGTATGGTGGCACATACCTTAATTCCATTACTCAGGTGGCAGAGGTAGGTGGGTCTCTGTGAGCTCAAATTCAGTATGGTCTACAGAGTTCCATGACAGCCAGGGCAGCCAGGGATGTTATACATAGGAATTCTGTCTTAAAAATAAAAGGAGAGAGAGAGAGAGAGAGAGAGAGAGAGAGAGAGAGAGAGAGAGAGAGAGAGAGAGAGAGAGAGAGAGAGGGAGAGGGAGAGAGAGAGAGAGAGGCAGAGAGAGAGAGACACACACAGAGAGACAGAGACACAGAGAGAGGGAGAGAGACAGAGAGGAAGTAATGTTTTATTTTATTTTGTTTTTTTGAGACATGATTTCTCTCTGTAGTTTTGGATCCTGTCCTGGAACTAACTCTGGTAGACCAGATTGTCCTTGAACTCACAAAAGGTCCGACTGCCTCTCCCTCTCACGTGCTGGAATTAAAGGTGTCATATTAATAAAATCTTTAAAGTAGTTTAGGAAACAGTTCCAGTTGACACCAAATGCTGTCAAAGGATTGTTACTATGGTGGTCTCTACGGTACTTATTAATCAGCTGCCATAAACTCATATTATCCTTCGTTTCCCTTTTCATCTGGATTCCCTAATGTTTGACTGTGGGTCTCTTCGTCCAATCCATTCAATTGCTGAATGAAACCTTTCTGATGTCAGTTGGGGTAGGTTCCGGTTTATGAGTCCATGAGTTTATAATCTTTTCATTGACTTTTTTTGCCCCTTTGGCAGTCAGCCTAGGTCTCTGGGATAGCCAGCCACTAGTTTGTGGCCATCCAATCAGCGTCAGGAATGGGCTCCCTCCTGTGGTTTGGGCATCAGGTTGGACCAGTCATCTCTGAAATCCACAATGGTGACCCTAGGGAAGACCTAGTAGTGGGGGACATGGAGCCTAAGCTGGCAGTCTTCTGTAACCAGACAAGGCTTTCAGTGGTGAAACTGGAACCTCAATCTGGGAACAAAACCCTCGAACATTTTTTTATGGAGTCCATGTTTCTGAGTATGTTCCCCCAATACTGCTCTAAATTATTTTTGTCCTGATAAACTGAAAATATATATGTAGTTTGGATATCTGTCTGTCTGTCTGTCTGTATGTATGTATGTACATATGTATGTAGTACAGACAATAGAAAGTAAATACAATTTCAAGGACAAAGTAGAAGACAACAAGATATCTTATTATCTTGTTTTTGCTTCTTTCTTCTATTTGGAACATTTTCATACACATGGATTTTCTAATTAAAGCTTTGGCTAATAGGAGTCTTCTGATGAGGAAACAACACATTTCTATCTCCTGCTGTGGAAGACTGCCTGCTGAATGCAGTATCTACCTGTAAAAACTGGGGATTATCCAAACAAGTTTTATCATAGAGCCAGGGGTTATATAGATGAAGCAAACCAACTATGCAGAGAGCCATTTTCCTTTTGATGTCGCTCACCTGCAATATATTAACAATCAGGCCTCTGTATAACTTAAATGTGACCATGCATGTATGATTTCCCCTAAATGACTGGAACTCTTTCTTGCAAAGAAGCAATTCAATTTTTAACATCAATCTCAAAACAGAAAGGAAAAAGTTATTTAATTCATCATGGCTACTTTACGTGGCTGTTTTGTTTAAGATAAACATTCTCATGACTGATTTTGTATGCTAAATTAGTGATCACACAAGCTTAATTGCCAAATCATCATAGTAAAACTCTCAGAGCTAATACCATCTGGCCAATCATACTCACTTGTGAATTTGCTGGTCATTCTGTACCTGTCGTCATTCCACACTCATGCTGCTTAGCATCTGCCCAAAGTTAAAACGTTTCCTTTACAATCACAAGTAATGGGAGCATCGTGGGATGTGTATGATAAATTTGTGGAAAAACAAATTATTACACATCCCAAATATAGTTTTAAATATCATTGAGCAGATGTTGAGCTAAAAAGAGTATGACAATATAACAAAGCAGATACTGTAACTTGTGGATTTCAATTGGCTGATTTTGTTTTTATTCCTTGTTTGCTTGACAAACGCTTTTTAAAATGTAGATTTCCATAATAAGCATTATAACATAACAATGTTATAAAAGTATAAAAGAGAAGAATAATTGTACAATTTAATGTAAAATCAAGTTCAATTGTTTTCCAAATTATATAAGAAAAGAATTAAAAATTAGATTCATGCATATCCATTATTTCTTTTCTCTAGAATACAGAAATTTTTGTGAATTAATTTTTTGTTTTTCAAGGCAAGATTTTTTCTGTACCTTTGAAGGCAGAACATGCTGGTCTGGAACTCGCAGAGATCCTCCTGCCTCTGCGTCTGTAACATGAGGGCCAGGCTTGTTGGGGTTTCTGTCCAGCCCTGTTCCCACAACCGGCAAGGTCCCAAAGAAAATTACACAGAAGTCTATATTAATGCTAAACTGATTGGAACATTAGCTCAGGCTTCTTGCTAACTCTTATAACTTACATCAACCCATTATTCTTATCTATGTTAGCCACATGACTTGGTACGTTTCTCAGCAGTGTAGGTCATATCTTACTTCTTCCGTGATCTGGGCAGGACTGGGGAAAGTGCTTCTTTCTTCCTAGAATACTCCTGTTCTCATTGCCCCACCTTTACTTCTTGTCCGGTTGTTCCACCTATACCCGCTGCCTGACCAATCAGCGTTTATTTAAAACATGATTGACAGAATACAGACAATTCTCCCGCACCATGCCTTCCCCATGCCGGGATTAAGGTGTGTGCAACCACTGTCCGACTTTGTTGTCATTTATTTTTAAAGTGAAATATCATTCTGGAACTTTAATGTGGTGTTTGCACTGCCAATGTTTTGGTTCAGTTGCTTTAGCATTTAATCCTTTCCCATCATGCATCAATAATTTCCTGAAAGAATATAAACATAAAATAAAAATATATCCTTGTGAGGTCCCAAAATAATATTTATAAAAAATATTTAAAACCATCAGAAATAAAATATATTGGCTATGTGTTTTCTGAAACATTACAAGAGCAACTGAAATGTGAAGACAGAATGAAACCATTTTTTTACAACAACTAATATGTGTGAAAATTAAAAACAAAATTCTAAGCTGGAGTGTGGCTTGTATAAATTATGGGAGGCTGCGGGTTCAAAACACAATAATGAAACAGCAGAAGAGTAAAATCGAATGTAAAGTCTGAGGGATAAAGACACATGAGCATGGATAATTCCAGGAAGTAGAATTAAGACCTTAATTTCATTTGTTAAATTTATATTTTCATTTATCATTATAAGTTACATTATAAAGATGATGATTTGTCAAGCATCTTTGATAACCTTGAAATGCATGTCTAGATATATTAATGGAATGTTTTAGAAAGACAATATTTGTTCCTTTTCTCAAAAGCTAAAATGTAAAATTCATCTTTTCTTTCCTTTTTTTTTTAACAGAGAATTTTAAAGATTCACTACTGGGTCAGGACTGGTCAAATATGAACATGAAATTTTCCATGCTTTAGCAACCTGAGGTCTGGGACTAGAGATTTGTGCCAATTTAATGTTTCACTTCATCTTGATGAAGTATCATGTAAAATCCAACCAAAGATAATTAAGTAAAATGATTGGCCTTTATTCTCTAAGAATGTGTTGATATCATGAAAACAACAGACTAAGAAGAACATAACTAAATACAACATTAGATACCAAATTGGAGCAAGAACTAGAAAAGAAGCAAGTAAACAAAACCAAAAAAAAAAACCCTCTTAATTTGTAAATGATAAAAGTTTAGTTAGGTATACAGAATATTTGGATCTGCTGTAATAATTTTTATTACTAGGAATAATAATTGCTGAGTAGTTAAGAAAGATGTTTAGAACTGAAAACAATTCTTTAAAATTATTCTGAAAATATATGCAAAATTCAAAAGTAGAAATTATTCCAAAATGTTGATCACATACAAGTCGCAGAAAATGTGAGGAAAAGTCAACACTTACATTTATTTCCACTTCCTTAAAAGAACCTCTCCTCTCCCTTGGCTTGTAATAGTCTCCTAACCACTGTGGTTATTCTGATTGAAACATACTAAATACATCTAAAGCTGAAACTCTAGCTTTACACAGGAGAGAAAACATGTAATATCTGTCTTGTATGTTCTAGGTAATCTCACTTAAGGTGTTTGATTCTAGTTCCATCCAATTCACCTGAAAATTTCATAATTTCACATTACTTAATAGCTGAACAATATTGCCTGTATAAATGTGTATGTGTGTGTGCATATATATATATATATATATATATATATATATATATATATATATATATATATATATATATTTCCTTCAATTGATTGACAGCTGAGCTGCTTTCATGCTTTCAACTTCTGGTTATCAGGCTAGAGTAGCAATAAATATGGATGAATTTCTTTATAAATATGGGATACCAAATAAACAATTTAAAGTGACCCATAACACGTAGTGAAACAGAGCCGGGAGTTGAAATATCTCCAAACAAAATACATAACGAAAGACAGTAAAGAAAAAAATAAAGGAAGGAAAAAATAGTGAGCACAGTGTCATATGGATTCCATTCAAAATTTTACTAGGTGTTCTACGAACTAACAGCATTACTCCTCAGATTATTCTGTTTATTTTATCTGTTTTTCCATTGTTTCTAAGAAAGTGAAAAAAACGTGTTCCTTAGGAAGGAAGTAGGCTGAGATTCTGGAAGGAGTCATGGAGGTAAAAGACTATGATCAAAATATATTATTTGAAATTCTCAAAAACAAATGAAAGCATTTTTAAAAGCCTAATTCTACATTACAGCTTGGAAAATAATGATTTGCTCAGTTTTATAACCTTACACTATTTACAAATTTTTCAAAGGCATGAATTAAGTTTAGCCCAGCAAACTTGGTTTGGTGCTGTGTGTTTTAGTTGTACTGTAATTTTTTTCCTTTATTAAACATAACATCTTTTCTTTGCTAGAAACTATATTTTTTAATAAATTAAAAATTATCTCTTTTCTAAAACCAGTCCATTAGATTAGCTCTAGAAAACTCAAAGCAGTGATTTAATTAAAACAGTTTCTGTGTGATTATTTCAGTTCTGGGCAGCCAGAACAAACAAGAGACCATTCCTGTAACAAGTGAATAATGTAATAATAAAAAGAAACAACTGTATTTGAAACTGATAATAACCATTTAGTTCAAATAAAAGAACTAACAACTTCATGTCATGTATGGACCAGGAGATCTTTCCCTAAAAATTCTGTTTCACTAATCTTTTGTATCTTATATCTTCAAAGAAAAATTAAATTGATACATTTGTGATTTTAATTTTACTTTATTTTCCAGACTATGAAAAGAGACTACCATTCAAGACAAATCTCCTTATGGAAATAAACAAACTTTTATAAATGATCATACAAATTATTTGTCAAACTTTAAAGTGGTAAAAATAAATTTCTAATTGAATGACAATCTATTACTCTACAAATTCCAGTGAATTCTGGTCAAAAATTATTTCACTATGTAATGCAGATATCTTCCAAATAAACCAAAATATGGCAAATATAAATATGGTGCAGTTCCTCTTTGTGTGTCATAGGCACAGCACTGGGGCTGACTGCTTATGAAGAAGCAGGAAATGTGTAGATATTTACAGATTACAGAAGATGTAGCTGAGGCCAAGAATAATGCATGGACAGCACCCAGGTAACACCAAGAATTGGAATGAAATGGGATTCCACTGGAACATGAACTAGGATGTGGGTAAACTTGGTTCATTGTCCTTTTTGTACATATATAGCACAAGTTCTTCAATACTTTGTTTTTAAAAAAGAAAATTTGTGTTTTTTTCTTTGAAAGTGAAGAACTAAAATTAGCTGTAAAAGAAAATAATTTAGTGAAATTTACTGATTAATTCTAAAAAATATTTTCAAATCATTTACTTTTATATATTTTTAATAAATTTCCATCAAATATTCTATAACCAGACTATTATTGATGGAAATTCTCATGCACAAATGGATTAAAATAATGTTATTATTTTCATAATTCATATTGAACACAACTCATACTTCCCTTGAGTGTATTTCATGTATCTTTGAATATCTTTCTACTAAGTCCTTTTTATAATTCCAAGATTTGTTCACTCCTCTGAAGTAAAAGATCTGATTCTTTTGAATTTCTTTTAATATTTATCTTTTGTATGCAAACAAAGTTATGCTTAACATACATCACCTTTTGAAGTTAACGCATTACCCTTTCAAATATTGAGATACAAAAATTGTATCTGTCCCACATTAAGCTTATCATATGTCCATTACCTGAAACTTTATGAAATTTTCCTCATAATAGAAAATTCTATTGCCAGCACAAGTATGACTTTCAATTACTAAAGTCCAAAATATTCTCATTTACTAGACAGTAGATATTTTTCTCATTGTTCCAATATGTATCTGAATTATGAGAATTTAATGATTGACTCAATTAAGCTGTGCAATTGCTATCATGACTAATGCCTGGGAATTCAGTTAAGCAAATTTGTCTGAACCTTTTATCCTCAACATTATTTGGGTTACGAAATTCTAACCTTTTATTCTGTCTAGAAGAAAATCAGTCAAGAGTAGGGAAAAATATCTTGACATTGATAGAATTCAGCTTTTAAGCTAATCTCTCAAATGCAAATAACTTGTTGCAAAGATCACATTTCTATTGTCACACTTGTTATTTATTTAATTTCTTTTCCCTTCTCATGATTTATTTTTTGTCTTTCATCCCAATCTCAGTTCCCCCTTCCACTAAACCTCCCAGTCCCTACCAACCACTTCCTCAAACCACCCAGATCCACTCCTTCATCATTTCCCTTCGGGAAAGAGCTGGTCTCCCAGAAATATTGACTGAACATGGTACATCAAGTTACAATAAGATTGGGCATATTCTCTGATAGTAAGGCAGGATAAGGCAAACCAATGGAAGGAAAAGGGTCCCCAAAAGCAGACAAAGGATTCTGAGACAACTCCCTACTACCTACCATTAAAAGTCTACAAGAACACCCAGGTCTACAACCATAGCATATATGCAGAGGACCTAGCTCAGACCCATTCATGCTTTGTAATTGTTGCAACAGTCTCTGTGAGTGTCTGTAAGCCCTGCTCAGTTGGTTTGGTAGGCCATGATCTTGTGGTGTCCTGAACCCCTCTGTTTCCTAAAATCTTTCCCCCTCTTCTTCCTTCTGGTTCCCCAAGTTGTGCCTAGTATTTGGCTACATGTCTCTATATCTGCTCCCATCAGTCGCTTAATGTGGCCTCCCTAATGACTTTTGATCCAGGCTTCAATCTATGAGTATAAAGAATATTATTAGATATCAATTAGCAATCATTTCTTTGAGTTCTCTCTCTCTCTCTCTCTCTCTTGCCTGGCACGTTTAGTTCTATCCTATGTCTCTGTGCTATCTAGCCTCTCACAACCAAAAATGTTGGTTTTTTCAATTAAATTTTGTAATGATAAAAGATTAAGATAAATTATATCGAAACAGAGCTTAACTCTATACCATAATGAATACTGAATAAGTATTCATTTATTTTATAGATCCCTATAGCTACTATTTAAGTGCAGAAATTAAATGCAATTGCTTGCTTTGAATTTACCCATGTAAAATCCTAATACTATTATATGGGTGTCATATAGATACAGGCTTTACTAGGAGTCATAAAAAATGTTTTGTTTTTTTGGTGTGTGAGTGTGTGTATGCGTGTGTTTGGTGGAGGTCATTTCAACGGGTATGAAGGAATTCAATTTTGTCAAATCATATTTGGAGAAGATGGTGTGGACTGTATAAATTAAGACATGTACTTTCTTTTTTACACACAGGCCTGCCCTGCCCTTTGCTTTCATGTTGTCTCAGTGAGAAGGAAGAACATCAACCAAGAGGGATGAATTTTCAAACTAAGAATCTTCATATATCACCCGTTTCATTGATGGGTGGATTAGATCAGAGGAAACCAAATAATAAAGAGATGCTTTAAAAAACAAAACTTAAACACCTAGAGCTGTGTTTGTGGGTGCACAAGTACACAAATGAGATGTCAACAGGAGAAAGATAAAAAAGACTAATTGGTAATTAAGAAAATACAGAGGTGAGGGCTCCTGAATTGACTTAGTAAGTAAAAAGCATTTGCCACTGAGCCTGACAACCTAAATTTGAACCCTATAATCCACATAGTCTGTGAATCTCAGAGATATTCTCTGGCCTCCAAATATGTACTATGGTACACATACATATAAACAGGCAGGCACACACAGACGTACACGTTCAATACATTAATAAATCAACAGATTTAAAGAACACTGAGGTAACATTTCCTTTTAAATAATATGCCTTCTATAGTGTCCTCTTGGAGATTCTCAGTGTATGAAAAATTAGTTCTCAACACTATACGCTTAACTAATAATATATATTTATAGGACATAAAAATCCTTTGTTAATATAATTTCAGTAATTTGCTTTTTAAATTATAAAATATGTTTATGTAGGAGAATTTTTGGAATATTTAGATTATAGATAACTTATTTTACTGACCCTGTGATACCACATCACATCTGTCAGAATGACTAAGATGAAAAACTGATGCGGGAGAATTGTCTGTATTCTGTCAGTCATATTTTAATAAAATGCTGATTGGCCAGGCAGGCAGTATAGGCGGGAAAGCCAGACAGGAAGTAGGAGTGGAGCAAAGAGACTGGGAGTATTCTGGAAGCAGAGCTCCCTCAGCACTCCTGCGCAGAACACCGAAGAGGCAACATGTAAGCTGTCACACTGAGAAAGGTACTGAGCCCATGTGGCTAACATAGATCAGAATAATGGGTTAAGATAAGTTATAAGAGTTAACAAGAAGCCTGACCTAATGAGCCAATCAGCTTTATAACTTATAGAGATCTCTGTGTGGTTGATTTTCCTTGGGGTATGCCAGCTCTGGGGTACTGGGCGGGACGGAAACCCCAACAAGCTGGCCCTCATGTTACATATGGCGCCAACGTGGATAACTGAATCCACATAAAGCGTGAGAAAGCTTGGGAAAGAATAGAGTAAAGCATGTTTTCTTGGTAGCAGCAATTTCTCAGGTCTACTCTGTTTGCTAGAGCAAGCAAGCACTCTCATCTAAGGGAGGCTTCCTGACTCAGCCTTAGCTGCAAAACCTTGCATCTCATTAAGAGGTCCTGCCACGAAACACTTAAATGCTGTTGGTGAAAAACTGAACACATGCTTTTCGGTTTTCAGTCGTAGCAGGAAAAAAGCTGTGCTGTTTTAAATTGCCGGCTTTCTGGGCTGTCCTGCCAGAGCAAACTCTGACTCTTTCAGGCAGGCAGTCCGACTGAGTGTGGTCTGTGAGCAGAATGCTGCAGCTTGCTTGCTGGCAAGGACTTTGAAACGCCATAGAGTTGTGGCAGTGAACACAGCTCTGGCTGGTACCTCAGCCTTGAGGCTGAAAAGCTAAGGAATGAGCTGGATCTAGCCATCAAAGCCTTAGCTCTCCATATTGCTTAGTAAATTAAAGACTCATATGGTCAGAAAAAGAAATATACAGTAAAGAGAGATTCAAAGAGGAAGAAAACCTCTAAATGGTTTACAGTGTGTATATGCAGGCTAAAAGTTAAAGTTCTTAAAGTTAAAAGGAAAGAAAGAGAGTAGTTGGGTGTGGTGGTACACACCTTTAATCCCAATGCCTGGGAGGCAGAGGCATATTGACCTCTGTGACTTCAAGGGGTAGAGGTAGATTGACCTCTGTGACCTCAAGGTGTGGTAGTACACGCCTTTAATCCCAATGCCTGGGAGGCAGAGACAGATCTCTGTGAGTTCAAGGTGTGGTAGCATACACCTTTAATCCCAGCACTGGAGAGGCAGAGACAGGAGGATCTCTGTGAGTTCAAAGACAGCCTGGTCTACAGTATTATTCCAGGACAAAGATATACAAAGATCCTGTCTCAAAAAGTAAAAGTAAAAATAAAAGAAATAGAGGTTAAAATAAAGCCACATAAAGATGGAAAATGCACAGAGAATCTTCATACTGTATGCTATTATGCTCTCTTTAAATTGTTTGATTGCTGAGGAAGGAGCAACAACTGCTAAAAGACTTTTGTTTATAAATGCTGCTGAACTAACCCAAGATAGGAATTTTGAAAATACCTTGGCTTCAAAACTGAAGTCAAAAGGTATGTTACTTTGGAGAAGAGATTTTGCTTTTGTTTCCACAGAAAACGAGAGACTCTGGATTTATTCAGAGTTAAGAATAATCACCTTTGACCAAGGGAGGCCACCTGAAAAATCTCCGATAGGAACAGATGGCCCAGATGACAGAGTTCTACATCCAGAACAGATTCAAGACTGCTGCCTGAGATGATCAAGACTCACAGGATACTCCAGTCATGACTTGATTATAACTCTAAATTTTCTTTAGGTCCCCTTAAGACTATCAGCGCCCCCAACCAGCAGGAAGTAGCCTGAAATACTACGCCCACATTCCCAACAAATGGACTGTGGGTATTTTCCTTTGTTTAAAAAAAAAAAAGAGGGAAATGATGCGGGAGAATTGTCTGTATTCTGTCAATCATATTTTAATAAAACGCTGATTGGCCAGGCAGGCAGTATAGGTGGGAAAACCAGACAGGAAGAAGAGATGATGCAATGAGAACAGGAGAATTCTGGGAAGCAAGGAGGTTCCTCAGCCTTTTTCCTGTACAGACCACCGAAGAGGCAACATGTAAGCTGTCACACCGAGAAAGGTACTGAGCCCATGTGGCTAACATAGATGAGAATAATGGGTTAACATAAGTTATAAGAGTTAACAAGAAGCCTGACCTAATGAGCCAATCAGTTTATAACCTTATGGAGTCTTGTGTGTGATTTCTCTTTGGGACTTGCCGGCTTGTTGGGGTACTGGGTGGGACAGAAACCCCAACAAGCCGGCCCTCATGTTACAAAAAACACCAATAATAGCTTATGCTGGAGTGGATGCAGAGTAAGGGGAACACTCCTTCATTACTGGTGGGAATGTAAACTTGTACAACCAGTCTGAAAATTAGCATGGTGGTTTCTCAGGAAATTGGAAGTCAATCTCACCTCAAGACCCAGCAAAACCACTATGGAGCAAATACCCAAAGGATGCTCAACCATACTACAAGGGACATTTGTTCAACTATGTTCATAGCAGCATTACGTGTAATAGCCAGAACCTGGAAACAATCTAGATTCCTCTCAAATGAAGAATGGATAAAGAAAATGGCATACATTTACACAGTGGAGTATTACTCCACGAGGGGGGGGGTATCTTGAAATTTGCTTGCAAATGGATAAAACTAGAAAAAATTATCCTGAGTGAGGTAACCCAGACCCAGAAAGATGAGCATGGTATATACCCGCTCATAGGTGAATTCTAGCTGTAAAGCAAAGGATAAGGAGCCTCTAGTCCACAACCCCAGAGAAAGTAAGCAACAAGAAGAACCCTAAGAGAAACATACATAGATCCCCTGAGAAAGGAAAATAGACAAGATCTCCTGAGAAAATTGGGACGAGAAGGCAGAAAGAGAGGGAGAAAAACTAGACAGAATGGGATAGTCAAGATTGGGGAAGGACAGAGAAAGAGAATGAACAAGAGATTTCCTTTTTTTTTTAGAAAGTAATTTTATTAAATTATAAAAGTTTCCATTTCCGCGCCTCCTCCCAACACCCTCCCACTCCCCCTACTCCCTCTCCTCCTCCCTCTCCATCCCTAAGAGCAGTCAGGGTTTCCTACCCTGTGGGAAGTTCAAGTTCTTCCCCCCTCCCTCCAGGTCCAGGAAGGTGAGTATCCAAACAGACTGGATCCCCAAAATCCAGTATATGCAGAGGAAACAAATCCCAGTGTCATTGTCAATGGCTTTTCAGAAAGACTCCAGGCCAGCCACATTTAGAGAATCCAGCCACATTCAGAGAATCTGGTTAGATCACGTCCTCGCTCAGTCCCAGTCCAACTGGCCTTGGTGAACTCTCATTAGATCAGTCCCCTTGTATCAGTGGGTAATCGCATCCCTCGCAGTCCTGATTTACTTTTTCATTTTCTTCCTCCTTCTGCTCCTCATTTGGACCTTGGGGGGCTCAGTCCGGTGCTCCAATGTGGTTCCCTCTGGTCTTGCCTTCTTTGCTCACATTATCTTTCCTTCTGCTTCTCGTTTGGACCTAGGGAGTTAAGTCCAGTGTTCCAATGTGGGTCTTTGTCTCTATCTCCATCCATCGCCCGATGAAGGATCTATGGTGATAAGCAAAATATTCATCAGTATGATTATGGGCCAAGGCTGGTTCAGGCACCTTCTCCTCTACCAGAGAACAATCTTGGGATCTCTCCTTGGACCTGGGATCCCATTTATAATCAAGTCTCCTGTAAACCCTAAAATGACTCCCTTAGTTGAAATATATTCTTCCCTGATCCCATATTCATCCTTCCTCCCTCCCCCCATCCCAGTCCACCGAGCTTTCCCCATTCCTCCCCTACTCCCTTCTCTCTAACCCTCTCCCCTTCCAACAACCCTCCCACCCACCCACCCCCATGCACCCGAGGTTACCTGGGACTCTTGTCTATTTCCTATCTCCTGGCGGATAGCTAAATAATCTTCATCAGGTTCACCATCTTATTTAGCTTCTCTAGGATCACGAATAATAGGCTCAAAGACCTTTAATTATAGTTAGAATCCACTTATAAGTGAATACATACCGTGTTCCTCTTTTTGGGTCTGTAGAAATCAGTGTGGCGGTTTCTCAGGAAACTGGGAGTCAGCCTCCCTCAGGACCCAACAATTCCACTCTTGGGAATATACCCAAGAGATTCCATAACATACTACAAAAGCATTTGTTCAACTATGTTCATAGCAGCACTATTTGTAATAGCCAGAACCTGGAAACAACCTAGGTGCCCCTCAATAGAAGAATGGTTAAAAAAGGTGTGGAACATATACACATTAGAGTTTTACTCAGCGGTAAAAAACAATGACATCTTGAATTTTGCATGCAAATGGATGGAAATAGAAAACGCTTTACTGAGTGAGGTAAGCCAGAACAAGATATTTCTTGATTGAAGAAGCTATTATGGGGTTTGCAAGAAACCTAGCACTAGAGAAATTTCTAGGAATTCACAAGAATGACCCCAGCTAAGATCCTAAGCGATAGTGGAGAGGGTGCCTGAACTGACCTTGCCCTGTAGTCAGACTGATGACTATCTTAAGTACATAAAACCTATACTGACGAATATTTTGCATATCACCATAGAACCCTCAGCTGGCGATGGATGGAGATAGAGACAGAGACTCACATTGGAACACTGGACTTAACTCCCTGGGTCCATATGAGAAGCAGAAGGAGGGAGAATGTGAGCAAGGAAGTCAGGATAAGTGGGAACCGTCTTCCGACAATGGATGGAGATTGAGACAGAGACCCACATTGGAGCACTGGACTGAGCCTCCAAGGTCAAAATGAGGAGCAGAAGGAGAGAGAACATGAACAAGGAAGTCAGGATCAGAGGGAACCTTCATCCGACAATGGATGGAAATTGAGACAGAGACCCACATTGGAGCACTGGACTGAGTCCCCAAGGTCGAAATGAGGAGCAGAAGGAGGGAGAACATGAACAAGGAAATCAGGACCGTGAGGGGTGAGCTCACCCACTGATACAAGGGGACTGATCTAATGAGAGCTCTCCAAGTCCAGCTGGACTGGGACTGAACGAGCATGTGATCAAACCGGATTCTCTGAATGTGGCTGACACGGGGACTGTCTGAGAAGCCATTGATAATGACTCTGGGACTTGTTACCTCTGCATGTACTGGCTTTTTGGGATCCCAGTCTGTTTGGATGCTCACCTTCCTAGACCTGGAGGGAGGGGGGAGGAACTTGGACTTCCCACAGGGCAGGAAACCCTGACTGCTCTTAGGACTGGAGAGGGAGGAGGAGAGGGAGTGGGGGGAGTGAAACTTTTATAAATTAATAAAAAAAATAAATGTAGAGACCACAAAACACTGAAATAAACAAAAGCAACCCTAGAAAACAGACTTCCAAAAAGTCTAAAAACAAAAAATTCCTATAAAACCTATATCCAGCCACTGACAGAAGCAGATGCAGAGATCCATAGTGGAACATTAGGCTGAGCTCCCAAAGTCCAGTACAAGAGAAGGAGGATTGAGAAAACGAGCAAAGAGGTTAAGACCTTGATGGGGATATCCATTGAAACAGCTTACTCTGACCAGACAGCAAGGAGACCAGAATAGGACCAAACTAGACCCTCTGAATGTGGCTGATAATTGTATGGCTGGGGCAGAAAGTGGGACCAGACCACTGGAAGTTAGAACAGGATTTATCCCTATGGCTTCTTCTGGCTCTTTGGAGCCCATCCTCTCTGGTGGGATACCTTGCTCAGACAAGATGTAGTGGGGAGGGCCTTGGTCCTGCCCCAAAACAATGTGCTAGACTTTGCTGACTCCCCAAGGGAAGCCTTACCCTCTCTAAGAAGTTGATGGGAGTGGGTTAGGGGTTGGGAGGCAGGGAAAGGTGGAGGGAACAGGGGGAGGGGAGGGAGTGGGGAATGGATTTGGTATGTAAAATGAAAAAAAAAGTTAGCTTTTACTTTTTTTAAAAAAATGACTTAAAATAGAAAAAAATAACTTGTTTTACTTATCAAGAACATTTGATTGAGCAAGTACATAAGTAAAAACTCAGATTACATTTTGGTCATATTCAGTTATATGTTCAGAGAAAAACAACAATGAATTCTGTATATTTTCAAATAATGTAAGAGTAAGAGGATATAATCACAAAATTTGCACTTCTCAATTTTCAAAAGGGAATAAAATCTCATGAAGCTTTCTTAAGTCTATTTTCTTGGAACTGTTTCTGCCCAAGTCTATATTATTTCTTTATGCTTTTATCTATTAATTATTGCATGTCCTAGGTTAGTCAAAGAGAACAACTAGGAGAAAGCATAGGGATCACACCTATGGAAAAATCAAATGAAACCTACTCTCTCCATGATAAATTAAAGAATACGTATAAAAAATTTACAAATTATATATGCCTACACAATAGTGATATAAACATGATTTAAAAATAAAAACAAAATACATGAAGTTATTTTATAGTCCTTACTTTAGAATTATTCAACTGTTAGACTTTCCTTAAGCAAATAATTAGAGACCATATGGTACTTATTATTGTCATTCATGATCCACGTGATCTGAGGTCAGGCCCACAAAGGGAAGGGAGAGAAACAGATATTCCATGCAAAAATAGCTTGCCTATAGAGTTTATTTAGTGGGTATTGGGAAAAGCATAAGAGTAAGGGGTTATGGAAGATGAGGAAGAAGGGAAAAAAGGGTGGATAGAAGAGAGGAAAGAGAGAAAAGAGGAAGAAAGTGAAGGAAGAGAGGCAGAAGCTGCCTCTTCAGAAGAGGGATAGACAGAGAGAGTTCGAGCTGGAGAGGAGGTGGGAGATCCTCTTGCCTAGGTTCAAAGTGGGAGATTCGGAGTGGATGGGACTTTTCTCTTAAATGGATAGGATACCTAGGTGACATACCAGGCTGGCAGATTTACAACACTTAGCATTTAGCAGTTTTTAAAAATTCATTATTCTTGAGAATTTCATACATGTATACTTTACATCCTTCCCAGCAGGATCTGCTCAAGTCCTCATGCTTAGGAAGCAGGCTCCATATAACTGATCTATTTTCTGACCCTGTGACCCATTCTCTTTTTTTCTTTCTTTTTTTAATTGTTTGTGTTGATCTGTATTTTTTCCAGATCCTCTTGCCTAGGTTCAAAGTGGGAGATTCGGAGTGGATGGGACTTTTCTCTTAAATGGATAGGATACCTAGGTGACATACCAGGCTGGCAGATTTACAACACTTAGCATTTAGCAGTTTTTAAAAATTCATTATTCTTGAGAATTTCATACATGTATACTTTACATCCTTCCCAGCAGGATCTGCTCAAGTCCTCATGCTTAGGAAGCAGGCTCCATATAACTGATCTATTTTCTGACCCTGTGACCCATTCTCTTTTTTTCTTTCTTTTTTTAATTGTTTGTGTTGATCTGTATTTTTTCCACTTCCTTCCCTTCATCTCCCCTCTCCTTCTACTCTCTCCCATGCTCTTAATTTACTCAAAAGATCTTGTCTTTTTCTACTTCCCATGTAGATTAGATTCATGTATGTCTCTCTTAGGTTCTCATTGCTGTTTAGGTTCTCTGAGATTGTGAATTGTAAAATTGTTTTCCTTTGCTTGATGTCCAAAAGCCACTTAGGAGTTAGTACATTTGATATTTGTCTTTCTGGGTTATGTTGCCTCATTCAATATGATGTTTTCTAGATCCATCCATTTGTCCACAGATTTCAAGGTGTTTTTATTTTTTTCTGCTGTGTTCTACTCCATTTGTACCACATTTTTCTTACCCATTCTTTTGTTGAGGGACTTGTAGGTTGTTTCCAGGTTTGAGCTATGGCAAACAATGCTGCTATGAACATAGTTGAGCACATATCCTTGTTCTATGATTGAGCATCCGTTAAGTATATACCTAAAGGTGGTATTTCTAGGTCTTGAGGTAGGTTGTTTCCTAATATTCTGAGAAATCACCATACTGTTTGTTATACAAAGGGGCTGAACCAGTTTGTACTCCCAGTGGCAATGGAGGAGTATCTCCTTTACCCCATATCCTCTCCAGCATAAGTTGTCATTAGTGTTTTTGTTCTTAACCATTTTTACAGGTTTAAGATGGAATCTCAGCATTGTTTTGATTTACATTTCTGATGGCTAATGATGTTGAACATTTCCTTAAGTGTCTTTCAGCCATTTTAAAATCCTCTGCTGAGAGTTGTCTGTTTAGATCTGTACCCCATTTTATGTTGGATTATTTGTTCTTTTGATGACCAATTTCTTGAGTTCTTTCTATATTTTGGAGATCATCCCTCTGTCCGATGTGGATTTGTGAAGATTGTTTTCCCACTCTATAGGCTGCTGTTTTGTCTTGCTGACCATGTTCCTTTGCTTTACAGAAGCTTCTCAGTTTCAGTAGGACCAATATATTAGTGTCTATGCTACTGGGATTATATTTAAACAATGATATTCTGTGCCAATGCGTTCATGTGCACTTACCACTTTCCCTTCTATGAGGTTCAGTGTGGTTGGTTTATGTTGAGGTTTTTTGATCCATCTGGACTTGAATTTTGTGCATGGTGATAGCTATGGATCTATTTTCATTTTTCTACATGCTGATATCCAGTTATGCAAGCCCCATTTTTTGAATATGCTTTCATTTTTGTATTTTTTGCTTCTTTGTCAAAAATCAGGTGTTTGTAGGTATATGGATTGATATTTTGGTTTTCAGTTTAGTTCCATTGAGCCTCCTATCTGTTTTTATGCCAATACCAAGATGTTTCCACTACTGTATCTCTGTAGTAGAGTTTGTAGTCAGGGATTGTGATTCCTCCAGAAGTTCCTTTATTGTACAGGAACTACCCAAAATAACCCACATCACACATGTACTGTATTTAGGAAAATATTATGATTTTAATACTATTTCTCAAACTTAATATATCAAACACTAAACAAAATTTGCATCAACGAAACAAAATTTTTAGTTATGTTTAATTAAAAATAAATTTGAAGTAAAATATTTCTTTAATCATTAATTTTTATACTCCGACAAAATAATTTAAATTACTTTGATAATTCTCTTAAAATATGTTCTTTATGTTCTGTAATTTATATCTTAAAACCCTTTTTAACTTTGGAAAACATAGCATGATTATTATAACTGAAACTTATGTACCATACTTCAAACATTTGAAACAAAATGTATGGCGTGTCTGGGTTCTTGAAATCATAAATACCCAGTGAAGAGAAGCAGATGTGAAAAAACTTTTAGGACATTATTTATTTGAAGATTGACAATTCTTGAATATTAACAGGAACATGATAAGAAGTAGCCCTGAAAAAAATACTCTGGGCTATAATTTCTGAACAAAGAAAGAATGGCTGTTGTTAAGAAACTGGGACCATCAAAGAAACAAACTGAAACAATAAACCATCTATTTTGTTTTTTTTAAAGATAACTTTGTTTAATTGAAAGAGCATGTAAACATAAATGTGGTGAGTGATAGTTGATATTAGATATGAACATTTTAGAATACAAGACAGAGATATTACTTGTATTTATGAATGTTTCTTCTCCGTGTCCATGAAGAACAATTATAAACAGTCATCTGTAGTTCAGCAAAATAGTCTCTGATGGTAATTTATAAGGTATGAGTTTCCTACCGTAACTGGATAGATTTAGAGGCCATTGATTATAGCCAGACTAGTAAAATTACTAGTATAAATCTCTTAAGAATAAGGAAGAGGTGAAATCACAAAGAATACAAGAGAAACAAAAACAAAGAAAAGTAGTTACTTTTCCTACTAGTCTTTTTGTCTTAGCATTCAGTTCTTGTGTAAAGAGAGTGTTTAGATTATGTGCTCCAGGGTTACTTTGGTTTCACTAATGGAAGACATTCAATATGCTAGGAATCTTCCCTTTTAATAAAAATAGATTCTTTTCTCATAAAATATATGCTGATTTCAGTTTTCCCTCTCAGTTTCTCCTACCTAATTTCTCCTCTGGATCCATTCTCTCATTAGAAGAGAACAGGCTTCTAAGAGATAACGGCAAAATGCAGCAAAATAAAAGACAATACAATAAGAAAAATCCTTCATATCAAAGTTGAAAAAGGCAAATCAACAGAAGGAGGAAAGCTAAAAGAGAAGGCTTAACAATTGGAGATCCACTCATTCATACACTTAAAAGTCCCATAACAATGCTAAACTGAAAGCTATAATATTTCTTAAAACTGATTTTATGACTCTCAGAATGAATTTTATAAGGTCAGTTCTCAGAGAGGAAGAAAATTAAACCAAGAGTAAATTAGACACTAAAATCCAGACAGATTACCAAATCAATAGGAAGCATATCTAGAAAATTTAATTTATGTTGTTGTGTTCAACATCATTGCAATATGCCTCTTTTTCTATGTCAAATAAATCCATAATATTCTCCTTTTAAGCCAGTGTGTACTTTCTCTTGCAGTAATATAGTTTTGATTAAAGTAATGAGAAAAAAAATGTGGGAGGAATAAGAAAACAATATGTTAGAATGAGAGTCTAGGTAATTATAATTTTCAGAAGGTGCATGGAAAAAATTACATTTAAAGGAGGCAACTAGAGTGGATGAGACCACAGAGAATTTGAGAAATTCTCCCCATATTCAGTGCTTCCTTGAACCACTTGGATTTGGAAGATTACAGGATATTTCACTTTATTAAAAAGATAAGATTATAAGACATCCTACTTTATTAAGAAAGAAAAAGGAATAAAAATCATTAATTGGCCAAGGTCTTAAGCACTGCCTAGGCCACATTTACATAAGCGGAACAGATAAAATATAAAAGCAAGGTGAGGTGTTCAGGGAAAGATTGCTGAAGCTCAGCAGAATTACAGTCACGACTGTGGTCCTTTTTTTTAAAAAAAAATTGAGCTCACATTGGTTCATTTCCTTCCAGTCTTCATCACCTTCTGAAGTTCCCATGGTGCTGTCACCCTGTTGAGAGAGGTTTCTGTCTTGTCCAGTCCTGTAGCCGTTTAGTTCCAAAGAAACACACAGAGACCTACATTAATTATAAAGTAGTTGGCCTAGTAGCTCAGGCTTTTACTAACTAATTCTTACATCTTAAATTAGCCCATTATTCTTGTCTATGTTAGCCACATAGCTTGGTACCTTATTCAGCAAGGCATTCTTGTCTTGCTTCCTCTGCATCTGGGTGGTGGCTGCAGACTACATCTTTCCTTTTCCCAGAATTCTCCTTTTCTTGTTGCCCCACCTCTACTTCCTGCCTGGTCACCCTGCCAATACTTCCTACATGGATACTGGCCAATTAGCTTTTTATTAAAATACAAGTGACAGTGTACAGGCCATTGTCCACAGCATCATCCCTCTTCTCTCATTAGATCAGATCATACAAAAACACTCATTTCATGAAGATTCCTGATCTTTTACAGTCATGGAACTTCCCTGAAGGTCAATAACTCCATACCTCAATTCCTGATTCTGCAGCTGTCCTGCTTAATCAACAATGCTAACTGCTTTGTGAGAGACAGCAGTTAATCCTCCAAGGGGAAGGCATTTCTCCATCGAGTGCATCACGGTGTAGTACATGATCACGGAGCTAATCTTGCCTATCACAGTGAATTCTTTAGGTTAGTAAGCTCATAATTAAAAGTCTTCACTAATGACATGGTAATTGTTTTAATGGATTTCCAATGAAGTGTGAAGTTCCCTGCTGATATGTCAACAAAATATGAAGCATTATGAAAGAAACTATGTAAAGCTTTGTAGAATTTTGAGCTAGAAGAGACCTTAAAATTATCCAAGGTAACTGTTCCACATATAGAAAAAGGAAAATCATCCCTGAGGAAAGAAAGTGTGCTGCTGAAGGTCAATACTCTGAATGTAAATTGTAGGTGACCTGTACAGCAAACTGTTTCCATCTCACTGAACATTCATTTTTGACCTGCTTTTTATTTATATAATACTTGTATTTAAAACAAAAATTTTTGCATTTATATTTTTCATAATATTAATAGAAATATTTATTTATTATCTAATAAAATAGTGCATATGAAAACAATTTTATTACACTGGTTTTATGGGAAGATTGCAAAGGTGCCTTTGAAGATCAAGATCAACAGGGCTGAAAGTTTTTTGGTCCAGTGCTTTCAGAATAAATGTCTTGGGAAGTCAATGGACCAAGAGTTCTGAGGGAATCTCAATGTAATTGAAAGCATGGAAAGTTAACTACCTGGAATTTGTTTATGACTGAATAATATTAATATTCCTAAAATTCTTTCTTGTTATTTTGGTTTCAGAAATACAAAAAGAAGTAAATCGTGTCAAAGTGTACTAAGGAGGAAAGAGAAGGGACAAAAATAAGCAGCTTATGTTACAAAGTGAAAACTTGTATTTGTTATTTCAGAGGTAATTCAAACAATGAAAATTAGGTTGAAGACATTTTGCAGAATCACTGGCAAATCCAGTTTGAATATATATTCATTACTGAAAGAATACTGAATTTCTCCACTATGAAATCTAAATATGTTCATTAGAAATAAAAAAGCAGAACATAATTTTGTTTGATTGGTTTCAATCATCAAATTAGAGGTATCCTCACAACATAGGATAGCTTTAACCTTTTAATAATTTCAAAATATGAATTAATAGAAAAGTTTTGTGGTTACTTTTCTAAAGTCATGTTGATCATGAGAATGAAGCACTCATTCTACATACCCCTCACTAGGTTCCCTCTCCTGACTTCATTACCCTTCAACCAACAGGTGATTTCTATAAAATACAATGCAAACGTAGCATTTATTAATTTCCCAATACTTTAAACCCAAAAGAATAAAAATGGATGACACTGTTTGTACCACATCTTTGACTGTGTTTCATTTTAAGTAGGGATGATGTTCTTATGCTTATCCTCATTTAGGAAACATCCAAAGAATGATAATAATCATTAAATAAGTTTCCAAAGGAACCATTTAAATGCAAAACACTCTTATTAACATTGTGCAGCATCCTGGCTCTTGTAGAGTAAGCGATGCTACTGCTTCCTCACTTATATCTGGCTTTTGATGGAGTCTCATGCTGTTAAGCTGACTGTTTAGACTGTTTGATTTTCCTACTTGATGAGGGAAAGTGAACTTAACTTTAATTGGATTCCTGTAATTCATTACTTGCAAATTCCACTCTTTTTACTAAATTTCTGATAGATTTCATCAGAAATCAACTCCAAAATAGATTCTATCATGGGGAGTCTTCTGTAGTTTGCCTAATGATTATAGTCACTTTTAAACTTAAAGAGTCTGTTAAAGACATAAAAGAAAAATAACTGTATGGCATGTGATCACAGAAAGCAACTTAATAAATAAACTTTCTTCTAAAGGAGAAACTTAAGTGTGCCTCCTTCACCCTCTCTGTGGTGTCAGAGTTTGTCATTAATGTGGATAGTTATCTATGTGCTAGGACATGAATATTTAATGTCATCTAATGGTTGAATTGCTGGAGGTATGGTGCCTATTGTGTTACCATTGGGTGGTGTTTTGGACCTTTGTGTGGTGATGCTACAAGAGATAATTATCTCTAGGCAAGGGATAAGTTTGTTCATTCAGAAGAGTCAAACACCCAGGGCAGATTTGACTTTTTATAACTCTTGAAAGAAACTGTGATACTCCAGTCTCTTTCTGTTTTCTAGTTTCTACTTTCTGACATGTTCATCTCTGTGTTAAACAGTTTGCTCTTCCATGTATTACTGCAATGATATGATGATGTTCAAAAGTATGGAGACACTCATACTAAGATTGAAAACACAAAAAACCGTGAGCCCTAGTAAATGTTTCCCCTTTACAAATGCAAATGCCTAATATATTTTGTCAAGTAATACTAAGCAGAGGAACAAGCAATGCATGATTCTTCCCTAGGATAGCATAACTTTATTCTTGACATGTATTAGAATGAAACCATTTAAAAAGCAACTCAATTAAGCACCAATGAATATAACAGAACAGACACAATATGTAAAACACAGAAAATACAAATTACTTTCTGGATAATGAATAGAATATAGCATGTAAATACAATTGCTAGGTACTATGACTGCAATCCAGGGAGTCAGAATTTTATCTTCTGTACATCAGAAATTCTTTACAAACACAGACATATGGCATTGTGATTTGATGTTGAAGTGTTTCCCACAGAATAGTAAGTCTGAATACTTCCCCACATCAAAGGATGTTGCTTTGAGAAACATGGATTACATGGAGAAAAATATATGACTGGTAGAGGTGAATTAATGGGGGTACGTATTTGAAGATTATAACCCAGGTCTGTTCTGGACTGGAATCTCTGCTTCCTGATATTTCAGTATTTAAAAAAAAACTGGATACTCATGCAACAGGACTATTTCAACCACCATTCTTTCACAGTCATGATGGAATTTATCCTTCAACCATAAAATAAATGATTATTTCCTAATTTATTTATTTTTTAATTTATTTATTAATAATCTCTACATCCTCCCCTCCTCCTACTTCCCTCCCATTCCCCCGCCCCCTTCCCCTTCCTCTCCAGTCCTAAGAGAAGTCATGGTACCCTGCCCTGTTGGAAGTCCAAAGCCCTCCCCACTCCATCCAGACCTAGGAAGGTGTGCATCCAAACAGACTAGGCTCCCAAAAAGCCAGTACATGCAGTAGAATAAAAACCCAGTGCCATTACCATTGGCTTCACAGTCAGCCCTCATTGTCAGCCACATTCAGAGAGTCCGGTCTGATAACATGCTCGTTCAGTCCCAGTCCAGCTGGCCTTGGTGAGCTCCCATTAGATCAGTCACACTGTCTCAGTGGGTGGACACACTGCTCAGCCATCTCTCCAGCCTTCCTAAGTTAAACTACATGTCATATGCATTATCATATTAACAAATCATGTAGTTCCCACAAATATTTGGTACTTAGAAGTAGGTTTGATGCTGGAATAAACTTGACCAAATGGTTAATAAGACTTTGAAACTGATTTTCTCTGGGAAGATAGAACAGTCTGGAGCTGAATACACACCAGATAAATTTCAAGTGGTGTCTAATAGTCTGGTAGGCCATTATGGTGGGAGTGCAGAAATCCAGAATATTGACCAAAATGTGAACAGTCAAGAATGTACTCATGAATTGTCCTCCTGGAACAAGGAGTCTGTTGACTACTGATGTAGAAGTCATTTGGGTTCAATTCTGGCACTATATTAAGTTAAATTTTAAGCCAGTCCTGAAAATTTGGCTGGATTTAATTTCAAAGGCAATAGAATGATCCTAGAGAAAACTTTAAGAAACAACAGCATTCAGACGGTGCCACAGTTATCATTAACTATTTATAGCCAAATTCATGGTGAGAATTTAGAAGAAAACAGAGAGCCAAAGAAACATGAAAACAGGTAGTTTGGTTAGAGGATATGCTGTGGGCATAGTGAAAACTTTCAGTAAAGTGATATGTGCTAGCCTGGGGCAGAGAAACAGATGGTATATTGGCAATGTTCAAAAAAGACTGAACACCATGTAAGGGATGTCTCACTATTCACACTACAACAGTAAACAAGTTTCTTTGAGAAAAAAATCCATTTTACCCATCAATGTTGTCAGATCCTACAAACACAAACCTATAAAAAAATAACCTTTCATTTTAAAGGAATGTGTGAGCATATAGATCAATAGCTGGACCCTCCTCAAAGCAATGTTCCAAACAGAACAAAAAAGCAACCCCAAAGAAAAGCAGCTAGCTAGTTTAATGTTTTCTTACTTTATCAGACACAGTACGGCTGCTATATCTATGTGTCAAAAGAACCCAAAGACACCTTGAACTGTAACAGAATTTGTTGGCATTGCCCACATAGTGGTATTTTGTATCTAAAAGGTATGGTGTCATTCAACTTTATTTCACAATCCCAGTTAAATTTCAAAATGGTAAAGAAATGTGGAGGTGATTGAATTTTATGTAGTTATCTCAAGAGATTTGTACATGAGAATTTGAAAATGAAACACACATTGGAATAGAGACTCCACAGTGTTAAAGTTACCCAGAACATGAACTGTAACCTGAGGAAAGCTGTCGTCACTATGTGGAGAAAATCCGACTGCGCCAGCCTCATAGAAACAGCAATAGGGATGTAAATAGTGTTACTTCAGACTGTTGAAGCCTAGACTCTGAAATTAAGTATCTCAGAAGCAATATACTGACACTGTAGATATTGATATTTTCCTTCTGGTTTTCAGTCTTGTTTTGCACAAACTTTTTCCTGTGAATAGAAATTTTTACTTAGTAACACTATGTATTTACTATGTTTAGTTTTCTTTTTTTATTTTATTAAGATTCAAAACTCATCATTTACTTTTAAACTCTAAAGATATTTGCATGTTGTGAGTAATGTTGTGAAGGTTAATATGAGAACTCTTGAACTATTGTCATACATTGACACACACATACACACACACACACACACACACAAACAAATTTCAATTAACCATCACAACTGTCTGTTGTGATGTGTGTGTGTGTGTCTGAGTCTGTGATTGTGTATGCATGTGTAAAATCTAATTATGAGATGATTGTTATTTTACAAATAATATTTTGGCTTGGACTTATGCTCCATCCTGCAGGCTAACGCACTTTAACTTTTGGTTCTGAGATGTCTATGCTATTTTGAGGGGTTAGGAAGTATTTGGTATGATGGTCATGGCTGCCAAAATTTGTCAATACAAGAGAGTCATTGAAGTTACAGTTATAACCATTTCCGACCAAAGCATCCAGTTTTCTGTTTCTTAAGATGTGAAAAGGGAGGATAGCCATTCAGTCTTCTCTGAACTAATATAACTATGTCTTTCCTCTGTGATGGAATATATCCCATATATTCTCAAACAAAATAAAATTGAATCTCTTAAGTTGCTTTTGTAAGTTTTTTTTTTCAAAAAGAAAAAAGTAAATCACTGATGCATATGGATAGTAATATTATGACCTAAATACATGATTGCAAATAGAGGCCAACAAATTTTTATTCTGCAAACACAGGTCAATTTTATTGTATGGTCTGTGGGTATGTGCAGGAAGCAATAGCAATGAACCTTTAATATTGCCTATAGAAGTTGTTGTAAGTCTACAGAGTACTTATTTAAAAATAAAAATCTGCTTCTGAAATTGAGCTATGTTTATGTGCAGAACTTGTAGCATATTTTGACCCTTGTGAGGAATGGTTTTTCTTTCTTCTCAGCTCCTGAAAGTCTGTATAAACCTGTGATTTTCTAAAATAATCTAAATCATTTTGAAAGTTATAAAAATTAATCTGATCAATAATCCACAAATCTTATGAACTAACGGTACTATTATCACTGAATTTTCTGAGTAACTAAAAGTAATAAAGCATGAGAATTATTAGTATTCTATCCCAAAGGTTTTTTCCCCCAAACCTGAAACCCATTGTATAAAGACCAAATAAAAGATGATATTGCAAGTTAACGGCAAATCATTATAATTTAATGTCTGGAACCAATTGTTCCTGCTTTAGAAGAATTGGCTTATATTCCACTTTGGCCAATGGCAATTGGAATTGTTTTCATATTAGCTGTATACCCAGACTTTGGTTGTTTCATCCCTTGAACTTGGAATTCTGAGACAGCCTTTAAAAGTCATGAGAAGCCTGCCCTGGGAGGTGAAATGTTATCCTCTTCCGACTTAGTTAACTATTCCAGCTTAATACAGAAGCTCATCCAAGCTTGGACAGCTTTTACTGGATTCAGCCAAATGCCTAGCTGAGTTTTCCACTCTTTTCCAATTCACATATAGTAAAACAAAATACAATTATCATTTAAAGCAACAAATTTGGATGAGTTGTAGAGTAAACTGAAATTAACAAAAAATGGTGATCCCCTGAGTTTGTAAGCTTTTTGTAATCTGTCTTGTTGTTGAATTCTAACTTTAAGTCATAGTGAATCGATAAGATACAGAGATTTATTCCAATTATTTTGTGTGTCTTTTAAGATTTTGTTTGTGATCAAATATGTGGTTGATTTTAGAGAAGTCTCCAAGAGGGGATGAGAAGATGTATCCTTGGTTTATGAACTGCATTTCTACCCATTCCATATGGTGGGATTCCTTGCTCAACCTTGATGGGGGGTCGGGGGGAATGTTTGGTTCTACCTCAACTGAATGTGCCAAACTTTGTTGACTCCGCGTTGGAGGCCGTATCCTTTCTGAGGAGTGGATAGAGTGGGTTGGAGAGAGGAGAGAGATGGAGGAGGAAAGGGAGGGGCAACTGTGGTTGATAAGTAAAATAAATAACAAAATAAAATATACAAGCCAAACGAAAATATGTTGAAAATCCCTAAAAAGTGCTCATAGTATAAGTAATCAGATTTATCACATTTATAAAATTGGCCACTCACAATATCAAAATCATTCTATCTTCTGTTGAAAATCCTATGGAGAACTTATGGGTACCTTTATTCAAAACAATATTTTAACATAAATATGTTTAAATAAAGACAGCTCTAAATTTTTGCACAAGTTATTTTCTTTTATTTTTCTATGCTTAAGATATAATATAAATAGATATCTATCTTATTTTTCATCCACAAATCCATTCATATATTCCTGCCTATTATCCTTTTATATTACTGATCTCAACAGGATCAGAATATCTCTGGTGTTTTCTTAAGAGTGTATTAATTCAATGTCAATGAAGAAAAAATTTTCTATTAGATACAAACTATGAAAGTTAATAGGACAGTGCGAACTACAAGAATTTGTGTCAATATCTAATAAATATGTAAAATAAATCAGAGGGGAAAGGAAGAACAAGATTTCATGAACTGGAAGTTAGTTATGTATGAATTTAACCATTTTTTTCAGAACAACACTATCATGACTGTTTCCTAATAAACAACTGTTACGAACTTGGAATTTACCAAGTCCCTAAAGATTGCAAGTCTTTGATGAACAATGACAAAAATGAAGGCAGATATACATATCAGTGGGTAAAAAACACTTTCTCTGAAAACATAAAGACCTGAGTTCAAATCTCCAACAACCCACCAAAATGTTGTGCATATGTATATATGCATGTATTCCTAGCATTTTGAGGACAAAGGTAGGAAGAATGTGACAGCTCATTGAACAGAACAGTCAGGTTCTAATTCAGTCAGAGAGTCTTTTTCTGGGAGCTACGCCAGAGAATAAACACAGGAAGACACTAGTACTCACACAGTCATGCACTTCTACAAATGCATTCACACACACATCAGAGATGTATTTGTAGTTTCCAATCGTGAATTTTCCAAGACATTTTATTAAAATGGTAACCAGTAAAAGGACAAATTCCTGTCACTCTTGTAATTTTCAATTTCCACTTATATGACAGAATTATTCTAGAAAGTATGGGCAACATTAAGAACAAATGTATTTTTTTATGAACAGACTAGGATGTGGAATAGAAGAAAGAGTTGAAATTTTTTAAAAGTTGAATCTATAGATGAAAGTGCTTCATCATGCCCTGAAAATAGAGCACCTACCAAGTTCTCTTGAACTTGTCACAAAAATAATTTCTTAAATTTTAAAGATATGAAACCACATTACTCTAATTGAATGTATGTTCTTACAACAAAGCAATCTGAATGAAAATCATTGTCACATATAATGGGAACTTTATCTTCAAGAAATTTTAGTTAAGCTTCAAATGAGTTGTGATTTAAATAATAAATTACTGTACCATTATCATATAAAGAGCTTCATTGGACATATATCAGAGTCCACAGAAATGACTCCATTCCAACTTGACTAAAGGCCAGAGTTCAGGCCTAGTCTTGGTCCTTCAAGGTTATTGACAAGAGGATGTGACTACTAACAGGATGTCTTTACCTAGTGTGTGGCTACTCGTGTTTTGGGTATTATAGTGGTAATCAGTTTGTTCATTGTACCGTGGTTAAAAAAAAAAAGTCTTTTGCTTTCTTCCCTTGTAGTGGATTGGGGTTTTTGAAGATTATAAGAAATAAAGACTACACCACAGACAGATTCAGTTTTCACTGGGTTGCCCTCCCAACTCTATCCTATGTCTTTGTATTTTTATGTATTTCTGCTTATTCTGCCTAAAATTTCTAATCCATATGCCCCTACCCTGAAACATATGAATCCTTGCAGACCAGCCTCTAACAGACATGTGTGAATAATAATAAAGGACAATACACCCAAACATGAAAATATGTATGTATATATTATACAGGAATGCATATATGTTCTAATACATTCTATTCTACATAATTGCTTTTCATAGCATATCTTCATTTTGTGAATTAATTTTCTTCAAATTTTAAATTTTCTCCAAAAGAGAAAAAAGAGGTTCACAAGTTGAGGAAGCACACTGTTAAACATGCCACTCCTTCGAACACGCACGCCCATGCATGCACACCACCTGCGCACACACACGGAGGAAGGGAAGGGATGGAGGGGGCAAAAAAACACTGCCTAAAAAACAAGCAGGAATTAGATTTTGTTCATGGATCTACTATCTTAGACAACCTTATTTCTAGAGGTTAGTTGCTGGGTTCTCCATTGGTCTTGCTTCATATTTTATACCTTCATTTTTTTTTAATCACTTCTATCACAAAGAGCTAATGAACTTTCAAATTTTAGTGCAGCATGTGACTTATCCACCATTCACTTGCTATATTGGGAAGCAGCAAAGTCTTTGTTCTTGGTACATAAGCAACAGGAATCATAATAATCCAATTAAAACTTTGAGGTTAAATTACTGTCATAAGTAGAGGTTACAAAATAGTGCCTTTAACAGATCCTGAATGTACATTAGATTTGGACTCATATGAAACCTCAAATGAAGAGTACCAACATGCACAAGCCTAAATTAGTTGGCTATGCCACATATTGGTATTGTCAGTCATCTTGAACTGACATTTTCTAGTTTGTAGCTGACAGAAAACCAGAATTGACCTCAATCTGTTGGTTTGAAGAAACCACAGACCATGAAAACGCCAGCTGGTGCTGATCTGAACGAATGAATGCAATGGAGATGTGCAATCTCATTTCATATTTAATTGGGTACTTTGGCCATATGTAGAAGAAACAGTTCCATTAAGTTTTCAACAGCAACTAAGGAGAGAAAGAGAGACAGAACCAAAGGACTGATGTTTTCAAGGAAGTGACACTTCAAATCTCAACCTCAATAAAAAATAACAACTGCAACAAAACTCACCTTCAGGATAGTTTTTCCTCCTTCTCTACAAAAACGTATCCCAACAGCTCCCATAAGTACTAGAACTACAGAAGAGACTGATTTTCTGAGTTCTCTACCTATAATATGCTTTCTCTTATTAACACTTCTAAAAATGACTATTTTATGGATCTGACATTATATGAATACAGTCATAATAAATATAAAGATATGCTATATTAAAATTATGTGCATACACAGTCTTTCCCCAATTATGGGAACATTGAGTTCATTTGAATTTGAAGCAGATATTAAGGGACAAACGATCATATACTGTATACCATGTGAAAACATTGGAAAGGGATATTTCTGTGCTGAGTGAAAGAACAAGGATACACAATATTGCATTTTATGATTGAGAATGGTATTCATGCATTCTAAAATGTATAATGTTTCTTTTGAGGAATATTCCATTTTGTGTTGTTTACCACAGTTAACTGAAGTTGCAGAGAAAGTTAAAGGAGAGAGTCAGCCCATCAGTGGAACTACGGCAGTTCCCTGGGTGCATTTGGTAGATCCAGATAGATATTCAGGGTGGACTTTGAAATAGTTTTTATTTATAAAACAAAGCTTGTCCCATTATTTAATTTTTTATTTCATAATTACGAAGACATCTATTAGTCTGTAATTGTCCGAGAGAGGTATATTAGCCAGCCTTCCATGAATATACCAATTTAAAAATATAATCAGTATATAAAATACAGACTTATTTTGTTTAATGGTTATAGAAGTTCCTGTTCAGGATGAGCCAGCCTATTTCCTTCTAGGGCTAAGATGATAAAAACACATCATGTCAGAAACAGGTAGAAAAATTAATGACTCACCTCATGTCCTGGAAGGGGTACAGAAAACAATGAGATTAGGGTTCAACAAACTTCACCAAAGGCCTATTCCCAATGTCGTGGATATTAACAGTAGGTGCTACCTCCTAAAGTTTTCAATCATTGTTTAATAATCCCAAGCTTGCAAACAATTATTCACTGTATGCAGTGGATCTTTGGCGGAATATACAAACGTAAGTCATAATACTTCTATTGCTGCTCCCCAAAAAACAAACAAACCAACAAACAAAACGAGTGTCCATCTCACAGAACTGCTCTCCAAATAAAATCAATATCCATCTCACAACAACACATTCATTTGGTACGCAAAGACACCACAATCCTATGTGTTTATGCACTGCACAATTGTCCAAATATAAAGCCTCCATAGACTTAATTCAAATTCAACTAGAAGAACTTATGATAGCAAAAAGGAAAGCTCCAGGTTCATAAACTCTAATAGTGGGACATTCACAGAGGAAATGTATTAATTTTTGAAGAAAAAGAACAAGTAATGATGAGATCCAGCAATACAAAATACAGTGGGGTAAACACTATATAATAATTTGATTCAGCTCTTTGGCATTGTGGCAGGGGTGAAGATTACTACAAAGGAAGATTACTACACTGTGACAAGTCTGCATACCTGCCAACTACTTATGAGACTTTGACTATGCATCAGTGTTGTTTGCAATCTACATTGTCACACTATTACACTGCCTCTGAGTGACACAGTTTTTAAAGAAAGCTCTTTGAAACAAAAGTTCACTTCTATACCTTTATTTCTATTATTAGAATAGTCTAATAGATTCCCTAGATGACTTTGAGGTGTCTTTTCTATAATCTTTGACATCCTTTCAGTCATGTTAAAAAGTTCATTTTATTGGTGAAAAAATTTCATGGTTCTCTTCTTTTCTGGATAAGTGTCAAATACTTCAAGTATTTTGGATTCCTTCCCAACTGGAATCCCACAGTAAATTCAGCTAATAATAGCCAGTAATAAACATGCCATAAATTAGGTGCTTGGAATTTTAGAAAATTTTCTTTTACAGATAAAACTAATTTCACACATTCAAGCCTGAAACCCTATAAGTTTCAGGACATGTACAAAATACATGCAGCTTCTGTTTATAAGGACACAACCTTAGATCTATTACCAATAGAATTTTCATTTCTATATGATATTTCATCAGTATAGCGTTGCTATTAGCAAGCACACTTCTAACCCTCTACAAGAATAATCTCTTAAGTCTTGTTCATAGGATCCACTTTTAGGCAGTTAGCTTCTCTAAACTTCCCAAATTTTCCCAGCAAATAAATTCCAAAGTATTTTTCCACATTGTCTTGGGCACAACACTGTGTAAGTCTCAATTCTTCCTGCAAGTTTATTTTATTTGTTTTGATTTTTCTTGTCTGTTTATTTACTGTACTGGCAAATTCTATGATATCTGTTTAGATATCATAGAAAATACACTTATAAAAGGAAAGTATTTATTTGGATTCATGATTTCTGAGATTCTATTCCGTGATCCATGTTTCTACTTTTTTAAGTCCTTGAAGAGCCTGTACCCCTGAATAAGAGTACATGACAAAGGCACTCACCTGGATATAAAGGAATTGTATAGATAGGTACTGATGCATATGCAAGGTAATATATTTTATGATATGAAACTTTGAACTAGGTTTCAACTTCCAAAATGTTTACCCTGACTTAGTAGTACTAAGCGTATAGTCAATTTTTTTTGCAGATTGTGGTTGGCTTAACATACAATAAGAACTCTAGCAAAAATTAATAAATTCCATGGGCCAGAAAATTAATTGAGTACATCTTTTTGTAACTTCATTTTATAAAGTAGTATATTATTTAATACAAAATACAGACTAGTGTGGACTGCATGTATTATGGTCATAATTGACAATAAAACAGAGAGCCACCTCCTATATCCATGAACACTCAACCATGATATTTGTAGAGAATCATATTATTTGTCTCTAGAAAATGAAAATGTGACTTTTACAAGGCATTGTCAAGGAGCCTGAGCCTAAAAACTTATAATTAACAGTTAATAGCCACACTTTAGCTTGAAATGGACGGACAGTTAAATTCATTTATGCACTTCACCAGCCTAAAATTTTGAATCATTGTAATTGAATTCAAATTTCCACTACTTAAAATTCCTATGATCATATTCTCTTTTACAAATTAGCTAATATTACTACTAATGCTATTTTCAGTTTGTGGACAGAATATTTTGATCTTGAAGAATGGATTTTCAAACATTACTTTTCTCACATTTATTTATAATTTCAGCATCTTATTCATCTGTATAACTAAAAATATTTTGACAAATATTTTTTTCCTTGTTTAACCTCAAGTTCTCTTGTATGAGAGCAGTTTAACAAAAGTATTTTGTTACTGAAATTTAATCTTGTCAATATTATTTTCATGTGAAGCTATTTAAAAATTTCACTCATCAGTTTATATGTAGATCCTTATAGTAAAAAAGTTAAAATGTTTTTCCAATTATATATTAATAAAGTAATAAAACTTGACTTCACATTTTAAAGTAAAATAAAAAATACATCTGACTAGATAGTGGTTAATAGTCTAATGTGATAGTCAAAGTTGAAAAATACACAAACTAGTTCTTTAATGGTTAAAATTGTCTTGTTTTCATAACTCTGCTTTTTATTCTAGATAACCCAACTCACAAGAAAATGTATTATTTTGTCTTGTGTCTTAGTCAGAACCCTTTGCTTTGAACTATGAGAATTTCATTGTGCACATGGTAATGATATGCTTATAAACAAGACTCTATAAAAGAGTAAAGGCATTATTATCCAGAGATGATTGCAGTATTTCAATCAATGTTTCCAGGATGATCTCTGTAGAAAGAAATTACTATCCCAGTCTCACAGCCATTCAGTCCCTCATGACCCATAGAGGCTTAGATTAATTATCAATTGTTTGGCCTATTGTTCAGGCTTATTCCTAACTACCTCTTGCAACTTAAATTAATCCATAATTCTCATCTATGTTTAGCCATGTGACTTCATACATTTTCTCAGTAAGGCATTCTCATCTTTCTTCGGTATGACAACTGTACTTCTGCCATTCTTCTTCCCAGAATTCTCTTAGTCTGGTTGCCCCCCTATACTTCCTGCCTGGCTACAGGTCAATCAGCATTTTATTAAGCCAATACAAGAGACAAATCTTTACAGTGTATAAGAGAATTATCCCATAAAATGAGAATTCCAATGTGAACCTCATAATAATATGCCTACAAATAGGAATCTATAAAAAAGGAAAGGCAGATCTTTTCAGTGCTGATTACATCATTTCATTTCAATCCAAGTTTCTAGGATAATTTTTTTTATTGTTCACTTATTTCTTTTTAAATATTTTAAAGTAGAATCATAAAAAGCTTATATTTTTATTTTATTTTGTTGTATAGCTGTTAGGGGTGTTTTTATGTCTGTGCACTCTGTGTATATATATGCGGTATATGCAGGGATTAAAACAAAGAGTCAAATTCTCTGAAACTAGACTCACAAATATTTCTAAATTGCTTTTTGGGTGCTAGAAACTGAATCTGTGTCCTCTTTAAATGCAACAAATGATTTTAACTACTGATCTTCACTTCAGATTTTACATTTTAAAATTACATTTATTCATAAATTTAGGTGTTTATGTGATGTGTGTGTGTGTGTGCGTGCACGTGTGTGTGTTTGTGATATCAGGCTTGGTGGCAAGTAGTTTTACTCTCTATTTCCCGAATCATCTAAAAAAAATCCCTCTTATTTCTTTCTTACTGGATTTCCAGTGATAACTATTTTCCTTATTAACTAAAATTTCAAAGTGAATTCTGGAATGTTGTATATTTAAAACACATAGCTTTATTAACAGAAGATTATTATTGTACTACAGTAACAATAATATCATAGCTAAGCCTTGTAGTGTACAGCTGATAAACCTATCACGGGTGGATTTTCCATGTTTCAGTAGAAAGTGTGTCCATTTTGTTTTGTTTTGTTTTATTTTTGTTTTGTTTTTCAAGACAAGATTTCTCTGTGTTGCTTTATAGCCAGTCCTGGAACTAGCTCTTCTAGACCAGCCTGGCCTCAATTTCACAAAATCCACCTGCCTCTGTCTCCCAAGTGCTGCTATTAAAGGCATGTGCCACCACCGCCCAGTGAGAGCATGTCCATACTATCACCACTGTTAAACTTAGTAGTTTTCAAAATAAAAAATAAAACTAAGAAGACAGGAAATTGGGAGGAATATAGCCAATATTGAGGTCAGGAAATAAGAACATAGATATGATCATATATCAAAAGATACAAGTATGGAATTCTCCAGAATAATCAGCAATTATTTTACAAAGAGTAAAATGAAATTAAAATCTACATGCCTACTCTACTCACTTTTAAAGACAGCAAAGGATGCAAAGAATTAAGGAAACCCACGAGACAGATTCAATCTTCCTTTGCTTAATCATTTAGAAGATTAAGAAAACAATTTAGAAACAGAAATTTCAAGGGATTTTTACAGATCAAAACTAAGAAAAATACTTCCAAAATTTCCTTCTTAATAGGTATCTTTTCTTTTTCTTCAAAGAACAAGATCCAAAGTGGATGTTTTCTGTGCAGAATTCAATCTCTCAGAGGTGGCTAATCAATACAAAAATACAGAAACCATACTTTTCAAAATGGATCTAACACAGGAACAAGACTTGGGTTAGTATCAGACTCCAATGACTTCTCTGTTCATTTTTAAAGTAATATAAAAGGATTTCAAGTCTAGCAATGGAAGTAGAGATGAACTATAAAATTTTTTCTCACCTGCTGCTAACATACTTTCTTGCATTTATTTTCTGTAAAGAATAGTTGATATTCTGGAAAAGGTCTTTATAAAAGTTAATTCATGAACTGGTCTACCTGAAATTTATATCAGTTATTACTTACATGATGCTTCATAAATACTTTCTTTGTCTTTACCTAAGAATGTATGTGGTTAGTTGAACTACATAACACATTTAAGAGTCTTTTACTTAATTTAACTTCTTAATTTTTAAAAAAATTATTTGAAGTACTGTGTTTGTATCATGTTCAACATTCCATCTCCCTTTCTAGGTCCTCCTGGGCCCTACATCTACTGCTTCTCTAATATCATGACCTCTTTTTCTTTATTTATTAGAATGTGTGTAATCATATATGTGTGTGTATGTGTGTTTATATGTGTGTGCTTGTCTGTGTGTTAGAGGTTGCCCCAGAGTTATCTGAACAGAAGGCTTATTCCTGGAGAAGATTAATTCTCCATCTCTCAGCAGCCATTACTTGATTGTAGCTCTTCATCTAAGTTGGGGGGAGGGTTATTGAGATTTTTTACATGGAATAGCAACAGATGTTACTATGCAGGGTTGATTAGGTGACTGTCGTAGTCAGTGTTCACCACATTCAGGGACACTGCATTCAACTCCCTAACTTTCATGAGATAAGAGCTATATCATAACACAAAATGCATCTAGTTGAGCTTCAAAAGTTCCCATGGTCTATCACAGTCTCAATACTGCTCAAACACCCAAAGTTCAAATGCTTTCAGAGGCTTAAGATAACCTCTTAACATTAATCCCTGTAAAATAGAAGTCAAAAAGCACACCACATTCTTCCAACATAAGCTGGCACAAGATATTTATTATCATTACAAAACATATGGAAGGGATCATAGCGAGGAAATCCAGGACCAAAGCAAGACTGAAAACCAGCTGGGCCAACTCCAAACCATGCACCTCCATGTTTGATGTCAGAGAGCTCTTCTAATTCCCAACTCTTTACTACTTTGATAACTACAACATATTTCTCTCTTAGGTTTTCTTCCACCCTATTAATAGCTCCCGTTGGTAGGTATCCCACAACTCTGGAAGAGCCAACATCTTGGGGGCTTTAATGAAATTCTGGTTTCACCTTCTCCGCTTTACACTGTGTGGCCTCTCTGGGCTTCCTGGCAGGCACTTCTCTGACATATGCTTTGCCTAAGCATTTTTGTTTACCCATGGAGGGTGATTCCACATATTCTTTCTTGTATACTTGTCTTGAAAGCCAAAAATACTAGCAGACGTTGCCCAGTTTTTCTGCTTGCTGAAACTGGAACTAGACCCACTGCTCAAACACATCTTGATCAGCTTTCTCCTTCTGATGGTTTCTTTAACTGCTGAAGCTTTTCTGTAATTCCTTTTTATAAGCTGAAAGCTTAGCCTTGTGGGGTCTTGCCTGGAGGGCACTACTCCCTGTACTCCATTTAGCACTGGGCTTTTCTTTCAAGTTTTTATCTCCCTGAGCATTGGACTTAGCTCCATTACACTTTCCAGTGTTCCTTTCCCCCCTCAAACTATACATTTTGTAGTTTTCTTGCTCACCTTGCTCCTTTTCATTATAGATCTGCATAAAAGTGGCCACTAATAACCATGTGACACAGTAATACTAGGTTGTCAATAATTTCCTCTGACAACCCTATTAATCCCAAACCCTTTCATTTAGCCTCAGTCAGATCCTTTGAACAAGAGCAGAAAGCTACCACATTCTTCACCAAAATATCACAAGCATTATCTCTAGGCCACTAAAACACTTCCTTGAAACCTCTTCATCTGGGCTGTCTTAAGTCTGCATTGCTCCCAGCACTGTTTTCCATGGTCCTACTAGGATGGACTGTTGTGCCCCACTTATAAACATTGAAAAATCTTTCCTAATCCAAAGTACATATTCTATCTATCAAGAAGAGGCTGATCATGACTTTCACAGCAATACCCTGTTTTTTGCCTGGTGTCATCCTCTGTTTTAGTCAGTGTTTTATTATTGTGAAAAGACACCATGACAACAACACCATTTGTAAAAGAAGACATTAAATTGGGGATTGGTTATAATTTCAGAGATTTAGTCCATTTTCATAATGGTTGGGGAGCATGGCATCATGTAAACAAACATGCTGCTGGAGAAGTAGCTGAGAGTTCTTCACCCAGATCCACAGGCAGCTGGAGGAGAACAACACTGGGAATGGCTTTGATTTTTGAAATCACAAACTCCATCCCCTGTGGCACACTTCCTCCAACATGGACACACCTCCTAAACTCTCTCAAATAGTGCCACTCCATAATGACCAAGCATTCAAATTTATGAGCCTGTGAAGATCATTCTCATTTAACCACAGCAGCATGGATACAGTTTCTCTGATATATATATATATATATATATATATATATATATATATATATATATATATATAATTGACATTATATGACAGCAGGCATCCTGGGCTTCTGGCTCTTACTATCATTATGCCCCCCTCATCCTTCCTTGAATGTTCCCCTATGTTTAAGATGCATCTGTTTGTGTTATAAACTCCATGGTGAGTGGTTCTCTGCATTCTGTTTCATCATATATTTCTATAATAGTCTCCATCAGGCATGAGAAGTTTCTTTAATAAAGTTTCTTTAATAAAGAATGATAGCCACGCTTACTCCTGGGAATTAAGATAAAGATTTAGAATACAGGTAGAAAATACACTTTGTTAGGAAAGTGCCTAGGTAGTTCTCTTCTGGACACCATGCATTCTCCAGCCACAGGTACTTTGTTATGTTCACAGTACCAAGTACCAGTCTCCTTCTATTGAGGGAACTTTAAGTCTACTTCCACAGTTGTTGGTTATCCCTAAGATAAATGTACCATCTTTCAACATGTGGATTATGCTGGTGTACTCTTCATTGTTATTGTTAAAAGGCTTTAAAACTGAGCCAGATTATGGATTGCTGTTTTTTCTGTGTTGCTTGCATCACAGATTCTGATACTCTCAGAAATGGTCTTCATGGAGGTGACTTTCACACTGGCTCCAGCATTATTTTTCTGAAACTTCTGCCTGAAGCATGTGACCTCTCCAGCAAAATGGGTATTAAGTTCTGTATAAAAGTGAAGAAGCTAAGCAGAAACTGACATGCATTAATGATTTTCTATCTGTTAGACTGTGTTTGCAGTGTCACCGGTTCCTTCAAACTGCTGCTTCTGTGAATTTTCTGCCATGGTGATGACAGACTGTAATGAGGAATTGTGTGTTAAATTAACCCCTTCTCCCCTGTGGTATTTTTTTTTTCTAAATTCACTATCAGAAACAAACTTCAGGAAGCAAAACCATGAGAGGATTTAAAATCAAGAAGTGGGATAATGGCTGTGATAAATTTAGTCAGGAAGTCTTTACTCTTTCAGGAATTTTGCTTCTGTCTTTTGGAGGTATATGGGAGACTTTATCACCTTGGCCAGGAAACCTATTAAGTGTTGTAAGAGTTTAGTGGAATGAGGTAGAAGATTTGAAGAGAAGAAATACTGAGTGAAGGAGACAGTAGAGGACCACCTCACAAAGTCTAAAAGGAGATTATTACGGACTGTGTCAGGATTTGGGGTAGAAGTCATTCTTGTGAAATTTTAGCCAAGAATATAGTTCCATTCTGTCTTCGTTTTGGGATCCCGAGACAAGCTGTCTTGAGGGATGATAGACATGTTTATTTGACACCGGAGATTTCAAGGCATGAGAACATACAGGCTGCAACTTAGAAAGTAGCCAGGGTAATTAGTTAGATCAGCATCAGACTTTCCTTGCTCTGTTAGAACAATAGCATGGATATCAGAAAGGAAACTTCTATCCAGTAGAGTTTGTATAGTGTGATGATCCTGATTTATTTTAAAAAATGGAAGTCTAAACAGAGGAGTTTCCCTGGCACTACAAAGCAAATATCTTCTTATCTATAATAACATTTTTCCAGGTACACTATCCCTAAGTTAATATAATTGTAATTCAAAGGGGAGGGGCTGAATCTTGTAGTAACAATAAGATTCAATACTGCCACCCATGTTATAGTTAAACGGAAAGCTACAAGACCAGTACTAAGGTAGAGCAGCTGAGGCCAGGTGTTATGCAGTAAGCAGCATTGGAGTCCCTGTGAAGGTAAAAAGACCCTTCTGCTGTGGAGATCTCAGAATATTGGAAATGACAAGACCATGGAATACCTTCGCTAGGGGCTGCCAGCATACAGAATGGAACCATCCTAAGATAGCAGCTGTGTACTCTGTAAGTGGAAAACCTGGAGGATTTTGGACAACCTACTCCATTTGGAGCCCTTTCAATTTCATCAGAAGCCCCAGACACAAGACATGGAGCTGCGAAATTTGCTGTTTTCTAAACCGGATTTGTGTTTGCTTTATCACTGTCTTTGACGCTCCTAAATTTCTGTTTTGAAATAAGAATGTTTATTCTGTGTCATTTTTGTTTATTTATTCAGAGTATTTATCTTTGGTTCTGTAGGAGCTCACAGTTATAAGAATATTGGACTTTTAAGGTGTTGAAATTTTATTTTAAAAAATATTTCTTTTACTTTTGAGATTATAATTTTGTTGCATCATTTTCACATTCCCTTTCCTTCTTCTAAACCCACCCACATTCTCCAACTTTCTCCTGTTCAAATTCATGGTCTTTTATTATCATTATTATTGTTATTACTATTATTGTAATAGTTGTTGTTAGAGTCTATTGACTTACACTGGGCTATATTTTATATACATATATATATAATATATTTTAAAGATAGATATGAGACTTTGAGGGTAAGAGATAGAAAGTTATGGCTTAAAGTGATATGTTTTTGTGTCAGGTCGACAAATGGTAGAGCAATAATGGTAAGTTTTATTAATTAATGACACTCAAAAATCCCCTAAACTGGAGTCTCAATAAAGCATTTTCTAGGCAAGGGTGGCCATTGAGCATGTCTGAGGAGGTGAATTTTTCAGATGTCCTTTAATTTTTGTTTTATTTGTTTGTTTTTTCCGGCCAAATAAAATTTAGTGACTATGCCATGTTCTCTGTTGTTTGCGTGCCTAACAGCGACTGCAACAAGGTAAGAGTCCACTCCAAAACTATTAAAATCCCACACTGTTCAAAAATCGCTATTATCCACACCCGCATCTTTGCCCTCATTCCCATCATCATTATATCAACTCGCGAAAGAAGTTAATTTGCACTTGTCTTTCCATATTTTATTATTTTACCGCCTTGTTTTGACTATTGATCTTTGAAATTTAGAAGAAATTAAAAAATGTGTCTTGTTCCTTTGATTTTTGAAAACTTCCAAAGTTTCTCCAATGCATAACTATCAACATTAAAGTAACTATTTTATAAATAAATAATCCTCATTAATTTAACTTACTTCACTGTCAAGCTACTTTCCACATTCTTTTTGCTGTTTTCTCTTCTTTTGAAAATTCTTCTCTCATAAATTATATTTTGACCACTGTATATTATATACCAATTATTAGTTCCTCTTCCCTTCCCTTGCCCCAGTCTCCCTGACTCACTTCCTGTCTCCTACAGATCCATCCTCCCCAAGATCCAGCCAATTCTGCCTCCACTCAGAAAAGAGCAGGCCTCACATAAATATCTACAGCATAAGAAGCTACAATAAGACCAGGCTCGTACAATCACATGAAGGCTGGATGAGGTAATCCAGTTGGGGGAAAGGGTCACACAAGTATTCAAGAGTCAAAAACAGCTCCCACTTCCATTGTTAGGAGTTCCACAATCACACCAAACTACTCAGTTCTAAGGTATATGCAAAAAATCTAGGTTAGACACCTATGGGCTCCCTGATTCCTGAGAGACTCTATAAGTCCAGTCATTTAATTCTGTGGGCCATGTTTTCAGCATCCCCTGAAATGCTTCCCCATATAAAGTCATTTCTTCCAGTATTATCTCTCTCCTTCCCCTCCATCTGATCCCTCCTGTTCCTAACCCCTTTCCCAGTATACCCACGAAATCTATTCTATTCCTTTTTCTCAGTGAGATGATTGTGTTCTGCTTTAAACCCTCCAGGCTACTTAGCCTCTCTGAGTCTGTGGATTGTAACATGATTATCTATTACTTCATGACTAACATTCACTTATAAATGGGTTCATGCCCTATTTTTCTTTCTGTGTCTGAGTTACCACACTATGGATGATGTTTTTTTTTTTCTGGTTCCACTCATTTCCTGAAAATTTCATGATATCTTTGTTTTTAACAGTTGAATAGTATTCCATTATGTAGATGTTTCAAATATTCTTTATCCAATCTTTTGTTGAGGGACATTTAGGCTGTTTACAGTTTCTGATATTATGAATAAAGATGTAATATACATAACTGAGTAAGTGCCTTGTGATAGGATGAAGTGTCTTTTTAACATAGGCCCAGGAATGTTATAGCTGGGTATTAAGGCAGATTGACCCCAATTTTCTAAGAAGTTGCTATATTGGTTTCCAAAGTGACTGGACAAGTTTGCACTTCCACTAGCAATGGAGGAATTCCACATCCCCTTATTCCACATTCTCACCAACATGTGCTTTCTTTTCTTAACACTAGTATTTCATGTTAGTTTCCTAAGGGGTCTGAATTTTATTTCAGATTATTCATTTTTTACTTTATCCTAGGAACTTTTTACCTGTTTTCCCCCTCTCTCATCTGTACACACACACACACACACACACACACACACACACACATATATATATATATATATACACATATATATTACATGTGTCTCAGGATTGTTTTTGAAATATGTTTAGCTTTACCCTTCAATAGTTCATTATGCATTAAACCATCTAGACATTGCTGTACTAATCTGCATCTGGGAAATTATTCAGTACAATGGGTCAGAGTAATAGGAACTCTTTCTGAATTTCCAATTGTTATATGCATGCCATCTAGAGGAGTGTAAAGGAGACATAACAAGGACAAAACTGTGAAATAACACAGTGAAAGGAAGCAATACTTTCTTCTCACAATATTGCACATAGCTCCTCTAAACTTGAAAATAAAGAGGAACTTTACTAGGAATATATCATCTGGCCTTGCCTTTTGAATTAAGGACTTCCCTATATTTTTTTAAAAAGTGTTTTTTACTTCTCAGGATAAGAAGAGGAAGAAAACGTACCAATACCCCAGACCAGAATTAGCTGCAAGTTGTGTGAAGGCACTGTGGTATTCTGTTGTGCTCTGTGGTTTTTAGAATGGATCAGAAAGCAAGTTAACATGAATACATAATTTGAGAGATTACAAGTCTAAAAAAACCTGAAAGAAGCGGAAAGAAATCCCAGCATGCCCACAATGTTTTGTGTACATAAATGACCATGACGTTATGGTAACAGTGGAAGTGTTCATTAAATTACCATAACTATGAAGTACATAATGTACTTAAATAAAAAGACTTATTCTCCAAAGATTATTCAATGATATTGTTCAATGGCCTAAAAATAAGCATATTAGAGAAATTTATCTCAATAATAATAATAAATAAAAATAATGTGCTATTTTTTTCCTTTTGCTGAATGAAGATTCAGATTTGTCTTTTAGGTAAAATGCTCACTCACTACAAATACTTATAATATTTCTTGTTTACCAAATAAGATATTAAAATGACAGAATATAACATGTTGTTTACATTCATTATATCTAGGTAATACTGTTTATTCAAAACAAGTTCTACAATCTTTCCTGCTTACAATATGTACTGGAGTAAAGGTAGCACAAAAATTGACTGGCCACTTGCACAATTTTGAGACTCATGCCATGAGAGTAAGCTTACCCCAATAATGCCAGGGTCCAGGGGCTGAATAGCTCAGATTCCTAGGACAGAACCAAACATGACACAAAACTGTCAAAATAAATAAATAAATAAATAAAACCTCTATGTCATGATGCCTAATGATATTCTGCTGTACTCATATATGGTTGCCAGGCCAGCTGTCATCAGAGAGGGTTCATCAAGAGATTATTGAAACACATGCAGAGACCCACAGTCAAACATTAGTTGGAGTTTGAGAAATACTGCTAAAGAGAGGGGAGAAAGGATTTTATAAACCAAAGAAATCAAGGACACCAAAGCAAAACCATAGAATCTGCTAACCTGGGCTCATAGAATCTCAGAGAGACTGAGACAGCTAGGGACTATGCCTGAAACTAACTTGGGCACTCTGCATATACGTTACAGTTGTATAGTTCATTCTTGTGAAACTCCTAACAGTGGGAGCCAGGACTGTTTCTGATTCTTTTGCAGTCTTTTGAGATCCTATTCTTCCTACTGGGTCACCTTGTCTAGCTTTAATAGGAATGTGGGAGGGTGGGGAGTGCAGGGAAGGTGGTTCTTAGACTTACTGCAACTCTGCCAAGTTTTGTTCATATACACAGGAGGCCTGCCACTGTCTGATTAGAAATGAAGAAGGACTGGATAGGAAACAGAGAGGATGTGGGGAGACGGACTGAGAGTATAAGAGGGAGGGAAAACTGCAGTTGGGATGTGGAACAAAGTTATAAAAGAGAAAATAAAAACAAAACAAAGATAAAAGTAGCTTTGGAGAATATCACTGGTGGCAATCTGTTTAAATATGAAATGTTTTTAGCTGCTACATGTACTATAATCATAATTGATAAAATATTTTAGATACATATTTTCAAATGACAAAATTCTGACTTTGTGGGAACACTGAAAAATAATGCTTAATTGTGTGGCAATAAAATAATAAAACATGAATAAATTCACTGTTTCCTATATCTGAATGATTAAATTAATAGGTCATGAGGAATGACAAGTCTGACGGGAATACGTCCACACTTCTATGCAATTTTAAGGATGTCAGTATTCTTTTTTAAAAATATTAATTTGTTATAAAAAATGTATTTCAATACTTTCTCCCATCTGGTGATACTGGGGAGGTTTGGAGGTGTGATCTCAAAGGAGGAAATAAATGACTGATGGGCTTTGAATATGTATAGGCTCTCCTAACTCTCCACTTGCTCTCTGTTCTTGATGCCTATAGTAAAATGTGTGAGCTCTCTGTTTCCTGTTCTTACCATTCATTCCTGCTGCTGGTTGCTATGTGTCTCAGCCTAATGCACCCTTATATTCCTGTAATGTATAAACAAAATAAACTCTTTTTTTCTTTAAAAAAATGTTATATGCTGGAAAATTTGTGACTGCGTTGATAACAATCTGACCAACAATTTTATGTTTCAAGTTTTGCCCCAAAAGAAGACTGGAGTTGGGTAGATCTGTTCGCTCACTATTTTTTTTCTATGAGACCATGTTACACAGAATTTTCTTTTGGATATTAATTTACTCTTCAAATATTGGAATGAAAATATACACAATGTATGAGAGGCCAGACATTTTCATCTGAATAAATTATACCACCATTGCATATTTAGTTTTACAGCTAATAATCTGTGACAATCAAATCAACTTTCAGATAGTGAGTTCTTTTAACAATCTGTTTAAGGCACTTTGAGAAACGCAAATCTGAGTTCTCTTATCTTTTCATTCTCTCACTCTCTACATGTGGGTGTGCGTGCGCACACATGTGCACATATGCATTTATTTCTCCAATTGTTTAAAGGAGTAAAAAATATTAAAGAAAAAGAGTACTCTTCATTTGCACAATGATGTATGTTAAATACTTACAATGTTCAATAGTGTTCTAACTTATGGAAAAAAGATAAGGTATCACCCCATCTTCAAGCAACCATGATCCTGTGAAGAGCCACAAGTACCCAACCATTGATCAGTGTCTTCAAGTCCTCACAAAGGGTTTTAAAATGATTTATGTGTTTTCTGAAACCACTTCTCTATCTAAATGAGGAAAAACCAAAGTGCCATAACAAAATTTCCTGTTTGTCCTCATGCTCACTCACATGAGACTCTGTTACTGGCCTTTGCTATGGTTGAGTGCCAAGCTACAATTTTGACGTTACTCATATTCTCAAAAGTATGTTACTATTCAAAGAATCTATATACATGTGTATAACATGCATATAAATGTATATATATATATATATTTTTTTTTTCAGGGATCCTTAATCTACCTACATAATTTCAGCTCAGATTCCCATTTTCAAAACTGGGTACCTGTCTCATAAAATTTGATATGTTGCAACATGGTCTGGTTGATTGAATTTATTCTGTAAAAAAAGAGTTTAAGGCCACTGGATGCTTCAGTTAATCCAATTGTATACTAACTACGTTTATAGAAAATAAAGTTTGAATGATTTGAATTCAACTCTAGAGAAGCTTCTAAACCTCATTGTGGATTTAATAATCTTCTTTTACTTTTATGTAAATATACAGGTGCTATGAAAATAATTGTGTTACTTTGTACTTATATCACTTCTATTAATAGAATATAAGAATCATTGATATTAATGGCAGATAAAATTTGAGAACACACTGAATGAGAATTGTTGAAAACTTGTGGATATAACATGAAAGAAATTGAGAAAAATTGTTAATATCTCAGAGAGTTTGAAATTTAAAGCAATCCACCAGCTACAAAAGATTATTTTAAAAGATTACAGAAAAATGTGTGTAGTAGGATTCCAATTTACAAATGGTTGGCATTTAGTTACATGCAGTTTTAAAGGAAATAATTTATTTCACATTATTTTACAAGTGCTTTAATGTTGCCAGAAAACAGTCGACAAGTTTCAAATATGTTGGTACATTATCTAGTGTTTGGGTAACCAACTTAATCGAAATTAGCATAGACCATAAGGTAACACGTAGGATTGAATTTCTTTACAAATGTCCTCAACATTCATGCATACTACTTCTCAGTCTCTTGTACATTTGGTGGCTTTTAATGTATTTCCTTAGTAATTTCTTGTGGGTTTTTCCCCAATTCTTTTTATTTGCTTTCCATAACTGTTCTGTCAGTTTGTAACATTAATTTGATGTCTGATCATTGCTTAAAGTTCTCACTTTCTGAAGCCCAAAAAGTTTTTGGCAAATTACATCAAGAAAATAATCAAATTTTCCCCAAATATTCAACAAAAGCAGCCTGCAAGCAACTAAACTAGGCATATTTCTTATTTATAGAACAACTCATAATACAGTGTGTTATTTTTATTAAATTTTAACTTCTCTAAATACTAGAATAGTCCAATATATTAAATGTTGATATTTATTGCTCTATTTAGGATTTTTTTACATAATCTTATAATTTAATTACCAGTGTTCATAGTCTATTAGGTTATGAATTGAAGGAATTTTGTAATTGGTCTATTATTTCTTAAAAATTATAACATATTCTTGGGAACTGGAGGAATGGCTCAGTGTTTAAGAGCACTTATGCTCTTTTCAAGACCCTAGGGTGATGTGGGATTCCTCTCTTTATGCTGTGAATATCATTGGTTAATAAAGAAACTACTTTGGGCCTATCTTCTATAGGGGAACAGAGCTAGGTGGGAAAAAATAAACCGAACACTGGGGAAAAGTAGGCAGATTCAGGGAGAAGACATGGAGCCACTGCTGTAGACAGATGTGCTGAAACTTTGCTGGTAGGCCACGACCTTGTTGTGGTACACAGATTAATGGAGATGGGTTAAATTAAGATGTAAGAGTTAACCAATAAGAAGAAAAGGCTAATGAGTCAAGCCGTGATATAAATAGTACAGTTTCTGTGTGATTATTCCAGGAACTAACTAGCAGCCTCCTCACTACACTGGGTTAGACTCTAGTACCAACGTGGCAACTCACAACCCTCTTTTAGGCTCCATGGACACCAAACACACATGGCACATATCTAGCTAAATACACACTGAAATTAAAATAAGACTTTTTTTCAAATGATAATACTGTATTTGGGGTTATTTGTTTAATGTTGACTGTCAAATTTGAAACTCTAAATATGTTTTAGTGTTAGAAATATTTCATATTAATTGTAGAAAGCATAAGGGGAGACTTCCTTTTTATAACTATCACCCTGTTAAACACAACACACAATTATAGCAGAGCCTGTGTGAGATGCTCCTATGAAAGCTGGCTTACTCTCTGCTCAGGGTATATTTGCTTTTCCCTATGGTGTCTTTACACAGTCTTGTCATTGGAGAAACCCACAAGCATTTCATTGTCACACATTGAAGAGTCAAGCCTCTAAGATTTAATTATGCTTTCCTCATGAGACATTACTTGGTTTAACCCTTGACAGAAGGAGAAACTCCTTCCTGTCACACCATGGGGATCTTGTTTGTTCTTTCTCAAAGTCAGGGATGAAATCCACCATCCTCATATGAATAGCATGACAAAAGACTGTCTTATTCCAGGTTTTCAAAGATTTCCCATGATTATGACAAGTAAAGTCTCATTTTATATTTCAAACGGCATCAATAACATGCAATTTTCAAGCACAAAACTCTATTTGTTTAAACTTCACTATATGCTTTCATGAAGAGCAATATATGTGTGTTAGAATACCAGCACAGTTACCTCTCTTTTACATAATTTACAATTTATACTCTATGAATTTATACACGAAGCACAAAAGAGTTATTTGGAAGCAGATAAACCAAAGATGTTTTTAAATTAAATGTGTCAAATTTTGGCTAAACTTAAAGAATAATAGAATTTTTTCCAGGGAACACTACATCAGGTCCACTATGTCAGATGTTTACAGAATTTAACATCTTCCTCTGGATTACAAATCTGAGGTAATCATGTTCACAAACTCCCCACCCACCATTGCAAGCACACTGCACACATTTGTAACTGCAACTCTTAGTAGGGAGACACAAACAGGAACACTTGGTGTTTCCTTTAGATCATTTCTGTTTGTAATTATTTTATTGGAGTTGTGTAGCCTTAAAACCAAAGACACACTCAGTGAGCCCCATTGCCAACTGTGAAATTCAAAAACAAACATATAAACAATTGTTTTCCCTAGAATCATCATTGTGATTTGCTATTAATCATAAATAGCTTTTGACACTAATTCATGAATCTCAAAAACATGGGCTGTTTACAGTAATTTGGTGAAGAAATAGAAGAGTTAAAAATTTAGTTAATGCGGAGGGTTGAGGGAAGTTTGGAGCAGTAAATCCTTCCCCAACTCATCAATTGGTTGTCCTATGCTAAATGGTAGCCCTTGAAAACATACGTGCAGGTATCATTATAAGGACTGATTAAGCTATATCTAAGCATATATGTGTTACATATAAACATTTACACAATGAATGTAATAACTATTAGTGAAATAGGAAGTCATGGACTTGAAGGAGGTTGGGGAGGTGTATATGGTAGGGTTTTTGAGGAAGAAAGGGAAGAAAGAAATGTTTAAATTATAACTTCTAAAAACAGACAAACAAACAGAAGGAATGCACTTGATTACAAACCAGATCATATGACCCCAACCACATCAAATTCTACAACACCTTGGCATTCCATTCTCCAGAACTGCTCTCTGGGGTACCCATGGTAATTTATTGTAGATAATGAAATAGAATTAGCGGATGAAATGAGATCCTAAAGCAAAAAAAAAAATATTCACACTTTAAATAATAATTTTTATTTATTTTTTAAGCATGTGATCAAACCGGACTCTCTGAATGTGGCTGATAATGAGTGCGGACTGAGAAGCCAATGACAGCGACACTGTGCTGCAGGAGCTCCTTCTGCTCTTTCAGCCAATAGCTGATGAGATACCAGCCCACTGGGGCGTGGTCTCTCTCTCTTTAGAAAAGCAATGGCTGTCCTCCACACTCTCTCTGGCTTCCGACTCCTAGACTCCTTTCCTGATCGGGCTGTTGTCTGGGACAATAATCTGTAAGTTTTTTTTCCCATTTGAATAAATAACCATTCTATTAGTCATAATTCCAAACTAGTGTGGGATTGTTTATGACTTATGACATCGTCTGGCGCACAACGTTTGGTTGTAGAACCCCTCCTTTCTCCCCCTCCGCTGAGTTGCCTACCGCCAGCACAAGCCCTCCCTCAGCTGCGGCCTGTGCCCTGTGTGGAGTCAGCATTTCAAATATAAACTATCATGCACTGACTTTTCTTGCTGCAATGCTTTATATTTTCTCATTACTCACCTCAGATTGGCTTCGAGCCCCCACGTGGATTTAAACTCCACACCTCCCGAGCTCTACAGGCTCGGGACAGTCTCTGCTCACCTGGTTTGCTCTTTTCTGAGTTGTTTTTAAATTTCTTTGCACGTGCAGTGCTTGAGTGGTGTGATTCAGAACACAAGCAGTTGCCAAAAGCTGCAACCCCTTGGGGTGACTCGGTCACGTGGAGGCATACGCGGCTTCCGGGTTGCTCTTCTCTACCCCTGGATTCTGGGTTTCTTGTTCCATGTATGGAATTGATTTAATTACATTTTCTTTGTTGAGGAACTTATATTTTCTAGCTTTTAACAAATACTAAGACGAACACTGAAACAGGACCCTGTTTCCGGCACCTTTGCAGTGGTTCTAGTTGCAACTTGGCAACAGTGCCACCTACAAGATAATAGGTAATATGGCATATTTTGTTTCCGATGCCAATTTTCCTGTTTTCTTTATTAGTACAATGGATTTTGTCATGCAAGGTTTATATGACTATGGAGATACATTAATTTACTTGTTACTAGATTTCAGTTTTCTTTTCAATTTTATATCATTAAGGAAGATACAATTTTTACAGACTAATAATGAACAACTAGTTGAAAGGATTAAAATTAATGAACATCAGGGACTATCTGAACAAGTGGATACTATGATAGATAAAATTGACTCCATATCCAAGGGTACTAGGAAGTTACCTGAAGGGGTTCAGGCTGTTGAATTTGACGTTCAGACGTTACCACAAAGTTTTGATAAGGTAACAAATAGAATGTACCTCCAGAATGGGAACCAAAAAAATGATACCTTTGTGAAATTCCTAGAAACAATGGTAGGTCAGGAGATTCAGGATTTAAGAGAGACAATGATAAAAAGATTTGAAATGATTGAAGAAATTATTGGAGCTGGTGAACAGAGTAAGAAGGCACAAGGACAGGACACAATGCCACCACATACCCTGTAATTTATTCTGACAAAGCATCAACCTCTAAAGGCTCAAAAGCAGTTAAAGAAGCTAGATGGACACCAATAGCAATGAATGATTTAAAAGAAATTAAGCAAGCTGTCGTTAATTATGGCTTACACTCTGGAATTGTTAAAGAAATGATAAGGACTTGGGCACCTAATATCAGAGCTACCCACCATGATTTCTCTCAGCTAGTGTCTGCAGTTTTAGATGATGGACCTTCCTTGATGTTTGGAATTTATTTCAGAGAAGAATCCAAGCATATGGAACAGCAAGAAAGAGCAAAAAATGTGGAAACTTCCCAGGATCAAATTCTTGGTGTAGGAGCATATGCTGATCCACAGGTCCAAGCTCTTTATTATGAAGAAGTACTGTCCTTATGCCACAAAGCAGCCTTGAATGCTTTGAATAGAACACAAGATCCAGCAAAAAGGGTCGAATCATATACCAGGGTTAGGCAGTGACGTAGAGAACTCTTTACTGACTTTGTGCAAAGATTAATTAAGGCTTTGGATATAGGGGTAACAGACCCAGAAGCTAAATAAATATTTCTTGAATCTCTAGCTTTTGAAAATGTAAATACAGAATGCAAAAAGATAATTGGGCCTTTAAGGTCTAGAGCAACACCTATGGAAGAACGGATTCAGCATAGGATGAATGTTGAGATGTTTAGCTATAATGATGAATCTTGAATAAGAGAAGCGATTTCCAAAGCTATGAGGAGACATCAAACTACCAGGTGTTTTAATTGTGGTAAATTAGGACATCTGAAAAGGGATTGCAGGCAAAGAAATTCTAGGAATATTATCTCCTCTGGGAACGACAAAAATAGGAGACCTCAGCCTTCAGGTATATGTAGGGGATGCAGTAAAGGCCGACATTGGTCCAATGAATGCAGGTCAACAACAGACAGACAAAGCAACCCGATACCATTGGGAAACCCCTTGAGGGGTCTCTCGCAGACCCTAAGCCAAAAGTGGCCCCGTCATTCCCAGTTACAGTGGAAAATTCAGTAGGACAAAGTAAACGCATATTTTGCCAGACTTCTATTAACGATCAAAGACCAAAGCTAAGAGTCTGTATAAATGGCGTTTTTGTTGAAGGCTTATTAGACACAGGTGTGGATGTAAGTATCATTTCCAGAATCTTGGCATCCGAATTGGCCTCTTCAAGAGGTAGATGTTCAGTTCCTGGGAATTGGAACCGTATCTCATGTAAAACAAAGCATGAGATGGGTTGAATGCATAGGATCTGAAGGGAAAATAGGAGGACTAAGGCCATATATAGCCAATATTGCAATAAATTTATGGACCGTGACCTGCTACAGCAATGGAATACCCAGATTAACAATCCTGTAGTTCCAGGAACTCACAATTCTGGGAAAGATATAATGAGGTATTACGGAAAAGGTCACCAGCCATTCAGGCTGTACAAGAACATACAGCAAATAGCAAACCTTTAGAGGTACCAACAGCCCTACCTTTAAAATGGCTAACTGAGAAGCCAATATGGATCAAACAATGGCCTCTAGCTGAAGATAAATTACAGGCTTTGGAACCGCTGGTACAAGAGCAACTAGATGCTAACCATATTGAAGAATCAACCAGCCCTTGGAATTCTCCTGTGTTTGTTGTAAAAAAGAAATCTGGTAAATGGAGAATGGTGACAGATCTAAGAGCTGTCAACAAGGTAATTCAACCTATGGGTCCACTACAATCTGAAATTCCTTTGCCTTCTCTATTACCAAGAGGATGGCCTCTTATAGTTATTGATTTGAAAGATTGTTTTTTCACTATATCTTTGCAAGAAAATGATAGAGAAAAATTTGCCTTCATAGTGCCTACTTATAATAATTCTCAGCCTACTAGGAGATATCAATGGACTGTCCTCCCACAGGGGATGGTCAATAGTCTCACATTGTGATAATATTTTGTTAATAAGCCATTGGAAATAATTCGTAAGCAATTTCCCAAGTCCATAATTTATCATTACATGGATGACATTTTATTATCTGATTCAAATAAAGATACCTTGGAAAGTATGTTTGAAGAAGTAAAGAAAGTCTTGCTTATGTGGGGATTATAAATTGCCCTGAAAAGATTCAAAGAGGAGATTCTATTAATTACTTAGGTTACAGAATAGGGTTAGAGAAAATTCGAACAAAAAAGGCACAAATTAGAAGAGACTGGTTATAGACTCTTAATGACTTCCAAAGATTGTTAGGAGACATTTCCAGTCTACGACCAGCTGTTGGGAGAACACCTGATCTAATAGTTCATTTTAAAAAAAAAAACCTTAGATAGTGATAAAGATTTGAATAATTCCAGAAAATTGACAGCTGAAGCAGAAAAGGAACTGACAATGATTGAGGAAATATTACAGGAGGCATATGTGGATAGAGTGAACGCGAATCTTAGTTCCATCCTAGTCATACTGCCTTCCAGAATTTCTCCTACAGGGATTTTAATGCAGAGGGAAAATATTATTTTTGAGTGGATATTTATGCTACATAAACCTTCCTAGGATGGAGGGGGAGGGCTTGGTCTTCCCACAAGGCAGGGCACCCTGACTTCTTTTAGAACTGGAGAACGAGGGGAAGGGAAAGAGGGGGACTGGGAGCGAAATGGGAGGATGGGAGGAGGTGGAAACTTTAAATAAATAAATAGATAAATTAAAAAATAATTTACAAAAGCCTATATGCTGTCAAAATGAAGCCGTTTATACTATAAGCTACTGCATCTTCATTAAAACACTGGGAAATTTTTCCTCATTTGTGTCACTGAATTTGTGATGATTTAATAACAAAATAGAAACACCAAACAAGATACATGACAAACATTAAAGGACATGCACGGCACAACAGAAAATAATTCTCTGAGAATTATTCATTTATTCCTGCTTTGCATTGATCAGGATAATAAAATAATTGACTATAGTGGAAATTGAGCGCCCATTTGATATCTAAAGATTTTATTTGACAGATATGATTTCAGGACATGTATTAAGCTTGAATTTAATTTTTTGATTTTTTAATTTTTGTATATCTGTTAGTTTCTATTTGAGTGTGTGTATTCTGTGTGCTTTTGCCTGTGGGGCAGGAAGAGGCCTCTGGTCTCCCATTGCTGAAGTTACTAAGTAGTGTGCTAGCCAGTATGGGTGCTAGGAACTTATTTCAGATCCCCTGAGAAAGCTGGAAGAATTCTTAACTGCTAAGATATCTCTCCAGTTTCAAGTTTTAAAACCTAATATTCAAACAGAAACTGTTTTTAAACCTCATTTTAAGTTAAAGAAAGTTTCTAGAAATATAAGATGGTCTGGATCCCAGGGAGAAGGGAGAATGGTGACTGGGAGGTGCGGAGGGAAGGTGTGGTCCTTTGAAAAAAAAAATGGCTCCCAAAGGAAGAGGCATTATTAGGAGGTATGTTCTTTTTGGAAGAAGTGTGAGACTGTGGGGGTGGACTTTGAGGTCTTTTTCTCAAGCTTCACTCAGTGTAACAGAATTCAACTTCCTGTTGCCTCTGAGTCCAATGTAGGACTCTCAATTCTAGCACAACTGCCTGCTCACTGCCAAGCTCCCTGCCATGATGATAATGGACTGAACCTCTTAAACAGTAAGGGAGCCACCCCAGTTAATTTTTTTATGAGTTGCTATGGTCATGGCACATAAATCACAACAATAAAATCCCTAACCAAGACAGAGGGGAAACTGTTGTTAAGATGCCTTCGAAACAAAAATATTAGAAAATAAAATATAAAAAGAAATAGATTTCTATGATTTGTTAAAAGTTAAAAAAAAACATTTCCAAGTTTAAAATGACTTTGGCTTCCTTTCTTATAACAAAGGTAATGAATATATGACATTTCAATATTTTAGCTATGCTGTGCAATAAGTACTTAATTATAGTCATTATGAAATACAATATTCACTTTTGAAAACAGATTAAATATGAAAGGACCTTGTTATAACTACCTTGTTATAAGATCCTATATTTATTCTCTGTGGTCTGGAGATCTATATCTCAATAATTCTATGGTTCAAGAACGGTACCTGATTTACCTCAATGTAAGAAACCATCATTAAGATGCACAATCAATGCATGCATTCTTCGTCACTGTGCTCCTTTCAGTGTAAGTAGCTGTGTCCATTTCACAGCTGGTGCCAAGACAAAAGGCTGTTGATGAAGTGAATGTACCACAAAAGCTGAATTTCAGAGGAATGACAAAAATGCATGTATGTGTGTATCCATGCTCATTTATAAGTAAGAATATATAACTTTTTGTTTTCAAATGCAAAAAGCAAATACATAAAATTCAAATACTCATGCAATTTAATTCACGAGGTCAATTCATGGTTTGAATACAGTTGTTGGAGAGTTCAGTAATTCTGGAAGAAATTAAATACTTATACTCTCAAAATAGTTTATTCTAAATTGACAAATTAGAAAAAAACAAAAATCCTCAAAAAGGATCATTTCATTGTAAGTTCTAAAATGGCCTAACTTTTTTCTTTTTCTTTTTTTCTTTTTCTTTAACCTAAATGGTATGATTTTCCTGTCAGTAGTTTGAATCTAAACTAAGCTTAATGATTTGGTTTTAGAGACAAGATATTGCTGTAGAAAAGAGCCAGAGAACTCCATAAATCTCTGTGTAGCCAAAATCCCTTTTAGGACTTGACTGCTTAGGATGCTCTACCAACACATGCTTAGACAAATGGCTCACGTTAATAGTCTCAGAGGAGCTCAGACTTGGATCTGTCTGCACTACTATGTGCACAGGAAAGAAAAGTCACATTTAAATAAATCCAGTTCCAGCCTTTGAACAATGTGTAGCTTAGATATTGTGAGTTATTTCATCTTCTATATCTGACTTTAGAGATGGAGATAGGACATACTCCTCTGAATTTCTTCATCTCGAAATGGAAAATTTGTGAGCATGTCACAAAATTGTCTTATATCTGACTGGAATTATTTGAATATTAACTATCTATTCACAGATATAGTGAAGGAAACTCAGAAAAATTTGCAATTAAGTGAGAATTTAATTACTCCAAAGAAATCATGAACATACTTACAATATGTAGCTACTGGTAAAATATATTTTAAGTAGAAATAAACAGTGAACTATTTAAATCGAACAGCAACCCAGTATGGTATAGTTCCTAGCTCACACAAGGACTAGGAAGAAAAAAGAAGGTCAGAACAGTAACTAAACACATATTTCTGAAGCATTTGATAGCTAAAATTGACAGCTAAATGTTTAGATATACAATAAAGCAAAGATCTGCTGTTTCAGAAGCTCTAAAGATGAACACATATACACATATCACCAAATTTAGTTCAAATTTATAAATTTTAAAAGAGAACCTCTCTGACTAGAAACACTAACAAATAAAATATATTTACAAAAAAAGCAAACCACACATTATACACTATGAAGTCTTAATTAATTAAATCCCATTCTAATAAAATTAAAATAATAAAATTAAATAATTTTAAATCATTAAAAGATTATTAATTATTTAAATAATTAAAAGAGATAAAATAAATTAATAAGTTTATTTATTTAATAAATAATTATAATTATTTAATATAATAATATATTATATTAAATAATATAATAAATTATAATTAATTTAATAAATTAATTATAAATAATTTATAATTAATAAATTAAAAATTATTAATTATTTAAATAATTAAAAGAGATAAAATTAAATCTCTTTAATTTGTCAAACATACATCTTTTGTTTGTTTGTATTCTCAACTTACTTCATTTGCATACAGGTCCTTAAGTTTAACTTAGTATTTATGCAAATATAGTGGTTTGATTAAAAAAAAAAACTGTTCCCCCCCCATAGGTTCACAGGAATGGTACTGTTAGGAAGAGATGCCTTGTTAGAGTTGGTATGACCTTGTTGGATACAGTGTCTCATTGGGATAAACTTTGAGGTCTCAGAAGATCAAACCAGGCCAAGTGATTCACAATCTCTTCCTGCTTCCTACTGATCAGAATGTAGAACATTCAGCTGCCTTTGCAGGACCCTGCCTGCCTGCATGCTTCCATGCTTTTTATGACAACAATGGACTAAACTTTAAAACCATAAGATAGACTCAATTAAATTTTTTTCCTTTATTTCAGTTGTCATGGTTATGTTGTCTCTTCACAGAAATAAATACTCTAACGAAGAGAGCAAATAAGTCAGTTACAACTGACAGAAAAATAAATAAATAATAAATATATATGACCTAGTTTCTTCCTCTGCTCTCATGCACATTTCAAAAAATGATATAGGCCTTAAAATATGTACTGTAGGAATTATGCTCTATGGATCAATGCCTTAGATAGCCTATTCTTCAGTGTTTATTTTGGGTTTTTTTCTTCTTTTTTTGCATAGCACTTGCCAAGTTTTACCAATAAAACACAGAGGTGTAAGACTTAAAGAAATATTCATAGAACATTCACTAGGTTCATCAAAGAAGCAAGAGTTAAGTAGTATAGGAAATGTTACTATATTCTCAAGATTCAAAAGAATGTCAATATTTATGTAAAACAAAAATTTGTTACTTGATGTATCTTTCTAGTTTTGCACAAACTTGCAAGAAATCCCACCTTCTTTTAATTGAAACACTGCTGCTTATGAAATGAGCAGCATCAGATGAGGCAAATACATTCATAAAGACAAATGCAGGAACCTGGGAAGTGTCAAGTTTCACCATTATGTCTCAAGGAAAACTACCGAAAGCATTTGCTGAAGGGTCTTTTTATCATCTTCAGTGTATAAATATTTATATTTTTAAAGTTTCTGAATAGTATATTAATGTTTAACTTCAAATACAATAAACATTTTCTGACATACAACATAATTCTCTAAAACATGCTTTTATTGGCTATGTATTCTGAATTTCAGGTTTTGTGGAATTAAATTTTGTTAATTGAAAACAAGGTTTCCATCAAATTTTTAAAAAGTTGCATATAATTTAAAAAGTGAATATGCATACATATTATATAAATGGAAACTTATAGATAATAGTTTATGAAGAATATTTCTAAGATTATCATATGCTAAATTTAACTATAGCACAAATGGCTGAAAAGTAAAACAAAAATGTACGCTGAGTGTCTTAGGATTTTATCTTTATGATAAAAGCATGGATATTGAGGCTGGGTATATGAAGAGATAAAGAAAACTTTTAAATTAGTCATCAAATATTTCTTAAAAACAATTAACAAATAAATATATATTCATTAGCACATAATCAAATTTTACGCATATAGAATATTTGAAACACATGTACCACTTACTTTCAATTTATATGGATCCAGTTTATAAGAAAAACTAAAATTAGTTATTTAATTAATGAACCTCACAGACTGAACATGATCTAAACCTCTGAATTAAAACTATTTGCAGCATTAAACTGATTGCAGCCAGTTATTCTATTTCCTCAAACAAAAAAGTGATGTTTTTTTAAATATTGGAAAATTTCATATACAACACAAAAGACCTCAGAAATAATGAGCTTATGTCTGTCATTTATTTCTTCTCTATAAAAATGTCTCTGACTCTGTGACCTACTGATATTGAACCTACTCGCATCTCAGTCACACTGGAAAAAGAAAATAAACATCATGTCCAGAATAAATAAGGCTCCACCATTCTACATCAAGTGTTACAATGTTTTCCTGGCAGCAGTTTTTCCAGGTTTTATAAAATAAAAAGGATCATTAAAATACAAATACAAATTTTTAAAATACGAATAGATCTTCTAATAACATTGTGAAAATCAGTATCATTTCTAGTTATTCTCATTATATAACAGTAACTCTAACTGCACTAAACATATTCGTTTTTATTTTCCACAGTGGAATCATTACTTTAGAAAGAGAAACAACCAGAATTTTAGAAAACATGAAGAAAGTGAAGACTTACATATTCATATTTCTGTAAGGAATACACAATGTTATAATCACTGTCAGGTAGTTTTTCCAAAACTGTGATCAAGAATTCAGCAATCAAAAATGCCATTTGTAAGACATAAACAAGCAAACAGACAAATGCATCCTTAAATCAAAAGTTAATAGTATTACCATCAGTAATTTTCAAAATATATGAAGAACCTAAATGTATCACTAATATGTGAGAGTATTAACATACATTTTATTTTAATTTATAAAAGTGTAAAATGTGCAGTGAGAATTCTAATAGGAGAACAAGGAGTAAAATGAAAAAATAGTTCAATTACTAATAAAATTGTGCATATTGAATACCAAATATGAAATGAATTAATAATTCAGTAAATTATATCATCATATCATTTTAGTTTTCGTTCTTCCACACTTCCTGTCTTATACATTTGATCATGCACATTTCACACCTATGTATTAAAATTTATTCATGGTAAAATTCTGAAAAGGAAAGAGCATTAGTTTATTAAGTGTGATTTCACTAGAAATAGGAATAATATATTATTATAAATATTGAACGATCCTCATGTGTTTATGGGTACCTGAGATGATCACTTAAATAAATAATGCAATGATATGTGGTGAATGACATTTCTATTTAGAGAATATTTCCAAAGTTTTGCTTTAATTTGTTGTACTAGTAAGATGGTTTATAAATAAGTTGTATGGCAGTCCTAAAAAGAAAAGAGAACAGGGAAGGGGCCAAGGCAGAGACAACTAAATCGAGAATGGTACTCTCATATTCTGAAAGCTAGTGAGCGGGAATTAAGCTTCCCGATGAGTACCAACATGACTTCTCCATGTCCTATGACTAAATATGTGGTGTCTTCAGTAACAGTGTTTTATAATTTCATTTAGTTCTGGAGGACTATCAAAAACATTGAAAAAGATTTAAGAATTAATACATAACTTCACTATGTAATAAACATTGATGAAATTATATTATGCAAAGAGAATCTTTATATGCCAAAAAAGTCTTTTAAATAATATTTATTTGTAATATTGAATGCTAGTTGAATGATAACTTTATTTTCTATTCTTGTTTAGAATGTGATCTTAAAATAAATTAATTATGAGTTCTATATAGTACATTATTTCATGATTTATAAGCTTGGTTTGCTTGAAGCATTTTTTTAGCTTATGTCCTATTGGTTATCTCACTTAATGATAATTAATACTATCATAGAAATGTTCTAAATTAAGTGAAATTAATTTAAATAAAATGTAGAATTTCAACTTTTCCCATAGCCTACAAGACATCTCTTTAAAAAATATTTTGCTATGCTGACACAATACTTTAAATACTGTTCTTTAACAGGTGCAGTTTTGCTTCATGCAATACAGTTTTTATCAAGCAGAATCGAAAATCATATTAGATTATCTTCTAAATTAGATTATCTCACTGAAAATACAGGAATCTTTAAGAAATCACAAGTGTTGATCTATATGAAAACAAAATAATGGGAGCAACCTCACTTCTAAGAGCTAACAAAATATATGAAAAGAAAATGTGTGGGAATAAATATAAGTAAGGATGTGAAAAATTTGTAAAGTGAAAAGTGAGAAGTGTTAATGAAATAAAATGTACAGGACAAAGAGAGTAGGAAGACATTCTGTAATGATGGCTTAGATAAATTTTATATTTTTAAAATATTACCTTTAACAATATATAGATTCAATGTAAATTCTATCAAATTGTCAGTGATGTTCTTTACCAAGGATCAAAGTTCCAGAAATTCGTATGGAATATCCAAATAAAAAGAAGATGGAAATCTCCAAACCATGAAACCAGTGCTACATTAAATAAGGGTAACAGAACACCAAATTAATTGACTTACTTCTACACTATACCAATGAGAGTAAGACGCTTTCACATAAAATAGACTCAGTATGCAAACAAACCAGAGACCCAAGAAGCACCCCATATATTGGGAGTAAAATCAATTTCAACAAATAATATACACCAAGAAAAAAATAATCTCTAATAAATAATACAAGAATATTCACTATCTCTCCAAAGGAGATACCCTATCCCTTACCAGTTAGAAAATCCACTGAGAATAGATCCACTACTACTTACAAAACAGTTTCTAATTGGCCAAACACCTAAATATGAAAACTGTCACTTTCCAAGTATAAGTAGAAAATATGGAATAAACATGTGATATATGCCAGAATAGGTGAAGAGGCAACTATTTAATTAATTGACTTTATGGTTAACCCCCTCCCCAAAAAAAGAATGAGAAAAAGACAAAAAAACACAAGAGAAATATTTCAAGCTAAAAAGCATCTAAAGGAAAACAACAAAATAACAAATAGACATAGCCTACATAATGCAATAAATATTTGCAAACTGTCTGTCAGACAAAGTTTTAATGAGAAAAATGCATAAAAATTCAAACAGTTTAGCATAAAATAGTTATAAATAATACTATTAAAGTAATGATCAATATGAAAGTGTGCCACAAATATGACCAATAATGAGAAAAAATTCAAAATCATTAATCATTAGAAAAATGTGAGCAAAGCAACAAAGAACAATGACCTTTATGTAAAATGGCCACACAAAAATGATGTAAAGCTATATTATTCTGTCCAGATGTTAAGAATGTCCATGCCTTTAAGAATGAGGTGACCTTGAGGAATGGTAAATTTGTATGTTAAAGTCATATAGAACATAGGACATATTTTTCTCGAGAGAGATAAAATAGTATCTTGATGTGGCAATACCCTATATTTGCTGTGATAACTATTAAAGAATAATGAATAATAAATAAAGCCCTGGACCTATAGCAAGGCAGAACTTAGGTAGGAAGGAGAAAGAAAGGGGGAGTCAGAGAGACACCATGAAGCTGCCCTTGTTTATAGATGTGCTGAAACTTTGCTGATAGGCTACGCCCCTGAGGTGATGCACAGATTGACGGATATGGGTTAAATTAAGATGCAAGATTACACCAATAAGAAACTAGATCTAATGGGCCAAGCAGTGATCTAATTAATACAGTCTCTGAGTAATTCTTTCAGGGCTTAGTGGCCAGAAACAAACTAGCAACCTCCTTCCAACAAATTGGTGCCCACATGGCCAACTAAAATCTACTTAAAACTTGAGGGAATTAGAAAAGAAATTCTAGACAAAAATACAGAGTTTAACACAGCTTCTTGCTGTTTGCTGGCAGTGTGCAGCAGCTCCTTTAAGACAGGTTTTCGTGACTCAGCAGTTATAGCAGAAATGCTACCCCATTTTGAAATGCCAGCTTGCTGGGCCATGCTGCCAGTCGACCTCAGGTTCTTTCAGGAGATGAAACATTTGCATGGGGTTTGTGAACGGCATGTTGCAGATTGTTTGATGACAATGTTTACTGGCAGTGTGCCTAAAAGTAGGGTTCTCAGAGACACAAGTGGCTGCACATGCTGGACTGGGTGGGACAAGCAGGAAGTATTGTATATAGCATGGTAATGGTGCAGGTTAAGTTTTAGACTGGGTAGGCAAGCAGAAGTTACCATATATACTATAGTAATTGTGCACCATAAGTTTTAAGAAGTACTTAGCATGTTAAGAAGTGCCCCTGGACAGTAAAAAATTACAGATACACAATAGGACAGATTCAGACATAAAAGACCTCTAAATGGGTCACATTACATTGGATAAATGTAAGTAGGCTTGGGAGAGAGAAGAAAAAGAACACAGAGAGTTATAAAAAGTAGTAAGTGTTTTCTTTTTATAAAGTCATTAAAGAAAGAGTAGAGATAATCACAGATTAAAAGAAGTAAAGAAAAATAAGCCACATAAAAATGGAAAACTCATAGTCTCTGATTTATGTATATTATTGTAATATCTTTGAATTTTTTGACTGTGAATGAGCTAAGTACAGAGAGACATTTAATTGTATGTGCACTAAGCTAAATCAATATATACATACATACATATATGTGTGTGTGTGTGTGTGTGTTATGACTTTCAAATTTGGGTCTAAGGATATGTTGCTTTGGAAAAGAGGTTCTTCCACAGAGGTTGAAAACCTGTGGATTACTTCTAGATTCATGTGGCTTAATGGAGCAAGACCATCCAATTTTGCCGTGAACACCCCCAAAATTACTATACCCAATAAACAGCAGGAAGAAGTTTGGACGGAACCATGCCTATATTTCCAAATATTGTTTATAAATGTTTGTTTATATGTGAAGGGGAATATGCTGTAGAGTTTTGCATTAGTATGGATCTTGCTTTATTGATACAAATTATTTAAGGTCAATTTTGTTGTATGTATATTTCTGCTCTGGATTAAAATATTTTTGTTTTCACAGCTCATTAAAAATACAATGTGTAATTAGGAAATATAGATTAATAGATAATCATCTATAATAGTCATCTATAATAGTCATGATAGTTAGATTTTCTAGATGTACAGTGAAGTATTTCAGATGAATAGGCATTCTTCAAATCTTTCAAAGATTGCAGAATATGGCATTTAAAGTGCTTTAAGAATTTAGGACTTTCATGACAATGAGACACATCTGTTCCTGGTATCACCAATTACTTCAAGTGATAGATGGGCATCAAAGAGGCTCCACATGGAGTTGGTTAGCCATTTGGACAAGAAACTGCTCTTGCTTGGACGACTTGATAAACCAGACATGTGCGACCCACAGAAAAATGAATGCTAAACGTGCCTAAGGTGAAATGTTCCTTTGGGGTTTCTGCTTCTTGAAAGACTCGGCTAGACATTCTGCAGGATACAGAAGAAAGTGCCTGACAAGCTTCCAATATAGGCAGAACTGTCTTTAAAATTTCCTGCTTTATGGAAAAGCCTGTTGGATACTATGGGCCAATAAGCTGAAGATAAATGCCCCAACGGTACAGAAAAACTTAGGGTGACTGTCCAGGGAGCAAAATGTCTCATCAATTCTAGAGTTTTAGAAGTTGCTTACAATGTACTTCCTGTTTACTTAGGTAATATTATATCCTTCTGTAGTCTTCAATGGAGTTGAAGAATTTACATAGTTTTTCTTAGTTATGATAAAAGATGAAGTAGATATAAATATTGTAACTGAATTCTTGTTTGATACCTTTTTGTTATATGTAATTTTCCTATGTTAAAGTTAAAACCTTCCTTTTTATTTAAACAGAAAAGGAAAGGTGATATGGGAGTCTCCTCTGTGTGCTATGATTACCATTAATGAATAATTTTAAAAAACTGCTTTGGACCTATAGCAAGGCATAACTTAGGTAGGCAGAGAAAGCTAGGCTGAATGCTGGGAGAAAGAATGGCAGAATCATGAGATGCATGGAGCTGCTGAAAAGATAGATGTGCTGAAACTGCTGGTAGGCCACGAACTCTTGGTGATGCACAGGCTGATGGAGATGTGTTAAAATGTAAGAGTTAGCCAACAAGTATCCAGAGATAATGGACCAAGTAGTGATTTAATTAATACAGTTTCTTTGTCATTATTTTGGGGCTAAGTGGTCAGGAACAAACAGGCAACTTCCTTCCAACAGTATTTCATGATGGGGACTATAATAAAAACGAATTAACACATTGAAGGAATTCATACATATTCAGAATAGCATCATTGAAAATACGCAAGAAATTGAAATAACTAGAAAACTATTTGATATAATTCTCAGAGAGTTTAGAAAGCTCTCGTTCATAACACATTTGAGAATTAACTATCAAGGAGTAAACGTAAAAAAGAAACAAAAATTTCTACAACAAAAACAGAAGATTCAGAAAAGGATCTATATCTATATAGATTGATATATAGATATAAAATGATAGATATCAATATAGCAGGTAAATAGTTATAAGAGTGTCTGTAATATATGATTTAGAAAGGATGCTAAAAATAGTAATATTAGTTGACGAGAAAAATGATTTCATGCAAAGGTAAACATGATCCATGAAAGACACAATAAAGCCATTTCCTATGTAAATGTTATTGATAAATGTAGTGGAATATGTTTGCTAAATGTCTTAGATAAATATTACCTGTTAAATTAGATAGATTAGCTGTATCTCTCTTCCTCTCTCTCTCTCTCTCTCTCTCTCTGTGTGTGTGTGTGTGTGTGTGTGTGTGTATGTGTGTGTGTGTGTGTGTTTGTATGTAGGTATGAAACATGTATATACAAAACATATACTCATGCCTTCATATATATTCACATGTATCTTTATCTATATCACACACATGTATTCGCCATACATATGTGAATATATATATATCTGTCTACTCATATATTTATGCCTATATCTTTATTATACTTAGTTTCTTTAAAAAATTTGACTGTTACAGATTTTGATACTTAGGGATTTAGAAGAAAAGAACATTAAAAATGTATTGCTGTGAATTAGTTTGTTGGTTTATGGAATTGATTTACAAACCTGACTTTTATTAAAACATCAATTCCTATTTTTCAGTCATTAAGAGCATGTGAAAACTGAAAAGCATACATGTTCCCTCTTATACACTCTTAAAAAGATACTACATAAAGAATATGCATACGTACCCATTGTCTTTCTCAGAATCTTTTCAAAATGAAACTAATGATTTCTTTCCTCTTTATAGTACAGAAAAATGTACAGAAGTAAGGGGTAAAGCCAGGTTTCCAAATTCAAGTACATACAAACTGTTCATCTTTGTGTCTGTCCACAGACACAACACTTGAAGTTGAGATTTCTCAAAAACATTTCAGCTTCAGACCTCCGTCATGTATTAAAAGGAAAATTGAATTTCTGACCTTGAAGGATTTCTGCTATTATAGTGATAGTATTGATTTTGAATGAAAAGAATTCTGAAAATCGGAAAGGAACACATAGGCAGAATCTCATAAAAGACATAGAACTCTTGTGCTCTTATCTGAGAAGACAACAGTGTTAGATAAAGCTTATATCACTGTCTTACAAGACAATGTTTCTGGCAGTACCTACACTTAGTACATTTCTGTGGCTTTATACTTCTAATTAGTGTCATGTAAAGGACTATAAGGGAAAAATAACAAATGAGCTCTGAGAAATTATACTAAACTATAGAATAATTAAACGGTTTTCCTAATTCAAACAGGCACAGGCCTAAGGAATATCTGTGAGAAAGTTTGGGAAGAACATAAATATTGATTTCATCAAATTTATTTGTTAGAGCCTAATAAATAGAAATTCTGAATATAATATTATAATAATAATATTAAAGGATTAGAAAGTCACTAAGATTCTATCTTATTGGCTGGGTAAAATATAGAACATAAATTGACCTACGCAAAATGTTTTCAAATATTTTCATGTTGTTAAGATACTACTGAAGTTCTCTAAAGCATAAGTAGACTGAAATGTTAACATGGGTTTTTATTTTTTATTTAAGTCTTATTGTAGACCATAAGAATAAATTGGTGAGGGAAGACCAAACATTCTTAAAGGTCCAAATGGCTATTCTGGGCAGGTTATAAATTTCCGTGGGAGTTACATCCACTGAACCAGATCTTTAAAAGAAGTAGAGTTAATTAGATACTAGTGTGACTGAGGTCAAATGCTAGTACTTACTTAAAAAGGACAAGTGAGCTGCAGTTATCGTAATGAACAGCAAAGTCAAAGCACTCAGGAGTGTGGTCTGGTGCATGAAGACCTCTGACACCAGCTGTTTGATCATGGTGTTCTTAGAAGGGGTATGAAAGGTAGTCCATTTAGGTTTGACGTAATCTGTATAAATACTCAAGTGAGAAGCAATATAGCTTAAATACCAGAACAGAACCAAGTCCAATTTACAGTTTCAAAACAAACAAACAAACAAGCAAACAAAATATTAGGATCATCACTATTTCCAATGGAGAGAATTTCACATAGGCTCTCTGACCTTCAGAGAGAAGACTTGGCTAAAAAGACAAATGAGTACAGCTAGAACTCTCTCTACATACAAACCTTGATAACAAAATAGTATCATGTTTCTACTGGGATTTCAGTTATTAGTGCAGCCTTTGTAGACCAGAAGGAAGGATGTTGAAGAGGTGATTCATGGTTTCATTCACTGAATCCTTTGGTGTCATGGAAATATAGATACTCACGGAAACATTGAGTGAAAGAGGTATGGTATGAGGAGATGGAATAATTTGCTAATACTGTATAAGAAATTATTACCAATTTGGCAAAGTAAAACAGCAATACTTTATTATCTCATAAGTTTTCTGTATTATAAAATGTAGCATATTTTCCATGACTTATGTGTTCAAGTCTTTAATATACTAAAATTTGCGTGGAAATCTCATCTGAGAGTCAGAGACCTTTGTAAATGAATAGCTGTTTTTGATGTAGATCGTAGAACTGAAATTTTTGTAAATTCCCACTTGAACCTGTTTTTAAGTGTCAGAGATATTTAACTGTTTGCCCCTACCTCTTAGCTCCCCACATATCTTAAGAGACTCCAGATCTGCAAAAATGTATGAATATTTAAATGGGATTATGAAGTATAGCTTTTTTCTAACTGAAATTTAAATTATTTGAGATTTGTTATTTCTGCAAAATCCACCTATCATACAAATGAAATGAAAAAAAAATACTCCATCTAATTCACAAGTGGAGTTCATACAGAAGTTAGTAAGTGTAAAATGTGCAAATGAAGTGTTAGAAATCTCAGGGTCCTTCTAGAATTCTACTTGTCACAGAAGCCTAGCATGCTGAAATGGGTATTTAAAGCATGAAAATAATAATAATAATAATAACAGAAAACACATCAGCTTTTAGAAGTAAGACTAGAACAAAATCAAGCAGAAAATGAAACAACAGTGTCTGGAGACATGCTTGGAACTATTTTAAACTAAGGTATTATATTTCAGTGGCTTTATTGGAATGACATTTTAAAGAACAATACAGAAAATACAAAAAATGTTGATATGAATTAAAAATGCTCACATGGCTATGCTATAAGGAACCTAGTATCCTTGATAGTCAGGCATGTGAATGAGGAAAAGAATAAATAAATGATGACCCACTTAAGCATGGTGGTCACCAAATGAAGAAAGCATTTAAGAGCAAAGGCGTATTTTGTGTGAGCAATTAAAAAGTTAGATATTGAAAATAGAAATGTCTCCTCATGGGATCAAAACGGCCACAGATGTGGGAATTAAACACCACAAAATATTTCATTTAAGTATGTCTCAACCCTTTAAAACAATCATGTAAACAATGAACATTTCTTTGAAATTCCTTCAGAGAATCTGCTTGCCTTTTCCAACATGAAGAATCTTGATTTGTACAAATGAGGGTTATCTTCTTCAAAATGAATGAAATAGTGAGTTCTTTATATTATTATTTTGACTTTGCATAGATCCTCTTCTAATTCAAAGAACCCTTACATTTATACTTATTTTGCCTTAATAATTTGGTATTCTATCTTCATAATAAATTCAGTTCTACAGTGAACTTGATTTCATGTGCAACTTAAATTCTTCCTCTCCCTGGATTTTGATATGCTAAGTGAATAGAGATTTAGATATATTAATATCTCTTTATGTCATTATATCTTTCAAAAATGAAAGAAGAGATATCATATTAACTGTTAGTATTAATATATATTATGTATTTTTACAATGTCTTCATATTGTTTTATTCCCATATCATTATCACTTTTACATTAATTTCCTTTCTGCACTTGTTTTTCTCATGTGATTTTCTCCATTTAAGCATATCTTATATAATGGTTATAAAAATGTCATGCTACTCCCTTAATATTAAAATTGGTTAAAATGAAGCCAACAATGTCAAATTATTGAAAGCTGAATAAAGGAAAAATTTATACTATATTTTTCAATATTCGTATTTACATCATTTATCTTATATTAATAAGATTAAAATTAATGCTTAATGTTAATAAATAATTTATACCATTTTATTGTCTTATTAAAAATAACTTATAAATAGGATATTAATACAAATGTATAATTTAATAGTGTAGGAAAAATTTTGTAAATTATTGAAAACACAATATTTATCTGTTAAAATTAAGGACTTTAATTAATATACATGTTAATAAGGGAGTGTTTTGTGTTTAATTTTGTATGAGTTATATAAAGCAAAATAAATGCTTTTATAAAATGTGTTATTTTCATGATAAAAAAATCTCACCTCAAATTATGTTTATTATTGAAGACTTTAAGCAATTTCTTAGTAATTCCTAAATTATAACTGGAAGAAAGGAAACTACGTTTTTATCCTGAGTCACTAAAAACACTTGAATCAGAAGTTTGTAATGAAAACAGATGATAAGTGCTTTAAGAAGAAAGACAAGTGTATCTTCATTTGTCATCAGTATGACTTTATTATTTCATATTACATATTATTGTTCAACTAGAGAAATATTCAGTTGTAAATTTACAGGAGTCTATTATTTATCGTTTAACCTTTCTGGTGTCAGAATCTAGAAATGAATTATTTAAATGCCATGGAAATGAATGGCTTAGTCTTTTAATTCATGCAGAAACACTGTAACTGATGTTTGTACGCTTCACAGTATCTCTGGAGGTGCATGGCAACACAGTTATACTGAATACCCTCATCCATTCAGTAATTCTATAGACCCATTATATTGTAGTTGATGTTGCAGAGGATTTTTTTTTAATTGAGAAGAAAATAATGGAATCATTTTCCACACATCTTATATTTTACTGCAGAAAGACAGGCTGTAACAGAAAATGAAGAGAAAGGTCAAAATTGTATTAGAAACTGTCGTTTGTGGTAAAAGGATACCATAGAAAGCTGTCATGAATGGGTTTGGAACCAAAGTACAAGGTCAAAGAAAGTGCCTATTAAAATTCTGTATGATTGTTAATAATTTTGTGATTCTCCTACATAAAATTCCCTAAATTTGAAGTGCAATTCAAGAGCCTCAGGTTAATATGCCATTCCGTTTTGGAGGCTGTGCAATTTCTATTGTATCCTAAGTTGCCCATGCATTTCCATGTACTTTTAGGCTATGGCTATATAAAAATGTTAACGGAGAGATAATCTGTTTAAATCATCCCATAGAGAATAACTACCACTGTGAAATACCATCAGTACATTTACCAAGAGTAAATGTATGTACAGGGAGATTACTGTCATATTGGCCCATATATTTCCCCATTGAATTCCCTGAGTAGGAATCAATGATCACTGGGTAGCTGGGCAATTTATTGTACAGATCCAATAGGTGTGGTATTATCTGAACTATCAGCAAATACTGTTCCCAGTTCACATAAAAAAATTCTGAATGGTACACATAACCTTAGAATCATGAGGAAATTAATGGTTTGAGAAGAACTGAACCAGTAGGGAGTTTCATTTCACATCTCTTGTTTGGATTATATTGGTAGGGAACTTGGAAAATTTATAAATCATGTTTCAATCTACATGATACTGAGAAAACAAGAAGGTCACCTCTAATACAAAGCATTAATGAATGTCATATAAATGACAAACATGACACTGTTATTTATCTTTTGTTTACATGAATTTATCAAGATGATATTCCCTTAATTTATGTTACAATAATTAAGAAAACTTTTGAATGGTAGTTTGTGGAGGTTTCAGAGGTTTGAAGGGGCGGTTGAGAGATTTGAAGGAGGGTAACTGTTAGCGGGCTAGAGTCTGGAAAAGGACAGGGAAAATTAATATTATTGATGTAAATTTTAGTTGAAACATCTTTTTAAATAGTAAAAACAGATGGTATTTCTATCAGTAAATGGAAATGTACTCATTTGTATCTCTTCTAGTGTCCACATTAATTGCTTAACTGGTTGCTATATTATTTAAGCTTTTTGAGATTTGCCTCCCTTACCTTGATCAGGATATCTGCTAATTACCCAGGTGGTAGTATTTACCTGCATTCCTGATAATAGCAGAATCTATTAAATATTTTACTTAATATTATATCAGAAACTGTCATAGTTTTTAACACCCTCTGCCTACTTGACTATAAAATGGCTATTGATTAGTGTTTTCGCCTGCATAGATTTAGATTAATACCCATCTCTATGGTCTTTAGTAATACATATTGTTAAGTAGAACAAGGCATATAATTTACAAATTTTAGTGTTGCTTAACGCTACTAACATGTCAAGATGTGTATGTAAGAGGTCGTACAGTCTCTCATTTGCATGCTTGATCTGAGAAATGTTTTCAAGACAGTATTCTACTCCTATTTTCAATTTTCAAAATTATTTTTTATTCAATATATGCCCATTACCTGTTTTGAGCCACAGGATATCCCTTTGCTCTAAAGATGGGAAAGGATGATGATATATATTTATTGTTATCTTCATACTCATGCATACACTTTTATAAGGCTAAATGTGTACATCGGCAAGAACAAACATATCCCAGGTGGAAAACTTAATTGGCAATCCCATTACAAGCCTCAGCTTATCTTGAGCTGTTGCTTCTTCTGCAAGATGAGTGACAAATAGAATATATTAATGGTCAATCTCAGTTAATATCTACATGTATCCATAGGGACCACCATTAATGGACTGATGTAATCCATTTACTGGTGATTCACTGTACTGTGTCCTTGGGGGCTTTTATCCTCCTTCATTTTCAAATGACTCTTTTCCTCTTAACACTGACTAAAATATTGGCTAGAATATTATCTATTACATTCAGTGGAAAGGGTATTACTAAAATTTATGATCAATAGCACGTACTCTAAAAACATCACAATAAGTTATATTGTAAAAGCACGAACCCACGCTATGAATATAATTTAGGTTCTACTTTATAGGAACTCTCCATCTAAGCTTTACAGCAAATTATACTCTGTGTGTGTGTGTGTGTGTGTGTGTGTGTGTGTCATATTTGTGCACTTGTGTATGTGGGTGTGTCTGACTGCATTTATATGAGAAAGTATGAGTACGATGCTGCTGTCAAACCATCTATCACAAAACAAGATATAAATGAATTCCATGGCCTAGTTGAACAACAACTTAAAAAACAATATTTGTTGAAGGTTTGTCTTTTCTACATTTCGTAGCAATAAATCATCTTATTTCAGCAAAAAGACTATTTTTCAAAATCTGAACAAGTAAACTTTTAATTATTTAAATACAGTCTATTACCATCAATCTTTTCACTCACTATCAACCCAATAGTGTAACTGTTTGTTTTATGCACATTGAACCCTGTTTCTCTTATGTGTAATTGGGTACTGTGTATTAGCTAAGAGCAATAACTGTGTATTATCAAAACTGTTGGCAGCCAATAGTTTCTGGAATAAAGAGTCACATTTCTTTATGGTGTAACTCGTGTTTATCATGCATTTATGGATGGCTACACATCAAAGTGTATTGAGCAGCAAAAATTCATCTTAGTGGAATGAAAAATAAAAAACATGATCTAGTATAGAAGAGAGATGTCAATATAGGAGATGGTCTAGATTGTGAAAAGTGTATATGATCAAAATACCTTTTATGAACTTCTCAATGAACCATGTGAAAAAAAGAAAATGAAGCCAAAAAGTTATTGTTATAATACATATATAAAGTTCTTTTTAATTTCAACCTCCAAAAGTTTTGAGGATGCAAGAAATAAACCACAAATAACACATTTAATATTTTGAAACTTTATTATACATTCCAAAATATAACCTACCCACTCTACATGTTATTATTTGTGTGTGTTTTCGTGGCGGATCACTTCATACTGGATAGCCAATTCTTGTATTTTTCCCGGGATAAGACTACTTCTCCCACAGTCAGAGTTCTTATTTGTATTTAATTGTTTTTGTAGGGTTGGTGATCCTGGCCTTTCTCTCTACTTTGTCATGTCTGTTATGTCTGTGTCTTCCTCGTTCAATTGGTGCAATTAATGATGAACTTAGAGGCACACAAAATTAGAAATAATCTAACAATATGCACTAAGAATAATACCTCTGGTTTCCCCAACTACTTCATCTCTCTCTCTTTCTCTCTCTCTCTCTCTCTCTCTCTCTCTCTCTCTCTCTCTCTTTCTTTTTTTCTTTTCTTTTTTTCTTCTTTTTTTGTATTGCCACAAGCAATTAGAATGTGTGGGCTCATCCATGGTGCATAAAAGAACATAAAAATAAACTATGACACCTGGTCAATTCTGATATTAAAAATACATAGTTTTACTCTTTATTTTTTATTATTTATTGATTGTGCTATTTAACAAACGTGTTTTCTGTTATTTTGCAACTAATAATACATACAAGAGTATAACTTTGTGTTTAGAAAATCTGTTGCTCTCTTGACTTACTGAAAAGCATCTGATACACATGATTATTTTCTTCGAATAATCTTGAAGTGTTTTTGTCTTCTTAAGACATAATCTTAACTTAAATCATAATCTAGCCTTTGAGACAATTTGAATTTCATCATTTCAGTAGTTGGAAAACACCTAATGTTAAGTATGAAGCAGTCAAACCTGCCAACAAATAATGCCTAAATACCTTACCATTCATGGTAATTACCTAAATAAACTGATTTTTGTCACTATTTTTATAAAAATAAAAATATATTTTAGCCATACAATAACTACATTTACAACTAAGTTTTTCTTCAATATGCTATTTAAAATAATGTGTTGAGAAGCCTAGCTCTTTCTGAACAGAAACAGAAGAGTGGATTGAGAGGGAATGAAGAGAACGGGCAGGGAGAGGCAACAGGAATAGAAAAAGGAGAGGAACTTTGGCTGGCATGTGAAATAAATAAAATTTAAAATAAAATAAAAATAATGTGTTGAGGACAGACATACAGGTATAAAGGAATAGAGAAGAGATTGGCTGGGGGAGACAATTCCTTCTATTTTCTTTGAAAACTTTTTAAGTTTGTTGTTGCTTTTCCCACAAAGTAGCTTATAAACATGTAAAGACACAGCATTCTATGAATGTGCCATATATTCTTTTCATTTTCTGCATCTAGCCTACAGTTAAATAAATAGAAAGCCCTCAACAAAGTTTTATTGACCATGAAGAATACAGTCATTACACTTTTACCTTATTTTTATGTTCTACTTTTGGTTTAGAAGCTCTATTCACTATAATATTTTTTATGTTTTTGATAACTATTATATTAAGCAAAATTGAACATCTTGGTAAAATACCTTACACCAATAAAATATTTATGAATTTATTTATTAAATTGTAGAGGCCTTTAAGAGATAATCCTGTTGAAATAAAAGCATGTTTATGAGTTTTGGAGAACTGTTACTGCCCCTGCTGAAATGAGGGCAATACTTCAATGCTACATTAAGGATCTTGAAGGTTCTGTGAAGTTATAGAAAACAATGTAAGTACAAAAAAAGGTAAGAAGGTACTTAGTCTTTCTCATTTTAATAACTCTCACAAACAACTTTCTACATACTTAAGCTTACTTAAACTTATGTCATAAACAAATGTTTACAGAATTAGTGGAATAAAATATGAAACATCATGTGAGAAGTGTATTTGTTTTCTACAGGAACAATAAAAGTAGAGGGGCTTAGAACAGTATTTTTAACATTTTGGAAAAGCACTGCATGGATAATAAAGTACAAAATAAAATCTTTTGTATTTTGCTTACTTAACTATATTAAATTAAAATGATATAAAATACTATCATATACTTACAATGAAATGATAGATGATCGATCATACATTGTAAAAACATAGTTTATCATTTTATTAATCATGATAGATTTTTTAAACATCTATAACTCTGTCATAGAAATGCATTCTTATTTATAAGACTTTTTCCTATTTTATCTTTTTTCCATTGCTATTCATAACACCATAAAATTTTGGCACACAATATGAACATTATTTTAGTTAACAAAATTCACTAAATCCAAACAAGCTTAATGCATTTTAAATTTCCTTTAAAAAATCACTTAGTTTAAGGGATATATGATTTTTATACTGTGTAATGAACATATGGATTTATTATTAAGAAAATTACTTCTTGAGGAAAAAGTATGGCCAGGTATAGTTCTTTCTCCTTTTAAAATTGTTGACAGGAACATTAAAAATGTGAATATTTACAAGTGATTTGAGAGTATAGAAAAACTGCAAAACATATTTTCCAAAACAGTTAAGGAAATCTTGCACATAAAAAACAGAGTGCTTGACAAGCATAATGTCATTCCCCTGAGTTTTGTACAGCAGAAGAGGTGGCAGCAATTCCTCTGACACTACTGGTGATAGCAAAGACAATTTTTATCATTTTCAACACTCGCTGAAGTGGTGCCTATAAATGTTATGCTTATTTCCTAAATCTCCCGAGGCTGTCACTTCAGAGTCTAATTTTCATGAATGTTCGTGTTCAGAAGATTTTTTAAGAAGGTGGGACCTCTTAAGAAGTGATTGTGTATAGTCTGACACTTTCAGAGCACTGAATGTTATTTCTCTTATGTCTTAAATAGTGACACATTGTAGACATCCAAAAACTATGTCTAAGTTCTTCAATGGTATAGTAAAAAGAAATACTTTCTTATTCAAATACAACCCTAGACTGTATTAGGGATATAATCATCAATGCATCCATGCCAATATGTTTTTTTCCGCTTTGTGATCATGTTGTGATTATTGATTTATCATCTATCACTATGCATGAATAGCATATTAGTGTTGTATCACCACAATGCCTGTGTCTACATTTAATCAAAATATCCAAAAGTTCCAATAACATCTAATATTTGCAACAAATATTTAATGGTGATTATGGTTTACTTTTTAATTTAAGATTAAATTTAAAATTAAAAAAGACTTTTTTAAATAATTCATTTTTGTTTTATGTGCACTGATGTTTGACCTGCACTTATGTCTGTGTACCACGTGTATGTGAGGTGTCCGTGAGGCAAGAAAATGGGGACAGATCCAGTTGAAATCAGGTAGGGAGCTTCTATGTGGATTCTGGAAATTGAATTACCTCCTTCTGAAACTTAACCAACTAGCCATCTCTCTGAACCTGCATTAGCCTTTTTAATTTAGCAAGGCAAAATGGAATGGGAAATAGATGGAAATTTATCTGAACTATAATCAATGTGCCTTCATATCTAAAAAATAGTTAAAATTACAAATATTTTAGATTAAAAAAAGCAGAGGATTTAGGAGCAAGTCCAGTGGGCAACACACAAATGTAATGAAGATAAAGTGATTTGCTATAATAGACATTTGCTACATAGCAATTCTCAAATAATAGTGAATCTTAGAATTCTTCAGTCAACGGAAGACTGAGGAACAAAGACTGCCTGTGAGTGGAGTTTATGCTTTCCACTTTTAATTCTACTTCCTTGGTATTCATCTGTGAAAAAAACATACGTGCTTAGATGACACATGTCAGGACATATGGTTGCCACAGATCTTGGTGAAAATGGAAAAGAACCATGGTGTAATTAACATTATTTTGTATGTTCGTTATTTACAATTGTATTTTTATTGTTATTCTAACTTATTCCTGTACTGATTGAAGTATCTCTAGATTCAAAACCACATACTAGTGTCTATTAAGTCTCTGCCACCATCCACGACTATACTCTGAATGAATTAGATTATGTCTTCCAGTAATGAAGTTGATGTTTTTCAAATGAAAAAATGATTCATCAGTTACAAATTTAATTAGAAGAAATTGGTGCAGTCATTTGAATTGTTTCCATCATGCTTAAATTGAAGTAAATAAAGCACATTACAGTAGACAAAAATCAATTAGATGTGCTGTGTTTCTGAAGGCTCTGTCATTCATCACCTAAGAATACAGGTTTTTTTTATTCACTTTTTTAGAAAGAGTTGCTGGAAGCACATGTTAAGACAAGAAATTAAGTAAACCTTTCTATTATGAAGTTGTTCTGTGGAAAATTTTGAAGACTGAAAGATGAAACTGTAAAAAATTAAAGACCAAGTGCCACATTTTTTGTTTGGTTTCTGTTTCTGGGACGAAACACTGACCAGTACCAATTTGTGGAAGAAAAAAATTATTTTACTTACATATAGCTATTATGGTCCATCAATCTGGTAAATAGGGGCAATAACTCAAAGCAGACATTCAAAGCAGGAACCTGGAGGCAGGTACTTAAGCAGAGAGTATGGAAAGGGATATTGCTTTCTGGTTTGCTTCTTCTGTCTCCATTTCTTATGCAATCAAGGAATTCATGTGCAGGGATTTGACCTGCCAAAAAGGTCTGGGTATTTCACATCAATAAAGCAATCAAGCAACTGTGCCACAGGTACAGCCGCAAGAAAAACTGGTGGATCTAATTTCTTAACTGAGATCTCTCTCTTCCGAAATATGTCCAGGTTAGTGTCTCTATTCAGAATTGTATATTGAATAGGGCAAATTTGGAGTAATTAACATGGTCAGGAAAATAATGTCTGAAGTACAAAGGTGACAAATACTAGCATCTGGCTTTTTAGATCATATGTTAATGTTTTTAAGGGTTATATTTGAAAGATATTTAATATATAATATGTCTGTTGATTGAGATGTTAGATGTAAAATTTAACCAATAAGTAACTATGAATACCAAACTTTTGGAATGCTATTATTTAGGCTACATGCTTAAGCAATATAAATTGTCTTGCATCAAGATATATTTGTTCAAATAATAAAAGCACACTTGGGAGAAGAAATTCATATACTTGGCAGATTGCCTTGATGTGTATACACACATCTTGATAATATATAAAGTGTAATCAAGTTCAGAAATATCTTCAAAGTCATTATTAATTAAAATAAACTATGAGAGGAAAAATGTTTTATTAAAAAGTGTTAGACTTTTTGGTTTTCTAATAATCTGAGATTCAGAGATATATTTGTACTTTTACAAAATTATCTATTAAAAAGCCTGATATAATTTATGATTTAAACCTTGCTAAATTTTCTTGAAAATAAATATAAACATACTAAGGCAAATATTTTAACAGAATAGGGAATAAAAGTATGAACAACGCATGAAATCAAACCCTATAAGCAACAGGCTTGTCCTGAGAATTCAGACCTGCTGAGTAGTAAGGCAATCAGGTCCAGCACTGAACAACTGACTGCAGCTGACGAGGTCATGAACCCTAGAGAAGAACCTACTGTAGCTGCTTTCCTAAACTGGAATAATTCTTAACTACATCCTGAATGTATTTCTAAGATTTACCATTTGTAGATGAGTACAACACGAAACATACAGTACTTCAAAAATTTCTCTTGGAAGCATTGTATTTCAAGGGCCAATGTCCTGGGAGCTGTCTTCTATTGAAACCCTAAGAAATCTACTTTCAAACATCCATTAAAATATGCTGTTTAAAACATTTGCACTACTTAAATATGTCTTTAAAAGTAAATGTATTCAGCGTCTTGCTCAATCATAAAATATCCTCCCTCAACACTAAAGAATTAGTCTAATAATGATGATTTACCTGTTTCTTTCAACCTTTAATTATCTGTTTGAAAGTCCCCTTGAGCTGGACACTAAACTCTTTCTTCTAATGAATATATAACAAATATAAAATTATTTTACATATTTATCTAAAATTTATTGATGTAATGACAATATGGAAAGGATAAAACCACTGATCATAGCGTCCAGGGTTATTGTGACAGTTGTGAGAAACAGGGTAACCTCAAAGCAGAGTCACCACAGAGGTGTTCAAAACTATAGTCTGTACCCTCTTAGGACTGGTGATTGGTCACTGTATTCTCGCTTGCGGTGACTGGAGAAAGCCCAGGTGATTGCTGTGCCATTTCAACACACGTGTGTAACTTTGATTTCCTTTACTTTATCTTTTTGCGTGCCTCTATGGCATAGTTTCAGCTTTCTTTGGAGATTGGAGTACTGTCTTTAGTTGTTGTGGGTGGGGCTGCTTGATTCTCTTGAACATGCTGCAGATGCTTCCATGTGTTGCTTCAGTGGTGGTTGTCCTTCTGAGGCTTGAGAATCTCCATTTCTAAAGTTTCATCTTGTCTTCACAATCATCAATAGACTGCTGCTGAGATGAACCATTAACTTTGGGAGTAGCATCCAGAATCCATATGGGATTTTCATTGACAATTATAACATAATGACTTAAGTTTGAAGGCTGATAATAGTGCTGTGGTACAATGGTTTTACCCTGTAAAGAGTTGTGTTTTGTACTTGTTTAATAAAATGCTGATTGGCCAGTAGTCAGGCCGGAAGTATAGGTGGGACAGTGAGAACAGTAGAATTCTGGGAAGAGTACTCAGCCTGCAATCATTACCCAGACACAGAAGTCAGACACAGAGCAAGCAAGATGTGACTGCCTAGATGAAAAAGGTGCCAAGCCGTGTGGCTAACATAGACAAGATTATGGGCTGATATAAGTTAAAAGAGTTTGTAAGAAGCCTTAACCAATAGACCAACCAGTTTATAATTAATATAAACCTCTGTGTATTTCTTTAGGACTGAACGACTGCAAGACTAGGCAGGACAGAAACCTCAATCAACATAATGGTTGTTTTACTTTCTGATATTGTGGCCTTCCAACATGACACTCCTTCTAACTGGAACATTTATCATTGATAAGTAAAAAGAAAATGAAAGAGATAAAATCATACTATGTACAAAGATTATATATTAATGACTATATGTATATACGTATATACATATACACACAGGTCTCAAACAGCTTCACTGTTTAATCTTCTCCAAATTAACCTCTCGTGGGCCTTCTGCAGGGCATTTGAACTTTTAAGCACATTCTCAAGGCTTTTCTTTGAAACATTTGTGAAAACTTGCATGCATGACGTCCATCATACTCCCTGATGTAATATCGTTTTTGAGAACTTCATTACATAACCATTCCACCTAACTCAGTTCCACTTCTCACTCTCCTCACTGAAACTACCACTGTAACTCCTTCCAGCACTTTTGATCCTGTCTTTCATTATTATTGTGCTATATAAAACCATTTTCATATATATGTGTAAAATAATAATACATATGCTAATATAAACAATCAAGTCTATTTAGCTTTGCTTATATATACAGGTTTCCAGGGTTGACCACTTGGGGGTGGATAACCTGAATGGGAGTTCCTCCCTAGAGGAAATGAGTCTTCCTTTCTCTTCAGGTCACATGTACCTCTTCATTTGGGGGTAGAAACCTTCCTCCAATGCTAACTTCAAGTTTATGATGCCCAGTTGATTTCAGTCCAATGGTACCTAGGCTCTCAGACACTGTTGCTATAATTGTCTTTGAGTATTGAGGTATATGAGTACTGGAAAACACTTCTCTCAATAGCCTTCAAAATGCATGTATTTCTGGAACACTTTTTAATGTGATGTCTTTTAATGTAGTTTACACCTTTTACCTTAGAACCTGTGATAGACAGTTTCTAGATTTCTCTGAGATGCCCTCAAGGTACATTTCCTGACATAGCTGTGAATATTTCTAGATTTTTTTTCCCCCACAGCTGTCATCTACATAGCATCTTCAGCCTCCTTCTCTCTAAATAAATGTGCTCCTTTCTGGCCAAACTGCATCTCTTTAAATAGTTTCAGCCTTTAACACAACCTGAATGCTATGCTGTTTAGGAAGTTATTCCATCAAATTAATTAGTGCATTTCATTTCAATATAGAATGACTCTGAGACTCAGGACACTGCCAAAATGTAAATAAATATACCACAAATGTTCTCTCTTCCAATGTCCAACCAAACTTTCGTTTCAGTCTGAAACCTATGAACATAGTCTTTATGTGTCAACACTTTTCTCTCAAAGCTTCAAAGGGATCTGAGTTTCAAATCTCCTTTGTGCTAAGGCTTCTCTATCAGTCTTTTCTGAACTACTCATTTCACCTACAGAATGACCCCACTCCATTTCCTAATATTTTGTATTTGTTTAACATCTCATCGTTATAACAGACTAAATACCAAAGCAACCAGAAAAAAAGTATTTTGGCTTATTCTTTCAGTGATTTTTACAATATTTTCCTTTATTCTTCTGATTCTGGCCATTTGGTAAAGCACAATATCATCTCAGTGTTAGCTTGTGTCATACATTACTCATCTGATGACAGGAAGTAAACAGGGTGGAGTCAAAAGGGAGCCAGCAGGAAGCAGCTCACAATAGGCAGATCCTTGAAAAGCACACCCCCAGCTATCGATTTAGTCAACTACATGAAAGTTTAGCATTGGCCAAAATCATTCTTCCAGCTAACTGTCAAGCATTCCATGCATCAGTCTCTAAAGAGATATTTCATATTCAAATCAAAACAGTTAATTTTTTTATAAATTAGAAGTTTAATTTTATGTCATGTAAACAATATTTTTTAACAATTGATGACATATATACTATACAGAACTTTTCTCATGAAACTCAGTAAATTTCAGATTAGTAGAACATGGTTCTGTTAGTGTTGTAGCAATGATAACTAAGCATTCATCAGGCATGAAAGGTGGGGGGAAGGAGAGAGAGAGTGAGAGAGAGAGAGAGACTTAATTACTCCCCTAGAGAAAAGACTGGAATATTTTACATTTCCCATTGCCCCTTTATTTGAAGTAAATGGCCGTTTTATGCACTTGAATATCAACAGGATTTAATATATAACATACATGCTTTATTTAAGGTGAAACTATGGCTAAATCTCAAGAAAAACTGGGTTATGTAGAATGTTTCAGATTTACCTGTGGGGCTTATTAAAGATAATGCAGTACTACAGTCCTCATTTTTGATCCAGCATAATTGCTGAGAGGTCTGAGAATTTGAATTTTCTCAAGTACCAGGTGATACTGATATAGATGGACCAGAAACCATCCTTTTGTAAATATTATCTTTATTACTACCCTGTCACACTGTCGTAAGACAGTGAGTGATTTTTCCGTGTGCAAATACAGTAATTAGTTCTTTTGAGAATATATTCTTACATTCATTCACTATCAAGATATTTTGTAGAATTTACTGACTGGTTTCTCCTTTATAATTTCAGAACTAAATTGACACATTTGTTTGATTATTAGTTGGGCTACTTGCTTGATTCAACAAATGTTAACTTTGTCCACAACATTTTGATCTATTTTAAACTTTCTTTAAAGTTTCTCCATTTTTCTCTCTTTCAAATTATATCTATTTCTTAGAAAAACTTAAAAATGTCAATGAAAGTTTGAAGGGCCATAATATGGTGTCATGGATTAGAGTGGAATCACATAGGTTACTTTATTAAAAATGTAAACACTTTCTCTTAGATATATTTTTGTTATATTTAAAAAATTATTTGACCCTTTTGCTTCAAATGAATAGAAAATTGTAAACAGGAAAAATAGAGTTTGCATGTGAAGAAAGTAATCATAGAGACAAAAGACAGAAAAATACTGAAAATGATAATTAAGTTTATGTTAAGCTCCTTGTTCTCTCAACAGCATGAGCATAAGTATAAAAAAAATTAGGGGATCTCACTCCAAAGGAGTGGTATCCTGAATCAATTTCTTCCTTCCATGGATACCAGGTATTTTGTCAATTTTCTTTTAAATAATGTATTGGGATTTAAAATTATGAAACTTTTTTAAACTGTCCTGATTTCTTTTTTTCTTTTTTCTTTATTACAGTATCCCATATAGTTCATATTAGATTCAAACACATTTTTGTAGCCAGGATTGATTAGCTTACCATTATATTCCTATAGTTTGGCTTACAAGTAAATGCCATGATGTCTGGTTAAACCTTAAGGTTTATATACATTATAAATGTTTTCTTTTTCTTGGCAGCCAAGTATACATTATCATAATGAATATAAGAAAGCGTTTGTTTTTATTTGGCTTTTATGCTATCTTTTTAAATTTATTATTATTATTATGAAAAATTTTCCCCTTCTCCCCTCCTCCCATCCCCCCCATTCCTCCTCCCCCTCCCTCTTCAGTCCAAAGAGCAGTCAGTGTTCCCTGCCCTGTGGGAAGTCTAAGGTCCTCCCCCCCTCCTTTTTTTTTTAATTGTTCTCCAAACCATAAATTAGAAATATATTTTACAAGTAAAAATAAAGTAAAATATATTGCACTGAATATGTTGAATCTCTAAAGTTCTAGGTACATTCAAAATTAATTATATTTAAATATTAAGTTGTTTGTTCTAGCATGTTTTTGTTGCTGTGGTAAACACCATAATTAAAAGTAACTTGTGGAGCAAAGTTTATCTCATTTTACATGCTGCTTATTTCACTGAGGGAAGTCAGAGCAGGAGCTCAAGTTGGACAAGAGCTTGGTTTATAACCATAGAGGAGCACTGCTTGCAGGCTTGTCACACATCTCCTCACATTTAGCTATTTTTCTTATGTAATCCATGCCCACATACTGAAGGAAGGATGCTGTTGCCCAGGGTTAGGTGTGTCCACCTACATAAGTCAGCAAGGAAGAAGTTGTAGCATTAGTCCAATTTTAACTGGATTTTTTTTCAGTTGAAGTCCCCTCTTCACAGATACTTCTAAGTTTGTGTCAAGTTGATAGCATCAACTAGTAAGTTTTTCAAATAATAGCAACTGATGAATGAGAACTGTCCATTCTGTGTGTTCCGAAGAAAAACACATTCTTTGGAGTCTGTACTTCTTTCCATAAATTCTATTTTAAATGCTGTGGTAAATTTTACAAATATTCACAACTCTTTACTTTCTCTTGTCACTTCTTTGTTTCCTTTGAACTCATTCTTTTGCATTGCTAGATTGACATATATTGTAGGAAAGGGTATCATTGGAAGGCATTGCTTTTATGCTTCATTTGATTGTGTGAATAGGAGATGTTAAGAAAATTCATATCTTATGTTGTCTTCTTGACTTAACTTGAGGAATGCTGTCATGATCTCAAAAGTTTACCTATAAAAACCTATACAAGACCCATCACCACCCAAATGTCCATGATAATGTTATATTAAAAACTGTTGTTATATAGAATGAAACATTTTGTACAAGCTTAAACATAGAAAATTTTCAACAATAAGAGTATCAAAATCTTTCAATAACAACTTGAGGAATAAATGATCTAGTAAAAGAGGAGCTAAAATTTCCATCTTGTATTACAAATAATAATATACTTGCGTATGCTTATGAGTATGTATGCGTGTATATAAATGCTCAGATCCAAGTTTTGTTTTGTTTTTTTTTTTGCTAGTTAGTGTCTTTTTTTTTTTTTTGAGGTTTGTGTTTCTTTTTTTTTTCCTTTTTTTTTCCTTTTTTTTGTAATTTTATTAAATTATAAAAAGTTTCCATTTACGCCCCTCCTCCCAACGCCCTCCCACTCCCCCCCTCCCTCTCCTCCTCCCTCTTTGTCCCCTAGGGAAGTCAGGGTCTCCTGCCCTGTGGGAAGTCCAAGTTCCTCCCCCCTCACTCCAGGTCCAGGAAGGTGAGCATCCAAACAGACTGGATCCCAAAAATCCAGTATATGCAGAGGAAACCAGTCCCAGTGTCATTGTCAATGGCTTCTCGGAAAGACTGCAGGCCAGCCACATTCAGAAAATCCGGCCACATTCAGAGAATCTGGTTGGATCACATGCTCGTTCAGTCACGGTCCATCTGGCCTTGGTAAACTCTCATTAGATCCGACCCCTTGTATCAGTGGGTGATAGTATCCCTCGCAGTCCTTCGTCATTTTCTTTCTCCTTTTGCTCCTCGTTTGGATCTTGGGGGGCTCAGTTCGGTGCTCCAACGCGGGCCTCCATCTGTATCGTCATCCAACGCCAGATGAGGGATCTATGGTGATAAGCAAAATATTCATCAGTATGGTCACGGGCCAAGGCCGGTTCAGGCACCCCCTCCTCTGTCCAGAGAACAATCTGGGGATCTCTCCTTGGACCTGGGATCCCATATATAATCAAGTTTCCTGTAAACTCTAATATGACTCCCTTAGTTGAAATATATTCTTCCCTGATCCCACATTCATCCTTCCTCCCTTCCCCCCATCCCGGTCAACCGAGCTTTCTCCATTCCTCCCCTACTCCCTTCTCTCTAACCCTCTCCCCTTCCATCAACCCTCCCACCCCCCACCCCCATGCACCCAAGGTTACCTGGGACTCTTGACTATTTCCTACCTCCTGGCGGATAGGTAAATAATCTTCATCAGGTTCGTCTTCTTATTTAGCTTCTCTAGGATCACGAATAATAGGCTCAAAGACCTTTAATTATGGTTAGAATCCACTTATGAGTGAATACATACCGTGTTCCTCTTTTTGGGTCTGGCTTACCTCACTCAGTAAAGCGTTTTCTATGTCCATCCATTTGCATGCAAAATTCAAGATGTCATTATTTTTTACCGCTGAGTAAAACTCTAATGTGTATATGTTCCACACCTTTTTTAACCATTCTTCTATTGAGGGGCACCTAGGCTGTTTCCAGGTTCTGGCTATTACAAATAGTGCTGCTATGAACATAGTTGAACAAAAGCTTTTGTAGTATGTTTGGACATCTCTAGGGTATATTCCCAAGAGAGGAATTGCTGGGTCCTGAGGGAGGTTGACTCCCAGTTTCCTGAGAAACCTCCACACTGATTTCCAAAGTGGCTGCACAAGTTTGCATTCCCACCAACAACGGATGAGTGTTCCCCTCATTCCATATCCCCTCCAGCATAGGTTATCATTGGTGTTTTTAACTTTAGCTATTCTGACAGGTGTAAGATGGTATCTCAAAGTGGTTTTGATTTGCATTTCCCTGATCGCTAAGGAGGTTGAGCATGACCTTAAGTGTCTTCTGGCCATTCGAAGTTCATCTGTTGTGAATTCTCTGTTCAGATCAGTACCCCATTTTTTAATTGGGTTAATTAGAGTTTTAGTGTTTAGTTTCTTGAGTTCTTTGTATATTCTGGAGATCAGACCTTTGTCTGATGAGGGGTTGGTGAAGATCTTCTCCCAGTCAGAAGGCAGCCTTTTTGTCTTACTGACAGTGTCCTTTGCTTTACAGAAGCTTCTCAGTTTCAGCAGGTCCCATTTATTCATTGTTTCTCTTATTGTCTGTGCTGCTGGGGTCCTACTTAGAAAGTGGCCTCCTGTGCCTATATCTTGTAGACTACTTCCCACTTTCTCTTCTATCAGGTTCAAAGTGGACAGATTGATGTTGATGTCTTTAATCCATTTGGACTTGAGTTTTGTGCAAGGTGATAGATATGGATCTATTTTCATTCTTCTACAGGTTGACATCCAGTTATGCCAGCACCATTTGTTAAAGACGCTTTCCTTCTTCCATTGTATACCTTTAGCTCCCTTGTCAAAAATTAGGTGTTCGTAGGTTTGAGGGTTAGTATCTGGGTCTTCTATTCGATTCCATAGGTCGACTTCTCTGTTCTTATGCCAATACCAAGCTGTTTTCAATACTGTAGCTCTGTAATAGAGTTTGAAGTCAGGGATAGTAATGCCTCCAGAAGTTCCTTTATTGTATAAGATTGTTTTGGCTATCCTGGGTTTTTTGTTTTTCCATATAAACTTAATTATTGTTCTCTCAAGGTCTGTGAAGAAGTTTGATGGGATTTTGATGGGGATTGCATTGAATCTGTAGATTGCTTTTGGTAGAATTGCCATTTTTACTATGTTGATTCTCCCAATCCAAGAGCAGGGGAGGTCTTTCCATTTTCTGGTATCCTCCTCTATTTCTCTTTTCAAAGGCTTAAAGTTCTTGTCAAATAGGTCTTTCACATCCTTGGTTAGAGTAACCCCAAGATATTTTATGGTGTTTGTGGCTATCGTGAAAGGTGATGTTTCTCTGATTTCCCTCTCCGTTTCTTTATCCTTTGTGTATAGGAGTGCCACTGATTTTTTGGAGTTGATCTTGTATCCTGCCACGTTACTAAAGGTGTTTATCAGCTGTAGGAGTTCTTTGGTAGAGTTTTTGGGGTCGCTTATGTACACTATCATATCGTCTGCAAATAACGAAAGTTTCACTTCATCCTTTCCAATTCGAATCCCCTTGATCCCCTTATGTTGTCTTATTGCTATTGCTAGAACTTCAAGCACTATATTGAAGAGGTATGGAGAGAGTGGACAGCCTTGTCATGTTCCTGATTTTAGTGGAAAGGCTTTGAGTTTCTCTCCATTCAATTTGATGTTAGCTGTCGGCTTGCTGTATATTGCTTTTATTATATTTAGGTATGAATCTTGTATCCCCAGTCTCTCCAACACCTTTATCATAAAAGGGTGTTGAATTTTGTCAAACGCTTTTTCAGCATCCAATGAAATGATCATATGATTTTTTTCTTTCCGTTTATTTATATGATGGATTACATTGATAGATTTGCGTATGTTGAACCACCCCTGCATCTCTGGGATGAAGCCTACTTGATCATAATGGATGATTTTTCTAATGTGTTCTTGGATTCGGTTTGCCAGTATTTTATTGAGAATTTTCGCATCGATGTTCATGAGTGAGATTGGCCTGTAATTCTCTTTCTTGGTTGTGTCTTTGTGTGGTTTTGGTATTAGGGTGACTGTAGCTTCATAAAAGGAGTTTGGCAGTGACTTTTCTTTTTCTATATTGTGGAATACATTAAGGAGTATAGGTATTAGCTCTTCCTGGAAGTTCTGGTAGAATTCTGCATTGAAACCATCTGGTCCTGGGCTTTTTTTGGTAGGGAGATTTTTGATAACAGCTTCTAGTTCTTCACGACTAACAGGTCTATTTAGATTGTTCACCTGGTCTTGGTTCAACTTTGGTATATGGTACTTATCTAAAAAAATGTCCATTTCTTTTACATTTTCCAACTTTGTGGCATATAAACTTTCGTAGTAAGATCTAATGATTCTCTGTATTTCCTCTGTGTCTGTGGTTATGTCCCCCTTTTCATTTCTGATCCTATTAATTTGCAAGTTCTCTCTCTGCCGTTTGATTAGTTTGGATAGGGGTTTGTCAATCTTGTTAATTTTCTCCAAGAACCAGCTTTTTGCTTCATTGATTCTTTGAATTGTTTTCTGTGTTTCTATTTTGTTGATTTCAGCCCTCAGTTTGATTATTTCCAGTCTTCTACTCCTCCTGGGTAAATCAGCTTCTTTTTTTTCTAGAGCTTTCAAGTGTGTTGTTAAGTCTCCAATGTGTGCTTTCTCTGTTTTCTTTAGGTGGGCACTTAGTGCTATGAACTTTCCTCTTAGCACTGCTTTCATTGTGTCCCATAGGTTTGAATACGTTGTGTCTTTGTTTTCATTATATTCAAGGAAGACTTTCATTTCTTTCTTTATTTCTTCCTTGACCCAGGGGTGATTTAGTAGTTGACTGTTCAACTTCCATGAGTTTGTTGGCTTCCTGGGGGTACCATTGTTGTTGAATTCTAATTTTAATCCATGGTGATCTGACAAGACACAGGTGGTCACTAATATTTTTTTGTATCTGTGGAAGTTTGCTTTGTTACCAAGTATGTGGTCAATTTTCGAGAAGGTTCCATGAGCTGCAGAGAAGAAGGTATACTCTTTCCTATTTGGGTGGAGTGTTCTATAGATGTCTGTTAAGTCCATTTGATTCAGTACCTCCAGTAAATCTCTTATTTCTCTGTTAGGTTTCTGTCTGATTGACTTGTCCATTGGTGAGAGAGGAGTGTTGAAGTCTCCTACTATTAGTGTGTGTGGTTTGATGACTGCCTTGAGTTCTAGAAGAGTTTCTTTTACATATGTGGGTGCCTTTATATTAGGGGCATAGATATTCAAGATTGAGACTTCTTCCTGATGAATTGTTCCTGTTATGAGTATGAAATGTCCATCTCCATCTCTTCTGATTGATTTTAGTTTGAAGTCGATTTTGTTAGATATTAGAATGGCCACACCCGCTTGTTTCTTAGGTCCATTTGCTTGGAAAACCTTTTCCCAACCCTTTACTCTGAGTAGGTGTCTGTCTTTGTGGTTGAGGTGTGTTTCTTGTAGACAGCAGAATGTTGGATCCTGTTTTCGTATCCAATCTCTAAGTCTGTGCCTCTTTATAGGTGAGTTGAGACCATTGATATTAAGTGATATTAATGATCAGTGATCGATGACTCCGGTCATTTTTTTTTGGGTAGTAGCGTGTATGTGTTTTCCTTCTTTGAGTTGTGCTTGTGGAGGGTCGCTAAATGTCTGAGTTAATGTAGGCAGTGTTGGGAATGTTGGATTCCTTGGGTTGTGATTTTCCTTCTAGTATTCTCTGTAAGGCTGGATTAGTAGCTACATATTGTTTAAATTTGTCTTTATCCTGGAATATTTTGTTTTCTCCGTTGATAGTGAACAATAGCTTGGCTGGGTAAAGTAGTCTGGGTTTGCATCCATTGTCTCTTAGTTTCTGCAGTACCTCTATCCAGGACCTTCTGGCTTTCATGGTTTCCATAGAGAAGTCTGGTGTAAGTCTGATAGGTTTACCTTTATAAGTTACTTGACCTTTTTCCTTTGCAGCTTTCAATATCCTTTCTTTAGTCTGAATGCTTTGTGTTTTGATTACTATATGACGAGGGGATGTTTTTTTCTGATCCAGTCTATTCGGTGTTCTGTATGCTTCTTGAACCTTCATAGGAATATCGTTCTTTAGGATGGGAAAGTTTTCTTCTATAATTTTGTTGAGTATATTTTCTGGACCTTTGAAATGCAATTCTTCTCCTTCTTCTACTCCTATTATTCTTAGATTTGGTTTTTTTATTGTGTCCCACAGTTCCTGAATGTTTTGTGATGAGAATTTGTTGGATTTGCTGTTTTCTTTGGACAGAGTGTTTAATTTCTCTATGGTGTCCTCAGAGTCTGAGATTCTTTCTTCTATCTCTTGTATTCTATTGGTTAAGCTTGTTTCTGAAGTCTCTGTTCGTTTACCCAGATTTTCCATAGCCAGCCGGCCCTCGGTTTGTGATTTCTTCATTGACTCCATTTCAGTTTTCAAATCTTGAACTGTTTCTATTACCTGTTTGATTGTTTTTTCTTGGTTTCCCAGAATTTCATTTACGGATTTACTCATTTCTTCAAACTTTTTGGTATATTTCTCTTCCATTTCTTTACTCATTTCCTCAATTTTTTTGTTATACTTATCTTCCATTTCTTTACGGCAGATTTTCACCTCCTGTTTAAGTTCCTCTATTATTTTCATAAAGAAGCGCTTAGAGTCAATTTCTTCTATTTCTTCTGGCGTAGGGTGTTCAATTCTTCTAGTTTCGAGCTCCCTGGATTCTGGCGGTGTCATGTTGCCTTTCAGGTTGTTGGAGGAATTCTTGCATTGGCGCCTGCCCATCTCTTCCACTCTGGATGAAACTCCTCAGCACTTTCTGGATAGAACTCCTCAGCACTCTCTGGGTAGGACTTCACAGCACTCTCTGGATAGAGCTCCTCAGCCCTCTCTGGGAAGAACTGCTCAGCAGGGCAACAGGGCTAGCTGGTCTTCCCAGGACTCAGGAGACAAAGGGCCCGCAGCAGTGGGGGGAGGGGAGGGGTCCCTTGGAACACCAAAGACCCTGCTGCAGATGCTGGGGGGGGTGTGCTCTCTTCCTGGGCAGTGGTGAGCACCCACTCACCTCTCTGGGAAGAACTGCTCAGCAGGGCAACAGGGCTAGCTGGTCTTCCCAGGACTCAGGAGACAAAGGGCCCGCAGCAGTGGGGGGAGGGGAGGGGTCCCTTGGAACACCGAAGACCCTGCTGCAGAAGCTGAGGGGGGAGGGCTGTGCTCCCTTCCCAGACAGGCAGGCAGGCTGCCCAGGCTAGCACCCACTCACCTCTCTGGGAAGAACTCAGATCCAAGCTTTTTAAAAAATGAAATTACAGAAGCACTGTTCCTTCTGTTTGCATTTTATTGTTTCCGATTGCAATGCTACTTTCACTCAATTGTTTTTACTCTTATTTGGCTATGTGTATAAACATCAGGCAAAATTACTTTAAGAATGAACCAAGATATAAATGTATTTACTTTAAGTGGAAGAGGAACAGGTAAGAAACTGCACTAGGTGGGTTAAAGTCTTATATAATCTTTCATTCAAGAGGATGTGATAAATTGAAATTATGCTGGCTTATTGTAGTATGCAATATTACTCAGTTTAGTATACTGGGAATGTGATATCACCAAACATTACATATAACGCAAAGAAGCTTTCTTGAGAAAATTGTCATTAGATAGGACATGAGTTTATAGAAGTCCATACAAATATACAGTAACTGGCCACTAATAAATTCCTTGAGATATTTTTTAATATGCCTTAGGAGAAATTCTTTACACTTCCTAAATAATGTTATCTATTCACTTATCATAAATAAATAATATGATGAAATATAGTCACATCTACCTTTATTTTCCCAGTTTTCCCCTTACAACACCCCACCATATTTCTCCCAAAATGACTCCTTTCAACAACATATCTTTTTTTGCTGATACTCCATTAAGTACAATTAGAGATATTCATCATTGTATAATTGTACGAGTGTAGGCATGTCTACTGTGACATGATAAATGGATCAAAGGTCACATCCTTAATAAAGAATGATTCTTCCTCTCACAGCAAGTATCCACTTCTGAAAGAGTTTCGGTGAAGGATGTGGTTTGTGGATAATCTACCGCATCTATGTCACATTTGGGTGGTGATGGGTCTTGTATTGGTTTTTATAGGTAAACTGTTGAGATCATGACAGCATTCCTCAAGTCATGTCAAGAAGCCAGCATTCTTTTTTATCCTTTGACCTTACTTTATTTTGTACACCCTATTAGGTTATGTTCTCTAATTTTTGTTGTTGGAGTATTAGTACTGATGTCCTGTCTATGATAGAATACTGGGTCCATTAGTCTTATCACTTTGATCATTTATACATTGATGCATTAATCTCTATTCACTGAAAATAGATTTTTTTCTGACCAAGGTTAAGAGAAACCTAGGTCTATGTATATAAACACAAATATTTAGAAGGCAATCCGAGAAAAGGCATACTTACCAATAACAATACAAGGTTCTACCTGATTGGAAAAATACTTCCCACTACTACATAGGCATTTTAACATCAATGTTCACTGGTGTTTTGTTGTCTTAGCCTGTGTTGTTATTTGTCTCATCAAATACCATAACAATAAGCTACACCATCAATGTGGTAGTTTGAATGAAAATAAATCATATAGACTAACAGGGAGTTCCATTATTGGAGGTGTGGCCTTGCTGCTGTAGATCTGGTCTTACTGCAGAAAGTATGTTCCTGTGGGTAGGTTTTGAAGATTGCAGATGCTCCCATTAGATCTGATGACATTCTTCCTGTTGCCTGCTAATCAAGACGTAATACTCTCAGCCCTTTCTTTAGTACCATGTCTGCCTACACACTGCCATGCTTCCCACTATGATGATAATAGACTAAACTTCTGAACCTGTGAGCAAGCCCCAATTTAGTGATTTTCTTTATTAAAGTTGCTATGGCCATAATGTCTTTTTCATAGCATAGAAGGAATAAAAGTATTATTTTGCTTGTATTTTCATATTACAGTCCATTACTCATAGAATTCCATGTAGGAAAATATGGTAGGATCCCGCAGACAGGAACTAAAGTAAAGGACACAAAGATATTCTGTTTTCTGTCTTGCTCAGCTTTCATATATCATCCAAGAGCCCCTGAAGGATAGACATACTCACATCAATTATCAGTGAATAAAATGCACCACAGGTTTGTACAAAGATCAATATAGTGGGAGAATTTTCTCTATTAAGACTCCCTCTTTCAAAATCCTTTTAACCAAAGTCAAGTTGGTTAGAACAGAAATCAATCTACACGTACATTGCCAGAAAAATGAAAAAAAGTGACACATGTATACAATGGTACATTTCCCATCTAGAAAGAAAACTGAGAATGAAAACTGAAACTTAAAAAAATGGAAATGACAAAAATGACATCAAGTGAAGTGACTGAGGTCCAGAGACATGCACATTGCATGGTTTCTCCCATATGTGCATCCCATCTCCAAATCTTTTGCTTTATGTATTTAACTTGTAACACAAATCGAGGCCAGGAGATCACCTAGGTGCCTTTAGAGGAGCCTATTAAAGGAGGCAATATAGATTATAGAAAAATGAAAGTAGTGAGTTGGATACTCTGATAAGCTTAGTAAAAAAGGCACATTGGCGTATGAGGATGCAGGAGTCTACTAGCCCCTCTCCAAGAAATTTAATATGAAAAGCTTTATGTAAGTTGCTATCTCATAAAACAAGGAAAAATAGTGTTGGAAAAGGGGAACATTTCTGAAATGAAAGAAGGGGAGGATACTGAGGGCTAAATGATTACATAAGGATGACAGGTGAACTGGAAAGAGAAGGGTTGGTTAACTGAAATGAAGGGTGTATTAGAAACCTTTTTTAAACCCACTTTTTAATAAACTACTTTCAAAATGCAACTTTCCAGGCACAGTATCCCACTTAGTTCATCCCATCACTAGGGTAAGTGAGTTCACAGATAGTCTGTTCTATATTCCAAGTTACAGGCTAATCAGAGTCATATGGTGAGACAATTAAGAAAGAAAGCATCAAAAGTGGAATTTGTATACCATAGCAACTGATGAACAAAGATGTGATGAATCTGAAGGAGAGTGGAGAATGATACAATGGAGTTTTGCAGGAGAAGAAGGAAAGGAGAAAATTAATTAAAATTCAATCTGAAAAATAAAAACAAAAAATAAATTTGTTTGTAGTATTTGTCCTGAAATTTCCTTCTTTTAAGCAATCCTCAAATCTACTGAAAAAGCAGTTAACTATCCCATAACAGTTACGCCACAATTGCACTAGTAGGCACATATTGCCTGTCAGATAGTTTTGAAGTTTGCTGTGTTTCGTTCTGGAGAAGACAAGGGATGTCAATTCTCTCTTGCCAAACTTCATAGCATCTTCCACTACTATGAAAGGAGGAAGTTTCCAAGTTACTATGGAACTGACTTTTTTGTCTTAGATCCCAAAGGTGTGGTGTCTCCTGCGATATTTTATTTCCATGAAGCTGGAGAGATGCCTGGAGTGCGTGAAATACTAAATCTATGTCTGTCAAAAACAATTTTCTAGAGACTACAAAAATTAACATTATTCTGGTTAAAATAACAGATATAACTCTTACATGAGGAAAATATGGTTTTCATGAATTTTTTGTTTCCTGTGCAGCTGAATGCAATTCTAAATGAATAATATTAAATTAAACCATAGACTGCTACAGTTAAATAATTGGATAACATAGTTCATTGGAGATATTGATATAAAAATAGAATTATTTTTCTATTTTATTGGAAAAATAATCTTTCATAGTGATAGAACCTGTTTCACCTTTCCCAAAGTTATTTTTATCAATTCTAGATTATAGTGTTTCTATATGCTTTACAAGATCATATATATATATACATATACACACATATACATACATGTATGAATGTATACACACATACATATACATACATACACACAAACACACACATATGTGTGTATATATACATATATGTGTATATATATATATGCATGTATATATACCTATATAAATACAGGTTTTCTTTGTACTTTTGCAGCCTGTCCTGGAACTAGTTCTTGTAGACCAGGCTGTCCTTGAACTCACAGAGATCTGCCTGCTTCTGCCTTCTGAGTGCTGGGATTAAAGGGTGTGCCATCACTGCCCAGATAGATTTACCATATTTTACAAAAGGAAATTTCCTCACATGTCTTGTTTATATAACAAACTATAATTCATTGCATATAAAAATACTATAATCTTGAGTAAATTTAGAGTGTGGGGAGCTTGGGAGAGGGTTGAAGTGGAGAGGAGAGGTACAGAGGGGAGCAGAAAAAAAATGTAGAGCTCCATAAAAATAATTTAAAAAACACTATAATCCATTTCAAACCACAAACTTTTACTTGCATGTGTGAATGGATATGGGATTCCTCCAGGTTACAGTGCTAGCTCCACAGGAACAAGACTGTCCTTGGAATAGAACAAAGCACAAGCTGCAATGTTGAAGAGGTATAAAATAGAAACTGTAGTTATTCAGACCAAGAAAGAAGAATTTCTTTATGTTTCCTCTTATCTGATGATGTGGCACATGAATTGGAAGCTAAAACGTTAAGGATTTCATAGATGGGACAAACTGGTTTGTCTTTGAGAACATGATTATTCTACTTTAAGACATACTGTACAATATACAAGGGCTTGTCATTACTAAACACTAGCTATCAAATTTCTCAGACCTGACTCTAAAACTAAGTGTAAATGCTCAGGTGACTGGTGTTCAAGGAAATATTGGAAAATTGATATTGACATATTGAAAACAGATAGCAATTATATTATACAGTATAACTCTGTAGGATTTATAAGTTTTAAATATAAGAATTCAAGAGGTATTATATGGCTATTACAAAACACTTTAATTAAGCAGTCTAAATACTTCATTTTCTTCAAAATCACCTAAACATATTTGTAAGTTTGGTTAAGTTTAAATAAGAAAATTTTATTCATTTTAAGTATGCTCAGTGACAGAAATTAATAAGTGAAAAGGGAAATGGAAAGAGAACAAGGCTTGTCTTATTTACCAATAGATGGCAATTCTCATCCATGAGAGGATTCTTGTTAGCTGCTACCATTAACAACCTGCCAATCCTGATATGTACCTTGCCTGCAAGTTTTCCAGACTTTACCATCAGTTTCATCCATAAAGCTGTAGGTAAGGAAGTCCTTGTAATTGTTTAACAATGTAGCTGTGAAAGATCATAAAAAGCAAGATCTTCTCAGCTTACAGAGACTTGATAATTTGCTGATTCAATGGTGTCATCATGTTTTTCAGGGAAATGTTGGAGAGGTGTTCCTGGAAGTTATTTCTCTTTATGCCCTTTATATGAACTAGTCTGCTCAAGGGCTGGTTGTCTAGCAATTTGGATATAAACAAATATTTGACAAAAAAGTATGATATCTGATATTGGATGGCAAAGACCTGAAATGGGTTGAGTTAATTTTAGGTTATTAATCTAATGGTTGAATTCTTGAGCTCCAGATGGATTATTTTTCATTTGTTGTTGATTGTTCCCGTGTGCTGTTGCTGGAAATGGCTTTTCCTTATCAAAATAAGTATTATAATCTAGTACTTTTTAAATTCACAAGAGATGAATGACTACTCATTGAGATTCAAATTATAAACACTAATTACTGTCCTAGAAAAATATTTTTCTGCTGACATTGTTTAGATTTTAGATAACTGGCTTTTTTTAACTCTAGATTTAAGGATGTTGTAAAAATTTAACAAAAAATAAATAATTATAACTTGTAAAAGTTTTACATGTTTCCCTTTATCATATTGAAAAATTCTTAAAATGAACTTAAAATATTTGGGGTTAATATTCCTGTATTCGTTTGACTTGAGATAGACTATGTATTAGTTGATTCAAAATATTTTCTTTAAGATTTCTGTTACTGTATAGAGATTTTTAATTCCTTCAATGCATAATAAATTGGCCAGTCTAGGAATTCTTAAATTAATCTAATTTTGTTACCCTTTTATAAATATTTGTAAAACTTTTTGTTTAGATTTTTGTGTATGTGTGATGTTTGAGATTTACTACAGGCAGTAACCTTCACCCAGAATTGTTCTCCAGTCATTTAGCTTGTTTTAAGTTTGGCTTGTGGAAGGCCATACAATATTGATTTTTTTTTATTTTCAACATTATTTCATTCATGATTGAAAATCTAATTGTTTTATAGCAAGATAAAACATTACATGACTTGTGATTGACTCTCTGCCTTTCCTCTTCCCAGAATTCTCTTATTCTTGTTGTCCTGTCTATACTTCCTGATCAATCCGTGTTTTATTAAACTAATATGAGTTACAAATGTTTACATTTTACTAGAGCATTATCTCACAGCATTTCCTCTATTTGATAAGGAAATTATAACTTACTATAAATGGTAATTAAATGATTATTATGAATACATTCTTAATCAAAAACATAAGTAAAACAGAATAATGAAACTATATAAGGAGTAAAGGAAACTCAAATATGCCTTCCATATTTCTTTGAATTTTCACATTTGAATAATATTTCAGTTAAATATGTTTGCTTTGATTTACACGATGGACAGAATTAGAAAGTAGATAATTTATTCTAACTATATATTTTACTTTCAAATCAACATTAATGTGACAGTTAATCTTCATTATCACCTTAACTAGACTTTGAATTTCCAAGGAGACACACATATGGAAGTGTTTGCGAGGGTGTTTTGAGAGAACGTGAATTGAGAGGAGAGGACCTATCACAAATTGGAAGTTGTCTTCACATGAGCTGATCCTCAGATGGAATAAAGAGAAACAGAAGAAAGTCAATTAAGTCATGACTCTTGCTATACACTGCATTGGGATTTGAGTAATTCTCCACATGATTCAGCTTCCACATGTGAAAATAAAAACTTCTTCCATCATGTTTTTCCTGTTTTGCTAGAAATTTATTTCAAAAGCAGCTAGAGATTAGATTTTATGGTCCTGTTAATAATATTGCATGGAACAGAAGGAAAATGTTATCTCTATTTTGCATAATATTTAAAACAGCTAAACTAAAATATCTTGTCCCTCCATTGTGAATTAGTAAATACAAAATTCATATATGATTTCTTGTTCTACAAAATCTCTTACATATGTGTAACAACAAAATATCCTCTTTGTTTCATTTCCAGTAAAATGCTAAAAAGAAAAATATTGTAGGAAAAACAAGAAAATATCTAGTACCTCAGAATTCTAACAGACATTCAATGCATTCATTCATCAGTTTACTCTTTTTAAGTCTCATGATATTGAAAGTCACTAGGCAAGTTTCAGGTTAAAAAAATCAATAAAACAATATCAATATCAAATCAAAATCAATATCAAAAAATATCAATATCAACAGTCCTAATCATTTGTGAATCCCAAGAACTGAAATAATGGTCATATTGGTCTATATGACAAAATGTAGCCATAGATGAAAAATGGCACAAACACAAAGAGGGTGACCAATGACTTCCTAACAAAATTCATGTTACAGGAAGAAGTACATAGTTCATGGCTAGTAATACAGCTTGGCCTCCATCATTTAGTTGCTAAGTTTAAAGTTATCCAGGGCACATTATTTTGCAAAATGTATATAATACCAAACTATATTGTGAAATCATATCTCAAAAGTCCAACAGCATCTTCACAGTAAATACTGATAAATCAATTATTATTAGTAGGAGAAGAAATGGAACTGCCTTATGACATTTTTTGATGACACTGGTCTATAGATTTACTTGGGCAAATATATGTCATATAAGACAAACTGAGAGCAAAATTTATATAATTCAACAGACCAGTGTAGGAATGAATTTCTTTCATTTGCCCTCTATAAAGAGATGGATTCTTAGCCCTGTGAGGACAATAACCCCACTGATCACCAAATAAACGACTATCAATAAATGCCAGGCAAGATACCAGCCTTCATCCAGGTACACCTTCCTCTCTTTCTCCCTTCCCCCTGGGGCCACAAGATCTCCCCAGAGCTGCTCCCTGGCACTCTGAGCCTGGGCTGTGGGCTCAGCTGGGCAGGGGCAGTTCCTGTGCTTTGAAAGCCTGCCTGACAGGCAGGCCCTGAATCAGCTCAGCCACATTCCTGGCCAGCAAGAGACAGTGATCTTCTAGCAGACATCCATTGGAGGAGGGGTGAGTTTGCTCCTGGACCGAGGGCTTCAGCTAGGAGGAATTCAGACTTTCCCCGCCCCCCTCGACTTTCTGTTCACCCTGCAGTGGTGGCTCCACCCTGCGGAGCTCTCCCGAATCCCATCCCAGCCTTCATCTAGGTACACCTTCCTCTCTTTCTCCCTTCCCCCTGGGGCCGCAAGATCTCCCCAGAGCAAGTCCCTTGAGCGCTGGGCCTGGGCTGTGAGTGCAACTCGGCAGAGGTGGCTGCCTGTGTTTCAATAGACAGTCTGAGGAAAGGTAGACCTTCTGTCAGTGAAGTCCCTGCCCAACAAGGGAACCTGACCTGGTACCAGAAGATCCAATATAGAGCAGTTGAAGGAAGATATGGGCAGACGCCAAGGCAAGAACTCCTCCAACAATCTAAAAAACAACATGAAATCACCAGATCCCAACGACCCTACAATAGAAGGACCTGAACCTCCTAATTCAGAAGAATTGGAAAAAAAATGCCATTATGAAAGCAATAGAGTCCCTTAAACAGGATATGAATAACTTGCTTAAAGAACTGGATGAGAGGTACAACAAAAAGATTGAAGAAATGACTACAGAAATGGATGAGAAGGATAACAAAAAGTTTGAAGAAATGAGTAAATCCGTGAATGATACACTGGGAAAACAAGAAAAATCAATCAAACAGGTAATGGAAACAGTTCAAGAATGGAAAACTGAAATGGAGGCAGTGAAGAAAACAAAAAACGAGGCCTGCTGGATATGGAAAATCTAGGTAAACGAACAGAGACTACAGAATCAAGCATAACCAATAGAATATAGCATACAGAACACCAAATAGACTGGATCAGAAAAAAACATCCCCTCGCCATATAATAATCAAAACACAAAACATACAGGTTAAAGAAAGAATATTAAGAGCTGCAAAGGAAAAAGGTCAAGTAACTTACAAAGGTAAACCTATCAAACTTACACCAGACTTCTCTATGGAAACCATGAAAGCCAGAAGGTCCTGGATAGAGGTACTGCAGAAACTAAGAGACCATGGATGCAAACCCAGACTACTACACCCAGCCAAGCTAACATTCAATATCAATGGAGAAAACAAAATATTCCAGGATAAGAACAAATTTAAACAATTCTTAGCCACAAACCCAGCCTTACAGAAAGTAATAGAAGGAAAATAGCAACCCAAGGAATCCAACATTGCCAACAATGCCTACAATAACTCAGACATCTAGCGACCTTCAAGAGCTTAACTCAAAGAAGGGACACATACAAACACTATTAAACAAACAAACAAAACATAGTAATAACCGGAGACAACAATCATTGGTCATTAATATCACTTAATATTGATGGACTCAATTCACCTATAAAAAGGCACAGACTAAGAGACTGGATACGAAAACAGGATCCAACATTCTGCTGTTTACAAGAAACACACCTTACCCACAAAGACAGACATCTACTCAGAGGAAAGGGTTGGGAAAAGGTTTCTCAAGCAAACGGACCTAAGAAACAAGCAGGTGTAGCCATTCTAATTTCCAACAAAATTCACTTCAAACTAAAATCAATCAGAAGAGACGGAGACGGACATTTTATACACATAAAAGTATCAATTTATGATACATTTATCATAAATTGAAAATTCAATAAAATGAATTGATGAAAAGGATCAATTCATCAGGAGGAAGTATCAATCCTGAATATCTGTGCCCCTAATATAAAGCCTCCTACTTATGAAAAAGAAACACTCCTAGAACTCAAGGCAGTCATCAATCCACAGACACTAATAGTAGGAGACGTCAACACTCATCTCTCACCAAGGGACAGGTCAATCAGACAGAAACCTAACAGAGAAATAAGAGAATTATTGGAGGTTTTGAATCAAATGGACTTAACAGACATCTATAGAACATTCTACCCAAATAGGAAAGAATATACTTTCTTCTCTGCAGCTCATGGAACCTTTACGAAAATTGACCACATACTGGGTAACAAAGCAAACTTCCACAGATACAAAAATATATTAGTAACCACCTGTGTCTTGTCAGACCACCATGGATTAAAGTTAGAATGCAACAACAGTGCTACCCCCAAGAAGCCAACAAATTCATGGAAGTTGAACAGTCAACTACTGAATCACCCCTGGGTCAAGGAAGAAATAAAGAAATAAATTAAAGTCTTCCTTGAATTTAATGAAAATAAAGACATAACATACTCAAACCTATGGGACACTATGAAAGCAGTGCTAAAAGGAAAGTTCATAGCACTAAGTGCCCACCTAAAGAAAACAGAGAAAGCACACATTGGAGACTTAACAGCACACTTGAAAGCTCTAGAAAAAAAAGAAGCTGATACACGCAGGAGGTCTAGAAGACTGGAAATAATCAAACTGAGGGCTGAAATAAACAAAATAGAAACAGAGAAAACAATCCAAAGAATCAATGAATCAAAAAGCTGGTTCTTGGAGAAAATCAACAAGATTGACAAACCCCTATCCAAATTAATCAAACGGCAGAGAGAGAACATGCAAATTAATAAGATCAGAAATGAAAAGGGGGAGATAACCACAGACACAGAGGAAATTCAGATAATTATTAGATCTTACTACGAAAATTTATATGTCACAAAGTTGGAAAATGTAAAAGAAATGGACATTTTTTTAGATAAGTACCATATACCAAAGTTGAACCAAGACCAGGTGAACAATCTAAATAGACGTGTTAGTTGTGAAGAATTAGAAGCTGTTATCAAAAATCTCCCTACCAAAAAAAAGTCCAGGACCAGATGGTTTCAATGCAGAATTCTCCCAGAACTTCCAGGAAGAGCTAATACCTATACTCCTTAATGTATTTCACAATATAGAAACAGAAGAATCACTGCCAAACTCTTTTTATGAAGCTACAGTTACCCTGATACCAAAACCACACAAAGACACAACCAAGAAAGAGAATTACAGACCAATCTCACTCATGAACATTGACGCAAAAGTACTCAATAAAATACTGGCAAACCGAATCCAAGAATACATTAGAAAAATTATCCATTATGATCAAGTGGGCTTCATCCCAGAGATGCAGGGCTGGTTCAACATACGCAAATCTATCAATGTAGTCCATCATATAAATAAACTGAAAGAAAAAAAAACATATGATCATTTCATTGGATGCTGAAAAAGCGTTTGACAAAATTCAACACCCATTTATGATAAAGGTGTAGGAGAGATTGGGGATACGAGGATCATACTTAAATATAATCAAAGCAATATATAGTACGCCGACAGCTTACATCAAATTAAACGGACAGAAACTCAAAGCCATTCCACTAAAATAAGGAACACGACAAGGCTGTCCACTCTCTCCATACCTCTTCAATATAGTGCTTGAAGTTCTAGCAATAGCAATAAGACAACATAAGGGGATCAAGGGGATTCGAATTGGAAAGGATGAAGTTAAACTTTCGTTATTTGCAGACGATATGATAGTGTACATAAGCGACCCCAAGAACTCTACCAAAGAACTCCTACAGTTGATAAACACCTTTAATAATGTGGCAGGATACAAGATCAACTCCAAAAAATCGGTTGCCCTCCTATACACAAAGTACAAAGAAGCAGAGAGGGAAATCAGAGAAACATCACCTTTCACGATAGCCACAAATAGCATAAAATATCTTGGGGTAACTCTAACCAAGGAAGTGAAAGACCTATTTGACAAGAACGTTAAGTCCTTGAAGAAAGAAATTGAAGAGAATACAAGAAAATAGAAAGACCTCCCCTGCTCTTGGATTGGGAGAATCAACATAGTAAAAATGGAATTCTACCAAAACCAATCTATAGATTCAATGCAATTCCCATCAAAATCCCACCAAACTTCTTCACAGACCTCGAGAGAACAATAATCAAGTTTATATGGAAAAACAAAAAACCCAGGATAGCGAAAACAATCTTATACAATAAAGGAACTTCTGGAGGCATTACCATCCCTAACTTCAAACTCTATTACAGAGCAACAGTGTTGAAAACAGCTTGGTATCGGCATAACAACAGAGAAGTCGACCTATGGAATGGAATAGAAGACTCGGGTATTAACCCAAAACATATGAACACCTAATTTTTGACAAGGGAGCTAAAAGTATACAATGGAAGAAGGATAGCATCTTTAACAAATGGTGCTGGCATAACTGGATGTCAACCTGTAGAAGAATGAAAATAGATCCATATCTATCACCATGCACAAAACTCAGGTCCAAATGGATTAAAGACATCAACATTAATCCGACCATTTGAACCTGATAGAAGAGAAAGTGGGAAGTAGTCTACAAAATATAGGCACAGGAGACCACTTCCTAAGCAGAACCCCAGGAGTGCAGACAATAAGAGAAACAATGAATAAATGGGACCTACTGAAACTGAGAAGCTTCTGTAAAGCAAAGGACACTGTCAGTAAGACAAAAAGGCTACCTTCGGACTGGGAGAAGATCTTCACCAACCCCTCATCAGACAAAAGTCTGATCTCCAAAATATACAAAGAACTCAAGAAACTAAACACTAAAACTCTAATTAACACAATTAAAAAATGGGGTACTGATCTGAACAGAGAATTCACAACAGATGAACTTCGAATGGCCAAAAGGCATTTTAGGTCATGCTTAACCTCCTTAGCGATCAGGGAAATGCAAATCAAAACAACTTTGAGATATCATCTTACACCTGTCAGAATAGCCAAGCTCAAAAACACCAATGATAGCCTATGCTGGAGAGGATGTGGAATGAGGGGAACACTCATGCATTGTTGGCGGGAATGCAAACTTGTGCAGCCACTGTGGAAATCAGTGTGGCGGTTTCTCAGGAAACTGGGAGTCAACCTCCCTCAGGACCCAGCAATTCCACTCTTGGGAATATACCCTAGAGATTCCCTAACATACCACAAAAGCATTTGTTCAACTATGTTCATAGCAGCACTATTTGTAATAGCCAGAACCTGGAAACAACCTAGGTGTCCCTCAATAGAAGAATGGTTAAAAAAGGTGTGGAACATATAAACATTAGAGTTTTACTCAGCGGTAAAACACAATGACATCTTGAATTTTGCATGCAAGTGGATGGAAATAGAAAACGCTTTACTGAGTGAGGTAAGCCAGACCCAAAAAGAGGAACACGGTATGTATTCACTCATAAGTGGATTCTAACCATAATTAAAGTTCTTTGAGCCTATTATTCGTGATCCTAGAGAAGCTAAATAAGAAGATGAACCTGATGAAGATTATTTAGCTATCCGCCAGGAGATAGGAAATAGACAAGAGTCCCAGGTAACCTCGTGTGCATGGGGGGGGGGAGGGTTGTTGGAAGGGGAAAGGGTTAGAGAGAAGGGAGTAGGGGAGCAATGGGGAAAGCTGGTGGACCGGGATGGGGGGGGGGAGGAAGGGTGAATATGGGATCAGGGAAGAAAATATTTCAACTAAGGGAGTCATTTTAGGGTTTACAGGAGACTTGATTATATATGGGATCCCAGGTTCAAGGAGAGATCCCAAGTTTGTTCTCTGGATAGAGGGGAGGGTGCCTGAACCGGCCTTGGCCCACAACCATACTGATTAATATTTTGCTTATCATCATAGAACCTTCATCTAGCGATGGATGGAGATAGAAACATAGACCCACATTGGAACACTGGACTTAACTCCCTAGGTCCAAATGAGAAGCAGAAGGAAAGAGAACGTGAACAAAGAGGGCAAAACCAGAGGGAACCTTCATCCTAGGATGGATGGCGATACAAACGGAGACCCACATTGGAGCACCGGACTGAGCCCCCCAAGGTCCAAATGAGGAGCATAAGGAGGAAGAAAATTAAAAAGTAAATTAGGACTGCGAGGGATGCGACAACCCACTGATACAAGGGGACTGATCTAATGAGAGTTCACCAAGGCCAGTTGGACTGGGACTGAACGAGGACGTGATCCAACCAGATTCTCTGAATGTGGCCGGATTCTCTGAATGTGGCTGGCCTGGAGTCTTTCTGAAAAGCCATTGACAATGACACTGGGACTTGTTTCCTCTGCATATACTGGATTTCGGGGATCCCGTCTGTTTGGATACTCACCTTCCTGGACCTGGAGGGAGGGGGGAGGAACTTGAACTTCCCACAGGGCAGGAAACCCTGACTGCTCTTAGGGATGAAGAGGGAGGAGGAGAGGGAGTGGGGGGAGTGGGAGGGTGTTGGGAGGAGGGGCGGAAATGGAAACTTTTATAATTTAATAACATTACTTTCAAAAAAAATAAATAAATGCCAGGCAAATGAGTCTTCAAGTTTGCTAGTGTCGTCAGTTCCGTCCTATCCCTCCATAATGTTGGTACAGCCACTCTAATTTCCATCTATCCACCCATTTACCCCTTCCATCAATTTTCTTCCATTCATTTTTCTTAACCCACTGCTACTCTTTAAGTTTTAGATATAATCTCACCTCTACAGCTCTCTCCCAACTATAATCCAGCAAAAATAGCAGAAGTAGACAAGTAAATGCATCTATGAAGACCTAAAGCTATAAAACTATTTTCTTAAACTGGTACTTATAGGGTATTTCACATTTCTATCAGTTTCCTGACTCTAGTTTCCCAGTCCATTAAAATTTCCTATTAAATCTTATCTTTCAAAAGATTCCATAGCTTAAATAAATTATATATATATAATATTTTATATAATAGGCATACATTTATCTATCTATCTATCTATCTATATATATACATATCAGATAGATTAATAATAAAAAGGTTAATGATAGTGTGATACCTATTTACTTTGTATGTGTAATGTGTGATCTAAGGGTAAACATTAGTAATTACAATTAGAATAATAGCAAAACTTATTCCACCTTAGTCACAACTGCTGAGAAAGGTAAGAGTACTTGAGGAGTTGCTGTCATTGAAATAGTTATTTGTGAATATATTGCTGTTTAGTACATTTTGACATTGTGAAAAGGCACAAATGTGTTTATGCCCCCCCATAGTATGTTCAATGTGAGAACTATGCCCAGGTCCCCATATGTCAGTTCAAAGGTAATTTGTGAGTCCTGAGTAGTCAGACTGTGATTGTTTCTCAGTTTTCCTTCTGTCTACTTCTACTTAGACTTAGCCAGAAAAAGCCAAATGCATTCTTAAGCAGTCATCCAAATGATCTTTTACTAGTTATTTCTACCCAGTAATTCATTAGCAACTAACACTAATCAAGGTAACCTTACATCTTGCCAGTTTTGTAGTCTTTTCTACACCCGTTACTGTTTTCAAGTACCTACAATGTCAAGTGACAATAGTTGATATATTAAGTATAGAAAGTCTGAGTAAATAGTTTGTTCTTATCTAGATGCTCTTCTAGAAAGAAATAGAGTTACATCAAATATCTTGACCATGTAAAAAAATTAATTCTTGTCCTGTAATCAGTCCATAATACTATACTTGACAACTGTGCTCTTTCAAATCTTGCCAAGACTGAAAAAAAATGGGCAACCAATATAAAACTCTTCAAGATTTTGTGTACAAAACTTTTGACATTTACTATTTATTTTCGTGTAGGAAGAAGTATAAGGTGATTTCAAAAACAGCAAAAGTTCATGGAAAAGATAATGCTAGAGGCCATGTCCGCAGTAGAGATAGCTGCAAGCAGGTAAGGAACTCAAGAAAACCACTTCCCCCATCTTGACCATCCCATCCCCTCAAGTTCCCCTCCTCCTTCTCCTTCTCCCCTCCTAGAACCAGCATAGGACCAAAGTAGGCCCTTTGAATGTGGGTGACAGTTGTATGGCTGTGGCTGACTGTATGACCACTGGCAGTGAGACCAGAATTTAACCTTACTGCTTGTACTAGATTTTTGGAACCCATTCTATTTGGAGGAATACCTTGTTCTGCCTAGATATAGTAGGCAGGACCAAGGTCTTGCTTCTAAGCAATGTACTAGACTTTGCTGACTACCCATGGGATGCCTTTGTTGCACAGAAAGAGGCAGTTTGGTAGTTCCTGGCCGCTCAGCCCCTAAATAACCACACAGAAACTGTATTAAATAAATCACTGCTTGGCCCACTAGCTCTAACTTCTTATTGGCTAACTCTTACATCTTAGTTTAAACCATTCTTATTATTCTGTCTATCACCATGAGGTCATGGTCTACCAGGAAATTTCCAGCATGTCTGACTCTGGCAGTGGCTCCATAGCAATGTGTTAGACTTTGGCGACTCCCCATGAGAAGCCTTATTCTCTCTGAGGAGAGTATGCCGGTGGGAGGAGAGGAGAGTGGAGAGACTAGGAGGAGGGGAGGGAGGGGGTAATTAGTTTGGAATGTAAAATGAGAAAAGATAGTTTTTTAAAAATAAATTAAAAAACTTAAAAATATTGACTATAGCTGGGGTCATACTTGTGGATTCTTGGGAATTTCCCTGGCACCAGGCTTGTCCATAAACCCATAGTGCCTATCTCTATCGAGAGCTCTTTTTCATTGCTCTCCTACTCCATTCCTCTCTCCCTCAGCCATCCTGTTCCCGCATGTTCTCATCTCCCTTCTTCTCTACTTTACCATCTGCCTGCCCCCAATTAACCCAGGAGGTCTTCCTCTGTAATCACATTGGTGAATACCCCAACTATCATCATAGAGCCCTCATCCAATAACTGATGGAATCAGATGCAGAGATCCACAACCAAGCACCAAGCCAAGTTCTGAGAATCCAGATGAAGAGAGGGAAGAAGGAATAAATGAACAGTAGAGTTCAAGATCACGATAAAGAAATCTAAAGAGACAGTTGAACCAATCTCATGGAAAGTCATAAACTCTACATTGACAGCCATGGAACCTCCATGAGACTAAGCTAGTCCCTCTATATGTGGGAGGCAGTGGTGAAGTTTGGACCATCTGAGGGGTCCCTGGCAGTAGGGCCAGGATCTATTCCTGGTGCATAAACAAGTTTGTTGAAGCTCATTTCCTATGGTTGAATGCCATGCTCACCCTTAATGCAGGGGTAGGGCCTTGGTGTCTCAACTTAATGGGACAGACTTTGTTGATACCCCATTGTAGTACTTACACATTGGAAGGAGTGTATGAGAGGTGGGCTGGAGGTTGTAAAGGGGGTGAGAGGAGGAGTGAGAGGTAGAACTGTGATTGGAATGAAAAAAAATAAAAATGTAAATAAATATAATTAAAAATAAAGAACAGAATTGGATCATGATGGCTAATAGGGATATGATCCAGGGATTTCTTGCCTACTGACACTGCTAACTATTTCCCTCTCCAAAAGACTGGCTCTATGCCTACTTGGTCTCTTCATTATCATATCCTAGGAATAAGCCTGTCCAGCAACATGAGATAATGTTTAGTCTCCTCATTCATAATTGTCTAATAGGAAGGACTGCACATTAAAGTTCCTCAAAAAGAAATAAAATGGTTCTTTTGCTGAAATTTCAATGTTGTTCAGAACATCAGCAACTGTCGGGGATTGAAAAGTCACATTTCCAGAGACCAATCATCTAGATCCCAGTAGTTAATTAAATAGCTACTTACTGCTTACCTTTATTTGTGACTTAACATTCGTGAGACAGAAATTCCTGTGACAAAGGTGCGCAGGAGCTTGCCTTAGATAAGGTATTCTAGACCAATGGAATATGTGAAGGTCCTTTTCAATGGGTATGCCAGCCAAAAATATTAGTGACAATTGATTTGGGTGCGTTTAAACATTGATTATTCTGAGCCATTACTTATGGTTCTGTATCATAGATATTTTTTTCTGTTGGTTATAAATATGAAAGCTTACTTACTTCTTTCAGTATAGAATACCTTGTTCTATATAAAAGTCCCCACCTTATTTAGACATCCTCAGCCTTTCAATGTTATGAATAACCTTAAATTCTTTTTGCTGTTTCTTCTTTTCCTTCAATATTACAACAGTTTAACAAACCCACAACTGAGGAAATCATTCCTGTTTTTTGGATTTGTATTGTTTTAATGTCACATACTTTTCTTACTGGTTGTCTCCACTCAGAGTCTGGGTTCATGCAACTAATGCCAGCCCAGGATTGGACATGGACAAATCTCTACTCAGGAAAAGAACTCGAAATGAAACAAACAAAAAAAAAAAACACAAAAAACAAAACTCAAAAAACAAACCAGTAAAAACAGTGTCTTGTAAAAATACAGTCTTGCATATTACCATTGAAAGACACTTCTTTTTCCTCCCAAATAGAGCATGGTTCACATATTTAACATCAGACATACTACAAAATCCCCTTTTCTCTATTCGATAATAGGTATGCTGGCCTATGGATTAAAAAAAATGGTTGCTGAATCTACTAATCTATTAGGATTTTCCTGGTAGGAAATCCAAATGTCCTTAATAATTCATCTCTAACTCTAAAAATATTCAAGAAAATTTTAAAAACTGCTTTTTTTCCTTTTGGATATTGTACCCTCATCTACTTTTATTGTAAAGGAGTTGATTATAAAATAAAACATTCAGGAATTAGAGAAAGAAAAAGAAGAATTAAACACAGCACGTTTTATGTCCTCCCCTTCCTCTGAAGGGTTTTATTCACTGCTTAACCCATCCCCTTCCTCTTAAGAAACTCATATAGCTAATTTTTCCATAATGAAATAAATCCTATTCCAACTGGTTTTACAGCAAATGAATATTGTCCCTGTGCATGAACTCAGACACAAGCCTCTGACCTAAAGACTAGCTCATTAATATCCATCATTGAACTTGAAGACCTCCCAAACAATTATGACTTTATTCAGCATAGAGTAGCAACACTTATTTCAATGCCCACTAATCCTTCAGTCTTTAGCCATGTCTACTTTCTGTAAAATCATTTCTTATTTCTTTTTTTAAAATACTTAAACACAGAAGTTGAACATTTTGAGACCAGGCTTTAAATAGAGATGTCTGCAAACACGACAGGAATATACCTAGATGTATGCCAACCAGATGTCAGAAACAGCCTTATTACTACCATGTAATATATAAACCACACCAACCAAGTTCACCTCCCCTACATGAAAAGATAGTTACCTTGTCATATAGCATAAGCCATAAAGCAATGATGTCTAATTTTTCACAGTGCAATATCCCCCATTCTTTCAAAAACCTTAAAAGTAGAACCTTATCTTTGTTTCATGGGGATAGAACTATACTTTAGAATCCTTGGCAAGCATTTACTTCTAATAGTATTCAAGGAGTACTCTGTGCTACATCCTTGCTTGGCTCTTATAAAGCAGAAGCTAAGGCAGAAGTGGCTGATGCCAGATCTCTCTTGTGTAAGTTCCAGCTTGCTGTTCTAAAACACAGAGTTACTATAATGGTGAAAATGGTCAATGTGTAGTGTATGCAGCTTACCGTGGTCTACTGCCTGAGAACAGTTTTTTCCAACATATATGTTTTTGCATAAAAATAAATAATAAATCCTGTACCAGAATGCCTATTTAATATGCCCCCTAAACCTCTGCTTATTTTCTTCCATGATACATCATAGCTACTTTATCTTAGTTCCTGGAACACCAGATTTATAGAATTATTTTATTTTTGAGTATAACCCAATAGCGAATCAAATCCTCCTATTACCTCCCCAAAACTGTTGTAGCGTCAAAGGAAACTCTTGTCCTGTAATATAGACAGACTTAGAGTAAGCATATTTTTATTGATCATTAATGAGCTCTACATTTTTAGACTAAACATCTTAAGAGTTTTATTTTGAACTGTGGTCACAATAATGTCAAGTAGTTAGAAATTAGCATGTTTTATGTCATCATATCTTCTCCTTTATAACAAAGAGCATCCCCATCTTTACATTCTCTGTTGACACACCAATAACTTTAAGAAAAGGAAATGTATGTTAACTGAATATGAAATTTAAAAAAAGTTTTTAATGTATCATAACTACTGTCCTTCAATTTTAAAATATAATATAAGATTAGGCAATGTGAAGGAAAAAAATGCACACTGTGATAGCCAGGATTTTTTTGAGCCTCGCCAAGGTAGAGATTTTTTTTTTGGCTAGAGAAAATGTTATTTTAAAGTTTATTTTTCATCTTTCTTTCTTGAGCTCTTTCTAGTTTGCTATACTACACAACATTTGATTAAAAATTCTGGTTTTAAATTATAACTCTGGTCCTGGACATAAATATGATATTTAAATGGATAAAAATAAAATTCTTAAGATTACTATATAGATGAAGTGTTTGGTGAAAACAGAGACATTTTTATGAGATAATCCAGTCATTTCTCTTAAATACCTGAAGACTAAACCCCTCTACCAGAAAACTGTCTCTTTCAGTAACACTAGAAAACAGCATAAAACTTCCTGAAACATCTTTACTTATAGAAATTAAAAAAAAAAACATATATTAAGAAGAAGCCCCAGAAAATCTGCTTCTTGCCGTGTCATAGCACATAGCATCTGGGTCTGTTTGATGTCTGGAACCTCAAAGGAGGAAGAGATTTTCTCTTGTATTTTCTCTAAGCATCCATTAACAAAGTTCATGACACTAGAAGGAAAACTGAACTTTTAAGCATATGTATGTCACATACTTTTGTTCTCTAGTTAGCCATAGAGAACCTATAATCATATTTGTGTGTTTGTCTGTCTGTCTGTATGTATGTGTGTATGTTTGTATGTATACATACCAGTAAGTATGCCCCAAAAGATGTTGTCCAGTGTGTATTCTCTAAATTCACAGACTTTCCCTAAAAGTCACTTACACCTCTCCTAACATTCTCAAATCTACCACTAGTGTATTGAAAATAAATATGATGCTCTTGAATAATTTTGAATTATAGCATAATCATCTTCAGTGCAATAATTCTCTCCACTCTTGTAATACAATGATACCTTTTCTCTTATTTGAATATTTACAGTTCACCCCAATGACCTTCACAAAGTATGGGGGTCAGAATTTTCTTCACCACTTAGTATGCAAGGCAGCAAAACATGACCACTTTGCTAAGTTTACTATTTCCTCTGAGATCCTCAATGTCAAAGCAGAAACAGTGCTCATGTTCAAATCCTGAGGTGACGGAGTGTTTGCTTCTATGTGTTTCTTTTCTCCCATATTTTTAAAGCACTGTCAGAACAGTAATATGTAGTCATAATTGCTTGATCAAGCTTTTACATAATTATACTTTCTATCTTTGTGTTCGTCAAAATCTTACCACAAATTTCTATTGTTATCTATTTATTCTATTTATTATTTAGGTTAGAACCTGAACCTAACCTGCTATATGTATTACCCAATATGTGTGACTGCATTCAGAGGCAAGTGAGGGCTCTGGTCGACAGTCTCTCCTTTTTTTTCTTATCCATCAGTTGGGATTAATATGAATAAGGACCTGCAAAATTTTGTAGAGCACAAGGCAGTACAACACAGGTATCAAACTACATCAATCACCATTTCTGAGACTTGGAAATAACCATCTACTTCCTTCTGTCTTGGCCCTATATTGAAAAGATGGAAATGGGAAAGTACTCTTGAAAGTCCCTGAATGATGTTATAGGCTGGGAAAGACTGGATTTGCTTTTTGGAAAGTGGCTATAGTTGGATGTTCTGTAAATACTCAGGGGTTTTGGGGTATGTGATCTTTTTATCTCTTTTGAAAAATAATGCTAGGTAAAATAATGCTAGCCCAAGAATATGGCTGAGACCTAGGACATTATTGCTTGGTTTTATTCTTTTGATTTTTTTTAATATTAGACAAATTTTATCTAACCTTACAGCAAAGAAGAGTCCAGACTTCTGAGCTGCTACCCCTTTCAAGTTTCTCCGATCTCCACTATAAACAGAAGCTAAATCATTCTACTCTCTCAAAGTCAATCAAGTATCTAAAACCCAAATCTGAAGATTCTTGATGCCGGAATATGTTTCAACTCTTGAGTGAGTTAGATGTATTGCTTACAAACACCAAACATCTTGAACACTTTTTGTTTTATTCATATTAGTGACATATTTAATAAAATTATATATTAAATAATTTTAATTTTATAATTTTAATATATATAAATAAATTATATATATACATATATATATATATACATATATATATATATAGAGAGAGAGAGAGAGAGAGATTACCAGATAGCTTTAAGTGGTAGCTACAATTCCCTGTTCTATCTTCTTTTGATATTCATATTAGAAAGCATTGAGCAATCAGAAACAAATTTTTGTCTTACTAACATTTTCATTTTTCTATTTTCATGTGGCTTTCCACTCCAGAGATACTGGAAGCAAGTTAAAAATAGCTATAACTCAACATTTCCACCTTTACTTGGCAGGATATTAGTTTTATTATTGATCTTATTACCAAATAATTAAACTCAATAACTTATTTTCAAGTCTTTGGTTCTAGTTAATAATATTCATCTTCAATGCTTCATCCTAGTCATAACTCCATAGTAGAGAAAATTAGATTGTAATATATTTTATTATAATGTTCAATTTACAAGGATTAATGCTTTATTTTATTTTTCTCATAAAGTTTGAGACTCAGCATTTGTCTATTGAAGAAGTAAAGGTAATTATAAGAGAAAAATATTGCTTTGAAGAAATAGCATTTTAATAACATTCAGTTACTATATTTTTATGTTTATTTCTCAGCATGGGGTGTGTTTTCTTCTGGAGTTTGTAGTAACACTGTGAACACATGTGGATTTCATTGATATAAATGATTCATTTATATGTGTAGTGAAAAATAAACTGCTTTATGAAAGAAGCAATAAGAAAATAGAGATGTATGTATTCTTAAAAGGTGTTCATAACTTAATACTGAATAAAAAGAACACACATTTAAAGTTGAAATGCAGGGATATTTTCGAAGTAGCTCTAAACTGCACATATAAAACTTTAAGTAAAGTTTAGTGAACCATAACTTTTTAGGGAAGAATATTAAAAATATAATATGCTACTGGTCATGGTTTACTTTGACATTTTAATAAATGACCTAACAGTAGTATGAAAACAGAAATATGTTGAAGAAAGTTTTGTTTTCTCTCCTTTAATCTGTTCTTATGCTACCCTAAAATTAAAAAATAATATTTTAAAATCTAAAAATTATTGAATTTTTGAGAACACTATTTTATAGAATGGTTTTCTGTTTCTTATAATTTAAAATGTATCTGTTGTTCTTTATGCAATCACATTTGAAGTTTCTAATGAAGTTTCTTTTATGTGATGATAATAATATTGCAGCATATGGACAATATTTTGGTAATTATCTAGTTCTAATATCTTTTGATTTACAGTAACAGCAGCAGAAAAATCAATTCAGTCCTGCCTCAGTATTCCTAGTTCACTAACTTGTTCTATAGGATGAAGGACAGAATATCTACATATTCTGATTGAGGTCAGTTCTCCACTGCTCTAACTACCTAACCTTTGCCTAGATTATCCATCTCTCCATTTCCTAGTTCCCATTCTGTTACTTATCTTACAATTACCCCCAAAGGAAATTTTTCAAATGTTTCAATTCAATGAGAAGAGGGAATACCGTCACTTGAAGCTGTTCTAGTAGGTGCATGACCGCACTGAGGACTCACAGCACAATTAGCTGGCAAGAAGAATATGCGCTTTCTTTCCCCGCAGTCATGATGAGCCCAGAACTCAGTGAATGATCCAGAGTAGAAAACATGTCCCTGAAACACATTTGCTATGATGTCTTTATCTCTGTTTATGACGTTTTGCCTAGACCTAAATAGTCCGATTTCTCTCCTCTTCCTCTAATGGATTTTCATTTATCATTTTTTTTCCAAGTCACCAACATGCCCATCAGTCAGGATGTAAGAAGGGATTTATCATGATCTATAACATAGTTATGGCTTTCCCTTCTCATATGGGAAAGAAAGGCAATATCTTTATATTTGTGATAGAAAAAGAGAGCTGAACCACGTGGAAGGGTAATTTCTATGAGAGCTGAGGGACTAATCTTTCTTGAGTGCTCACGAATCCTTATAACAAGTACTGAGAAGTTTCACTTTAAATGGTTTTTTATTATTATTTAAATAGCCTAGTTAGGTATATGACAATTTAGATGCTTACAACTTTTTAGATTTTCAAGCTTATACTGAGCCAATTTTCCCTTTGAAGTACTATTTCTGAATTGCATATTACACAAGAGAGAGAGAGAGAGAGAGGGAGAGAGAGACAGAGAGAGAGAGAGACAGACACAGAGAAAGAGAGAAAACACTATAATATAGATTTGATAAAAAGCAAAATTGCTTCAAGTATTTAGAGACTGAAAGCAACCTGGAGCCGTAGGGAGTCTGATTATGATTTTCACTCTGAATATCAACAGCAGAATATCTAAATAAGCTAAGTTTCAACAACTACTAAAAATATAATCACAATAGTGAAGGAAAAAAAAAACCTTTCATTTGGCTGCTCTCTAGAAAGCATATCAAATCAGAGAACTGTGCCAGGAAACATCTTTCTTCAAATCTGTTTCACTCGTTAGAGAATTTTGAAGTTGGTCCTATCCTATGTGCTGAATGCTATGCGGCCTGCATTTTTCGAGAAATTTCTGCAAAAAAAAATAGTGAGTGCATCTTATACTTGACTACCATTCAACTACTGTCAAACTCTCAGGTGTGGGCTGTTTATATCTTTTAATGCAGTGGATTTAATGTGGTGCAATTCCGGTTCTTCCTGGAGTTGCAGTCATATTCAGCACAGGGTCCTTTTTTCTCCCTCTTCTTCCTTTTTCTATTCCCCAGAAAGGATCAAAAGCACAAGCGCATTCAAAGAACAGCTTTTCTCAGTGCCTCACCCTAAAACCTCACAACTCCCACAGTGGATAACCTCAGATTTCTCCTCACTGCTGTGGCAGCAAAAAATGAGTCTTTTTACATTCTTCAAAGGAATTCTAACAGCCCCATTTTTTACTTTGATTCTTTGTGTTCAGATTTTATTTTACAGTCAAAGAAGATCAGAAATTGTCTTATATGCTGGAGACATACAATACCAAAGTTAATATTAAACTTAGTATGTGGAAAGTTAATTGGGATGACTAGCATTGATTAATTTTTGGTAAATTACATTATAATTTTTAGGACAAGGAAGTGCTAGTGTTGCAATAAAAGTTTGATCCTACAAAGGATTCATCTATAAATATTTTTAAACGAGTATTTTATATTTATTTTCATAAAATTTCTCTAATACCAGAAACAAACAAGCAATAAAGCAAGCAAACAAAAAAATTCCTCTAAGTACTAGTTTTTAAGCTGGGTATGCATATCATTAGATACAATGTTGACTTTGATTGCATGAAGCTCTCAGTTCAAAATTCAGGGACATAGAAAACACCTGCAATGCTGCATGTAAGTTATGCCAGTACTGGAGAAGTGGAATGATGGAACCCAGACTGAGATTTATGACATCCTGCTTCTAAATGAATAATAAATAAGTCAACAATAAGCAAATACCAGATTTACGCACCTGCCATTGATGACTGTCACTGTTGCTTGTCACGTGGCATCTTCTTTTCCTTTTCTACTTGTCCCAATATTCTTTTGAAATGCACTAACAGCAACAGTTGCCTACATTAGTTCCGATTGTCAAAAAGAGAAACTGTTTAAAGTATACTGGACATGAGCAAATTCCTAGCCTTCAAGTTATGCCTTTTGAGTGTCAATCTAACATATCTGTATATTAACAAAAGAAAATATGTTTTAGAATTATGTAATTCACATTTTAGAAATATATTGTCCAAACAAATTTTTATTAGTTTTCCTTTTCCACAAGAAAGTCAGGTTTGTGCACCTCTCTCTCTGTCATGATAAAATTAAACACAATTATAGAAGCTCTAGAATATTCCTTTAATAATTATTTATAGAAGCTTTAGAATATTCCAAATGTATCATTATTTCAAGCCTAATAATAACTCTGTAAACAAAAGTCATTCTGTTCATCACTGGCGTCAAAGGTGAGTAAAAATTTTGAACCTTCAATGTACTATCTCCAATTGAATATACAACTTAATACCTTTGAAGGCATTATTGGTATCTTAAACTAGAGTATGTTTAGTGTCTGTAATACAGCTTACCACACAGTAAACAATGTGCAATTAACAGAATTTATTGCTTATTTTTCTTAGCAGTTTATTTTGCTTGTTTATTAATGGCTTTAAGTTGCTGTGTTTTAATTGACAGGCTCTTGTCTGAGATAATTCATAAATAGTATATATATACATTTTCTATACTCATGATTTTCGATAAAGCATCATACATGAAATTATTATTGGGTGTTACCTTTCGATAAAATTGAGTAAACAAACAACTTTTTTCCATATTAATTACAATACCGTGTGCTCTTGCTGTCTGTTATTTCTATGACATCATTCTTGAGCACAAGGTATTCTTTAATATTCTATTACCTTATTTTTGAAAATCTGCTTGAGATTGTTGTGCGTTAGCCATAGAGTCGCAGGGGTATTCAGGCATTTTATTCCCAATACTTACTGTAACCATTGGCAACTGTCCTGAAGTACAGATTATTATATCCCACCATGGCTCTTATCACTCTCGCTCTGAACATCTCATTTGAAATTTCCATGTTAAGAACAGTAAAAAATAAGTTTTATGGTATATTCTTCCCACAGCAACTTACATTTGTGAGAAATAAGTAAGAACTCAGAGGTTTTGCAATCAATCAGGAACGTAAAAATGTTTTCATGTATGCCATATATTTAATTAAAGTTATATATTTTCATGTATACATTTTTCAGAATGATTGCTTTACTATATCCTAAATGTCTTGGATGAGAGTATAGTGAACTTCAAGTCATTTGGGGCTACGAATAAACTTGTTTTCTCATTAAAAATTTAAGGTAGAAGCAAAGTGAAAACCAAGCTTTATAATATTGCAAAGCTGAAAAGTTTGTCAGTTTTATCAAAAATTGAACACAGATGTGAAATAAGAGTTGTACACACTACCAAAAAACATTTATTAATAAAATCATTACATATGATTCAGAATGCATTCCTGCTTGCGATAGCTATGGCTGAAACTCACATGTAGAAATAGCATAATGTTTTTGTAAGATGCCTTTGAATGCAGTGTTGTTCATATACTTCAGTACATTACACATTCTAGAAAAACGTTATTTTCTTATCCGTATCCCCAGCCCTGTATCTTTATTCATTGACAAATATTTTGAGGTAGTATAGAAAATACATATATAAAACAATGAATAGGACATACTTTTGTCCAAATGTGAAATTTAATCTGACAAATGCAAAAATATTTGCTTAATTTAAAAGAAATTATTACATGGTTTTATTTGAAAAGCCACTATGAAGAACTTTGAAAAAGTTTCCTTTTTAACCTAATAGATACAATTTCTAAAGGCACAAAAAGTTACTTAGTACCTTATGTTTAGTATATAATAATTTTTCTTTGTTAAAAGTGAAGCAAATATTAAGTTGGCAATCTAACTTTATATCTTTTTAATGTCTTTATTGTTTTTTAGTTCTATGCCTATTTAATGCTAATGATAATGGGTGTGTTCATATTAGCTTTAGAAAAATTTTAAAATCTTCATATTCCATACTTGAAAATCTTGGGGTTTCTAACATAGAATTATTACATTTCCCCTGCTTTCATTAAATTTCATCCCGTAGCAAAGTCTTCTGGGAGTCTAGGTTTCATGCCATCATGCTGACTTACAAATATTAGGAAAATATAATGTTGAAACAAATAATGATTGCATATAATGTAATTGCATTTAGCTCTCAAAGAAAGGGATTCACCAATGTTTACAGGAAGAGGTAAAGATAATTACACAATTTCTGGACTGTAACAAAAGTTTGATGATAATATAGGAACAGAAATAAGTAAAATAATCTGGGCATAAACAATTACAGTTAACTTGTATTAATGGAGGGGATGATTATAAGAACAACTATACTAATAAGCAGAAGAATAATAATAACAATAAATATTAGCAGTAATAACTGAACAGTAATAATAGTAATAAGTACTAATAGTTATAATAGTAATAATAGAAGAGTAATACTAGTGATAAAAGAAAAGAAAGTAAATAAAGAGAAACTAGCTAAAATATATAACTAGTTTATGTTTAGAATTTACCAATTTATTTTTGGTTACTATCATCTGACCCTAGATGTTGAAGATAGATAGCAAATATTTAAATTTATCTATTCTTAACAGAACAAATTAGTATTGGTTTTGTGAATATGTGATAGCAGTTGATATTTAGTATATGAAAATAAATAGAGCAAGGATCTGTGAGAAAAATAGACATAAAAAGAAAAGTAAAAATGAAGAAATGATGAAGATTCTGTTTAATAAGCAAGAGTGATCATTTACAAAATAAATACATTAGAAGCATAAGAGGGGATTTGTTAATAATTGGAAACATAGGATAAGCAGAGGTGCTCAGTTTGCATCATTCAGAAAGTGCCTATAAAATTCAATGAGTTCTTAAATTTAATTTCCTTTGAAGGGAGCTTGCATTTGTTACTGCTAAAGATACTTAGTTATAGCAGCGATTATTTCAGTGTCCCCTCCTGAGATGTTAATCCTTCGAAGTATATTTCACCTTTCCATCTTATATTTCTGGTGTCCCACATTTGTGCCCATCTGTTGCCATGGCATATTGCCTAGTCAGTGGTGGGTGGGACCCGTGGCAGCACTTGAAGCAGCCTGAGGTGCCAGGTAATACTGAGCTTAAGAAAGGCATCTTGCAGAAACTTCCTCAACAGCATCTGTGAATTTGGAAGTGTGTGGAGAAGTCTATCTTCTCTGACAGCCCTGCCACATTGACTCCACATGTCTCTGTACATCTAGAGACACCTGCTCAGCCTAGTGTGCCAAAAGATAGAATATACTTTAAATAAAGAGGAGCTAACTTCTCCAAGTGTGACCCTATTTAATATCCAGATACACTGTCAGTGGTGTTATCCAGTGAGTAAAATAGTTCACAAATGTCCCCCAAAAGAAGAGATTTCTTTCCTTTCCTTATACGCTTCCACTACTTGGTGTCTATATGAAAAAAAAAAAAGCTAATATACATAAGTAGTATGTACCTATCAACCTTGAAAAACAAAGAAGAAAACCTATGAGATAGATGTATATTCTGTTTATAGAAAACATAATAAGTGGGTCAGAGACAGAGTATGATGTGTCAATCACAAAAAGTAAACACATTGTATAACTCCACACACTGATTGTGGTTGTTTAATTTTGTTTTTAAAAAAACACTAATTAATGGTAACCGTCTAATTTTTCCATGTGACCTAGAAAAATTAAATTAAAATTTAACATCAAATAAATAAAAAGACCGTGGCTAATTGTCACTTATACTTTTCTTACTTGACAAAATACTTTTACCTTAAGTTTTGCAAATGTCCATGTTATCTTCTGCCATGCTATTGCCTAACCTTAATTTTTGTAAAGTTTCTCATAAAATACAGTCAGGAAAAATGATCTCTTCTTTAGTTGACCTAGGTTCTCTGTCATGCATTTGATAATGGCTAAGATAAATGAACTATTTGTTTTGGGGGAAAGTGATAGGTTACTTCAACTTAACATTTAAATTTATTTTTTATCTTCGTTTTACAAAGTATTTGGTTAAAGCAAGAGAAATAATGACTAATTTATGGTAATGCATTTCTTATGAATATAGACAGTGGCTTGAGTAATTACACTAAAGCTCTTTTAGCCTTATTGCTTTTCAATATACTTCTGTAATTAATGGCTATTTTACATGTGTGATACACACTTTAATTAATGTCAAACAGTATGGTTGACTTATAGTGTGTTTTTAAATGCTTACCCTGGCAAGTGAGAACCTAGCTGTGTTTTAAAAAATTACTTCTCTATACATCCAGTTTAAATCGTTGTGTAGATTATTCATCATGAAAATGTTTTATTTCATACTGCTTTTTGGATGGACTTATTCAAACACCCTCTTGTAATCTTGTCTAGAGACACAACAATTATATTGTTATTAAGTTTTTTTTCTTAACTATTTTTATTGTTCTATACATTTTCCTCTACTTTCCTCCCTTACTCACTTTAACCCTTCTACGCTCCCCCATAACCCAACACTCCCAAATATTCAGGAGATCTTGTCTTTTTCTCCTTCCTACTTAGATCCATGTATGTCTCTCTCAGGGTCCTCCTTGTTGTTACATATCATAATGCCAGCAGCAATAAAAACAATTGTTTTGGTGTATTTTGAAATATTTTGATATTAAATCATTATTCCTTTGTTAAATGTTTCTTATACAATACTTTTAAAAAGTAATTAATTGTTAATTGATTTTTTTATTTTAACACATTCTGAGTATTAATTTGTTCTGAAATTTTACTTAAGCGACAAGAGCATAGAGCCAGGTATTCTATGCAATGGACTCACAGAGGTATGTAATTTAAATTTGTAGTCTTCACTTCAAAATCTTGTTATGTATCTACTAAGAAAATGAAAACCACATTTCTTAGCACTGTATGGGAAGATTGTCACACACAACACATTTCTGAGATATCTAACTTCATGAATTAAACTAAAATTTAAGTCAGTGCTCTACCAGTCAGAAGACTATTCTCAAGATGGAATCTTAGTGTGTGTTTTATCTTGTTTAACGTCATGCTAATTAGGGGTTGGAATTTCCCATTATTTTGAGTTGACTCTGAGAGTCAGACCTGTGCACAAAATAGTTTCCCATTTCAGATATTTGTAAATGAGTTATCATAATGCTCCATATTTTAAAGTTCTATTTGGTGAGATTAGGTTTGTATAATTAGGGAATATAAGAAACTACATAATTTGCTATCTTTAATGGGAGACCTACCAAAGCAATATCTTTATCTATAGTGTTAGATCCCAGGTTCTTCCCCTGCTCCTTGAGGCACAAAATGCAAAATGCAAGGACTGTTTACACTACCAGCCAAACTTCCTGCCCATTTTGTGCTGGCCCCACTTTTAGCATGGTGATTTAGCTGTAGGCTTGTTCTACCCTTGATATGGTAATTTTTCACCTGCAGAGGAGGGTTCCCATGGCACCCAAACCTCTCTTAACTGTCTGTTACTGAGCTCTTGCTAGCACTCCCTGCTTAGGAGGAATTTCTCATACAAGCGCTAAGTTGGCCGCACCTGAGGGGATCTCCTTTACTGGGGAAGGGTATATTAACCTGGCAAAAGCTGAATAAACTTGGCATTCACCTGTTGGCGAATGACCTGGACTCTCTGTGTGTGTGTCTTGTGTTTAATCCCTAGGCCCTTGCCCAAGCTCATACTGGGAGGGTGGTGATGCAGATCTCGAGTGATTCTACAAATGGTGTCTCTGGGTGGGCAATTGAAAGCTACCGCAACCGAAGAGTACTTGTCTGCAAAACCCATCTACGAGTTTTGAGGGGTAAGGATCTCCATGGGGGTCACCCTCAAAAGGCTGGCCAGCGGTAAGTGAATTGCGGAGGATGGATTGGCCAGGATTGGCAATGGGTGTGAGAACTTCTGCTCCAGGATAAAGACCAGTTAAACAGGTCAATGATTAGGTCTTTTGGAGAGAATGAGCACCAGTATTAAATTTGAGACAACACAAATTTATGTAGGATGGTTAATTGCCTAATTTTTTTGAGAGAATTTAGTCCCTGGCTTTTACCTACTGGGGGCTTTAAATTTACTAGAGAACAGGCTGGCGAGGCCTCGCCTGACAGGAGTTCATTTCCAAGGCAATGGGCCCAGGGCAGCTGGCAGAATGGGAATACTCTTTTCACCGTGGCACCCGTCCGGGCCTTGGGCTACACTCTCATATCCTTGAGGAGATTCAAAAAACAGTAGCTATGAGTTCTACTAAGAGTTTTTGAAAAACAAGAAGGCAGCTTTACAGAGCCTGTCTTTCATGGGGAAATAAAAAAGCTCCCGTACGTGTTTGGGGGGCGGGTCACTGAAACGGTGGCCACAGCTGCGGCGGGCCACAGGGACTGCCCAAGGGCGCACACCGCTGTCAAGATGCACATAGAGCCAAAGAGAGAGAGAGAGAGAGAGAGAGAGAGAGAGAGAGAGAGAGAGAGAGAGAGAGAAAGCGGCTAAGAGAGACTGGCCACACGGGCCGGAGGGCGCCCACATAATAAGACAGGACACAGTCTGCCTGGTGAGCTCTGGTGGTGTCTGGGCGGGGGCGGCCATGGCAGCGGCCGGCAGCAGTGCAGACGCAGCGGGCACGATGGACCTGACAGACAACAAGGCGCTGACGGCCATAGGCCCAGCAGCTGCCAGTCGGGCACAGGGGCAGCTAGAAAGTCCTCAAAGATGAGCATGCGGGGGAGCTGGCACAGCTGAGGCACCTATGCGTTGGCCAAGGGAGCTCGCACAATGGAGCACAGACCCTGTAAAAAGGCTAACAGATTTTTGTTCAGGAGGTTTTGTGCCTCCGTATAAAAATAACAATTTTAATAATTTTATCTAATTGTATGATGGCACTCACGTGCTAGAATCTAAAGAGATTCAGATAAATGCTTCTGCCCCTGAAAAAGTTCCAGGCAAAGCTAGTACTAATCTTGAGACAGGGGAGTTTTGTCTATGTTTTTCCGCAGAATGCAGACCATCCCATTTGGGTGCCGGAGCGGCTGATTCGTACTATGGATTCTTCTATCCAGAGGCCTAAAGACGGGACAAAACCAAGAGATCCAGGCGTAGTTGACCTGCCAGACTAAGGAGCTGCTGGATTCCCAAAGCTGACAGCAGTGGCCCATACCCACGGGCCCTTCCCTGTCGCAGCTCCCTCCCCATGATCTGTCAGTCATTGCTGTGGCCACCAGAAGCGGCTTGCTATCAGTTTTTTTTTCCCTTATCCTGTCAGCTACTTCTGTTGTGCGCTAAGGAAGCCTTTTTAAGGCAGATTGTAAATACCATGGCTGTTCAAATTAAGCTAAATTTACAATTGAATACTACAGTAAATCTCTACAGATTGGTTATGGTTTTTGGCCTCTGCTTGATCAGGATAATTTTTGCTGTTTTTCATGGACCCTGGAATACAAGAGTCATGGTCCATACCAGGGGGTGGTGGTGATGCAGATCTCGAGTGATTCTACACTACAGCCTAAAGGCAGTCTAGGGTTACTACTCATCCTGAGACTGAATCTCTGAGCTTCTGGAAATAGAGATTTGAGAATTGAAGAATCGAAGACAGATGTCTCAGTTTGATGAAAGAGAGGTAGAATAATGCTTTATATATTCTTTCTTGTGTTTGGGCCAAGTAGAATTTAATGTTTGACCATACAGGTAAAAACAAACAACCAAAACAAAACAAAGCAACTTTGTTCTTTATCTACTGACTTTGACTCACATGCATTTCATTGTATGGGATAAAGAGGTTAAATTTATACATATAAATATATATGTATATATATTATATATACATATATATTATAGATGTGTGTGTACAACTATATATATATGTATGCATGCAATAATAACCAGGGAAAAGTATGCCAAGAATTTGAAAGAGAACAAGTAGGGGTATATTGGAGATTTTGGAGGAAGGAAAGGATGTTTGAATCATATTATTATCTTCAAAATATAAATTATTACTTGCATTTTGCCATAAGTAAAGTTTATTTATTGTTATAATGGTATTGTTTGTAATATCTGCAGAAGGGATTACTTGTTGGAGATGTTGGCAACAATGATTTTTTTTATTGATTATTTTTCTGTTGGCTTGACATTCTGGACGTTCGTGTTTCGAGAAATACACATCATGTCCCTTGTCAGGCTCTTTTCTCTTCCCAGACCCATTAATGGTGCGTGTTTTCTGTTTGTAGTCAATGGAACACAGTGATGTGTTCCTTATGTTGTTGTTATTCACACGTCTAATCCTGCAAACAACATTCAACAGTTCGCGGTAGGCCCTAAAGTGGGAGCTGAAATGAACAGAGAAATAAGACACAAATCTCTCAAGTAGAGCTTGTCTTTTAACTAAAGGAAATTAAGATGCAAAAGCTGGAATTTTTAAATAAGTTAATAATTCCTGTAGTTCTTAAAATGTACACATACAGAAAATTGTTGATAAAATGCTCATCTGTTCTTTTTCTTACAACTCTAAATATAGAAATTTATTTAATACAGAGAAACACAACTCAGGTATTTTTATGGTTACAGCTAAATAAACTGAGGAAAAGTTCTTTCAAAAGGCCATATTTAAATAAGTTTCAAGTTTGGAGATTAAATAGAATTAACTAGGAATAGATTTTTCCTAATTTCAGTTGAATTTTAAGTTTTGATAGATATTATTATTTTAACCCTAAACTTGAATATACATAATATATTGAATATATATATACATAATATATTAAAAATAAATAATATATAATTTATTTTTTACTATATAGTTTAATCAGTTTTGGTTTTAACATTTTTGTTTGAGTGATCATACTCAAAGCGGTGAACACATAAGTCTTTAAAATGTCATTTTCCCTGGAGATTAGTAACTCCTGATGGGTAAGTATTGAAAAGTGTGCCTGAAGTCACTGAACAAGGTAAGCAACAGTGGATTAAATGAAAGATATTAAATCTTCTAAATGGATTTTTACAACCTTTTCCTATGCCTTGGAGAGCATTACTGTTTGGAAAACTTTAACAGTATGAATTAAAAGATTAAATGTTCACCTCATTATATCCTCAAAAATATTGAAAAGATGCTATGCCGAGCCTTGGGGAACAAAATATATTATAGGCATAAAAATGTTTCATTCCTGATGCTGCTTTCAAATGACAGCATAATATGTTATGGATCATTTGATATTTTTTTTATATAAAAATGCTGTTCAGCACCCAAAAAGGCATATGCTGCTAACAGCGTGTGTTGCAGTCCTTATTATGACAGCTGGTTACAAGGAAATGCCAGTCAAAACACAAAATGTCAAGCAGAAATCTTTCAGCAAAAGTATTAGTTTGCAAAAAAATCATTCATAAATAAGCTTTTTAAAATTGCTTCTATTATTTCTAAACATGAATAATGAATGGCCATTTTAGATAAGCTAAGAATTGTAGTCTATAATGATAAAAAGACATCAAAAAAATTAATCACAATTTCCCCTTAATTTGTAAATAATCAAACTTTCTCTTTATCTTCTGGCTCTAGAAATCATGGACAAATTGCTTAAATTCTAATTCTTCAACCACTGGATTTTGAGGGTATTTAATAAACTATCAATATTAATTTGCTAAACTCACAATATTTGCATCTAAGCAATATTCTTTTATTTTTAAGATGTAAACAAAACATTTTAAAACTATATTTCATCTACTCTTTTCTTACAAAAATTATTTTTAATTTACTGAATTGTTGTCTTATGAAGCTAAATAGTCTTTTTTAATGAATATACTGGTTTGTGCTAATTTATGTAGATTCGTGGCTTTGTGAGAATTCTGTAATTTACTAGAACTAAGGCAGTTATGATTACCACCTGGTAAGGAAAATTAGTTATGTTTTAGTTCTATGTCAGAATATTTTTCTCACTCATTTTTTTAAGAAAGAGGTAGTTAAGAAGGGAAAGAGTTACAGGAGCTGGAAAAAATAATATAGCATCATTTGTCTATGAAAGTTCATTAGTTTTCATCACTAACTTAGTAAGCCAAAATCTTAGGTACTTCATACATTTTTCTAAAAAGACTCGCATTTATATCAGTATTTCTCAATACACTGAAACATGTAAATAAAATAATAAATATATAGTATGCAACATATTATTTCATCCAATATATGGAGGCAGTATTAAAAGTAGAATGGTTTAATATAGATAAGATCTACATGAAGATTTTAAAAATATGCTTATTTATTTTAGTATCCATAAAAGAGGAATAGTAATACTGAAGCTAAAACTCATCGGAAAGTACACCCAAGCTACAGTGAAATGCATTAGTAAAACTGTGGAAGCTGACCAGAGATGATAATACTTGAGCAAGCCAGTGTTGCTTCTCAGAAGTCCTACATCATTCATACCACACTGACTTTCTGGTGTGACCAGACTTACAAGGACATAGACAGTCTTTGAAGACCTTTATTTTGAGTTTGTTTGAGATAGTTTATGCCATATATTATCTCCCAATACATTACCAGGATTCTAAAATTTAAGAAAATGGAAAATAGACTTTATTATTAAAGACAAAAAGCTCTCTGAAAACAAAGATGGGTTGAGAGAGGAACTCTAAATGTGTTTGCGATTCCCTGTAGATTAATTCTCACTCCCAGTTAACTTGCTGCAACATTGCAGTAATCTTCACTACAATCCAACCTCCCAGAAAGCAGACAGAGAAATATGTGAAGCATTTATTTTTATGTAAAAGAAATGTCTGAAATTAATCCCATCAATTTTAAAATAGGAAAGTGCTAAGAATAAGATATAGTTCTCAGTTTTCTTTCAGCCATAGAGTAGTTGTAAATATTTCATAGTTAATTGAAGTGCTTTTTCAAATTATAATAGTGACTGTCATAAAATATGGAATAAAATATAATATTTTACTATAAATATATGACAATAAAATAAATAAACATGAGTTGAATATTTATTTGAGACATAAATTCTAAATGTTTATTTTATAGAGTACAATAAAATACCTAACAAATAGGCTATTATTTTATTTATCCAAATAGACTCATAAATGTATATGGCATTATAATGATTGGTGTTATACAATGAATTTTGAGTCATAGAAATTACTCCTATAAATAAATATCCCTGATGGAGAACAAAAAAGGTACATTTAAAGCATCTCAATTTTCAGGTTTTAATAATAGTTGTAAATGCTTTTGAAAATAATGGATATATCGTGAGCTGAAGTAAATGAGAATCTGCATGGTTATGCTCTTTACGGAAAATGCTTATTGTGCTCAGCCAGCAAAGACACCGAATTATTCCCTTTTGCCACATCATTTTACCCCTGCAACCTCCCCAATTTCTACTGTTCTCTCTTCTATCGATAAAATCTATTTTCCTTTCTCTCCTCTAGTCCCTTTACTTTTGCTGAAACAATGTCCCTTCTTGTCTCCCCACCAGCTCATCCCTGCTACTCTGCCCAAAAGGTAAGGAAGGCCTCCCACAGGAAGTTAAAAAAAACCTGGTTCATTAATTTAAGGCAGAACCACATCCCTCATATGCATTAGCATTTTCCCAAGTGAAATTTAGTTAACATTAATATTATCTAGCACTTGGTGGTTTTTATATTTCTTAGTTATTTAAAATATTTTAATGTGGTTACTTTTCTTCTACTCAGGGAAATTATTAAGACTCAAAGATTGAGTTTGATTGACATTAAACTTCAGTCTTCCCAAGACTCTCACAGTTTTTTTTTCTCTAATGACAGCAATATGGGTGAGGAATCAAAATGGGTGTAGTGAATTTCCACCAGTCCCTCTGCAGTGACCACTGTGGTACTCTACAATCCATCAACTCTTTCTAATGTATATGTTGGAGGAGGGTTATCTGTCTATTGTGTTATTTTCATTAGTCAATAAAGAGACTGCCTTGGCCCCTTGATAGGACAGAAAATTAGGTAGGTGGAGAAAACAGAACAGAATGCTGGGAAGAGGGCTATGAGGCAGACGCAATGGAGCCAGCCACCAGGTCAGACATGCTGAATCTTTCCCGGTAAGCCACACCTCGTGGTGCTATACAGATTATTAGAAATGGGTTAATCAAGATGTGAGAGTTAGCCAGTAACTAACTCTCTAGAGATAATGGGCCAGGCAGTATTTAAATGAATACAACTTATGTGTCATTATTTCTGGGGCTAAGCTAGCCGTGTGGGAGGTGGGTAGGATGAAAAGCAGGCCTGCCCGCAACTCCTCACTACATGTATATATTTCAAAGTGGAAATGAGGGATTTAGTTTGGTGTTCATTATATTTTTTTTATTTTTTTGATTTTTATTGAGCTCTACATTTATCTCAGCTCCCCTCCCTGACTCTCCCCTTGCTGCCTTTCCCTTCCCACCTTCAACCCTCTGCCAAGGTCCCCATGTTCCCAATTTACTCACGAGATCTTGTCTTTTTCTACTTTCTACTTCCCATGTAGATTAGAACGATATAAATCTCTCTTAGTGCCCTCATTATTGCCTAAATTCTCTGGAATTGTGATATATAGGCTGGTTTTCTTTGATTTATGTTTAAAAACCACCTATGAGTGAGGACATATGAAAATTGTCTTTCTGGGTCTGGGTGACCTCACTCAAAATGATGTTTTCTAGCTCCATCCATTTGCCTGCATAATTCAAGATGTCGTTATTTTTTTCTGTTGTGTATTACTCCATTGTGTAAATGTACCATAGTTTCTTTATCCATTCTTCAGCTGAGGGGCATGTATATTGTTTCCAGGTTCTGGTTATGACTGACAATGTTGCTATGAACATAGTTGAGCCCATATCGTTGTGGCACAATTGAGCATCCTTTGAATATATACCCAAAAGTGGTATTAGTGGGTCTTGAGGAAAGTCTTTTCCTACTTTTCTGAGAAATCGCCGCACTGGCATCCCAAGGGGCTTGTATTCCTACCAGCAATGCAGAAGTGTTCCCTTTTCCCCACAACCTCTCCAGCATAAGTTGTCATCAGTGTTTTTGATCTTGGCCATTCTTACAGGTGTGAGATGAAATCTTACAGTTTTTTTGATTTGCATTTCTCTGATGACTAAAGATGTTGAACATTTTCTTAAGTGTCTTTCAGTCATTTTAAATTCCTCTGTTAAGAGTTCTCTGTTTAGGTCTGTAATCCTTTTTTTTTTTTTTGTCTTTTTTCTGTCTTTTTAATTTAATTTATTTTCTTTATTTTATTTTTCCATTCAATTATTTACACTTCCTTCCTTTTTCCTATTGTCAGTCACAATCAGAGTCCGGTTTGATCACATGTTCATTCAGACCTGGTCCAGGTGGATTTGGTGAGCTCCCATTAGAACAGGCACACTGCCTCAGTTGGTGGACCAACCCCTCGTGGTCCTGACTTCCATGCTCGTCTTCTCCCTCCTTCTGCCTTTCAACTGGGCCTTGGGAGCCCAGTCCTTTGCTCTGATGAGGGTCTCTGTCTCTATCTCCATCCGTCAGGGGACGAAGATTCTATGGTGATATTTGAGATAATCATCAATGTGATAGTGTGGCAAGGACAGTTCAGCCACCCTCTCCTCTGCTGTCCAAGGACCTAGCAGGGCACATCCGCATGGAAACCTGGGATCACTTCTAGAGCCAAGCCTTTTGCCAACCCAAAAATGGATTCCTTAATGTAGTTATCTTCGTCCCTGCTCCTATATCCGCCCTTCCTCCATCTCCACCCTCCCACTCCCCCAAGCTGTTGCCAATCCTTTCCTTCTTATTCCCTCTCCCCCTCTACCCTTTCCTCCAACCTCACCCCCACCCCTGCCTCCCCCACGCTCACAACTTTTGCCCCGCAGTCTTGTTTGCTTCCAATTTCCAGGAGGATCTATATATGTTTTTCTTTGGATTCACCTTGTTATTTGGCTTCTCTGGGCTTGTGAACTATAGACTTAATGACCTTGGTTTATGGATAAAGTTCAAAAATAGCATAAAGTATCTTGGGGTAACTCTAACCAAAGAAGTGAAAGATCTATTTCACAGGAACTTTAAGGCATTGAAAAAAGAAATTGAAGAGGACACCAGAAAATGGAAGGAACTCCCATGCTCTTGAATGGGTAGGATCAACATAGTAAAAATGGCAATTCTACCAATGGCAATCTATAGATTCAATGCAATCCTCATTAAAATCCCAATAAAATTTTTCACAGACCTTGAGAGAACAATAATCAACTTAATATGGAAAAAAAAAACAACAGATAGCCAAAACAATCCTATACAATAAAGGAACTTCTGGAGGCATTACCATCCCTGACTTCAAACTCTATTACAGAGCTACAGTGATAAAAACAGCTTGATATTGGCAATAAAAAACAGAGAAGTCAACCAATGGAATGGAATAGAAGACCCGGATATGAACCCACAAACCTATGAACACCTGATTTTTGACAAAGGAGCTAAAAGTTTACAATGTAAGAAAGAAAGCATCTTCAACAAATGGTGCTTGTATAACTGGATATAAACATGTTCAAGAATGAAAACAGATCCATATCTATCACCATGCCATATCATAGAATAACATCACCAACCAGAAAAACATCAATTTATTTTGAGAAAATGTTACATAAGTAGCAAGGTCAATGGTCCCTCTGGGTGAGAATATTGTTCTAACTCCCATGCTTGACATTTGATAAATTCTTATCAAATCTTTGAAGAAGTCCCACACTGGAGATAAAGGCTGTGACCCTCTTATTAGGTGACATCCTCCGTATACATTGCTGTTATACAGTTCACTGTTTCTGTGCTTTAAACAAGATCCTTGAAAGGTTATTTAAAGATTTCATGTATCTTCTCTGCCAATAGTTTACACTTCACACAGTTAAACTTTTACTCTTTTTGAGTTTAAGTTCTAGCATGTGCCTAAGATATAGCATAGTTATGGAATCCCCAACCAATTACCTACAGTTATGCCATATTGTTTTATAATATGTTTCTACTGCTCTTTACATTTTCTTCATATTTCTCTCACTTGCATATTTCTTTTTCAGGTCCATGTTTATATCTGTTTTATGATTTTTTTTCCAAAACCATTTCATTTATGGTGTATAACACATAATAAGATATAATAATTATAACAATTAGACCAAAACAGAAGTGTAAAAATTTATTATTTATTGAGTATATTTTTCAGATTCTAGATAAATGTTTCATAATGAATGTGACAGCTGACTTTTATCCTTAACATAGGCATAGTATAATTTATATAATGTGGAAATAGTGATTGAAAGAGTGACAATAGATGGAAAGGATACTATGAAATTAAAATGTGGTAAATTTACATAGGAGAGGTAATTACATAGAAAAATATATACATGGTGCTTAAAAATGGAACCAGTTTAATGCATTCTAAGAAATAACTCAAGTGTCCTGAGTAACATAAAACTGCACTTCAAAAAAAAGTTTTCATGGATAAGCTTCATTTTTGAGACTGAATTAAATTAGGAAGGACATGTATTTTTCAAGTAGATCAACAGCACTGGAGTTGGTCACTGAATAAATTGAGTAGTGACTTCAAAATTTAATTTAGATTATTCCCATTTACAGCACATTTTAGTCAGATTTTTGAGGGGTTTGTTTTATTATTTATCTTATTAGTTCTTAAATTAAAAAAGAAGTCAATCTCATCACTAAAAATATTTAAATAAAAGTCCTGGATATGATGTTATAATCACGATGTGGAGAAAATAAGGTTTAATCAAATAGAATGTATAAAATGAGTCCTAAGATGTATTCTAAAAACTTCTAGTGGCCTAAAATTAATCTTGAAAATTAATCTTGATTCTTCTTCAGCAATAATTATCTTTGCCTGATAATGGTGTTAAAGAAAATTCCACAGAAGCTATTAGCAAGAAAGGTCCTACATAGTGACTGAAGTATCAGAAACAATGCAGAGAACGGCTTAGGGGATTTTAGTCAATGTGATTGTCATTCTGTATCTGCTATTATAAAACTCATGGAAGAGAAACCTCTACCTCCTGGAATGATCCAGCTTCTGGGTTTTCATAGAAGCCATTTTTGAATGCAAAACTAGCCAGAGGGTCGTTTGTGTCACTTGTTATTTTGTTTGTTTGTTTGCTTGTTTTGTTGTAGATGCTGTTTTAGATTTACATCTTAAAGAGTAATATGAACATTTTATATATTTTTCTAAATTAATTGTTCAAAGAAAATGTTGATCAAAAGCCCATAGTCTAGAGAAAAATTAAACATGTCTAAAATTATGTCAAATTGAAAGTAGTATAAAGATTATATCTACCCTAGATGCCATGGTAGTTAATTCTGTGAGTTTTCTTGTGGTGTCTTTAACCTTGCCAGCTCCTAAAATCATTTCTTCAACTCTTATGCAGTATTACCCAAATTCCACGTAATGTTTGACTGTGGGTTCTACATTCACTTCCATCATTTGCTGGATGAAGTCTTTCTAATGAAAACTGGCTAGACAACCTGGTAACATGAGCTGGCCAGTTGGGGTTACATACTTGCTATTTCTAGGAGTCTTAGCTGGCAACATCCTTGTAGATTTCTTGTGCCACGTTTTTACCTAACCCCTCATATTCCCCCCTTTTCTATTAGCATCTTTCAGAACTCTCCCCTATGTTCCTGTTCCTCAACCTGATCACTCATATTCCCATTACATCCTGGACTCAGTCTACTCACAAAGTATCTTCTGATTCTTCCCAGGGAGAGACTTGATCTCCCACACAATCTAATGAACCCTCCTTGTTAACTAGTATCTATGGGTCTGTGGATTATAGCATAGTTATCTTTTATTTTAGAGTAAATATTCACTTGTGAGCGATTACATACCATGTTTGTTTTACTGGGTCTTGGCTATCTCACACAGTATAATTTTTTTCTAGTTCATTTGCCTTTAAATTTCTTGGTGTCCTAGTTTTTAACAGCTGAGTAATAATCCACTGTGTAAATATAACACTTTCCCTTTACCTATTCCTGTGTTGAGAGTCATTGAGACTCTTTCCAGGTTCTGGAAATTGCAAATAGAGCTGCAATGAAAAAAGTAGAGCAATATTGTCATAAAAACAGACAGGTGAAAAAAAATGGAATCGAATCAAAGACCTAGAAGTAAGTCTACATGCCTATAGATGTCTGATTTTCAACATATAAACAATGTCAAAAATAAACAATGGTGAAAAGAAGTCATCTTCAACAAAAGATGTTGATCTAACTTGACGTCAGTATGTAGAAGAAAAAAATGGATTCAGATCTATCACCCTAAGACAAGTAAAGGTGGATTGAAAACCTCAACATAAATCCAAATACACTGAACCAGATAGAAGAGATAATGGTAAATAATCTTGAACTCATTGGCACAGGAAACAACTTTCTGAACAGAATGCCAATAGCACAGGCACTGAGATCAACAAACAATAAATGGACCTTATGAAATTGAAAAGTTTCTGTAAGGCAAAAGACACTATCAACAGGATAAAACAGAGGCCTACAGAATGGAAAAAGATCTTTACTAACCCTACATCTGACAGAGAACTAATTTCCAAAATACATAAAAAAACTCAAGAAACAAGATATCAACAAACAAATAATTCACTTTAAAAAACAGGGTACATACCTGAACAGAATTCTCAACAGAAGAATCTCCAAGATCAAGAAGCACTTAAGATGTTCAGCATCCTTAGTTATCAGGAAAATCAAAATGATTCTTAGATTCCATCTTACACCTATCAGAATGACTAAGATCAAAAATATAAGTGACTGCTTATGCTGGGGAGGATCTGGGGCAAAGGGAATATTCCTCCACTAGTGGTAGGAGTGCAAATTTTTACAGCCATTTTGGAAGTCAATATAGTGACTTCTTAGAAAACAGGGAATCAGTCTACCACAACCCAACAACTTTTGGATATGCACCCAAAATATGCTTAATCATACCAAAAAAACCCCACTTTCTCAAACATATTCATAATGCTTTCACATTTCAATGTAAAATTCAGAATATAAATATTTACACTCAGATTATATATGGCATTATTCTTTGGACTTCAAGGTTCCTTCCAAATGGAAGCATTTCATCCAACGAAGAAAAGGGGACGGACAGGTGAAGTAAACAGAAAGAGACATATCTAGGAGAACAGAAAGTTAGAAGATCCTGGGCAGTAAAATTATAAGAACTACTGGAGGTGGTGACTCTGGCCTGCCTAACTATGCAAAGAGTTAGATATTTGTTCTGGATACCTACCTGCTAAGTTTGCCGCTTTCTAGAGTTGCCACTTGAGTTCCAGTGATTCCACGGATAATAAATTATCTCAGGCTTCTTGTACGTGACCAATCAACATTCTACTTTTAGAACCACTGGTTCACCAAATTAAAAATTATCACAGTCATATTTGGGAATGAAGCAAGTTCTCTTTTTGGGAAGAGTAGAAATAGTTCTGTTGTGTCTTCCCAGCAATACCCATTATATATGAGTTGACAGATTCTACATTTGCCTATGTAGCAATTTTAAGTTAAAATAAAAATGGCAGTAGAAAAAGTAAAAGGTAAATAAAAGTAAGGCTTTGATTATATAACTGAGGCAAGTGGTATATTTGATGAAAATAAAATGCAGTTTGTGAAGAAAATCTATTAATTTAGATGGAACAGTTTTTTATTTCTTGTTGTAATGACTTATTCTAGACAATAGATTTATATGTTTTTTATCAAGAAAATGTAAAATGGAATAAAGCTTTTCTTAAGGACTATAAATAATCTTAGAGAATTAAGATAATTAAGTGAAAAATGAAAACTTAAACAAGACTAGAAAGGCATAAATCATATGCATGCTATTTACTTTCACAGGGTTCTTAAATCATATTAGTAAGAAGACTAAATGTCATTTCATTAAATTTCTGAAATAACTTAGATTTTATCAGAATTATTTTAAAAAAAATCAATGATGCAAAATGTTTAGTTTTATTTCTGTTCATATGATAAAAATGAAAATATATATTTAATTTTGAATGCATGAGAAGTACAGTTTACTACAATAGTCTCATCAATATTTTATTTCAAATAATTATCTTCAATGGTTATGCTTATTTTATTCTAAATATCCATACAATTATTTTTTACAAATGAGAATCCATTTGCTTTATAAGAAGAAAAGAGAAGTTGTAACTGTATAGCTAATTTTTACATGTCCTTGAAACACTACAGTTGGCAAAAATCACCACCAAAGTGTAAAATAAGCTAGACTTCCAATTAAAATGTTACAAGTTGGTACTAAATCTAACCAACAATTTCAAATCTTCAGTAACACAAAAGTTGTCACTGTTGTTTTTAAAGGTGGCAGACAATGCCTCAAAAGAAAGGGAGGTTTTTAAGCTTATCTACTCTGAGATCAAAAGGATTCAAGAATAGAAACAATGAGGAAATTAAGTTTGCAGAATAAAAATATATTCTTAGCACAGTCCATTGACTTCCTGTTTAATGAAAAGAATAAAGAAAGGCTTTAGGTATATTAAAAAAATTGTGATAACTACAAAAGACAATACTTAGTAGTTTACATTTATTTTAGGTAATGAGGACAAAAAACTGCTAGTTTAGACTTTGAAAATTTAACTTGTTCTTAGAAATAATTTTATCATTGAACCAATCTCAAAAGTTTTTGAACTGTTTTTTATTTTCATTAAATTTGATCATTTTATCACAATACTTTGTTGGAATGTAATCTAGCATTTTTCCTTTATATAGACAATTTTATCTTTTCCATTTTGATACTACGAATAAACATAATTCACTGTCTCACATCTTACCATTGGAAATGACCAGTTGGAATTTGTGTTTCTCTCTCATTATGGTAATGTTAGACTTGACTGCAGAATGTTTATTATCCAAATGATATGTTGGACTTCTATAACTTACTAATGTAACAATGTTTGGAGACACATAAAATAATATCTAATATATATATATATATATTAATTAGTCAGTAATATCCAAATTCAACTTCTTTTTTGTGAATTATCACAGTAATGGTGGTGGGTAAGCCAATATGAAAAATAAGCATAATGAACTAAATTTATGATCAGATCATGATATGCTTAGTTAGAAGGAAGAGGGAGGTTACATGCCAATTTTAAATTTTACCTTTTAAAGAAAATTTTATTTCCCAAGAAGCAATAAACCCTACTAGATTTTCTCTCTTTCTCCACACAATGAAGAATAATCACAATGAAGGGAGTATCTGTATTACCATAATTTTTATATAATAGGAAATGCTGTGGTTTAGATATAAAAGGCATTTGGAAGTAGTTTTAACATCATTAAATGACAGTTGACTTTTTGTACAAAATAAATCTTACTTTTCTAGGCATCACAGTTAGCCCCATGCTTTAAGAAATAAAAATTACAGTTTTCTCTTTCACTGGTTTCAAAATGTAAAATCTACTTTATCTGTTTTATTTCTGCTTACCCCCCACAAAATTATCACAGCATCATAGAAATATTTCCAGTGTTTAAGTGTAGAAGGAGCAGTGGGCCGCTTCCTGCCGCCCGCCTCCCAGCTAGCTTTACCCTTGAAATAATTACACGGAAACTGTATTCTTTTAAGCACTGCTTGGCCCATTATCTGTAGCCTCTTATTAGCTAACTCTTACATATTGATCTAACCCATTTCTAATAATCTGTGTAGCACCTCGAGGTGGTGGCTTACCAGGAGACTTCTAACCTGCAACTGTCTTGGAGAGGAGAGTCATGGGGACTACCTGCCTCTGCTTTCTTTCTCCCACAATTCTGTTCTGTCTAATCCACCCACCTAAGGACTGGCCTATCAAAAAGGCCAAGGAAGTTTCTTTATTAACCAATGAAAGTAACACAGACAGTTAACCCTCCTCCATCATTTAAGTACATTTTACTTACTGTGCTCTGTACTGTGGATTTGGCTTTCATTGTTCTTTTGCAGTTTTCTTTTAGTTTGCCTAATAGTGTCCTTTTCATGTTTCCAGAATTTTATTGAGACTTCATTGAAGATGACTCTTATTCTTATGTAGGTTTCTGCACATTGAAAATAATACAACAGTAGGTATTTATTCTTTCATTTAATCCAAGTCACCATTGATAATGTCTAAAGATTCTTTGTCAAATATCAGGTGTTCGAAGGTGTGTGGATTATTATCTGGGTCTTTGATTCAGTTTCATTGGTCCTCCTGTCTGTTTTTATGCCAATATCAGGCTGTTTTCAGTACTGTAGTTCTGTAGTGGAGTTTGAAGTCAGGTGTAACATGAGGGGCCGGTTTGTTGGGGTATTTGTCCCGCCCAGTACCCCACAGCTGGCAAGTCACAAAGAAAATCAGACACAGGACTCCATAAGGTTATAAACTGATTGGCCCATTAGCTCTGGCTTCTTGTTAACTAATTCTTACATCTTATGGTAACCCATAATTCTTGTCTGTGTTAGCCATGTGGCTCAGTACCTTTTCCAGCTGTCAGCTCACATGTTGCTTCTTCAGTGACCTGGGCAGAAATGGCTGAGGGAGCTTCCTCCTCCCTAGCCTTCTCCTACCCTCATTGCCCTGCCTCTACTTCCTGTCTGGTTGACCCGCCTATACTTCCTGCCTGGCCAATCAGCGTTTTATTAAAATACATGATTGACAGAATACAGACAATTCTCCCACACCAGTCAGGGATTGTGATGCCTTCAGAAGTTCTCTTATTTACAGGATTGTTTTGGCTACCCTAGGTTTTTTTTTTTTTTTTTTGCTTTTCCACTTTCTGGTGTCATCTGCAATTTATTTTTTCAAAGATTTAAAGATCTAGTCATACAAATCTTCTACTTGTTTGTTTAGAGTTACTCTGAGATATTTTATGCTATTTGTGGCTATTTTGAAGAGTGTTGATTCTCTGATTTCTTTCCCAGCCCTTTAATCATCTGTGTACAGAAGGGCTACTGACTTTTTTTTGAGTTAATTTGTATCCTGCTACATTACTGAAAGTGATTATGAGTTGTAGAAGTTCATTGGTAGAATTATTGGTGTCGCTTATGTAAACTATCATATCATCAGCAAATAGTTGGTTTGAATTCTTCTTTACTGAATTGTATTCCCTTTATCTTTTTTGTTGTTTTATTTCCCTAGCTATGACCTCAAGAACTATATTTAATAGATATGGCTAAAGATTATATTCCCTATAATTCTGCTACAATTAATCCACACATATATTTGTATACAGCAATTACATGCAGAACTACAGAAATCCAAGGACTATTTCTCTTAAAGTAATGAAAGAATGATATTGTCTCTATTAGTGGCAGAATATTAACTAAATTGATGTCTACATTTTAACATATAACACCTATGAAGATTTCTCACTTGCTCTGGGGAGGGGTAAAAAATTGTGAAAATGCAATTATGGGTGATTATCTAAAAATCTCCTCTAAAGGATTTTTCTTACATTTCTTGATTAGGTCTATTGTGCTCACAGTCTTATATCTTAGAAAGTGCTATGGATTATAATATAATTACCATAGATATTCATGTGATGAAAATGTGTCAAGCTAACCTGCTGTATTTGAAAGTAGTGATCACTAGAGTTGTGCTTTTGAAGGTTATATCATATCTTATGATGCTTTCCTATGCTCTCCAGTTCCAGGGCAAAAACAGATTTCTTTCACTGATGCTTTGTCTTGCTGCGGCCTAAAAGAAATTCAGTCAGCTGTCCATGGACTGTAAATATACAAAACCATCATGCTAATGTAACTCTCCGTTCCTAGTCTACTTTCTCTGGTATTATGATGCAACAATAGAAGGATGACTAATACAAGAAGACAGGGCATCAGTGTTAGAGAGACAAGACTGAACTGAACAGCAGTAACAAAATCACACATATGAAGTTTGAAGATAAAGAACTGCCAAAATGAAAAATATACATAGCCTACAGATACAAGAAAGAAGGAAAGCATTCTCACCAAGTCAGAACAAAAGAAATATGTTTTTGCCAATAATATGATCTTATGGTTTGTGATACTCCAAACTGTTTTAAATATCATTATTTGCTCCCGGGTCCTGGGAAGACCAGCTAGCCCTGTTGCACTGCTGAGGAGCTCTTCCCAGAGAGGTGAGTGGGTGCTCACCTGGACAGCCTGCCTGTCCGGGAAGAGAGCACAGACCCTCCCCCCCCAGCTTCTGCGGCAGAGTCTTCGGTGTTCCAAGGGACCCCTCCCTCCCCACACTGCTGTGGGCCCTTTGTCTCCTGGGTCCTGGGAAGACCAGCTATCCCTGTTGCACTGCTGAGGAGCTCTTCCCAGAGACTGCTGAGGACCTCTATCCAGAGAGTGCTGAGAAGTCCTACCCAGAGAGTGGTGAGGAGTTCTATCAAGAAAGTGCTGAGGAGTTTCATCCAGAGTGGAGGAGATGGGCAGGCGCCAATGCAAGAATTCCTCCAACAACCTGAAAGGCAACATGACATCTCCAGAATCCAGGGAGCTCGAAACTAGAAGAATTGAACACCCTACTCCAGAAGAAATAGAAGAAATCAACTCTAAGTGGATCTTTATGAAAATAATAGAGGAACTTAAACAGGAGGTGAAAATCTGCCATAAAGAAATGGAAGATAAGTATAACAAAAAGATCGAGGAAATGAATAAAGAAATGGAAGAGAAATATACCAAAAAGTTTGAAGAAATGAGTAAATCCGTAAATGAAATTCTGGGAAACCAAGAAAAAACAATCAAACAGGTAATAGAAACAGTTCAAGATTTGAAAACTGAATTGGAGTCAGTGAAGAAATCACAAACTGAGGGCCGGCTGGCTATGGAAAATCTAGGTAAACGAACAGAGACTTCAGAAACTAGCATAACCAATAGAATACAAGAGATAGAAGAAAGAATCTCAGACTCTAAGGACACCATAGAGAAATTAAACACTCTGACCAAAGAAAACAGCAAATCCAACAAATTCTCATCACAAAACATTCAGGAATTGTGGGACACAATAAAAAAAATGAATCTAAGAATAATAGGAGTAGAAGAAGGAGAAGAATTGCATTTCAAAGATCCAGAAAATATACTCAACAAAATTATAGAAGAAAACTTTCCCATCCTAAGGAAGAATATTCCTATGAAGGTTTAAGAAGCATACAGAACACCGAATAGACTGGATCAAAAAAAAAATCTCCTCGTCATATAATAATCAAAACACAAAGCATTCTGACTAAAGAAAGGATATTAGAGCTGCAAAGGAAAAAGGTCAAGTAACTTATAAAGGTAAACCTATCAGACTTACACCAGACTTCTCTATGGAAACCATGAAAACTAGAAGGTCATGGATAGAGGTACTGCAGAAACTAAGAGACCATGGATGCAAGCCCAGACTACTTTACCCAGCCAAGCTATTGTTCACTATCAATGGTGAAAACAAAATATTCCAGGATAAAAACAAATTTAAACAGTACGTAGCTACTAATCCAGCCTTACAGAGAATATTAGAAGGAAAATCACAACCCAAGGAATCCAACATTCCCAACACTGCCTACATTAACTCAGACAACTAGAGACCCTTCACAAGCACAACTCAAAGAAGGAAAACACATACACTCTACTACCCAAAAAAATGACCGGAGTCATCGATCACTGGTCATTAATATCACTTAATATCAATGGACTCAACTCACCTATAAAGAGGCACAGACTTAGAGACTGGATATGAAAACAGGATCCAACATTCTGTTGTTTACAAGAAACACACCTCAACCACAAAGACAGACACCTACTCAGAGTAAAGGGTTGGGAAAAGGTTTTCCAAGCAAATGGACCTAAGAAACAAGTGGGTGTGGCCATTCTAATATCTAACAAAATCGACTTCAAACTAAAATCAATCAGAAGAGATGGAGATGGACATTTCATACTCATAACAGGAACAATTCATCAGGAAGAAGTCTCAATCTTGAATATCTATGCCCCTAATATAAAGGCACCCACATATGTAAAAGAAACTCTTCTAGAACTCAAGGCAGTCATCAAACCACACACACTAATAGTAGGAGACTTCAACACTCCTCTCTCACCAATAGACAGGTCAATCAGACAGAAACCTAACAGAGAAATAAGAGATTTATTGGAGGTACTGAATCAAATGGACTTAACAGACATCTATAGAACACTCCACCCAAATAGGAAAGAATATACCTTCTTCTCTGCAGCCCATGGAACCTTCTCGAAAATTGACCACATACTCGGTAACAAAGCAAACTTCCTCAGAAACAAAAAAATATTAGTAACCACCTGTGTCTTATCAGATCACCATGGATTAAAATTAGAATTCAACAACAATGCTACCCCCAGGAAGCCAACAAACTCATGGAAGTTGAACAGTCAACTACTAAATCACCCCTGGGACAAGGAAGAAATAAAGAAAGAAATTATAGTCTTCCTTGAATATAATGAAAACAAAGACACAACGTATTCAAACCTATGGGACACAATGAAAGCAGTGCTAAGAGGAAAGTTCATAGCACTAAGTGCCCACCTAAAGAAAACAGAGAAAGCACACATTGGAGACTTAACAACACACTTGAAAGCTCTAGAAAAAAAAGAAGCTGATTTACCCAGAAGGAGTAGAAGACTGGAAATAATCAAACTGAGGGCTGAAATCAACAAAATAGAAACACAGAAAACAATTCAAAGAATCAATGAAGCAAAAAGCTGGTTCTTGGAGAAAACTAACAAGATTGACAAACCCCTATCCAAACTAATCAAACGGCAGAGAGAGAACTTGCAAATTAATAGGATCAGAAATGAAAAGGGGGACATAACCACAGACACAGAGGAAATTCAGAGAATCATTAGATCTTACTATGAAAGTTTATATGCCACAAAGTTGGAAAATGTAAAAGAAATGGACATTTTTTTAGATAAGTACCATATACCAAAGTTGAACCAAGACCAGGTGAACAATCTAAATAGACCTGTTAGTCGTGAAGAACTAGAAGCTGTTATCAAAAATCTCCCTACCAAAAAAAGCCCAGGACCAGATGGTTTCAATGCAGAATTCTACCAGAACTTCCAGGAAGAGCTAATACCTATACTCCTTAATGTATTCCACAATATAGAAAAAGAAAAGTCACTGCCAAACTCCTTTTATGAAGCTACAGTCACCCTAATACCAAAACCACACAAAGACACAACCAAGAAAGAGAATTACAGGCCAATCTCACTCATGAACATCGATGCGAAAATTCTCAATAAAATACTGGCAAACCGAATCCAAGAATACATTAGAAAAATCATCCATTATGATCAAGTAGGCTTCATCCCAGAGATGCAGGGATGGTTCAACATACGCAAATCTATCAATGTAATCCATCATTTAAATAAACGGAAAGAAAAAAATCATATGATCATTTCATTGGATGCTGAAAAAGCCTTTGACAAAATTCAACACCCATTTATGATAAAGGTGTTGGAGAGACTGGGGATACAAGGATCATACCTAAATATAATAAAAGCAATTTACAGCAAGCCGACAGCTAACATCAAATTGAATGGAGAGAAACTCAAAGCCTTTCCACTAAAATCAGGAACACGACAAGGCTGTCCACTCTCTCCATACCTCTTCAATATAGTGCTTGAAGTTCTAGCAATAGCAATAAGACAACATAAGGGGATCAAGGGGATTCGAATTGGAAATGATGAAGTTAAACTTTCGTTATTTGGTGACGATATGATAGTGTACATAAGTGACCCCAAAAACTCTACCAAAGAACTCCTACAGCTGATAAACACCTTTAGTAACGTGGCAGGATACAAGATCAACTCCAAAAAATCAGTGGTCCTCCTATACACAAAGGATAAAGAAGCGGAGAGGGAAATTAGAGAAACATCACCTTTCCGATAGCCACAAATAGCATAAAATATCTTGGGGTTACTCTAACCAAGGAAGTGAAAGACCTATTTGACAAGAACTTTAAGCCTTTGAAAAGAGAAATTGAGGAGGATACCAGAAAATGGAAAGACCTCCCCTGCTCTTGGATTGGGAGGATCAACATAGTAAAAATGGCAATTCTACCAAAAGCAATCTATAGATTCAATGCAATCCCCATCAAAATCCCATCAAACTTCTTCACAGACCTTGAGAGAACAATAATCAATTTTATATGTTAAAGCAAAAAACCCAGGATAGCCAAAACAATCTTATACAATAAAGGAACTTCTGGAGGCATTACTATCCCTGACTTCAAACTCTATTACAGAGCAACAGTATTGAAAACAGCTTGGTATTGGCATAAGAACAGAGAAGTCGACCTATGGAATCGAATAGAAGACCCAGATACTAACCCTCAAACCTATGAACACCTAATTTTCAACAAGGGAGCTAAAGGTATACAATGGAAGAAGGAAAGCGTCTTTAACAAATGGTGCTGGCATAACTGGATGTCAACCTGTAGAAGAATGAAAATAGATCCATATTTATCACCATGCACAAAACTCTAGTCCAAATGGATTAAAGACATCAACATCAATCTGTCCACTTTGAACCCGATAGAAGAGTAAGTGGGAAGTAGTCTACAAGATATAGGCACAGGAGGCAACTTCCTAAGTCGGACCCCAGTAGCACAGACAATAAGAGAAACAATGAATAAATGGGACCTGCTGAAACTGAGAAGCTTCTGTAAAGCAAAGGACACTGTCAGTAAGACAAAAAGGCTGCCTTCTGACTGGGAGAAGATCTTCACCAACCCCTCATCAGACAAACGTCTGATCTCCAGAATATACAAAGAACTCAAGAAACTAGACATTAAAACTCTAATTAACCCAATTAAAAAATGGGGTACTGATCTGAACAGAGAATTCACAACAGATGAACTTCGAATGGCCAGAAGACACTCAGGAAACTGGGAGTCAACCTCCCTCAGGACCCAGCAATTCCACTCTTGGGAATATACCCAAGAGATGCCCTATCATACTACAAAAGTATTTGTTCAACTATGTTCATAGCAGCACCATTTGTAATAGCCAGAACCTGGAAACAACCTAGGTGTCCCTCAATAGAAGAATGGTTAAAGAAGGTGTGAAACATATATACATTAGAGTTTTACTCAGCGGTAAAGAACAATGACATCTTGAATTTTGCTGCAAATGGATGGAAATTGAAAACGCTCTACTGAGTGAGGTACCCTAGACCCAAAAAGAGTAATATGGTATGTACTCACTCATAAGTGGATTCTAGCCATAGTTAAAAGGTCTATGGGTCTATATTAGTGATCCTAGAGAAGATAGATAAGAAGGTGAACCTGAAGAAAATTTATATAGTTATCCTCCTGGATAATAGAACTAGGCAAGATTGCCAAACAAAGTTGGATGCATGGGGGATGTGGAGATGGAAGTAAGGGAAGATGGTTAGAGTGAGGTGAGAGGGCGAGAATTGGGGATGGCTTGGGGGAATGGGAGGGGGGAGGGAGGAAGGATGGTTATGGGAGCAGGGAAGTTTATATCGCAACTAAGAGAGCCATTCTAGGGATTGCAAGAGACTTGATTCTTGAGGGGTTCCCAGTAAAAATTAAATAAAAAAAATAAAAAAATAAATAAATAAATAAAAAGAAAAATAAAAAAAAGAAAAAAAGTAGATCCATATCTATCACCATGCACAAAAATCAAGTCCAAATGGATTAAAGACATCAACATTAATCTGTCCACTTTGAACCTGATAGAAGAGAAAGTGGGAAGTAGTCTACAAGATTTAGGCACAGGAGGCCTCTTCCTAAGTAGGACCCCAGCAGCACATACAATAAGAGAAACAATGAATAAATGGGATCTACTGAAACTGGGAAGCTTCTGTAAAGCAAAGGACACTGTCAGTAGGACAAAAAGGCCGCCTTCTGACTGGGAGAAGATCTTCACCAACCCCTCATCAGACAAAGGTCTGATCTCCAAAATATACAAAGAACTCAAGAAACTAGGCACTAAAACTCTAATTAACCCAATTAAAAAATGGGGTACTGAACTTAACAGAGAATTCACAACAGATGAACTTCGAATGGCCAGAAGACACTTAAGGTCATGCTCAACCTCCCTAGCGATCAGGGAAATGCAAATCAAAACCACTTTGAGATACCATCTTACACCTGTCAGAATAGCTAAAGTCAAAAACACCAACGATAGCCTATGCTGGAGAGGATGTGGGGTGAGGGGAACACTCATCCATTGTTGGTGGGAATGCAAACTTGTGCAGCCACTGTGGAAATCAGTGTGGCGGTTTCTCAGGAAACTGGGAGTCAACCTCCCTCAGGACCCAGCAATACCACTCTTGGGAATATACCCTAAAGATTCCCTAACATACTACAAAAGCATTTGTTCAACTATGTTCATAGCTGCACTATTTGTAATAGCCAGATCATGGAAACAACCTAGGTGCCCCTCAATAGAAGAATGGTTAAAAAAGGTGTGGAACATATATACATTAGAGTTTTACTCGGCGGTAAAAAACAATGACATCTTGAATTTTGCATGCAAATGGATGGAAATAGAAAACGCTTTACTGAGTGAGGTAAGCCAGACCCAAAAAGAGGAACACGGTATGTATTCACTCATAAGTGGATTCTAACCATAGTTAAAGGTCTTTGAGCCTATTATTCGTGATCCTAGGGAAGCTAAATAAGAAGATGAACCTGATGAAGATTATTTAGCTATCCACCAGGAGGTAGGAAATATACATGAGTCCCAGGTAACCTCGGGTGCATGGGGGGGTGGGAGGGTCGATGGAGGGGGAGAGGACTAGAGAGAAGGGAGTAGGGGAGGAACGGGGAAAGCTTGGTGGCAGGGGATGGGGCGGGGAGGGAGGTAGGATGAATATGGGATCAGGGAACAATATATTTCAACTAAGGGAGCCATTTTAGGGTTTACAGGAGACTTGATTATATATGGGATCCCAGGTCCAAGGAGAAATCCCCCAGATTGCTCTCTGGACAGAGGAGAGGGTGCCTGAATCGGCCGTGGCCCATGACCATACTGATGTATATTTTGCTTATCACCATAGATCCTTCCTCTGGCGAAGGACGGCTATGCAGTCGGAGGCCCACATTGGAGCACCGGATTGAGCCCCCCGAGGTCCGGAGGGGGAGCGGAAGGAGGAGGAACATGAAAAACAAAATCAGTACTGCGAGGGATGCTATCACCCACTGATACAAGGGAACGGATCTGATGAGAGTTTACCAGGGCCAGCCGGACTAGGACTGAACGAGGACGTGATCTAGCCAGATTCTCGGAATTTGGCCGGATTCTCTGACTGTGGCTGGCCCGGGGTCTTTCTGAAAAGCCATTGACTATGACACTGGGACCTGTTTCCTCTGCATATGCTGGATTTTGGGGATCCAGTCTGTTTGGACGCTCGCCTTCCTGGACCTGGAGGGAGGGGGAGGGAGCTGGAGCTTCCCACAGGGCAGGAAACCCTGACTGCCCTGGGGGAGGGAGGGGAAGGAGGGGGGGTGTGGGGGGAGTGGGAGGGTGTTGGGAGGGGGGGCGGAAATGGAAACTTTTATAATTTAATAAAATTTACTAAAAAAAAAATAAAAAAAAAAAAGAAAACGCTTTACTGAGTCAGGTAAGCCAGACCCAAAAAGAGGAATAAGGTATGTATTCACTCATAAGTGGATTCTAGCCATAATTAAAGGTCTTTGAGCCTATTATTCGTGATCCTAGAGAAGCTAAATAAGAAGGTGAACCTGAAGAAAATTCAGGTAGTTTTCCTCCTGAAGATTGGAAATAGACAAGAGTTCCAGGTAACCAAGGGTGCATGGAGGGTTGGGAGGGTAGTTGGAAGGGTAGGAGGTTAGAGAGAAGGGAATAGGGGAGGAATGGGAAATGCTCGGGGGACTGGGAGGGGGGGAGGGTGGAAGGATAGATATGGGTTCAGGGAAGAATATATCTCAACTATGGAAGTCAGTTTAGGGTTTACTAGAGACTTGATTGTAAATGGGATCCCAAGTCCAAGGAGAGATCCCCAGATTGTTCTCTGGACAGAGGAGAGGGTGCCTGAACTGTCCTTGGCCCATAACCATACTGATGAATATTTTGCTTATCATCATAGATCCTTCATCTGGCAATAGATGGAGATAGAGATGGGGTCCCACGTTGGAACACTGGACTTAATTCCCTAGGTCCAACCGAGAAGCAGCAGGAAGAAGAACGTGAGCAGGGAGGGCAAGATCAGAGGGAACCTTCATCAGGCGATGGATGTCGATGCAGATGGAGACCCACATTGGAGCACCGGACTGAGCCCCCCAAGGTCCAAATGAGGAGCAGAAGGAGGAAGAACATGAAAAAGCAAATCAGAACGGCAAGGGGAGTGATCACCCACTGATACAAGGCGACTGATCTAATGAGAATTCACCAAGGCCAGTTGACTGGGACTGAAGGAGCGCTTGATCCAACCAGATTCTCTGGAGGAGGCTGGATTCTCTGAATGTGACTGGCCCGAAGTCTTTCTAAAAAGCCATTGACAATGACTCTGGGACTTGTTTCCTCTGCATATTCTGGATTTTGGGGGATCCAGTCTGATTAGATACTCACCTTCCTGGTCCTGGAGGGAGCGGGGAGGAACTTGAACTACCCACAGGGCAGGAAACCCTGACTGCTCTTAGGGATGGAGAGGGAGAAGGAGAGGGAGTGGGGGGAGTGGGAGGGTGTTGGGAGGAGGGGCGAAAAATGGAAACTTTTATATTTTAATAAACTTTGAAATAAAATAAAATAAAATATAAAAATAAAATTGATAACTTAAAATTTGCAAAATTTTGGACTTTAATCATATGAACAGTTTCCCTATATTATATTATAAAGATAAATAAATCCCTATTAACAAAAAATAAATAAATAAATATCATTATTTAAGATACCAGCTTCCTGATAATTTGTAACAGTGACGTACTAACAGATCCTTATATTGGTATTTTGGATATTTGACTAAAATGTAAGTAACCGTGTATAAGCATTAATGATCTTTGTGATATATATGGATGAGAGTGTTTAGATAAAGCTTGGATAACATTTTTTATTTCAAAATTCTGTGTTTAACTCATGATAGGAAAGACAGAAAGTGCTATATCTGACAAAATTAGAGAAATCAAATATGAATACAACAATTAAAAATATGTATCTAGACAGAAGTTTCTGTCCTGCCTGGTCCTGCAGATTTTCTGTCCCAAAGAAACAGAGGATTATAACAATTATAAACTGGCCTTTTAGCCTAGGTTTATTATTAACTAGCTCTTACAACTTAAAATAACCTATAAATTTATCTATGTTAAGGTATGTGGCTTGGTACCTTTTCTCAGTGCAGCATTTTTATCTTACTTCCTCAGTGTCTGTGCTGCAACTGCATACTGAGTATCTCCTCTTCCCAGAATTTTCCTAGTCTGGATCCTGCCTGGCTACTCGTCAATCAGTGTTGTATTATACCAGTACAAGTAACAAGTCTTTAAAGGATACAAGAGGATTATCATACAACACTAATCTCTGAATCTAATTTCCTTTGTTTAACTTTTTTCCTGATCATTATCCATACCATCATGCAACCAACACTCTAAATAATGGCAAACATCCATAGTTAATTTTGGGGGAATATGAGCACAGTTTTCTAGGTTACTTCCTGCTGATTGGGGGTAATGATAATCTTATGGGAACCCAAAGAAAATTTTGAATTATGATCAAGTCCTGACTGGAGTATTCTGTGAGGCTGGTTTATCAAAGACAGAAGTCTTGAGGATGTTCTGAATATAGAACTCAGAGGAAATTGCAAAAGAGGTGTTCTAAAATGTTGAGTCATTTGGGTCATCCACTTATATCAGAGAATTTTTAGGGGGTCTTTCTCAATCAAACCTGATTTTTCTTAAGCCAGAATGAAGCCCACAGCCCCTCACTTCCTGTGGAACCAAAAGTGAAACCTTTTCTCGCAAGTAACATATCATTTAACTTAAATTTTAAAATCAAAGCATTTTCAAAATATATAGGCTGGATTAATCCTCCATTTATTGTCATATGTCTTTTATCAACTGCTGCTTAGTCCTCAGCAATCAAACAATTCAAAGACAGCACTACAATGTATAATATCCAGACTCTGTGTAATTTTAAGCTTTACGTGGCTTTTTAAAAACTAATTCTCTCATTTTTATTTTAAATTTTTGATTTTTTGAGACAAAGTTTTTCTTTTTGGATGTCCTGGATCTTATTCTGTAGATGAGACTGGCCTTAAATTCATAGAGATTCACCTGCCTCTGCCTCCCAAATGATGGGATTAAAGGCATGTGCCACCACACATGGTCCTGGAACACACAGAGATCTGCTTGCTTCTGCCTCCCAAGTACTGTGATTAAAGGCATATGCCATGACACTCAACCACTTTCTTTTTTAAGGATTTTCTCTATCCTTTTTCTTTTTCTCTTTTAAATCTATCTATACTTTTAAATACACTATAAACGATTTAGAGTTTTTTTTCTGTCTGATTTTGTTTTTACTGTATATCTCTGTTTTTCTGATCATGTGAGTCTTTAACTTGCTAAGCAATATGGCTGGAATTAAAGCCATGACTTTGGTGGTTGGATTTGCCCCATTCCTTGACTTTCTGAGAGTCCAGGTTTAGAGTGGAAGTATTAAGATGAGTCCCATGTTGGGTGTCAAATGAAGTATGATTAAAAAAATAACTCAGGGAGAAAAATTGGGGTTTAACCTGAAGACCCCAAAAGCAAATCAGTCAGCCATTCTTTCTTACCTCAATCTCAGTCTGAAAATGGCTATCTTGCCTCCAGGAATCTCAGAATGAAAATGTATCTGTGAGCTGTCTCCTCCCGTTTTATAATCTATTTTTGGGACTACTTTTGCACCAGTGGTATTAAAGACATGCATTGCCCAGTTTCTGTGATAAATTAGTGAGGCTACTGGAATTGAAAGGTTGTGTTATTGTTGCATGGTCTATAAGGCTGGGCAGTGTGGCTGTTTTATTTTTCTGATCCTCAGGCATGTTTTATATATTAAAATACAAGTGAAATGCCACTACATATTTAAATTATTTTTTACACCATAAAATATTAACAGCAGGGTTGAATACCATTATGATAATGGATTATATAGAATTAGATAAATTTATAATAACAGTAATCATATCAAAATTTGTAGACTTTGGTGATGAATTTTGCATATAATTTATTTTGAATTCAAATTTTCTTCATGTGTGTGTGTTATGTATATGTGTGTGAGAAAGAGAGAGAGAGAGAGAAAGAGAGAGACAGTAACAGAGACAGAGAGGTGAACTGATGAGAGACTCAGAGGACCACCTTGAGTGTCAGTTACTGACTTCTACTGTGTCTGAAACATGATCTCTTATTTCCACATATGGCTCAAGCTAACTAGCCAAGGAATGTTCATCGACTCTTACTCCTCCAACTTCTGGTATGTCAGAGGAATGTTACTACCATATTGAGTTTTATGTGTGTTTTGTGGATTTAAACTCAAGTCCTCAGTTTGTGGGGTAAGAGCTTAACTTCTGAGCAATCTCTTTAGTTCCACTAGTTCCAGTACTAATATATAATAGTGTCAGTAACAACTAGTGAAACTTCTGACTGAATTATAAGATAGATGTTATTGCAAAAAGGATGATGTCAGTAGAAGTATGGAAAGAAGAAAATAGAGTAGAAATAGTTTGCTGACACATGGGAATGTGCTGGAGGATAAAAGAAATACAAGTGATTTACATCAGATTACTGATAAGAGTTATATTCAGAGTATACATTGATTTTGTACACAAAAAGAGCAAAAAATAAATCTACTGCAAATCTGAAATTTATAACAAATGACGCAATTAAAAATTATTCGAATATTTTAGATTTGATAAGTGACTAAGGAATTTTGTGAGGTATATATTGAATAGCATAATGCATAATTGTACACAGCTGCAACTGTGTGAGAAGCAGAAAAGGAGAGGAAACATGACCTCCACATTATAAGTTAAAAATAGTGTTCAATGCGATATAGGATTCTTTGTGTATAGATAAAGAATATTTTCCCCTGACTTATGTGAGTCAATTAGCAAGTTTTTGCTTAGGAGTAAGTGAAGTAAAATATCTTTTCTGCTACTACCACAGCAGAGGTGTAGAAACTATGGAAGCCAGAAGACCAGTTGCCAGGGTCAGAGACTGACAGATCTAATATGTGTTATAGCAGGCACAGAAAAGAGAGAGGAAGATTCTTAGTCTGAGACACATACAAGAATAGCATCATTTTCTGAGAGTGAAAAACTCAATTTTGGACCTAGAAAATTTGAGAAACATATTGGATATGGGTATGAAATATCTAGTAGATAATAGGAAATGATCCTGAACTGCCAAAATGGTCACCAGGCTGAAGAGTATATTAGAATTGACTGTCAGACTATAGATTTTCCTTTTCTTTGAAACAGGTATCACTGTGTGGTACTTGGTTGCTTGAGAAAGGAAGAAATGCTCAGGTCAGTGAACTCATATTAAGCATACATGAGAATCAAGAGCTATATTCAGGGGTAACTCATCGTTTAATGATTAGAGAAATAACAAGAAAGCAGCAAAGAGAATAAGAGAAAGCAGTCAGACATGATAGAGTCTGAAACAGAGTCCTGATGACTAGGACCTTTGCAGATTGCTTCCTGAATGAAAATCAAATGTATCGATCACTGAACTGATGTTTCTCAGCAGTGCACAGGAATCAGGGGAATCTAAAACAATTTCATCACTTTCTTTTAAGAAATCGAAAACTTTTCCATTCCAGGAGATTCCACTATTTCTTCCCATATATTATTATCATCATAATTAGAAGGAATATTTTCATTCTCTGTCTGTTCTTAATTTCTGCGGTGCAAGTCTATCATGCACACCCTACTTCTGAAAATTCTCTTCTTCCAGCTCAGAAATAATTTTGTAATCAATTATTGAATTGATAAGCTATCTGCTTGAATCTGCATTGCATATCACATTAATATTTTCATCAAATTGTCTTTTGGATTGACTGAGCTCCCACATTATTATTGCTGACAACTATCTCCCTATTACTCAAACACAACTCTAACACCTTGAGTTGTAGGCATTGATGAGTAAGCTTTATAGAGCAGGTTTTTCAATTGGTCTCTTTGTATGGATTCCTGCCCTACTTCTTTGTCTTTATAAAATTTATTGTGTTTTCTCTATTTAGTGTGCCTAATCATTTTCAAGATAAATATTACTTTTATTTAGTCTTTAAAGGTTTTTATCACCTAATCATAGTTTACGATTTTGGCTTTATCTCTTGACCTTTGTTCACACCATGCAACAAACATTGAAAACTATTATTCAGATTCCAAAATACACTAGGTTATTCAATATACATGTTAGTAATAGAAAACTCCCACTTTGTGGAGTTTCCTTTCCTTATTTTTTATAGTATTTATTTTAGATTTTTCAGAGTTTAAAATTGTCCACTGAAAACCATTATAAGTTCACTTCTCCCGTAATCTTCTGCATTCTTAGTGACATGTTATATGTGGCTATTACAATACTTTGTTAAAACAGCCTTAGCAGTTTGATTTCATTTAGTGTATTAATGAATGTTATTTGACCTCCAGGTCTATGATAATGGCTGGAGATTGAGCTCAAACTGAAGCATTTGTTTAACTCGGGGATCCATTCTCAAAATGACAGGGAAAAATAAAGAGTGTGGCATCAGGAATAGATAAACCATCAAAATTTGAAGAAGGAAGGAAACAAAAAGAGAATCTGGGCAGAGATTGCTAAGAAGACATTTTGTTTGCTCTCCAGCCATGTGTGAAAGTTCAGGCCTGGAATCTAGCACTAAAAATCTGAGGCAGGATGGCAGGATTGTGAGTTCAGAGCCATCCTAGGTTAAAAATAAAGTGTGAATCTCTCTTTCTCTGTCTCTGTCTCTCTCTGTTTGTGTGTGTGTGTGTGTGTGCAAGTTTGTGTGAGATAGAGAGAGAGGGAGAGAGGGAGAGGGAGAGAGAGAGAGAGAGACAGAGAAGAGAGCAAATTTCGGTACTTTCAGTATGTATTAGAGATTCTTCCATTGGAAGTAAGAATTCAATTCACCTTATTTTAATTGCTTATTGAAGAATAAATATTAATTATTCAAGATACTAAACCGTTTGTTATTTGTCTTAAAATAGATGAGCTTCAAGTGTGTGTGTGTGTGTGTGTGTGTGTGTGTATGAGTTTGTGTGTGTGAGTGTGTGTGTGTATTTATGCCTGTATGGTCCAAAATAAATCATTTGCTTAATCAGAATCTACTTTCAATTGGAAAGAAATTACTTCATAATTCAATTAGGTTTGCTAACAAAGTTTTGTTATATTTTCCAAATATTAGAAATTACTTAATTTTTTATAGCAGCTCATCGATTATCAAAATATAGCTTAACATACAAATGAATTATCATTAATTATGTTAGTATTGTCCAGGGCATATGGATTAGCTACATTATTTTGCTTATTTTGGAGGTACTTTCAAAACTTGCTAAGCTACAGCTCTTTAAAATGAACAAATAAAAATTGATTCCCTCAGGATTTAAATCCACTGAATGATAAATCTCTAGCTCCTTTATACTATTGTCAAAGTTCTGATTCCAAAGTCAAATCATTGTCAGAAATAAAGGCTTTTTTATAAATAACATAGAGGGAGAATGAAGCAACTAAACATTGTTCATTCAAATTTGAAAGACTCTTTAATTATAATCTTTAATTTTGGTGATCTTTTTCTTGTTATATATGCAAAGTAAATATATTATATTCAGCTAAATGCCATGGCAGATAAGATCTTTATAAAGCGATTGCCTTGTATACAACTCTAACATTGACCAATATTAGTTTTTAAGAACTGTTAAAACTAACTTGGGATTCCACGGATGTTTCTGTGCAACAGTTTAATATGACATGGTGTAGAAGAAGCAGAAAAGGAGATGTCAGACTAAGAGGTAAAGTGTTGACTATCACTGCATCTGCTGATGAAGTCAAGTGCATTTGCCAAAGCTCTTTTACAGATGTGCTAAGGTGCTCCGGATAAGACAAATGACATGTTCACAAGGTGAGGTGTGATAGAAAAGCCTTTGCCATAAATAAAACATGTTCTGATGAAAAGCATCTGCTTTTCTTTCAAAAATAACACAGGAAATTGTTCAAATCAAAATAGACTAGAACATCTATGAGCTATTTATTTCATGCCTGTATCTTTATACTTCTCAATATTTCTCAAATTCAACATCATCATATCTTGTGATATTTTAGTATTTTTATGGCTCTAAATCACCATAGGGCAACTTGAAAGACATGATAGGTGTCTCAAATGAAGGATATTGGACATATATCACCTATCCTTTCAAATTTCACCACTATTTAAGAAGAACCACGTTGACTTCATAAAATAAATCATTTGGACTTTTCAATAATGTTGACCACATAACAACTGAAAAAAATTAACTGTTATTATTATATACATGTATTATAATATAAGGATAATAAGGACAAAAAAATACTAAAAGATAGACTTTTAGATAAGTGATTTGCTCCTCTTTGAAAAAACTGTATGTTTTGAGCAAGAAGAGTAAACACTCCAAAAAAATATACAATACTGTAAGGTATATAAGATTTCCTATATAGATGAAGAAATTGAAAATCAACTACAGAAATATTCAGGATCACTTTCTAAATAAATGAAGATATGTTATGATCATATTTGTTTTATCCACAGTACATTATAATATCGTGCAAATGGCTTTATTTTTGTCATATTTCTCTAAATAAAATCTTAAAATAGTTTGCGGTTCTTTTTTCAAATTATTTGTTTCAATCTTTTGTTAGCCGACTATTTTTTAAATATTTAAGTGTTAAAGTATGTTATTTTTAGAATTAGTTGAAAATTGTAATTTGAATAATGTATTTACATCATTTTTCATTTTTGGAGAAAACTATCATACTTAGCAATCCATTTAATATATATAGTCACTAAAGTTCTCATGTCAATATATATGTTGCCAATTTATCATTTTAGTAACAAGAGTTTATTAAAATCAATTTACATAAAGAAATTAAAGCAGGCCAATATACTCCATTTCAGAATATCTTAGCATTTTCATTACTAAACACACTTGCAAACTGAAAGTTATATACTCCTACTTATGGTTCATTCCTGTCATTTACTATATCTGATTTTTTGGAAGGTGTTTTCCTTATTTGTCTTTTAGAGATTACTTATTTGTGTTTCACATTGGAGGAACAGAATTTGGAAAATGATATTTGAATTTCTTTTTGACTACAGTCCCAGACAGAACAATGCTGTCTTGAGAACATTCTGTTTGGTCAATATTAGTAAAGCAGAATGGATGTAAATGTTCAGCTCATTTTCCTTGCACAAATTGGAAATCATGAGTAATGAATACTAAACTCACATTTCTTATTTATGTATTGCTCCATCTCATTTTTGTGGATGTTCCCTTTACAGTAGCCTCCAGGCACATTTACAGGATTTAATAAGCAGAGAGGAGATATCTGCACTGTTAATTGTAGAGCAGGATGAAAAACTCAGAGACAGAAAGTTTGTCTTGAAAATTTAATTTCCTCTAAGCTTGTTAGGAAGAATATTCTAGGTGATATAACAGCTCTCATTTCAAGGAATTGTATTATATTAACTTTTCAATTTGCACAACAATTAGTAGAAATAAAGATAAAATCACATTACTTATTTTAGAAGATTTATGGTACATATTTTTGTTTAACTCAAGATACATTTGTATGGTCTACATCTACTATAGACCTATCTGATTCATCTCCATTAAATGGCTTTTAATAAGTTCAACTTAAAAAATTTCTGATTATCATTATTGTTTCTTTTCCAGGGGGCATAATGCATAATTCAATTCGGCATTACTTAAGGGAATTGCCTTGTCCCCAGACTTGGCTTATGGTAGGTGAAGGGAAACTTGAGGTAGTGGAGCATTTTCCTGCAACAGGATAAAGTTCTGATATTTTATTCTATTTGAAATTATTATTGTCACTTACTTAAGAAACTTCTTTTTTATAATTATCATGGACCCTATATATGCATAGAGCTTAAAAACATAATATTATAAGAATAATGTGATATTATCAGCAACTCATACCTTGAATCTCAGAAGTAGAAAACTGAGCAATAAAAGAAGGATAATATTTGCAATGGGCACAGTGAAGATAAGAACACTGTGTTGTGTTAAGTTTTACTGAAAGTTAAGAAATATATTGTCTTTAATAGACACACATTCCTACAGCTCCTGCAGAATTTAATCACACACACACACACACACACACACACACACACACACACACACTATGTATGTATATGCACACACACACATATATATATATGTATATAATTTTCAAGCTTAAAAACTAAACCTTTAAATGTTAATTTGTTTGCTCATTGCCAATAGTTAGCTATTGAAGATAAGAATCAATTTTCCCCTCAAACAATATACCTTTAAAATTCCTAAGCTTTTTGTTGCATCTCTTATTGTGATAAAGAGTTGCTAGCATTTCCTCTTGAGTCTGATTTTTATCAATTTTTCTTGAGCAATGAAGATTTTATTTTTCTAGTTGCTGGACCCAAATGACAAAACGCGAGGATTATCACACTTCTATTACTGGAAATTTACTCATAGAAAGTTCAGCTACCATGGCACCTAGTTTCCTCCTTTAAAGACCAGAGAATCCTATTAACTTATATAATTTAAAAAAGTGAACACATTTAGATCTTCAGTCACATTGTCAGTTTATTGGGCTTGTATGTGACTGTGTCTAAGAATCTACAGTTAAACTAGTCTCCAACTGTGCGGAACAGAGACAGTCACCACCATATATTATTGCTCTGCTAAACTCTGTCTCATTTATTGGGCCCCAAATCAAGAATTTTAGCAAAAGAGCTGTTTGAAACCAGCAAATAATGAATAGTTTGCTATGTAAGAATAAACAGACAATAAACAGATAAAATTGTTCAAATTCAATTCAAGAAAGAACTTTGCTATCTGTAAAAGAGCAAAAGTGTTTCTTATTCATTTTTCTTCTTTTTTTCTTCTCTTTTTGATGTTATAGAGCAGTCTCAAGCAACTCAGGAGACTTATTCTGGAATCACAGACATGTATCACTGTTCCCAGCTCCATTTATCTAATAAAAATGATAAAAAAGAAAAGACTAAAATGAAATACTCCTTAGAAAATAAAAACATAGAAAGAGTAACCATAAAATAGACAGATATCAAATGATAAAATTAGTATGAGATGTTCATTCTAATAAGATCACAAATTTTTGGTGCATATATTATCAAGAACCATTTTAAAAATAAAGTGTGTTAAATCATTGATAATTTTTAAGCAAAGATCATGAATTAAGAAGCATGCATGATACTCTGCCAAGAAGAACAGGTAGCTCATAGCCCATCTCTGAATAAATCTACAATTTTGATCACGTCATTGCCCTGTCCAAAATATTTCCATATTCCCCATTAGCTTTAGAACAAGAAAAAATGTTTTGTTTCCCAATTACATTTGTTTAGATATTTCCATCTTTATATATTTGAAAATAAATGCTTCTATATTATAAATTGAATGATTTTTATTCTCCCATATACTAATACACATGCATACATAATATTTAAAGTTGTCATTGTAGCATGAGGTGTACTGTGATTATTACCATTTAAAACAGTTAAATATAGAAAAAGGGGGTTTGGAATAACACCTGTAAAAGCTCTTTCTATGAGAATAATTGAACTATAAATTTTACTTCTCTAGTGCCAATGTCTCAGTGATTACTCCAGACATTGGCAGTGGATAGAATTGCTTTATTATATCCAGGGTACACCAGAATGAGGAACTGTTATGGCCATGCTGTCCCTGATACAGATTTAGTTAAACTCTTCTCTGAATGTGGTATCCAGAATTAAACTGAAGGGATGTGTTATTTCTCTGTAAACTGAGTTATGTTTACTGGCCACCCATTACCATCCTTCTAGAAGTCAAACATCATAAGTTAAAGGCTTTTAAACTCAGATGAACAGTTTGGTGGACAATGAGATTGCCAATAAAAGAAGCTGCAAAACTACTTTGTGCTTGTTGGTCCCATGAGCCAGGACAATTGTTTTGAGTTCATTTTATTATTTTGCTTTTAGGACCACATATTCTACCCTCTCAGTTTAATAACCTAAAAGTCTTTAAACTTATAGATGTGGGTATGATAGCAACAAATTGCACTAAGTTTATTGAAGTGAAATATAGAAGTCTTAGGGAAAGATAAAGAATCAAAGAAAATGTAATAATTAAACAAACCATTTGAATAAACATCTCTTAGAAATTGTAAATTCAACAAAGTCTGAGCAGCAAGAAGTGGATTGAGTGCATCCGAAACATGGAAAATATTAAGTCACATATTTAGAGTTCTTAAATGAAATACAATTCATAGATATGCCATATAGGCAGGGAGTCTACTACAAGCCAGGTGGAAACAGATATAAACCTATGTTAGAAGTTTTGAAGATATATATTTGATTAAACATATCAATAGAGAAAAACAATTGACTCATCCTCTTCTCTACTTTTCTATGTAGAAAATGCCATGTAATCTTTCTAATCCCCTCCTGCTTTCTCTCTGGCTTTCTCTACCTTCCTCTGAGTCCTTCAGAAAACTATGATCCCCTCTGGTCAGCTGAATGTGGACTCTGTCCTGTGATCAAAGGTCTATCTTCATTGTCACTCTTGAAGAAACAACATGAACAAATCTCCCTCAACATTTCCCCCGTTTTGCCTAAATAAAAAGGAAAGGTTTTAACTCTAACATAGTAAAACTTTACACAATAAAAATTATCAGGCATTATATACATAAATGGAACGGCATTAATTTCAAAAAATGAGATTATAAATAATAAGAAAAAATATCATGTAAGAAATACATTCACAACACCCAGTCCATTTGTATTTGGCAAATTCAAGGAAATACTCTACACTATCTATCCTCTCTCAGTAAGAACAGAGTTTTTTACCTAATTTACTTTCCATCATAAATAAGGAAAACTGTAACCTAAAAAAATTGTTCTTCTATGAAGCAGGAAATTTTGAAGGACTATCCTTTATGTCTTGGCAAAGTTTGGCAGTCATTTTCTTTTGTGTCCTGCTTGTTCAATTTAAAAACAAATTGTCAGAATTTAAAGCAAGGGTTGTTTCTTTCCCAGTGTCTAATTTTGCCACAATAAAAGCAAACTCTTTCTGGAGGTTCTCTGATGTCTGCCATTTTTCTTTGAAGTAAATTGGTGAAACCAGGAGCATATGTGTCTCACTGTTATAAAATGTCTCATGTTATAAAGACATTTAAATGTCATAGTGTGTAGATCTCAGAGTTAGTCATAACAGTTGAGTTGACTCAATTTTGGAGATGGGATTGTGGCATATGTTCATAGCAGACACCCACTTTTCTTTGACAAACTCCTCATCCCAGATATTCTGCTCTGATCAAGTGGTAATCAAGTGTTACAACATGAGAAACTGTGGAGACTTTTGTGATTTATTCCATGACAGCTATTGAGTCAAATTTTTTTAAAGACAATTGGGTATTATTGTACATCAAGGTGAAAGTTTACCTAACTATGAAGATACATGTGCACATATCTTTATTTGAAAGATCTGTTAAAGTTATAAACTGTGTTCCTACATTGTATTGTGCCTTTTCCTTCACCTTGTTCCCAATAGCACATCATACAGTTCGTATTTTTTAAAATATTTTTCTACCTTTTACTTATAATATGCATCAGAGCAGATAATAAGATATTTAAACACTTACATAACTCAAGACTTTATTAAAGTTATCAATTTAATATGTACTGCATCAGGATGGATTAGTTATTTTTCAATTGTTGTAATAAAATACAATGACCATAGAATCTTAAGGAAAAGGGAGTTTATGTTGATTTATGGCTTCAGAGACATGCAACCTACCATGTCAGGGAAGGCAAGGTAAGTTAAGAAGAGTCAGAATTTGCTAGCTTATTACATTTCACATATGAGAAGCAAACAAGGGAAAGAAGTACAGATAGAAGTAGGGTTATAAACCCTCAAATGCCTTTTAAATCCAGCAAGACTTTGCTTCCTAAAAATTCGATAACCTCCACAAATAGTTTGCCACCAGCTTCATGACAAAGTATTCAAATACATGAGCCTTAAGTGCATTTTGCATTCAAATCACATCACAGAGAGATAGCCCTTTTGACATAAAAAATGCAAAGGTTGTTGTAAAACAAAAGTTTTGTTTCATATAATTCTGTAGCTTGAATACTCTGATGAATGTGACAATTTGCCTAGCCCATTGTGATGTGTGCTGAGGATATAGGCTTGAACTACTATGCCCAAAAAGAGAATGATATTTTAATAATGGAAAGCATTTTCCACTGTATGTATACATCACATGCTTTTGATATAGAACAAAAGATGAATTTGACACATATATTTAAGGTTAGCATTAGTTCCTATCAGAGAATGAAAGAATTGAGTTGTAAGTCAGTGATTCATCCTCTCTACTAGACTTGACTTTTAATGCTCATCTCACTCACTTTTCTATTACATACTATCATAAAATCTTGTAAATAAGAAGCCTTATAACAGCAGTACTTGCATAAAAGAAAAAAGGAAAGATAGTTGTAATTTCTGAGATTTTCTCAAATTGTCTTTTTGCACTTGACAACTCATTATTAATTGGGAAATTTACATGCATTTTTTTAATACGATGTAAATTTTAAGATCTCATCACGGTTTTGGAAGAAAATTCGTCAAAGCCTCAAGGCTTATGCATATATTTTGAACAAAGACATTGCACTAGCGATTGTTTGCATGGAATGGCTCCACCAATTTTGCAATTTAAAAGGATACAGAGGACATTGAAAATATTTACTTATAGTGGCTTTGATTGTATGTACAGGAACCACACAAGATCAAGTCTGTCAAAATCCAGCAAGGAATGGAGAGGAACATATGAGGTCTCACCCTTATCTGAAAAGTCAATTGTTGGGCCAAAATTATCTCAGGGTCTGTACCTCAAGTCCTATAGGACTGAAAAAAAAGCCTGGCTTGAGTTCAGGGCCCAGACTTCAAAGCCTGTAGGACAAACTTACGTAAACAAACTTTTCAACATAACAAAAACATTCAGTATTTGAAGGTATGAGAAACCACAGCAAACATAGTTCATATCCCCTTTCTGACCTTTTATAATGTTTTATATACCTTTAGTCCATTTTTCCTCTCTTTATTCTTTCAGTCTCCTGCGTTTTTTTTTTTTACCAAAGTCTTTCTCACTTTTCAGACAACATAAAAATTCTTACCAGAATCTTTCTTGTGGTTTCCCTCAGTAGTATATAATATATTGTATGGCTACAATATTTTAAACAATAACAGAAGCATTCATATACTATAACAAAAATAACATCACATACAATCCTGTGCCAGCATGAAACATCTGAGACTAATAGTAGTTTTTTTCATACCCTAACCAACATTATTTGCGAGCATGGAACTAAGACAAAATGGTTTGGATATTCTTGCTGTCTCTGCCACCCATCAGTGCTGTGGCCATATTTAAAGGGACTGACTTAGATTTTATCACTTAGCTCTGGGTACTGGGTTTGGGTTAGCAGAAATTCTGATGACTTTTTGGTATAGATAATGTTAAAACTGTTTTATGCTGTTCTTTACTGAAAAGCTGGCTCTAGAGTTGGAGTATGGCTCTTCCTTCACTAGACCCATGCTTACTTAAAAGTTTCCACTGTCACTCTGTCAGTCTGAACCTCTGATACAATAACAAGAATAAAACAAGCAGAACAGTCACATTCTATAGCTTCAGATTTATGAGATTATTTTGTTGTATATGGCTAAAAATCATTAAAATTAAATAAAACAGGTTAAATGTAAACTAGTAACACTGGGAACTGGTAACTTAAAATCTATGAATGAATAATTTTAAAGAAACCATAAGGCAGAATTCCAGTTTGGATTTTGGATTGTCATTTTATTATTAAAAACAAAAAAGGATGCCACATGGTTTCACCACCATCTTGATTAAAAGTGACCACGTGGAGTAGGCCTAACAGATCTTTAAGATAGTTTAAGTTGGGATAGATTTTTGCATGATGACTCATGCCACATTCATATTCTTGGGCACTTGAGTATTTCTTGCCTACCTGGGGTCACTATTTGCAAAGGTTTAGGGATGTGAATGCAATGGTTGTTCTGTCTCTTTAAGAGACAAGCCACGCCCACTCCCTCCCCCATCCACTGATCTTCAGTTTCTGTCCTGAGCACCCTCTTTTTTCCATCTTTCTCTTGGGGAGGCAGCTTCACTTCTGCCTTTCTCCCCACTTCTCTGCTTCCCCCTTCTCTGTCTCTTTCTCCTCTTCTTCCTCTTTCTCTGCCCCCCTTCTCCCTTCCCTCTCCATAACCCCCGAATAAATATTCAGCCTCACTTTGTATGTCATGTCTATCCATGCCTCTGTCTCCTGCTTGCCCACCATGTGTCTCCCAGGTATTCTTGTTATCTTATGAAATTCTTTTCATATCCAATATCTGCAGTTATACTGGAGATTTAACAAGTGACCCATTGGTGCATGTCTTAGTCAATTGCTATTCTCTTTCCTTGGAATACAGTGAAAATGGCTAATCTTTGTCAGAGTCACATAAAATGAATCTTCCATAGAAGGAGAATTTATATTTTGCATAATAAAGGTACCTAACTATAGATGGTGAAATGGCCAGTCCTACACTCGGTAGTTATTAAAATTAAATCAACAGTAACAACTAGTTATTTTTCAATTCAATATTATGAACAAAGGAGCCGAGACCCTGATGGGAATACCCAAAGAAACAGCTAACTAGAGCCAGGACTGATAGCTGGGGAAATATTATAAGACGAAACTAGGCCCTTTGAATATGGGTGATAGTTGTATGGCTTTGTCTATTTAAAGGGTTCCTGGCAGTGGGACCAGGATTTATCCCCAGTAGATGATTGGATTTTTGGGAGACCATTCCCTGTGGAGGAATTTCTTGCTCAGCCTAGACACAGAAGAGGAGGAGGGCCTTTGTCCTGCCTCAAGTGTTGAGACATTTGACTCTTTTATGTTGACTCTTCATGGAAGACCTTTTTCCTCTCTGAGGAGTGGATGGGGTGGGGAGAAGTTTGGTTGGGAGTGGGAGGGAGGAAGAGAGGAAGGGAGGAAGGGAGGGGGAGAGAGGGAACTGGGATTGGTATGTACAATAAGATTGTTTTACAAATAAAAATAAAAATAAAAAGAACTATGCTTTACCAGAGATGAGATTATTGACAGAAACAGTACCTGTATGACAAAACAGATGTAAGCAGAGGACAGCACTTCTCATCCTTCCTTCACTTATTTGAATCATTCATTAATTGACCACTAAATTGAAACCAATTTACAAATTGTCACATAATAATGCAACCTTTAAGACTCAACCTCTCTGGGGACAAACTAAAGATAATATGTTTCTCTAGTGTTAGGGTTAGGATAAAGTAGGGAGGTTAAGCCAAATGACAAAATTATGCTTCCAAAAACCTACAATCTTGGCAATTTTCTTTCTCTGCTTTCCTAAAATCTACATCATGTCCTTGAATTTGTTTGATATGACACCTAAAAAAATAGATAACATTAAAATGTATAATGTCTAAATTCAAATGAGCAGCATTTTGTGACTGTTTTATTGTTATGAAGAGACACAATGACCAAGGCAACTTTTAAAACAAAAGCACTTAACTAGGATCTTGCTAACAGTTTTACACTGGTAATCCATTAGAATGTGTTGGGAAACAGAGGCAGGGAGCTAAAACCTTAGCGAAAGAACTTTCCATCCTGATCTGGAAGGCAAGGCAGAGAGAGTGGGGGGAGGAAAGAGACAAGAAGAATGGGAGGGAGGAAGAGAGGGAGAGGAGTGAAAGACAGAGACAGAGACAGAGATAGAAACGTGTCCTGGTATGACCTCTTAAAAAGTAAAATTCCTATTTTAGTAATATGCTTTCTCCAACAAGGCCAAACTTCCTAATTTATCTAATCTTTCTCAAACAGTTAAACTCTGTGGTGACTTAACATTCAACTCTATGAGCCCATGGAGACCATTCATATTCAAACTTCCACAGACTCTAATAAATAAAGGTAATCACAATAATCTGTTTATGCTACAAATAGGCCTAGGAATCTTTTTTGGGGTGCTTATATTTAATATTTTTTGAATACCAATACCACTTTTACTATACTCCTTAAATTATGGCAATTTCATTTTGACAAATATACAACAGTACTTAAAAATAATGCATACACATATTTACTCGATCAGTACCCTTCACAATGTCTATAAGTGCCTGTTCTTTTCTTCACTGTAACTTGGTTGAGGCACTGTAATCTTATCTGTAATTAGTCTATGTGCCTGTGACTCTTCTCTTATTTGATTGAATTTACTCAAAACATTAGGTCCAGGAATTTCTAAGTTTTCCCTTTTTCACTCTTAACAAAACTTCCCAGCAGTTCAGTGCCCCTGGATCATCTAAGGTACTATGTGAGGAATCTTCTCAGGAGCATATGAGCTAGCTAAACACTGAAAAAGAATTTCATCTTGTCAAGAGAAAAGTTTGGTGTCCACCTTGTTCTTGAAACATTAAATATGAGAATGGCATATTCCCTGGGCAATAATAGAGTCTTAGCTTTCTACAAAGAATCTATGATACGATGTGTTCTAGTTTATTTTGAGAGGGTGATTCCTTGTGGACACTGTAATATCACCTCAATATTCAGGTAGGTGAAAATTAGAGCAAGAAGTCATCCAAGTGTGCAACCATAGAATCAGTTATAAAACATGAAATTTCAGGGGAAAGATATTGGACAAACAAGATAAAATGGTTCCTCTGTTTTTCCATACAGTATATACTCTAGGCATCAAGTCTACAATTCAAATATGTGCTAAAAACAATGGAAGCCTTTTGTATAGAATCCTTCCACTATTGGTTATATGGTCCTATAAATTCTCTGCTTTTGATGCTAGAAAGCCTTTGTAACAAGCAATGGTTAATATGTGAATTTTCAGTGTTTTCTTTTTTTTTCATTTTAGGAAAACAGCATACCTTGGGGCTATCTTCGAAACTCTTCAACTGATATTTGGTATCAGCAATGCACATATTCTTTGAACACTGTGTCTTCATTCAAACAGCAGTTTGGCTAAAACTACGGACTATACTTTAAATTAAAAAACAACAAGAACAACAACAACAGCAAGAAAAACTAGAAAGCACTCTTAAATAGTCTTCTCCTTTACTCATTCCATTGTCCACTTTTAGTTTATTTTCTTCTCGCTCACATTTAATAGTCTATTTCTGCAGACTGGAACTATACCATTTACTTGCTAAGGGTGCATGCTCAAAGGCTTCTCTGCTATCCTGCCAGTCGGGCTCACTTGTCCAATAGATTAACTGATGCTTCACCTGTACACGTGTTGGAATTCTAAAACTGAAAATTGCCAGAAGAACATTTAAGTTTATTCTCTACAACTTATTGTGCTGGGCACATAAAAGGCTATCAAAGTACATTGAGTTGAGATATTTGGACATTTTGATAAACAAGCAGTTAAGAAGACTTATTTGGACTTGTCTGAGTGAGAGTCTGGTCATAAAGAATCTCTAACAGACTTCCATTAGAGTATGTCTTAAAATCTTTAATGCAGAAGGTTAAAGCTCACGTTTAAAAATTTGGAGTATTATAAACACTGGTCATAAACATCTGAACAGACCCATGTTGGTCGGTACAGCCCTAAATCCTGGTCTGTTAATGGAACATCCTAACCTTTTCTTCATTTAAAAATAAATATCTTATTGCTTTTGCTAGAACTTCAAGCACTATGTTTAAGAGATGTGGTGAGAGTGTTTTTGTTTTTATACTGGTGAATATAGATTCATCCACATGGAAAATACAGGACAATGACAGGAGTCAGTTCTCTCTGCAGTGTACATCACAGAGATCAAACTTAGGCCTTCAGACTTGGTAGGATCTTCATTTATTCTTGAGCTATCTCACTGTTTCTGAGGATGATGATTTAGAAAATGATCAGATCAGAAAATATGTTATCTCTAACAAAAAACTAGTGATCTCTTGTGCCAACTAGAAAAATAAAAGATTTTTACAAAGCTGCTAAATTTTTATAAAATTTACAAAACTTTTTTACAAAACTGCTAAATTATTATACTCCATTATTGGTTTTCGGGTTTTTCAAGCATTCATACTGCCAGAACCCCGGTTCTTATGTTATAGTAATGGTTCTCAAGCAATGAGGCTACATTACACCCATGAACCCACAGACCTCTTTTGCCAGGGAAACATGTAGTCTAATGCAGATGTTCAATTCTCCCTCCTTTCTTTCATTTCTAGTTCCCTAGTATCATCCTCATCTCTGTAACAGACTACCTGCTGTGTTCTCTCCCTCCTCTCTACCCTCTTTTCCAGTGGTCCGGCCATTCTGATCTTCTCCTCCAGCATTACTCCCCATTTATTTCGCTATTCCAACCTTATCTCTAGCTGATCTCCCTTGGGAACACACAGGTCACTTTGGCCAGTGAAACAAGTAGAATAACTGCGTATCTTTATCTCTGCCTCTATCCCTCTGAATCCAATTCTCTGTCTCACCCCAAAGCTGTAACCAACCACCCACTGCAGTCCCTCCTCACTACAAGCCCCATTTCCTGACCACTAAGTGGATTCTGGCAGACTACCTGCTTTCTTCTCTCATGTGTACACCATCAACACCTGTCCTATTTCATCCACATTCTTATGTATCAGTTTAACTAGAAACATATTTTATCTGTAATCCACAGCGACCACATCTAACAGGATATCAGAAATATTTCCTACCAGATAAAAAGACATTTTTAGAGGGTAGAAAACCACAATCTCCTAAAAACCAGAGAAGTCCACGGAAAATATATATATTCCCTACTAACGAATCATTGGAGAAACACATATGCATGCACATGTACACACATACCACATCAGCAAAATAACAGGAGTCAATAAACACTGCTCTCTGCAACAAAAAGGATGCAAAAACGGATTCATCCTTCTACTGTGTGCAAGAAACATATCTGAGAATTAAGGATAGATATTATCCCAGTGTAAAAAGATGGAAAAAGGTATTAGAAGAAAATGGACCTAAGAAGCAAGATAATAGAACAATTTTAATATCTGACAAATTAAACTTCAAACTCAGCATAATCAAAAGAGATGGGGAAAGACAGGCTTTAACAGTCATCAAAAGAATAACCTACCATATGCACATTGTAATTTGTACCATTTATGCAACAAATAAAAGGGCATCAGAGTTCATTAAAGAAATGATACTACAGATAGAATTATATATTCTTCCTCACATATTGATAGTGGGAGATGGAAATATCACACTTTCATCAACAGAAGGGTTATCCAAATGAAAAGTAAACAAAGAAATACTAGAGCTAACTCACATTATAAAACAAATGTGGTGCGGGAGAATTATCTGTATTCTTTCAATCATATTTTAATAAAACACTGATTGGCCCGGCAAGCAGTATAGGCTGGAAAGCCAGACAGGAAGTAGAGGTGGAGCAAAGAGACTGCAGGAAGCTCCCTCCGCACTCCTGTGCAGACCACCGAAGAGGCAGCATGTAACTTGCCCAGCTGAGAAAGGTACGGAGCCATGTGGCTAATGTAGATAAGGATAATGGGGTAACATAAGTTATAAGAGTTAACAAGAAACCTGACCTAATGGGCCAATCAGCTTTATAACTTATAGAGATCTCTGTGTGATTGATTCTCTGGGACTTGCCGGTTCTGGGGTACTGGGCGGGACAGATACCCTAACAAGCCAGCCGTCATGTTACATATGGCGTCCACGTGGATAACTGCATCCACAGAAAGCCTGAGAAAGTTTGGGAAAGAATAGAATAAAGCATATTTTCTTGATAGCAGCAATTTCTCAGGTCTGCTCTGCTTGCTAGAGGCAAGCAAGTACTCTCATCTAAGAGAGGCTTCCTGACTCAGCTTTAGCTGCAAAGCCTTGCAGTTCTTTTAAGAGGTCCTGCCGCGAAGCACTTAAACGGTGTTGATGAAACGTTGAACGCATGTTTTTCGGTTTTCAGCCGTAGTAGGAAAAAAGCTGCGCTGTTTTAAAATGCTGGCTTTCTGGGCTGTCCTGCCAACGCAATCTCTGACTCTTTCAGGCAGGCAGTCCGACTGAGTGTGGTCTGTGAGTAGAATGCTGCAACTTGCTTGCTAGCAAGGACCTTGAAACGTCATAGAGTTGTGGCAGTGAACACAGCTCTGACTGGTATCTCAGCCATGAGCCTGGAAAACTAAGGAATGGGCTAGGTCTAACTGACAAAGCCATGGCTTTAGTCCTACCTTTTAAAGACTCATGTGGTCAGAAAAAGAGAGATATACAGTAAAGAGAGATTCAAAGACGAAGAAAACCTCTAAATGGTTTACAGTGTGTTAAAAATATATGCAGGCTAAAGGTTAAAGTCATTAAAAATAAAAAAGAAAAAAAGGGAGAAATAGGGTGTGGTGGTACACACCTTTAATCCCAATGCCTGAGAGTCAGAGGTATGTTGACCTCTGTGACTTCAAGGGGCAGAGGTAGATTGACCTCTGTGACTTTAAGGTGTGGTAGCACACACCTTTAAACCCAATTCCTGGGAGGTAGAGACAGACAGATCTCTGAGTTCAAGGTGTGGTGTGGTAGCACGTGCCTTTAATCCCAGCACTGGGGAGGCAGAGACAGTGGATCTCTGTGAGTTCAAGGACAGCCTGGTCTACAGAGTTATTCCAGGACAAAGATATATACAGAGAACCTGTCTCAAAAAGCCAAAAGTTAAAAGTAAAAATAAAAGAAATAGAAGTTAAAATAAAGTCACATAAAGATGAAAAATACACAGAGAATCTTAATACTGTATGCTATTATGCTCTCTTAGAATTGTTTTAAGGCTGAGGAAGGAGCAACAGCTGCTAAAAGACTCTTGTTTATAAATGCTGCTGAACTAACCTAAGATAGGTATTTTGAAAATACTTTAGCTTCAAAACTGAAGTCAAAAGGTATATTACTTTGGAGAAGAGATATTGCTTTTGTTTCCACAGAAAATGAGAGGCTGTGGATTCATTCTGAGGTAAGAAAAATCAGGTTCGAAAAAGGAAGACCACCTGAGAAATCTCCGATAGGAACAGATGGCCCAGATGACAGAGTTCTACATCCAGAACAGATTCAAGACTCCTGCCTGAGATGATCAAGACTCCCAGGATACTTCAGTCAGGACTTGATTATAACTCTAAATTTTCTTTAGGTTCCCATAAGATTATCAGCGCCCCCAACAAGCAGGAAGTAGTCTGAAATACTATGCCCACATTCCCAGCAAATGGACTATGGGTATTTTCCTTTGTTTAAAAAAAAAAAAAGAGAGAAATGGTGCGGGAGAATTATCTGTATTCTTTCAATCATATTTTAATAAAACGCTGATTGGCCAGGCAGGCAGTATAGGCGGGAAAGTCAGACAGGAAGTAGAGGTGGAGCAAAGAGACTGCAGGAAGCTCCCTCTGCACTCTTGCAGCAGACCATCGAAGAGGCAGCATGTAACTTGCCCAGCTGAGAAAGGTACGGAGCCATGTGGCTAATGTAGATAAGGATAATGGGGTAGCATAAGTTATAAGAGTTAACAAGAAGCCTGACCTAATGGGCCAATCAGCTTTATAACTTATAGAGATCTCTGTGTGATTTATTTTCTCTGGGACTTGCCGGCTGTGGGGTACTGGGTGGGAATGGATACCCCAACAAGCCAGCCCTCATGCTACATTAATGGATCTAAAAGATATTAACAGAACATTTCACCCAAACACCAAACAGTATACTTTCTTCTCATCACAACATGGAACTTGCTACAATTGACTATATACTCTGATCACAGAGCAAGTCTCAAAAATTGCAAAAATGTTGAAATAACACCCTTTATCATTTCTGACCACCACTGAGGAAAGACGTATATCAACAACAGAGAAACAACAGAAAACTTACAAACTAATGGAAACTGAAAAACCCACTAATAAATGAAAAATGGTTCTAGACAAAAATGCGTTAGGACATTAAATACTTTCTATAACTGAATAAAAATGGATGTACAATATACCCTTTCCTCCTCAAGTTGTCTTTGGCAATGGTCTTCTACCACAGCTATAGTAAGCCTAACTGAGACAGAATGGAACTAGAAAAAAAATCACCCTAAATTATTATAACCCAGACCTAGAAGGACAAAGAGAGCATTATTCACTTAGATGTGAATATTACCTATTTATTACTGATAACCAAGCCTCTCTCTGTAGAACTACAGTGTTTAGGCATAGTGTGAGAAATTTTAATGAGGGAGAGAGATCTTCCTGGAAACAAGAAATAGAATGGATAGTTATGATTGGATGGCAAATGTATTGGAACAAGAGGATCAAGTAGTATGAGGAAAGAAAAAAAAATGGTGAGTAAGAAATAAAATTAAGGGTCATTGACGTACAAAAGTCTAATACATAAGATGTTTCATAAACCTTATACATAAATAATGAGAATATAAAGAAATTACCAGATAATGGGGATACAGAATCTGAACTGGTTATCTCTAGTCAACTAATGAAATTTCCAGTACCTGGAATAAGTTATCTCTGAGGAATTGTCCAAAATGATCCATGGGAACTTCCAAACAGTACATTCTGTTGCTAAGATTAAATATTGCTCTCCACAAACTGATGACATGCTACCACTGCTGAAAACAACACCTACACAATTCATTGAACATGATAAAGTCAATCTGGTCCTACTTACAGCCTTTATTCCCATGTTCCATGTTCTAGAATCTTCTTTATAGGAAGGTACTCTGTGGGGTTCCAAAAAAGAAATGGAAACACCAAGCCAGTAACAAAATGTCTACACTGTTGTCCAAACTAAGGATATGGTAATGCAAAGGTGTCATATAATTTTAGGGAGTAATCAATATCTGCTTTTTCTTAGGAAACACTCTAGGAGATAGAAACCATAGCTACTTTCGTGTTCAATAGTCTGAGAATAGAAAGCCCAGGGACTTTGCATAAAAACAAATAAAGAATCCTAATCTATATTCATAGATCAGTGCCCTGCTCTGCTTTCACAGAGCAGCTTCCTCCTGCAACAGATGAGAACAAATATAGAGATCTACAGTCAGATATTATTCAGAGAATTGGACTTCGGAACACTCAGACCTAAAATGCCTCTCCTAGGGCTCAGGGAACTCGGCAAAAGAAAAGCGAGAGATGATGATGGTGGACACAAAGGAAACAAGGTCCTATAACTGAACGTGATTGATACACACATGAACACACAGAGATTGGGGCACATACACAGGGATTGCACGGGTCTGAACCCAAAGATATTCTAGAGCTGAAAGAATAGGTGACACATTCCCACATTCCTAACCCACTATCTATTTCCAATTGATAACTGCATGTAATTGAAAACTTAGTGTTCTTCAAGAGAGTCTCACTGGGAAAAAAACTACTCTAAAGAATTACTGCATGCCCAGCACTAGATGACGAACAAAATGAACTCAGTGTATCACTGCAGGTTTCTTACAATGTCACACCATGTCCTTTAATAAATGTATATCTCTCTCTATATATATGTATATATGCACATATGTAAACACATGTATGCACATATAAAAATATATAACATACATATGCATATATATTTGTGTATGTGTGTATATTCACAGAAACTTTGCATATATATTACAGCTTTCACTTAAAAATTTTTATTGGCTTCCTGAGTGTATGAATGTGTGCGTCTCCATTTGTTGATGTCTCATACTCCTTCAGGCAGTGCTCTTTTCATTTCTTTCTATTTGCTTATTTCCTCCTGTTCTACCTTATTAGTTTTGTTTCATCTCATTTTATCATATTTTCTTGCCACATTACCTCTTAGAAGCATGTTTGTTTTATAAGGAGAGGCAGAACAAGGGTGGATCTTTATTGGAGAAGGTGGGGAGAAAGTGAGAGGATCAAACTGAGGGGAAAACCATAATTAGGATATATCATTTGAAAAGAAAGCTGTTTTCAATAAAAGTAAAAAAAGGAAAAAATTTACAACACTGTAAGGTTTCAGATCAAGGAAAACACTTGCTAGGCCATTAATATCGAAGAATCTTCATGAGAGGTAAATTCTTTTTTATCAGCTTTTACATACTAATAAATTCTAGGCTAATTATATATTTTCCTTAAGAGAATTTTCTTTGAAATTCTTTGAAATGGATATCAAACATTCTGATCTTTCCTCAACATTCGTAATTTGCTCTCTGTACTGATGTGTGGACACAGATTAATCAGCAGAACTCAGTCAATTCACGAATGTTTTTATTTTATTTCCATTTTTCTTCACATATAGGTAATTAATTCTCTATACATGTCTCACCAGACTTAAACATATGAGATGATGATTTAGTGAAAGTTAAATTAATTTGATTCAATCACTTATAGTTGAAGAATCTTTGAGTAACCTTTGACCCTGGTTTAAGTATGTTTACTCCATCAGCTATGTCTAAAAATTGTTAGTTATTTAGTCTCCTTGATATATTTACCTATGTTATAAACAAACTTACTGTAGAGAACAAATTACAACATTTCAGCAGAACATCCTATTCTTAATCATACAGTCCTAAACACTTAACTACCAATTTCCCCAAATACAAAGATGTTTTCCTGCTCTCTAAACCTCTATAATTATCTCTTTACTGACTATTCCAGACAAAAAGAAAAAAAAAACACCTTAGATTAGGACAGAGGAGACACAAGGTAGCTATTTAAATTACTATATTGATTATGATGTGATTTTTTTACATATGGTGAAAACCATAAAATAATATTATTGGTACTATGGCAGATATGTTCTATGGTTTCATAAAAGTAGCATTTTGTACCAATTTACCAATACTATATCTCTTCCTCTTTTATCTATCTGGAGAACTGATAATGATTTTCCTAGGTCACAGCCCCTTAAGACTGTGGGTTTTGATCATTAATTTTTTTTTTAAATTTCACTCTCTATAGAACCGCTGATTGGCAAAAAATAACATGATAACTCAAGAATATTGTTTCCTCGAGCACATTCTATCATTTGCCTCTGAACTTTCTTCTTATAGACATTGGGGTGCCTGTGTCACCTTCTAGAATGTACAAATTTAGTAAAATAGTTTTTGACACCTAATTACTCTTACTTACCATTTTTTGAGATTCTTCATTCTTGCCTTCTATAACCTACCTTCATCAACAATTTGATCGCATATGTTTAGCTATAAACCCCTTTGACCCCATAAAAAAGTTTCCCTTTAGTAATCATCCAATCACTGACCTCCTTGTGATTTCCTGACTTTAAATTTCTACTTTCCTAATTTTTCAGAGTCAAATATTTCCCTTACTGCAAAACTCCCATTGTATTATTCTCCATAAGAATAAAACGCATTTTAATCTTTTGAATAGATAATATGAAGGTTTTTCTTTGTACTTCATTCTAGAAAATCAAATTGCCATTGTCAATTCTGTTAGATGACTATAATATTAAACCATTAGGAAAAGTTCATTTTAAAATATGTCTCTATCTTTAACATTTTTCTATAAAAGCAACATAAAATATTGGCTGAAATTTCAATGGCAGAATCTTAATCATATGAGCATGCTAGGTGTGATAAAAAAACCATACTTTATATTCTCTTTTTCTTATTTATTTATTTATTTATTTATTTATTTATAAGAATTTCCACTTCCTATCCTTCTCCCGATACCCTCCCGCTCCCCCCACTTCCTCTCCTCCTCCCTCTCCAGTCCCAAGAGCAGTCAAGGTTTCCTGCACTGTGGGAAGTCCAAGTTCCTTCCCCCTCCCTCCAGGTCCAGGAAGGTGAGCATCCAAACAGACCAGGATCCCAAAAAGCCAGTCCATGCAGACGAAACAAGACCCAGTGCCATTGTCAATGGCTTCTCAGTCAGCTCCCATGTCAGCCACATTCAGAGAATCTGATAAGAGAATCAATGAATAAATGGGATCTACTGAAACTGAGAAGCTTCTGTAAAGCAAAGGACACTGTCAATAAGACAAAAAGGCTACCTTCCGACTGGGAGAGGATCTTCACAAACCCCTCATCAGACAAAGGTCTGATCTCCAAAATATACAAAGAACTCAAGAAACTAGACACTAAAACTCTAATAAACCCAACTAAAAAATGGGGTACTGAACTGAACAGAGAATTACAACAGATGAACTTCGAATGGCCAAAAGACACTTAAGGTCATGCTCAACCTCCTTAGCGATCAGGGAAATGCAAATCAAAACTACTTTGAGATACCATCTTACACCTGTCAGAATAGCCAAACTCAAAAACACCAATGATAGTCTATGCTGGAGAGGATGTGGAGTGAGGGGAACACTCATCCATTGTTGGTGGGAATGCAAACTTGTGCAGTCACTGTGGAAATCAGTGTGGCGGTTTCTCAGGAAACTGGGAGTCAACCTCCCTCAGGACCCAGCAATTCCACTCTTGGGAATATACCCAAGAGATGTCCTAACATACTACAAAAGCATTTGTTCAACTATGTTCATAGCTGCACTATTTGTAATAGCCAGAACCTGGAAACAACCTAGGTGCCCCTCAATAGAAGAATGGTTAAAGAAGGTGTGGAACATATACACATTAGAGTTTTACTTAGCGGTAAAAAACAATGACACCTTGAATTTTGCATGCAAATGGATGGAAATAGAAAACGCTTTACTGAGTGAGGTAACCCAGACCCAAAAAGAGGAATATGGTATGTACTCACTCATAAGTGGATTCTAGCCATAGTTAAAGGTCTTTGAGCCTATAATTCATGATCCTAGAGAAGCTAAATAAGAAGGTGAACATGAAGAAAATCATATAGTTATTCTCCTGGAGATTGGAAGTAGACAAGATTGCCAGGCAAACTTGGGTGCATGGGGGGTGGGGGGCTGGGGGGGTTGGAGGAGTGGAAGTAAGGGGAGATGGTTAGGGAGAGGGGAGAGGGGGAGGATTGGGGATGGCTTGGGGGAATGGGATGGGGGGAGGGAGGAAGAATGGTTATGGGAGCAGGGAAGTATATATCTCAACTAACGGAGCCATTTTAGGGTTTGCAAGAGACTTGATTCTGGAGGAGTTCCCAGGCCCAAAGAGAGGTTCCCAGATTGTTCCCTGGGCAGCAGAGGAAAGAGTGCCTGAACTGGCCTTGGTCCATAACCATACTGATGAATATTTTGCATGTCACCATAGAACCTTCATCTGGTGATGGATGGAGACAGAGATAGAGACACATATTGGAACACTGGACTTAACTCCCAAGGTCCAAATGAGAAGCACAGGGAGGGAGAATGTGAGCAAGCAAGGCAGAACCAGAGGGAACCTTCAACCGACGATGGATGGAGATAGAGACACAGTCCCACATTGGAGCACTGGACTGAGCCCCCAAGGTCCAAATGAAGAGCAGAAGGAGGATAACATGACAAAGGAAGTCAGGATCGCGACGGATACGTTCACCCACTGATACAAGGGGACTGATCGAATGAGAGCTCACCAAGGCCAGCTGGACAAGGACTGAACGAGCATACTTTATATTCTTATAGAAAAGGTGTTCTATTAAATATTTGAGGTTCTATGAATTTATGTATGTAGGGAATGGAAAGTGACAGTGGCAAATATACTTACTAATTATTAGGGCAATTCTTTTACAAATTTTTCTATCTGAATTTTAAATATAATTTTTATGATATATGGGCATATAACAATGTATAATTTAAAATTATATTAATAGTTGGAAGATTCCTCTATTCATATGCTTAAAGACATCCTAGAATACATAGTTAGAGATTTATTGAATAAGTCTGAAACAATATTGAAAGTATTTTACCAAGACAAGAATTGGAAATTCTTCATTTTACTGTAAGAATTGGTTGTGCGTCTACAATATAACAAGAAGTTTGTGCTTTTTGATTTTTTTTATTTTTTTCTGTTTTGAAGTTTTCCCTAAGTATTTGGAACAACAAGTAACTGAAAAGGGTTGACTTTCATGGAAAAATGATATTAGAATGTGCTAAGGTGATTAACTCTTTCCCTCAGTGAGTGCAAAAAATTATAAATTATTTTGATCATATGCATGAGAAGTGTATATATGTTGTGGTGGTTTAGATCAGAAGTGTTCTCATAGTGTTCATAAATCAGAGCACAAGGTCCTCGGTGTGTGATATGATTAGAGCAGAACCTTGTTGGAGGAAGTGCACTACTGTGGCTTGAATAGAGGCCTTACACCATTTCCTGATCTCACTCTCTGCTTCCTGTGTAACCAAAAACGTTATAGCCTGCTTCCTGCTATTGTTGCTCTTCCCTCCTTGCACATTCCCCTGTCTTTCCCATCATGATGGATTTGATTTCTTCTGGAACTTTAAATTAAAACAAGCTCTTTTTTTTTGTTGAAATTTGCCTTTGATTTTAGTACTTCATCACAGCAACCGAAGATTAACTAAACGAAACTCTTAGCTTTTAGTAAATATCTATACTTTTGCATTTCAAGGATGTTCTTTATTTCCATTTACACACTACCGTGTGGGGGCAGGCTTGAAGTGAGAAATTGATCAATCTGATCTTAATCTGGGTGGATATTTTATAGAGTCTATTAATTTAAAAAAAATAAAGTTCTTTATTTTGAGAAAGTTTGCCTTAAGAATAAATTAAGTGTGCATTTTACAAATCTGTTAATTGTGTAATCTTTTCAACACTAATTTAAAGGACCCATGTTATCAGTGTGGAATTCCGAAAGAGCTCTCAGTGTCATTTTGCTTGACATTTTGTGAACTGTTCAAAGTATGTCCTTTTATGGCTGATTGAGGTGATTATTGAGTAGACATAGAAAAACGTAGAGTTTAAGCTAATAAACAATATACTGTAATTTTTATAAATACTTGACAAATAATTAAAAATAATGAAGATATTACCTTGGTATGATTACTAAAAACTCTTTTAGGAAACACATATAAACTCCTGAATATTTTCTTCAAAGTCATTGAAATATCTTTTTTTTTCTTTTTAGTTGACATATGACTCTCATTTATACAAACTGTGACTATTAAGCAAGCGCTCCAATTCTATTATAGCGTCTTACATCCTTCACTAGAAACGCTATAGGAGGATATGCTCTCTTGATTTCTGAGAAAAACATGTTCATCCCATGCTTACTTCAGAAGATTGTTAGGGTGTGGATGCTTCATTTCCCTAAGAAGAGACAAAATAAACAATTAAGTCTTTAACAGGTAAAAACAGACAGAACCTAGTGAAGTTTTATAAGGTTTTAGCTAGTGCAAAGATGAGCATTAGCCACAAAAACAGATGAGGTTAAAGGAATTGCATGGAATGAGGCAGGCTTCACATTTTTTATGTGAATTGGGATGAGCTTGCTATTCTTAAGTAGTACCTTTTTTTAACTGTACAGTGGTATTTATGGTGCTAATGTAGTATAATTGCTCACATATGGAACAGGGATTGTAATGTGTGATTATTGATATGAAAGAAATCACAGCTTTTATTGTCTTATGACAAGAAAATTGCAATATATTTTATTATCACTAATAATAACTTTGAAGGTTAAAAAAGATGCAAAATACATAAAAAAGAAAAACGTAAAAGGAAACATTGAAGTTTTAAAAACGGAATGCAAATTATCTGATCAAAACAGAGAAGCAAAGTACCAACAGCTAGTTGTTGACACCTTCATTATAGCACACAGTTAACTCCAAAGTGGGACGATGCTTAAAATCAGAGGACATCATTTGGTGCAAGACCAAATAATTGTTTCCACTTAAATTATTAACACTATTGCACTGACTTAGCTTTATTTTTAATTTTCATTATAATCTTATATTGACCTTTCTCTTACCTCCTTTTTTCTTCTGTGCATGACTGGTTTAATTCAGTCTAGTCAATTACATTTTTAACCCTTTTCTTTATCAAGAAGCTTCTCACATTTTTATCTACTTGGAATGTTTCCTGGAGTTATAATTGATCTGAATTTCTTTCTCTTTTCTTTTGATTTGTATTTAATTGAGGTATTAATTATGATCATCTCAATGAAGCTTTTTGTGTGTGTGTGTGTGTGTGCATGTATGTTTTACCTACTTAAAGATATAAACCTAGAAATCCTTATAAATTATGCTGTCCTCTACGGTAGTTATTCAACTAAGCTGAATTATTCTCTCAGCAGGATAAAACGTAAATATTGAAGTAGGTCAGGGATTTCATCACAAAAACTATTGCCACTCTACTGCTCCACTATAGAAAACAAGAGCATGTTTTTATCTGATAGTCAAGCGTTTGGCATCTTCTGTATACTTTCAAGGCTACAGGGCACAGTGAAATCAGTGGAGTTAATCTCTTTGGGTTTAAGCTTATTTATCAAAAAGAAGGACAGCTGAATACTAAATATCAACCTTTTGTTTTCAGTATGTACTTCCACAGTTGTACAACAGAGATGAGCCTTAAGAATGACCTTACACACTGAATGTTTCCTGGGCCTTAAGATCACTGAGCACAGAAAGCCATTGTACAAATATTGAAAGTGATAAAGTCCTTAATATGTGACTTGAAGAATACTATATTTTATATGCATATTGTCTATATATAATATGCAAATGTGTCTGCATTTTCAAATGTATATAATTGTAAAATCAAAATTTTATAGTAGATAACAGATGTACATTATCCTAAACAATGAAATACCAGTCATATACTTTAGTGAATTCCTTGGGATGGGTCAGTTTTGATTCCATAAGTTTAAGTAAAAGGGACCGATGACTAATTGTCAGAAATCGGTTGTGAATGCTAACATAGTGGCAACTTTGGACATACTTATCAAGATAGCAAGATTTGTTGCTGTCAAATTGCCATCAGTTCACATTCTCTAAATGCTAAACAATTCCCCTTTCTTATGCCCAACACCAACTATAATTTATTTGTTACTATCATTTCCAAACTTTCTGTATCTATACCATTCTGGATACATGATAAGGTATATTCCATGCATAAAAACAACTAATAAAACTCATCATCTGCTTTTAAAAAGTGAGAAAAAGCAAGTATACATTCACTATAAATTTTTTTTTTTATAATTTTTGGGTTCTAAATGTTTTTGGACAATAGGAAAGTGGATAATAAAACTGAGTAAAATGGCACATAGGATTATAAAATTCTTAACGGAGGAGAGAGAAGTAAAGATAGATAGGCAGGTAGGTAGGTAGGTAGATATATAGAGAGAGATAGATAGATAATGACAGATGAAGTATAGATCATTATGTTTTGTAAGTGACATCCCTGAAGACTTCAGTTTTAAATGCTTGCTCCATAGACACTCCTTTTGGAAACTATGTATCCTTCAAAGGTGGGTCCTAGAAATGGGAGTCCACCTTTGAGTTTCATATCACCCTGCCCTTGCTTCCAGACTCTGTCTCTACTTCCTGTAAATCGTGACATTACAATATTATCCTATAGTGATGTTCTAATCTCTTGTGCTACCCTAGAATCCTTCCCTTTTATGACTTCTTGAACCCTGTGGAAATATGAGTCAAAACAAAGGTTATATCATTTAATTTGTTTCTATTAAATATTCCAGTCACAGTGATGCAAAGATAAATACTACAAAAATTGTCACCAGAGAAAGGGATCATTTCTTTGACTAGAACTCACCTTTGCATTCTTAGGAAATTCTTAGAAAAAAAACAATTTTTTTCTAGAAGAATTTGCAAAAGTTTGAAAATGCAGATTATAGAAGTTTTATAATACATTTATCAGAGTTTGATAAAAGATCATGAAGTCCAGCTCACTGAGATGAAAGCCTAAGAACCCGAGAATAGGTAGATCAGGGACCTAGAGGAAACCAAATACTACTATTCTGTTAAATGAATTAGCAATAAAATGACTCCTAATTACATTCTGCTATATTCACAGACCAGTATTTTGCTCAACCATCATCAGAGAAGATTCCTTCAGTAGTACATGGGAACAAATACAGAGCCCCACAACCATAGTATGTAGAAAGTGAGAGATCTTGGAACACTCAGAAGTAAATGGGTCATTCTTATCAAATCCTTCCTCTCAGGACTCAGAGAAGCCTGTAGCAGAGCGAGCAGTTTGATGGTAAGAGCCAGAGAGGATAGAAGACACCAAAGGATCAGGGCTTTCTAAGCACAGCAGGATTGGTGAACATTGAGCTCTTTGAATCTGTGTATGCAATGCCTGCCTGATCTGGAACATATGGGTTCCCAGCACTGAGAGGGAAATTAGGCACAATCTTCCATCCCTAAGCCAGGAGCTATATCCAATTGATAGTCATTCCCAAATGAAAAATTGATTTTCTCTAACAGAGTCTCACTGAGTATACACAGCACTCTTAAGACCGTCCATGCCCAGCAGCAGAAGGCCAACACAGGATGAACACAGTGGAAGTTTTGGAGTTCCCTTGTCTCAAAATGTTTTCTCAGAGATTTTATTTTAACCTTACAATCATTTGTGTGTATACCATAGTTTTTGTTTTGTGGTTTTTATGGGATATCTATGTATGCAAATGTGTGGGTATTTGCATCAATTTTGCTATGTTACTCCTTTGGTTTATTTTGTTCTATTCTGTTTTTTCTTCTTATTATATTATTTAATTATTACTTTAATGCCTTTTTGGCTTTTGAAAAAGTCAGAGACAGGAAGTACATATATTTGGGTAGGAGGGGAGAGAAGGTGGGGGGTTTCTTACAGGAGCTGAAGAAGGGGAATCTCCATGTAGAACATCTTTTATGAAATATCTATTTTCAATTAAAGAAAAATAAAATTGAAAAGAAAATAAATCACTTGAGAGAAAGAGAACAAAAGAAAGAAAGGAAGGAAGAAAGAAAGGAAGGAAGAATGGAAGAAAGAAAGATCATGTTAAGAGTTCAGGAGAATAATTTCAGTATAAATACAGACATTAAAGCCACCTCAAGGTTTCAGATGGGAATAAAGATTCTATTAGGAACAGGGCAAAAAGTAATTCATGTCATGTCTATAAAATGATTTTTCTGTTTTACCTGTGTCCTAAATGTTCTAATGAAACTGAATTTTAAAAATTCACTTGTGCAGAAACAATGGCTCAAACCTTAAAGATACTTAACATTGTTTTGTGGGAGACAACGGTTTAGCTCCTTGGAACAACATGGCAGCTGTCACTCTTGTTGCAAATTATTTTCTATCCTTTTCCATGGTACACATGTGCACACACACATGAGTGCACACAACTCTCGCATAGCTATATAAAAATAAAGGAATGTTTAAAACAGATAACAATAAAAGTAAATTGTTTAAATAAAAATAATAATTTAATTTGTTGTGAGAAATTTCAAAACAGCATAGCTTTGTAACTGGGGCATGGTTATTGTTCGATGCTTTTGTCTAGGAGGGCAGTTCAGATTAGGAATAGAAAATGGAAGAAATTATGTAGAATAAATATAGATTTTGACAAAGAAATAATATACGAAGGTGGTCAAAATTGCTAAAGATACTGATACCATTAAATTAACTGTAGGACTTTGCATAGGAGCAATAAGAACCTGCTTTGACGGAATTTCAGAGATTTCCAAGACTATCAGGCAAAGACCCTGGGATGTAAACTCTGAAACCATTTTCAAAGGAAATCCTTCAAAAAGAGATAGCTCTAAAGGTTCTCTGTTCAAACTGTGCTATTTCTGGATTTTCTCAAGGTCACCTACCCACGCTATTTAGAAGTCACTGTGTCAGCAGTCTGTGAGTGTCAAATTACTACTCAAAGTTAAAGGAAATTGGCATTGCCTATGTGGTGTTGTTTTTGTAGGCATCTACATCAGGGAATGATAGGGTCACGGAGTTTTGCTTTTGAGGTCATCAGGGTGAAATGTGCTTCAGGGTACAGCAATCTGCAAGGAGCATGAACAGTTACTAATTTCATCAAATATAAGAATCATTTGAGACTGACTATATGAAAAGTTTAAAGTCACTCGTTTTTGGCCTTTAAGTTATATAAGCGAACCTTAGTTTGATTGTTTGATAGGTAACAAACATACCAACGATAAGAATGTGTATTTATCCAAAGGTAGCTACCAATAATTATGGATATTTGATTAATTAAATAACCTCAATTTAAAAGATATGGTCCTAATTTTTTTCATATGGGTTTCTATGTCATATATGAGAGAGAAGATTCAAGTATTTCAGATAGTAGATGCAAACAGTATGCAGAAGGTATTATACCAGTAGATTGTTGTAGTAATATTTTAAGTACAAATGAACATCTAATGCAACTCTAAAATTGTGATTTATTTTCCTAGATCTGTGTCCTCATATTATCGTACAAAATCTAGGGCTCTATAAGCTATTATTTTAGGCATCAGTCTTAAGGGACACTAACTGCTTCCAGAAAGCTCCACGTTCTCACAGCAATTGTGAGAGGGTCAAAGGACAAGTATAATTGCACTTTGTGTCAATTAAACTTCTGTTAACCTGTTTAAGCCAAGTCAAGGGCCAAAGTCAATATTCGTTCAGCAATAGGTATATCATCTTCAGCCAGGAGAAAATATACATCAGTTTGTCAAAGATAGCTTAATAAAGAGACCTGGTAATGTGTAAATTAAATTGTTCATTTGATAAAATAATATCACTGTTACACTTAGGAGATTAAAGGTGTTTAAAATAATGAAATAGATAAAGGTTCTATTATGGACTACATTGTGTCTTTTTGAAACTGGGTGGTTTTATAATAGTATATAAGGGTATATAATAGACCATTTGTACCTTCCCTGAATTAGAGGTCAAAACTTAACCTCTGATGTTGACTGAATTTGGAAGTAGAGTCCTTAAGGAGGCAATTAAGAACAAATGAGGTCATAAAGTAGGAGTGAAATCCAATTCAAGTAGAGTCCATTAAGGGAAGGAGTGTAGATACAGAGTATGTGCTGGAGAACAGACACGTGAAGAAGAATCACTTCACACACTCCTCAACAAACACCAACAATACACTAATAGGCTTTGGAACTATAGGGGAATAAGCATAGTTTAAACACTTAGCCAAAATACTTTGAATTGTTTTCTAGATTCCTAATGCAGAGGATCAGGTAAAAAATGTGAGGAAGAAATTTGGAGTTTTAATGTCTCTAGTAAGAAGATAATATAATAATAGTAAGATGGTTACTATCTATTTTCAACTTTCTAGAATTCAAAATTCCCAGGGGACCCAACTCTGATTATCTTTCAGCGTTTCCAAAGAGGATTAACTGAGGAAGGAAAACTCAAACAATATCATTGACTGAGAACTATTTTTTTTTAAATCAATGAGCCTCTGGAGAACATTTCCAATTCAAGCCACAACATATAAGCAGTAGCCTTCATTTCTCTTTGCTTTCTGGCCTTCCCTGTACCAGGGTTCCACTACAATGACATTCACACCACACGGGAAATAAACTGTGACAAACATGTGGATGTCCTAGAGTCAAGTTTCTTTGTCAGATAATTTTAATATCCAGGCAAAGTATTTTATTAATAATGCATTTAACCTAAATAATAGTATCAAGTGGGAATATTTCAAGTAAGGTTTTAAAAAACTAGCTACTGTTTTCTGGCAAGGTCTACAGGTAGATTAATAAGCCACTGAAGTACCAATTGCTTACCTCTCTGAAGTCTTCTGAAGACATCAAACAAAGGCTCTCCAGTGTGAACTATTGTAAATTTTTGCAAGAATGTAAAACATAATTTTTAATTTTATCACTATGAAAAATGTGCAATCACCAGTTTCTGCAGCACATTAAAGGTTATATGTAAGATATCTTAGGAAAGCATCCTTCTATGTGTCCAAGTACACAAAGCAAATGCTTCAGTATTATAAATCATGAGGTTAAATGGAATGATTACAAATAGCTTGAATATTTTACAGAAACTCATTTATGTAAACAAGTATGATTAAATGTTAGGTGACTGTACTTGAAAAAATCCTGTTCCAAACACATGATTAGTTGTCGTATACCAACTAACATATTGATGATTCTTGTGATTCTATCTTCTTCTTTTATTCTTAGGATAGAAAATTGGTAACGCTGACTGTATTTCTTTTGCAAAGTCTCTGCCCATACTTTGTTTTGCTGGTCTGCTTTCTGTCTATATCCAATTCGTGCATAAAATAAATTGAGCCACAGTATTTAACAACATGACATTTTCTACCTAAAAGAAAAGATGATACTGGACAGTGGAACTCTGTTACTAGTTCACACAAACCTAAATTACTTCCTCATTTGCAAGAAGCAAATAAAAATATGAACTTTGAAAGCAGAGAAGCAATACCAGAGATAAGAAATGTGTTTTTTGGTGGGCTTCAGTTTACAAATTCCATTTTTGTCTTGAAATGTGTGCAAAGTATTTTAGATTATGTTTGGATTAATCAAGGAAATTTCTAAGTTTTAGGGCAGACACCAAAAAATTGTAAAATAGACATATAAAAAAGTGATAATCACAGAAATAGTTGATTCAAGCAACTGGGAACTCTCTGACTCCAGACTGACAGCTGGGGAACCAGCATAAGACTGAACGAGGCTCTCTGAACATGGGTGACAGGTGTGTGGCATAGGCAGTCTGGGGACAACTAGCAGCGGAATCAGTATATATCCCTAGTGCATGATCTGGCTCTCAGAGCCCATTCCCTATGGAAGAATACCTTGCTTAGCTTAGTTGTGGGAGAAGGACTTTGGTCCTGTGGCAAGTGATGTGGTAGACTTTGTTAATTCGCCATTGAAGGCCTCACCCGCTCTGAGGAGTGAATGGGGGTGGGGAGAAAATGAAGGGAAAATAGCAAAAGTTAATATAAAAAAATATGACTTACATTATTTTAAAACAAAGGAACTCAAAACAGGAGATAAACAAGGGATTTTTAAAGTTCACAAACAATAAATGTGCAATCAGTAAAAATAAAATATTATAGTAATTACCATAAGAAGAGCTAACCAGACCTTTTAGTTCCTTCATAAAAACTATCACATTAGAAATTTAAGTAAATAGGAAGTATGTATTCAAGGAGAGATACTATCAAATTGAAAAGTGGAATATAAGTTATGAAAATATTTAAACATCAATAAAATTAAGGCTTATATATCTGCTTTCTAAGGAATTATTAAATTCAAATTGTCATTAAAAGCAATACATTTTTAAGATTAATGGTTTTAAATTGTCATCTTTCATTCAGATTCTATGCTACAATGTACAAGTATCTCCTAGGGTGGAGAAATAGCTCAGTAGATAAAACATTTTAGTACAAAATGAAGGAATTGAGTTCATATGCCTCACTCTCATGTAATTGCTAGAGCAATATGGTAGTCTATCTGTAAGCCCAATATTAGTGATGCTGAAACAGAGTCTCAGACAAATATGGGTACTGAGATTGACTGAGCTGTCAATGTTGACTTAAAGCAAGAAAGTCATGATCAATAAATATATAAGACGTTGTGAAGACAAAGAACAAAAGACAGGACTCACACAAAGAAATGGACTTATACACACAAAAATACACATCACACACACTTAAGGTCGAAACCAATAAGTCCCTTTTAATTTGTTATTGTGTTCATTTTTAGAGAAACTCTCTCTACATAGATCTGGCAGGCTGTGATGTCCCACACTTCTCCCTCAGTCTTCTTGTAGCTAGGATTACAGGCTTGTTACCCACATATGCTTCAGTGTCTTGTCATTTCATCTTAAATATTTAAATAGTGGGAAAAAACTATTTAATAATCCATGTAGTAGAAGTTAAATATATAACTGGATTTTAATCTGGTTCATGTTGACGAAAGAAAATTAGAAAGTTAGCCAATGAGTGGTGAGATGTCTCTAAAACTTAAGGATTTTGTTAGATGTAGAAGGAATCATCTTGAATTTTAAGATTCTGAGCTTTTCTTCACAGGGAATTCAGATATTCCTGAATTTCTATCTGTTGACATTTAATAAAGTCAGAGGTTTTGTTGTTGTTGTTTTTGTGTTTTTATATAGAGAGCATTATGTAGGTTAGAACTTTTATTTCTTTCAATGTAAGTAAATCACTGTGTGCTCTTCAGGTACAATATGATTATGCAGATAAACAAGTTTTCCAAGTATATGAAATTGAAAGAAAAAAGCAAGAGAAAATGTCCTAACAAGTCCTATGAATTTATTATATGTTTTTGAATGTCATGTTTAGGTATTCTTTAACTGCATTTTAAAAGGCTTCATAAAATATTTGCGAGTTTCCTGAAAAGCCAGAAAATCAGAAACTGTAAAACTTGTTTAGCTATCCACCTTTACATAGAACAGCTGGATTAGAACTTCAATGACTATGAATTTGTCTTTATTACATCTTCCAATCTGCCTTCTGTTTTACTATGTAATGGCAAATAAAATATTGATGCACATCTCACTAATTGCAGGATTGCTTAATTACTTTCTATTTAAAATTGCAATGTTTTCATTGAATTAATTTTTATTCAATAGTTTTCATTTGAGGACCATGCGCTGTCCTGATATATTAGGTTCGGTAAAGTTAGACTATCCTTTCACTACCCCCAGCAACACTTCAAAAAAGATTCCCATTTTTCTAAAAACAGGAAATCTTTCAAAGAAATAGTTAGGTCAATGTCTCATAATTATTTAATGTTACATGCTTATTACATTGCACAGTAGGTAAAAGAACAATTAGGCGTTAGTTAATAATAACAAAAATAAATTATCATAGTTTCTTCCAAGAATATTTTACTAATTGTTGGATGACCAACTGGTAAAACAGTAAACTATCTATAGTCTATAAAGGAAGAAAGATAAACATAAGCATTCATATTTGCCCATGAGTCTGGGTATATCTGTGTTCAATATACTAATATGGAATCTATATACCATAAAATATGTGTATAGCACAGAGTACTTCATATTATTATGGAAGACCAGGTGGACTTTTCTCAGAAAACTAGGAGCAAGTGGTTTAGAAGATGTATCATATTAGCTACAAATTCACATCTAGTCAGTCATGCTAGAAAAGCTCATTGTCAGAACAGTGTCTAGAATATGCAAAGGGCCTTGGCCAGGCAAAACTTAAGGATGAAAAGGGAAATAAGACAGAAAAGGTCCAAAGCAAACTCTCACTATTAAGAGTGCACACTATTAAGCCTGCACATAGTTACAAATGTCTTTCTTCATCGTTTTAGTTGAACATAGAAATGGAATTCTGACTTTGCAGGAGATCTATTGAATCTCTTGCTTCTGTTTTTCAGTTATAGATTACTTTTGTTTTGCTTGAATATCCTTTTCTGCAAACAATTTAAAGAAAAGAAAGAAATAAACTAAAACCTTAGTGAAGCTCATGTTGGTTCCCTGAAGACAAGGTTGATGATTACATACCCATACCACTGCTCCTACCCCATAACTTTGTTAGTCATTTAGGCAAATAACTGGGCTTGCTGTGGTTGAACTCCCAGCAGCCGAGAATCAAATGTATTCTGGTTTTAGCTACTTATTGTAACTAAACAGAGTGCTAGGGTCAAAGAGACCAGAAACCCTGGTAGTTTTCCAGAGCCCTTTTGGTGTACTAGTTAGAAAATGGCTCCTACATGCGGGTGAGCAAGCAGGAGCAAAACTCCTTTGTCCCTTCAGGCTCTCCGTACATTTAAGACCACCACTTCCTACTTAGCCATCTCCTTAGAGGACCAACACAAGATGCCGCTTGCGTCAGTTGGTGTCAGGTCAGTAGTATAAGGAGATAGCTTGGATTTGAGCAGAAAACCATAGGTGGCTGTGCTTTCTACCGCAAAGCCATTTTAGCCTCAGAAAGATGGTTTCAGAATGCAGCCTGTTTTTGAAGGGTGTGATGCTCGGAAGTACCGCCTTTGCCTTGATCACGGTGTTTGGACACCTTAGGCCAGGTCGCAGAAACAGGATGCATAACCACGAACATCACCACCTGCAAGCTCCTAACAAAGAAGTTTTAAAAATGTCAGAAGCCGAACGCGTGGAACTTAGTAACAGCATCCGGGTTTACTGTATCATTCTTGTCACACATCAAAATGTGAGTTTGTGGGCTGCAGTGAAGGAGACTTGGGCCAAACACTGTGATAAAGCCGAGTTCTTCAGTTCTGAACATGTTGGAGTGTTCGAGTCAGTCACCGTGAATGAAACTGACACCTGGTTGATGATCAAACAAGCTTCCATATATGCCTCTAATAAATACAAAGACCAATATAACTGGTTCTTTCTTGCATATCCCACCACATTTGCTGTTATCGAAAACTTAAAGTATTTTTTGTTAAGAAAAGATCCATCACAACCTTTTTATCTAGGTCACACTGAACGTTTCAGAAGCCTTGAATATGTGAGTGTGGAGGGAGGAGTTGTCTTAAGTATAGAATCAATGAAAAGATTCAACAGACTTTTCACTGTCAGTTCAAGTGAGTGTCCGGAAGAGGAAACAGGGATTTGGGGGATGGCTGAAGATCTGTCGCTAGCACACTGCCTGGGTTATGAGGGAGTGTTGGCAGAAAATGCTGAAGACGAGGAAGGAAAAAATTTATTTAATACCAAAACTATTGGGATGTTTATTAAAGAGGCAATTACTGACTACCCGAACGATATCATAGAAGGATGTTGTTCTGACATGGCCATCACTTTCAGTGGACTGACTCCTGATGAGATGCAAGTGATGATGTACGGGGTGTACCGTCTTAGGGCATTTGGACATATTTTCAATGATGCTTTGGTTTTTTTACCTCCAAATGGTTCTGACAATGACTGAAAAATAGTTAGAGCCTGTATTTGATAACTACAGAAGCCCTAGTAGCTGCAAAAAATAATATACCCAACACAGGAGAGTGCCTCTTTCTTGGTCTAATCATATTGTGTTATTACACACTGAAGTTCAATTTATATCCTTAGATAATGTGTTATTTTCCCTTAAAGTACTTGTAAAATTTTTACATGTTGTAGATAAAAGCTTTATTAATAGCAAGAGTTCAAATAAAGGTTGCATTTATATGGTGATATTTTGTTCGTGATCTAACAAATCTTTCCTGAAGATCAGAGACACAGAGAAGCCAGGCACTAGTTCTTACCTCTGCCTCAAACTGAAAGGGCAATCCTGGCTCTAAAAATCTGCCGAGCTAAGCCACTACTAGTTAGACACAGAGGATAGTGTGTGACACAGCCTTTAATCCCAGCACTCGAAAGCAGAGGCAGATAGATCTCTGTGCAAGGCCATCCTGTTCTACACTAGACTGATACAGATTTAAGAGAGACAGATCTCACACCTTTGATTGCAGTACTTGGGATCACATGCCTTTAATTCCAACACTAGAGAGATGGAGACAGGACTGATAGGGTGGGATGGAAAGAGGAATATAAGGCAGGAGGAGACAGGAACCCAGAGCATTCGGTCTTACATTTCCTAGAGACAGGATCAGACTTTCGGTTCGAATAGAGTTAACTAGTTGCTGGCTGCTCTCTTTCTTTGATCCTTCAACTTTCTCCTGCTAATATTCGACTCCAAGTTTTTAATATTAAGACCAATTAGAATTCAGGAAACACATTTATAAACTTATTTATGTGATGCTTATTAAAGTATAAACATTAAATACATGGGAAACTATTATGTATTCAACTTTAACGTTTTATGTCTTTAGTTACCAACCATGTAAATACAGTTTTAACTGTGAATTTATGACTAACAAAATACTTTTAAAAAAATCTTCACTAAACTGATCAGTGGTGGTGCATGTAATTAATCAGAGCTCTTGGGAGGAAAGGTGGGAGTATTTCTGTGAGTTTGAGGCCACCATGGTCTACATAGTGAGTAGTGAGTTCCAAGACAGCCAGGACTATACAATACAGTGAAACTCTGAAACTCTGTGTGTGTGTGTGTGTAAGAGAGAGAGAGAGAGAGAGAGAGAGAGAGAGAGAGAGAGAGAGAGAGAGGAGAGAGGAAAAGTAAAGGACATCTCACTGAGACCCTGACAGTATCCACTTAACAACATTCCAGTTATAAAAGGACATATTTGACGAAGCTACCTATAATTTATCTCTATTTTTTAAGTCATGATGCACCTCTCAGCCTTGTTCAAGTTCTGAAATTAGATGTTGACTATGGATCCTTACAAATAAACCCTAGAAAGAAAATCATGTTATACAGATTATATTCAAATTTTCACATCAATATGCATGGAAAATTTGTCAGAGACAATAAACTATGCAAGGATATCTCAGTTTTTAAAAGTCATTAAGCTACATATCAAAGTTCTATGATTTATAAGATACTATGCTAAAGCCCTTGACTGAAGCAATAATCTTAAATTGATATGTATTATTAATATGCCCCCTTAAATTTTATTTGATTTGTTATTTCATATGGTAATGTGAGGGAGAAAGAAAACCAATAACGTTAATAAATGAATTCCGGTTTAATTATTTACTTAAGAAATTCTGAATTATCTTTCAGTTAAAGCAAGGCTATGTTTTACAGTGTTAAACTATTTGAAACATGCTAACTTAAGAGCATATAAAGGGAGGTATATCAGGGTGTCCCATCCTTAGAATTCGTTTGGCACTAAAATCATTAAAAATTTAAAATAAATAAAAGTTCCAGAGAATTGGCAAAACATGAAAAGCTTACTTAGAAAACTTCATCTGTAAATGAAATACATAGATGTCACCCTTATATTTTATTAAGATTGTCCTCAAATTCCCACATGATTGGAAAGACACTAGGGAAAACACAGACCGAGAAAGCATGACTACAGTAAACTAAAATTGAATTCCTTTTTAAAAACATCCTAGAAGCTAGAAATTTCTTTTCATGTAAAAATTACATTATATCAGACATTATATAATCAGTCCTTATTATTCTATTTTGCAAGGAAGATTGGAAGGAGAGCGATAAAGTTCCATAGTGTCCTTCATGCTGCAATGCAATGTGGTGGAATTCTCCTGACAGTGGGCACAAATAGATTTTTGTTTTGGTGTTCCTGTTGACTTAATACTCCTATCTGTGCCACAGCCCATATTGCCCAGTGGTGGTTTTTTGTTTTTGTTTTCTTTTTTTTTAAAGTATTTATTTATTTATTATGTATACAATATTCTGTCTGCATATATGCCTGAAGGCCAGAAGAGGGCACCAGACCTCATTACAGATGGTTGTGAGCCACCATGTGGTTGCTGGGAATTGAACTCAGGACCTTTGGAAGAGCGGGCAATGCTCTTAATCTCTGAGCCATCTCTCCAGCCCCCCAGTGGTGTTTTTGTCTGTTTGTTAATATTCCTGTAACTCTCATATACATCTCTTCTTTTGTCAAATGCATAATTTTATTTTTGACACCTCAACTCCGGTCTCAGATATTCTGTAATGTTTTAGCATCCAGTAGTCATTAATCTTCTCATGAATTCCATTCTTTTATTAGATTTTCCACTTAACCAATAATTCACAAGTCATAAGCAAATTTGGAATCATAGAATGATAAGAAGAATGAGTTTTAAAATTCTCAGGGTGCAGATTGGTAGACTGGTAAATTTATCAGCCATCTGTCTAAACTGTCACCTTATCTAATATTTATATTTTTGAGATTATTTGTTATTTGGAAACTTCCTGAACATCTTATGTATTTTGATGGACATATTGTTAAGCCAGAATACAGTCAGTTATAACCTTCCCAAGAACAATGATTATGACCTATCTACTGTTCATTACAGGAAGTGTATATGTTATTGAAGAGACAAACCATAGAATTAAGTTACTAAACACAGTGGTCAAAATAGTTAAAGATGTATTTTTAGTAAGGTACCAAAGTTATTTCTTCAATTAATTCCTGTAAAATTAAATAAATATTAAAATATCCAAACCTCAGGTTGCAAAATTTTAGACAAGGGAATTTTCCAATTCTGTGTGTCATTGCATGATCAAGGGAAAAAGAAGATATGAAAATATAAACTTCAATAATTATCACAAGGCTGTATCATTTTTCCATTATCTTTGCTAGAAACATTCCATTTTTTGGAGATAGGAAAAGATGTAATACAGTGTAAAGTGAGAAAAAGCAGTACAAATAAATTATTTTTATTTTCAAGACTCTGAATAAGTACCCAAGAAAGAATAAACCAAATTTTTACTTTATGGTTGGTTTATATTTTTATATGCCGTGCACTTAAGGATTTTGATGATGTAAAATAGCATGTATCTATTACTAGTGTAAACTTTATTCTGATCCACTAATGCATTCTTTTCTGCTTACTCAAGAATGGTAATTCAAATCATATAGTTTTGGTTTGCAAGATTCACTAGCTTTCTGTTCTATTCATGCTTCTGCCTTGTTGAGTGGTTTAGTTTTACTACAGAATGTGAATGTATTCTATTGAATGCATATTTCACAATCCATGTATTCAATAACTCCCAATATTATAGAATTATTTTGGTAAGTAATAGAAACATTTGTCTTAAGGTATGTGTTTGAGAGTGTGCACGTGTACACCAGGTTAGTGTACAGTACTCTCCGTAGCTTCATAAGAATTAATTGTCTCCCATTGAGCCTACATCATTTTGCTTTCCCAAATATAAGTATGGGAGGTCTTGCAGCTTTACAGGCTCAGTGATATTTAATGTGATCTCTGCTTTTCAGTCATCCCAGAAAGTATATGTTGACATTCACTGTTAATTCACTTTTCTGTGTAGAATTTTGAATAATTTTTTAATATGTTTATTTTCAACTATATTATCTCTTTAATTAAGCACAAAGATTAGATATCAGTGATGGGTTGAATCATCACTCCTAAGAGTTCACATTCTAAAGTACTTTTCTCCAGTATCTCACTTTGAAACTTTATCTGAAAAAAAGGTCATTGTTAGATACTTGAGATTATTGATAAAAATGAACTGTTACTCCAAATTGGATGGTGTCTTCAGAAAAGGGGAAATTTAAACACAAGCAAGAATATTAGGATAAGCAAAGTGGAAGGTTGAAGCAGCCTAATGCTTCTAGAAGGCAAAGATTGAAGAATATTAATGTCAAGTCCATTAAACAGATTGTTTCAGAAGCCCCAGAACAAAGCAGATTTCCTAGGACTTGGATATGGATGTGAGACCGCGGAATTATCAATAACTGAATTTTCAGTTTTGAGTCACTGATATTATGAAATCTGTTCTGACAGCTTCTACAAATTTATAAACTTGTCAAAACTTAGTAGTTGCTTTCGAAAAAAGTGGACTTTCTGTTTTATTGCTAACTTTTATCAGTTGTTTGTAATTCAGAGATATGAGTCTTTGATCAGATATATATCTACCTGAGTGTTTTCTCCCAGGCTCTGGTCTGCTTTTAAATTAATCACTTAATGTGTAAACAAGAAAAAAATTACTTCAAAGAGCCCTAACTTATTGAGTTGGATATACCCTATGTTTGGTGACATATCTAAAATTCTTATCACCAAACACAAGGTTAATTAGTTTTGCACCCATCTTATTCAAGAACTTTTATAGTTTGGGCAATACGCTTAAGTCTGTGATATGAGTGTGTGTATGTGTGTGTGAGAAAATGCAGCTCCAAAATACAGCTGTGTTGTTTTCATTTTTCTTTTCATTCTTCACTCCCTTCCTTTCTTTCTGCTTCCCTTCCTTTCTTGTTTTTAATTTTTCCTTGTGAGTATCCAATCCAGTTGTTCCAAAATATTTTTTGAATTCTTTCTCCTTTGAAATAATTTTTCTTTATTGTAAAAGATAAATTATCATTATTCGGTAATCAGTTTCTAATTCCATATTTCTTCCTCTTAGCATTGTCACAATTTTTGGCTAATACTTTATTAATTCCAAAACTGTGACTTTACGCTGTTATTTCTGTGAATGTTCTTCAGTATTATGTTGAGTATTATATTCTCATTTTTCTTCTGATCATACATACTTTTGAACTATAGTCTGTAGATAGCCATGAGATAATTTGTGGCTGTTTTGATTAAAAATATTTCTGAATCTGCACAATTAATATTCTTTACTTAATTAACAGTCTTGTGGATTCACTAACTTCAGGATTTAAATTTTTAATTTTTAGTGAGATAGTCAGATCTAGTTAAGCTGAATGAGTCACTATCCTTCCAATCAATTTTTACTATAGAATAGAGAACATGCAGGAGAAATAAAATGAAGCTTTTTCCATTTATACATAAATATAATGTACTTTTAACACCCTTTAAGTACCTTTTGCTAGTCATCGATCACAGTTACAATTATATTTAATAAAAATGAAATATTCGATAATATCTAATCATAGGTTCACTTACCATATTACTCTCAAGACTAATCAGGTCTTTCCTTGAGTAATATTCTATCCTCACTATGCTGTTGTCCTTTTGTGTCTATTTTACATAATTATATATTAACATTTTTTCATCACTTATGTACATAGTTTCTTTATTAACTCTTTTATAACCTAACAAGAAGAGATGAAAATATCAGCTTTGGATTTCTTCATGCCTGAATACTTTTTTCCAACACTGATAAGGCACGAAAGAGTTTAATGAATATGCTCCAAATAATTTATACACAGAAATATGTAGGGATGATTTCTCGATTTCTGCATTTCAGTATACTGGATAAGTTTAATACTAATCTGAAATTTGTTTTACAGAATTAGAATTGAATATGATTTTGTTTATTACTCCCCCACCCCATCAGTTGAATGCTCAAAAGTGTGTTTTACTAATCTAGCCTTGCTTTTGCTTTTTTAAACTTTTTGTTCTTTATTTTTCATTCTTCAATTTTTATTTTGGGTTTATGTATATAAATATTATATAGTATGTGTGTTTAACATTCATTCCTGGTTTCCAGTCTGGTACTAGACATAGAGAAGGCTTTGCGATACCATGTGTGTGCTGTGAACTGAATCTGTATCTTTTGTAAGAACAGCAATTGTTCTGAACTGCTAACCAGTTCTTTAGTCTTCTCTTTTTATTTCATTTCTCATCCATTCTGTTCCTTTCATTTAAAAAAAAATATTAGTAAATATTTTCTTACTATTTCTGCAGTGATTTATTTTTTTATGTTTGCCTCAATTAATACTCTTTCACTGTAATGTAATACCACAGCAAAAGCAACTCAGGGAGAAAAAAATTATTCTGGCTCACAGTTCAGAAACATAGACCATCATCCTGAGGAAGTCTAGGCATCAGGGTCTTAAAAACGGCTGGCCAAAAGACTTGCACTATCAAGAAACGGGCACTGATGAATGTGGGCTTACTTTCAGTTCTCTTTCTCTAGCCATACAGTCAGGGCTCCCAAACCAGAAAAGGAACTACTCAATGCGGGGAAGGACTTCTTGAGTGAAATACCTTAATCACACTGATAACCTGATTGCCTGACAGGTATGCTAATCATCACAGTGACCTTCTGGAACTCTTGAACTTTTTACCAATCTTGGTTTCAAGGCTGTTGTTCTGTTGCATAGGAGATTTATTTAATCTTTATTGTATATATTCCATTGCATATTAACTTTGTGTGCCAGTTTTGTTTTGGACCAAAACCCCAAATCTCATATTCAAAAATATTACAATAGAAACATTTCTCTACAACAGTTCTTGATGTATAAAAGATAAAAATTTTTATGGTATTTAATGGAAGGAAAATCAGAAAGCAGACACCATGACACAAATCAGCACTCCTATCAGAAAGGGTGCTAACTCATGGTGACTGATAGTTTAAGGACAGCCTAGAAGGTAGAGACACATTCTCAAATAAACTCAAAGAAAAGAGGAGAGGAAGATGCCATGGAGGAGAAGTGAGGGTGGGAAATGGAATGTGGAGGGAGAAGAGGATGAAAGGTTGAACGTTTTCAAACTTTTAAGTTTTATTTTATTTTTTGATTTTATTAAATTATAAAAGTTTCCATTTCCGCTTCTCCTCCCAACACCCTCCCACTCCCCCCACTCCCTCTCCTACTCCCTCTCCATCCCTAAGAGCAGTCAGGGTTTCCTGCCCTGTGGGAAGTTCAAGTTCCTCCCCCCTCCCTCCAGGTCCAGGGAAGGTGAGAATCCAAACAGACTGGATCGCCAAAATCCAGTATATGCAGAGGAAGCAAGTCCCAGTGTCATTGTCAATGGCTTTTCAGAAAGGCTCTGGGCCAGCCACATTCAGAGAATCCGGCCACATTCAGAGAATATGGTTGGATCACCTGCTAGTTCAGTCCCAGTCCAACTGGCCTTGGTGAACTCTCATTAGATCAGTCCCCTTGTATCAGTGGGTGCTCGCATCCCTCGCAGTCCTGATTTCTTTTTTCATTTTCTTCATCCTTCTGCTCCTCATTTGGACCGTGTAGGGCTCAGTCCGGTGCTCCAATATGGGTCTCCGTCGGTATCGCCATCCAACGTCAGATGAAGGTTTCCTCTGCTCTTGCCTTCTTTGCTCACGTTCTCTTTCCTTCTGCCTCTCGTTTGGACCTAGGGAGCTAGGTCCAGTGTTCCAATGTGGGTCTCTGCCTCCATCTCCATCCATCGCCAGATAAGGGTTCTATGGTGATATGCAAAATATTCATCAGTATGGTTGTGGGCCAAGGCCGGTTCAGGCACCCTCTCCTCTGTCCAGAGAACAATCTGGGGATCTCTCCTTGGACCTGGGATCCTCTTTATAATCAAGTCTCTTGTAAACCCTAAAATGACTCCCTTAGTTGAGGTATATACTTCCCTGATCCCATATCCATCCTTCCTCCCTCCCCCCATCCCAGTCCCCCGATCTTTCCCCATTCCTCCCCTACTCCCTTCTCTCTAACCCTCTCCCCTTCCAACAACCCCCCCACCCACCATGCACCCGAGGTTACCTGGCACTCTTGTCTATTTCCAATCTCCAGGAGGATAGATACATGATTTTCATCAGGTTCACCTTCTTATTTAGCTTTTCTAGGATCACGAATAATAGGCTCAAAGACCTTTAATTATGATTAGAATCCACTTATGAGTGAATACATACCATATTCCTCTTTTTGGGTCTGGCTTACCTCCCTCAGTAAAGCGTTTTCTATGTCCATCCATTTGCATGCAAAATTCAAGATGTCATTGTTTCTTACCGCTGCGTAAAACTCTAATGTGTATATGTTCCACACCTTTTTTAACCATTATTCTATTGAGGGGCACCTAGGTTGTTTCCAGGTTCTGGCTATTACAAATAGTGATGCTATGAACATAGTTGAACAAATGCTTTTGTAGTATGTTAGGGCATCTCTTGGGTATATTCCCAAGAGTGGAATTGCTGGGTCCTGAGGGAGGTTGACTCCCAGTTTCCTGAGAAACCGCCACACTGATTTCCACAGTGGCTGCACAAGTTTGCATTCCCACCAACAATGGATGAGTGTTCCCCTCATTCCACATCCTCTCCAGCATAGGCTATCATTGGTGTTTTTGAGTTTGGCTATTCTGACAGGTGTAAGTTGATATCTCAAAGTGGTTTTGATTTGCATTTCCCTGATCGCTAAGGAGGTTGAGCACTACCTTAAGTGCTTTTTAGCCATTCGAAGTTCATCTGTTGTGAATTCTCTGTTCAGTTCAGTACCCCATTTTTTAATTGCGTTAATTAGAGTTTTAGTGTCTAGTTTCTTGAGTTCTTTGTATATTTTGGAGATCAGACCTTTGTCTGCTGAGGGGTTTGTGAAGATCTTCTCCCAGTCAGAAGGTAGCCTTTTTTGTCTTACTGACAGTGTCGTTTGCTTTACAGAAGCTTCTCAGTTTCAGTAGGTCCCATTTATTTATTGTTTCTCTTATTTTCTGCGCTCCTGGGGTTCTGCTTAGGAAGTGGTCTCCTGTGCCTATATCTTGTAGACTACTTCCCACTTTCTCTTCTATCAGGTTCAAAGTGGTCGGATTAATGTTGATGTCTTTAATCCATTTGGATCTTAGTTTTTTTGCATGGTGTTAGATATGGAGCTATTTTCATTCTTCTACAGGTTGACATCCAGTTATGCCAGCACCATTTGTTAAAGATGCTTTCCTTCTTCCATTGTATAGCTTTAGCTCCCTTGTCAAATATCAGGTGTTCATACGTTTGTGGGTTAATACTCGGGTCTTCTATTCGATTCCATAGGTCGACTTCTCTGCTGTTATGCCAATACCAAGCTGTTTTCAATACTGTTGCTCTGTAATAGAGTTTGAAGTCAGGGATGGTAATGCCTCCAGAAGTTCCTTTATTGTATAAGATTGTGTAAACAAGGTTGTATTTAATTTGTGTCCGTTGACCTTATATTTCCAACAAGCACCTGGGGAAATCAGCTGAAATCAGTTTTTCACACTTTGCATAGGAATCTCTGCATCTTTGCATCACATTTTCTGACTTCTTGGTTCAACCTTCTGGAAAACACTAGCACAGGATTAAAATTCTGGCAACTCCATCACTACTTTACAACAGTGATCACCATTTCTCTGATGTCCAATAAAACACTATTAATTTCTACCTGCTTTCTGTCAAAATGTACCTCACTCTCCATATTTTAAGCAATTTTCTGTAAATAATTATTTAAATATTCTCTTTCCTTTTTGAGTCATCAGCAGAATTGCTCTTAATGAGTCCTTCACAGCAATATTGATTTCTACCTAGAACATACCTTAAAAATTTTAACATCTCAACCCATTTTGAGCAATTCATATACTACTTAGGCATACTTACATAATTTTACCCATATATATGTATATAGAAAAGATGTGGTGGAATAAATATAAATATATTTCCCACAATTCTGGAGGTAGATATGCCAAAATGAAGGTGCCAACTGCTTTGATTCCTGGGTAATTGCTTTTCCTGTTTGTATTTGTTAAACATCATTGTGCAAACATATAAGACAGAGAAAAGAAGACAGCATTCTTTATTCATTCACTTTCAAGATACCAACTTCTATCTGGTCGTATCTATTCTTGTAATCTCATGTAAAATCACTTAATTTAGGAAATTTTCATCTAATAATACTATCACACGGGGGATTAGAGTTTCAACATATGGATAAGGTTGGAGGGAGAAATCATTTAGTCCATATTAGTATATTATTCCACAGACAATGAAAATTTTATCTGTTACTGTCTTGTGTTAATTACATTCATTTCTGTAAAAATAACAACTGGAAAAAGGAAGGAAGATTTTTTTCCCTCAGTGTTTCAATAATGTCTTTTGATCTATCAGAGGGCCCTAAGGATTGAGCATAAGAATACAGGGTACATAAGGTGTGAAGGAGTAGAGCATCTTGGTTTCTGCTAAGCACATTGAAACACATGTAGGCATGTGTTTGTGTGGAATAGAAACTGGTAAAGTAATTCTCAATTTAGCTTTGTCATTGTGTTTTTGCTTCGTTTCACACTGCTTTCTTTTTGCATTCCTGCTGCACCATTCTTTGTTAATCTTCCTCTCTTGTTTTCCAGGCTTCTTTCATTCCTTTCTGTGTTATTTTTCCCTATTTTGCCTCTATTGTTCCCTTTGTCCCTTCTTATGTCCCTTTCTATTTCCCTTTTTCATTTTGTTTGCTTGTTTTCTTGATTGTCTATTTTTGACAATGAACTCTTCATTATGTTTCTAGAGTCATTGTGGTCAGAGCATGTGCTCTGGCAGCCATAACAAAGCCAGAATCAGCCACATATCATTAATAAGAAAAATAGAGTCGACTTAATAGTGAAAAAGAAAGAAAGTTAAGATTTATTCAATATAGCAGCATATGATCAAATTCAAAGGCCATCTTCAGTTTCTGGCAAGTTTCGGTTTAAGTAGAAAGCAAGAGTAATCCTTAGTTAAGTCATCCTTGTCTGGATATGTTATGGATAATTTTGAAGCCCTCATTGTCTGGACCCATATTTCCTGAAAGGTTATCTGATTAGTTATAAACCTTCTCCCACACAAAACAAGGTCCTCTTCTAAGTACTTCAGACTTGAAATAGTTTGGGGAATCCCAATTTCTTGGGAGCAATTACTTACTTGTCTGATAGCCATTTATATGGATGTAGGAGTCACTAATCACACCCTCATATCTGGTTGCAATCAACTGGAAGTGATTGTAGTTTGATTATTTAATCTTAATTTAGATTTTAGGAGACGATATATCAGTAAACTTCTTAAATTTGAATTGTACTTCTGTACAGAAGTGATCATGCAGTATTTGCTTCCTGAGTAGTTGATACCTCAAGGTCATATCACAATAACCAGCTCGAATTCTTATTTTTAACCTACATAATATTTAGTTTGGCTTCATATAATGCATATATGTTGCACCTATACTATTTGTAGGGAATAAATATTACCAAAAATAAAATAATTAATTAAGAAATATGTCTAGTCTTAGAAATGAATACACATTTTTATGTCCCTTTAATGTGACTTGGTTTATGTATGGTTAGAATTTAGCCTCAGAAGCCTTGCTACCATGGTCATGAGAAGATGCTCACTATGATCAATTTAATAACACCCATTAAATAATTCACACAAACCTCAATTTAATATTTATTATGAATTTTACAAGTGCAATATCTTATGCTTGGCATAGATTATCAATATATTTAGATATTGATCTAAAGGCTTTGCCACAGTTCAATTTAGGCACTTTGATTATATTGTAAATGCAAAGGGCTGATCTAATATGAAGGAAGCTTATTTTTAGTTCAGTTAGATATTTTGGAAAATGTAAACGTTGAAAGTTAAAATGTTAATTTCTCTACCAGTTGTTATTCCACCCCAAATCAGGAAAGAAAGTTTCTGGAAGAAAAATAAAAGTGAGTCTTATGACCCTAAGCTAAACACTTCCCTGAAACAATTATGATGGTGACCACCACCTTCACCTTCTAGTGCTCCTAAGCCTTAATACTTGATGACAGTATTTCTCACCAATAGCATACCAAAAATGACCTTCAAACTTTAAATGACCTAGGGGTTCTTGCATTTGAATGACAATTTATTCTAAAATTCAAATGTTAATGTGTGTCTATTGTGCTCAGAGCATTCCAATAGCTTTAACTTGACTTCAAGATAAATCTTTTCTTCTTCATCCCATCTTTTGACATTCGTTCGCCCACCCACGACACTGCCTTGTGTCAGATTCCATTCCCAAGGCTTCCTTCTTCTCTATGCAATTAAATCATGTTCCTTTGGTGCACAATATTTCTTTTGCTCTTCCTCTTAGACACTTTTTAGCATTTAGCACTTCCTTTACCAAATTCATTGCCATTATGAGCTTTGCTTCAGGCATGTCTCTGCAAGGCAAGGGTTTGGAATAATAAAACTTTCCTAGACTTCATTTAGCTTTTGGCTTGAAAGCTAAGCCATGGAGCTACTACACTCCTCATCTTGCTAGATATTAAAATGCTTCTTACACCCAGAAAAAGCAGAATAAATCTCTGTATAGTTTCAGATGAAATTGTAAAATTCTGCTTGTTTCCTAGCCTGTGATTTTAGTTCTGCATCTGGAAATGCAGGTCTTTTGTCATCACCCATTTCTGTCACCAAAGATAATGGCAATGCTTGGTTAATGGCTCAAGGAAAATAAAATGAAGCCACCACCGAGTTATCTGTTTTATTTATTCTATTATGATACTTTATAGCATGCAATTTCATTTATGATGCTATTTATCATCAAGAACTATACCAAAAAATGATATGACAGGGTTGGAAATTATGAGAAAGCATAATATTTCAGTTGTTTTAGTTTTGAATTTGAGTTGGGAAAGCATGCTAAAGCATTGGAAGGTGGAATTTATAGGAGATTAATGACATAAACAAACTGGAAAATTCTTTAAAATGTTCTAAAGTATCTGTAACCAGGTTTAATAAATAATTTTGTCATTATTTTCATATTTACTTTAGAGAACTGAATGTTTTATCACTAATATTTCACATAATAGAGTCTCTCTTAAAAGTATAACTTTCCTAACACCCTTTGGGCTTTGCATATTTTGATTGTGCAGTAAACTCTTCTAAACACTGGCTAAAAGTTCCATTATCCATAAAGGTTACCTGAAACCACAGATATTCCCAAACCCTACATCCACTGGGGTGTTTACTTTGAGAAAAAAATACTATATGTATAACAAAGGTTAGTTTATAAATCATGAATAGCAAGTTATTAGTAATCGTAACTAAATATAACATGGAACAATTGTAATGGTGTATTATAGTCACAGGTAAGTAAATATGATCTATCACATACTACAATATTGAATTCTACTTTCATCTCCTAATTTTATAGCTTTTCTTTGTTGTATATGCAGTGCCTGAGTTAATACTCTCAAATATACCATAATTTAAGTCACAAACAGGTAAGGTGACCATGGATACTGGGGTGCTCTTGGGAGCTAACAGAAGACGTGGTCTAATTGATGAGGAAGTGAATAGAGCAGAGGCTGTTCTTGATCGGTGCAGTGTGTCAGGGTGAAGTGTCATTATGCCCCCACAGCAGGGATGTATTTAATAGTTATCAACTGCTTGTTTGTAGAATTTTTCTCATAATTTGAGACTGCATCTGGTCATGGATGACTAAAACCATAAAAATTAACTAGAAATCAGGTAGAGGTTATTTGCTATTCTCTTATTTCCCTTTATTTAAATTTCTCAGTGTCTATGCTTTTTTGTTTTGTTTGGTTTTGTTTTTACTTTTTTTCAAACACATGGGTTAATGGAAATATCATGATTTTTTAAAGTATTCATTTTTCACCCTACTCTTGTTATTTATAAAATATCAACTCTACTTCCTTTATTTTTCTGAAAGCATAAAATAGGTAACAGAATTCTAAAACTTAAGAAATCATTTATCAGTGCTAAAATTTTCTTTAAAACTTTCTTTTGATCTTCTCTGATTCTTATTCCTTAAAGTTTCATTGTTATTGGAAAACAACAAAGAGAGAAACAGAAGGAAGTAGCATACAGAATGTGAAAAGATCTTCACCAATTCACATCTTATAGAGGACTGATCTCCATAATATATAAAGAATTCAAGCAACTATACATCAAGTTATCAAAAATCTAATTAAAAATTGGGGTACAAATCTAAACAGAGAGCTCTGAACAAAAGAATATCAAAGGATAAAAAATACTTAAGGAGATGATCAATATTCCTAGTCATTACAGAAATGCAAATCAAAAAGACTCTGAGATATCACACTTGTGAGAATGGCTAAGATCAAAAACACTGATGACAGTTTATTTTTTGAGCAGATATGGGATAAAGGAAAACTCCTCCACTGCAAGTGGTATTGGTAGTACAAATTTGTATAGACATTTTGGAAATCAATAGGGTAGTTTCTCAGAAAATTGGAAATCATTCTACATCAAGACCCAGCTATACAATTCTTGGCCATATACACAAAGGATGCTCAGTCATACCATAAGGACACTTGTTCACTATGCTCATAGCATTATTCATAATAACCAGATCCTAGCCTGTTCCCCATGCTGGCTTGCCTTGCCCAGCATTTCTGCAGAGGGAGAAGTTCAGCCCTACCTACACTTAATGTGCCATGCTTTGTTTAAGCCCATGGGAGTCCTGGATCTTTCTGAATGGAGATGCAGGAGGAGTAAATGGAGGGGGGCAAATCAGAGTTGAGGGGGAAAGGAAGTAATAGAAAGAGAGAAAGGAAGGAGAAAAAATTGAAAATAGGAAAAGAAAAAGAAATAAAAAGACAAGGTTTTAAAAATATCAGATTCCCCTCCATGAATAGACAGTATTTTTTAATCAGACTGCTCACTCTCTTCTCAATTCATTTCCCATTTTTAATGATTGCATGACTTTTGACATCACAGGTTCCAAATTTGAATGTAGATAAAAATATTAGAAATTTTAAAAACAGTCAAGAAAGCAAATCAGGGATAATCATCACAAACCAGACCATGTTCTTTAGAAGTAAGGCTGTCTGTTCTTAGATTTTTCTGTTGCTATAATATACCACTTTGATTAAAAAACACCCTCCCCCCCAAAAAACCCAAAACCAACAACAACAAAAACAAAACAAAATAAAACAAAAAAAGCCACTCAGAATAGAAAGGGTATCTTCTGTCTCATACTTCTAGGAAACAGCAGAGCACAGAGAGAATTCAGGGTGCATTCACAGAGGAGGAGTTTGAAGCAGAAACTAAAGCAGAGATCATGAAGTATTACTGCTTACTAACTTGCTCCCCGACTCCTGATCCTATAGAGCCCAGACTCTATTGCTCAGTGATGGCTTTGCCCACACTGGGTTGGATGGTCTTAAGTCAACTATCAATCAATACTGTTCCTCAGAGATATGGCCATAGGCAAATCTAATGTAGGCATTTTTCAACTAATGTTCCTTCTTCCAAGTGACTCTAGTTGTGCCAAGTTGACAATAAAAACAAACCAGTACACTATTCCATTAATAAAACCTGTGATGTAAATTTCAGTCAGTATATTGTGAGCATATCATTGTGTGATAATACAATGCCAGGAAAACAGAAACGAATGCTTGTCTACTCATTTTGTGTTTCCCTTGTCTCTTCACATCAATTTCCTGAAAGAAATTTGTTTCACCTACTTTGGTTCAGGTTTTGTTGCCTGAGAAGGGGAGACTTCCCTACAATATGTATGATTTGCATGCCTTCTCTTCATCCTACCTAATGCAATAAAGTTGAGAATGCCTGTGAGGGAAAAAATAAGTGCTGATAGATGTTTATTAGCAATTTAATTTAATCTAGTAGGCAACTAGATATTAAGTGGGTAACTGTGTGATGGATTATCAGGCTAGAAAACAAGTGAATTCTTAAATCACAGTTAGGAGTTTATTATATAAAATTGAGTCATCTTGACTTGCAAGTGGAGAACAAAGCCCACAATCACTCCTCCACCCCGTCTAACTCCAAGCATATGAGTCTTTCATTCCTATGGACATATTAGCTCTTAGTTCTCATAAGTATTTCCTAACAGGTCAAACTACAGAGAACAAGGTTGAAAATAAACTGGTTCAACAAATGCCAATCAACAGCACTTTCTAAAAACCTGATACTTTGTTAGTTTGTCCACACTTAGTAGCGATGAGTAGTTTTGAAAAAGTAAATATATTTACATTTATTTTATATTTAGAAAGAAGTTTTTTCGTTGAAATGCACACTGATAGCTACTATAATATTCATTTAAAATTATACCAGTCTCAGGGTGTTTTTTTTTTTGCTAGAGTAGCTTTCCTGAAATCCTGAGTTCCATCCATAGGATTACAAACACATACACACACAAACACACATGGACACCATATAAACACATGCATGCAAGAATGCTTACAACCATATACATATATTTATACATACATACACATGAACTCATTCACATGCACCAGGTACACCACAGACACTCACACATGTACAAGTATGCCCACCTATTTATATATAAACAGACATCAGAAACACCACACACATATGCACACATGCACACATGCACACACAGAAACATACAGTTGACATTTTTCAGTTGAGCTTGATCTCTTTGTGCTGTACATGTATTGAATCTTACTTCAAAGTCAGTTCTAAGAAATTAAGAGAAATGTATTGACTCACACTTTCTTTTTCATTTCTCTCCAGTTTTATTTATTTATTATTTTTTGAAAGTTTATTTTTATTTTTTTAATTAAAAAATTCCACGTCCTCTCATTTCCCACCCTCTTTATCCGTTCCCCCGCCCCCTCCTTCTCCAGTCCAAAGTGTAGTCAGGGTTCCCTGCACTGTGTGAAGTCCAAGGTCCTCCCCCCTCCATCCAGGTCTAGGAAGGTGAGCATCCAAACAGACTAGGCTCCACAAAGCTAGTCCATGCAGTAGAATCAAAACCCAGTGCCATTGTCCTTGACTTCTCAGTCAGCCCTCATTGTTAGCCATGTTCAGAGAGTTCGGTTTGATCACATGCTCCATAAGTTCCAGTCCAGTTTTATTTTTTTTAGAACTTTTTTCAGGAAGACATGTTGCATACTGTCAAAGACATTTTTTATACGTTAAAATTTTTATATGTTAAAATTTCTTTTACATTTGTTGTAACTTCACTGTATCTTTAAGGTAAAACCAACCTGATTACAGTGGATGAGGTTTTTCATAAAAGATTGTATTCAACTAGCAAATACTTTATTTATTTTTACTGCAGTCTTTATCAGGGATATTGGCCTATACATTTCTTGTGTCTTTACCTGGTTTTAGTATTAGAGTAACATCAGCATAAGCAAAAGATTTTGAAAGTTCATTGATTTCTACTTCGTTTTTAGTAATTAAATAATTATAGGTAGTAGATCTTCTTTGAAAGTCTCCCAGAATTTATTCTGAATATTTCTGTACCTGGCCACTTGAGAGACAGAGACAGGCAGATCTTTGTGAGTTTGATGCCAGCCTGGTTGAAAGAGCTAGTTCCATGAGATCCAGGGCTGTTACACAGAGAAATCTTGTCAAAAAAAAAAAAATAGGCTTTTTATTCATGTGTCAGTCTCTGACTTTATTATGGTTTTATTTAGATTGTTGATCTCTTCTTAGTTTAACTGTGATAGTTTCAATGAGTCTAGAAACTCATCCATGTATTTTAGATAGACTTATCCAATTGTGATACTAAAGATTACAACAATGGAGAACACAATAAGATATCCCCAAAAGTTCTCAAACTAAACTTGAAGTCTGCCCAATTGGAAGAAATCCATGCCTGAAATTTTAAATCTAGCCTACCACATATGATTGTTTAGGCTATGGAGAAACTACTATAGTAACATTCCCAAACATAAACATAAACTCTAACTACATTCTCTCTCTTTTTCTTTTTTTATTGATTTTTATTGAACTCTACTTTTTTCTCTGCCCCTCTCTCTGCCTCTCCCCTCCTCTCTTCAGCCCTCCCTCAAGGTCTCCATGCTCCCAATTTACTCAGGAGACCTTGTCTTTTTATACTTCTTATGTAGATCTATGTAAGCCTGTTTTAGTGTCCTCATTGTTGACTATGTTATTTGGGGTTGTGATTTGTCAGCTGGTTTTCTTTGCTTTATGTTTAAAAACCACCTGTGAGTGAGGACATGTGATAGTTGTCTTTCTGTGTCTGGGTTACCTCACTCAAAATAATGTTTTCTAGCTCCATCCATTTGCCTGCAAAATTCAACAAGTCATTATTTTTACCGCTGTATAGTACTCCATTGTGTAAATGTACCACATTTTCCTTATCCATTCTTCGGTTGAGGGGCATTTAGGTTGTTTCAAGGTTCTGGCTATGTCAAACACTGCTGCTATGAACATAGTTGAGCACATGTCATTGTGGCACGATTTTGCATTCTTTGGATATATACCCAAAAGTGGCATACTGGGTCTTGAGAAAGGCTGTTTCCTAATTTTCTGAGAAATTGCCACACTGACATCCAGAGGGGTTTTACCAGCTTGCATTCCAACCAGCAATGCAGAAGTGTTCCCTTTTCCCTATAACTTCTTCAGCATAAGTTGTTATCAGTGTTTTTGATCTTGGCAATTCTTATAGGTGTAAGATGGAATCTCAAAGTTGTTTTGATTTACATTTCTCTGATGACTAAGGATGTCAAACATTTCCTTAAGTGTCTTTCAGCCATTTTAGATTCCTTTGTTGAGAGTTCTCTGTTTAGCTCTGTACTCCATTTTTTTATTGGATTATTTGCTCTTGCATTCTCTTTTAAAATTTCTTTCATGTATTTCTTATTTGTATGGGTATTCTTTTTTGTGTATGTTGGAGCATTATGAGCATGCATAGTGCCCATGGAGTCTAGAAGAGAGTTTAGAAATCTGTGAAACTGATTTACAAATAGTTATGATCACCATGTGTGGTGTTGGTAATTGAAACTCCTTCTGCAAGTTCAGTATTAAACTTTAAACCATATCTCCTGCCCCTCTAACTACATTCTTCATAGTTATTGTTAGGAGTGCTCACCCTTTATTAAGGAAATTTCTTTGCATAACAGAGTACAACACAGGTAGTCACAATTAGTCACAACTAGTCAAGATACAGTGGACAACAGACTCCATGGTTCCCAGGATCAGCTGATGTGTACAATACCACCCCTAAATAAAATGTTCAGAGAAATTCTATGATGAGATGACAAAAAGAAGATAAAGGTGAGTGAGCATCACATCTGTTGAGGACTCGAGAAGACCCACCCATGAACTTCCAACAAAATGATAGTCGAGCCCAAGAATACCATCAATTGATATGACAACACAGTTATACGTATTCTCACAAGGTCCCATCACTTGCTAAGATCTGTTAGTAAATAATGGGAAATGGAGATTTAGTCTTCCCGAGTCATGAGCCCCTTAATTAGTTATTTATAAAGTCAGTGTTCAGCCCTAAGAACATTGTTCTGAACAATGTTCAGCCCTAATTACATAAGCGAAAACTAAGTGAATTTTGTTACATATTTATTAATAACAGTAACTATAGAAAAAGATGACATGGATTTTGCATTTATATATTTAAGTATGCTTATGCAGTTAACATATATATGCTGTAATTCATTTACACAAACATATGTTAAGTGGGAAAGGAAAGAAAAGACATTGACATAAGGGTTACCAGGGATTAGAAGTAACGGAGGAGAAGAAATTGTTGCCTGAAGAATTTAAATTTGTTGTAGAAAACTTTTTAAAGAAATGAATAGTGATGAGAGTTTTACATTAAGAGTGTAGTTCATATAACTGAACTATAAATTGGTTCAAACAGTAAATTTAGTGTTATATACATACTTTTGCCATAATTAAATACTTTCCCCTGATTAAAAAAGGAAAGAATGGAAGAGAGGAAAACACTAGAGAAGGTTGTACAGCATCACACACACACACACACACACACACACACACACAGTGAGAGAGAGAGAGAGAGAGAGAGAGAGAGAGAGAGAGAGAGAGAGAGAGAGAGAATGATCTACTTCCCAGGGAATTTCAGTGCAGAGACAGTGAACAACAAAATAGAACATTAGGCTTCACAAAGGATCAGTGGTAACTGCAGATATCATTCAAACTCGCTTCCAATTAAAAGCAGGTTACTGCAAAAAGTTTATATAATAAAATGAGATAGATGTTACAGCCTCTTAGCAACTTACATACTGATTCTTAAAAAAAACCCTGACATTATCTATAATAATCATAACATTCATAATGACCTTGCTTTTTTTCCTTTTTTTCTTTTAAATTTTATTCATTTTACATACCAACCACAGTTCCCCTACCTCCCTTCTTCTTACCCACCCCCCCCACCCAACAACTCACCCGCCTTCCATTCCTCAGAAAGGGTAAGGCTTCCACGGGTTGTCAAAAAAGCCTGGCACATTAAGTTGAGGCAGGATCAAGTCCCTCCTCGTTGCATCAAGGCTGAGCAAGGCATCCCACCACAGGGAATGGGCTCCAAAAAGTCAACTCTTACACTAGGAATAGATCCTAGTATCACTGCCAGGAGCTCTTCAAACAGACCAAGCAACACACCTGTTTCCCACATGTAGAGGGCATAGTTTGGTCCCATGGTAGCTCTCCAGATGTTGGTCTAGAGTTGAGAATTCACAGAAGTTCAAGTCAGCTGTGTCTGAGGATTTCCCCATCATGACATGAACCACTTTTCTCATAAAATCCTTCCTCCCTCACTTAGACTGGTATACCTGATGCTCCTTATCGTGCTTAGCTGTGGAGCTCTGTGTGCTTCCTGCACTTACTGGATGAAGGTATTATGATGACAGTTAGGGTAGTCACCAATCTGATTAATCTGATTACAGAGAAAGACCAGTTCAGGCACCCTCTGCACTATTGTTAGGAGTCTTACATCCTTGAGGATTCCTGAAATTTATGGATGGACAGCTACAGGCACTTGCTCCCTACCCTGGCAACCTGAGTTCAATCCTCAGGACCTGAATGGAAAAAGGACAGTACCTTTGACCTGTACACACACACACACCTTAATGGCCATTGGGTCATTGTTAACAACAGATGTGTCATTTAACATTAAAAATTCTTTAAATAGAGAAATGTGTCTTCCTAGTTGTTAGAGTCTGCAAGAAGTCCCATTAAGAGATACGAGTCATGTATGCAATAAGCATTTATTAATTACAATATAAGGTGGCACGTGGCAATCATGAGAGAAGTCCACAGGCTCATTTTAAACTGGGTTGGGGGAATTCCAGGGGGAGTGATTAGTCTGGGACAAATTGGTAAGTATCTCTAGTGCTTAGGGACTTTCCAGCAACAGGGTAGATAGCTATCTTTAGCTATCAGGAAACTCTGGTCATCTGTTCAGTCAGCAAAAGGCCGAGGGGTTACCTGTTGATTGGTTACTTTAGAGTTGTGGTTTTTCCTGAGAACTTTTTGTTCGGCTTCAGCCACCTCCATAAAACCAAAACTAAGGCCTGGTCCCTGGCAGGAGGTATTAGAAACCTGTTCTGCTTCTGTTTTGATGTCCTTGCCCTCTCACTAGTGACATAGGTTTCATAATATTGACAAAGAAACATTTTTCACATATAAATATAGGCCCAGAAGAAAGATCTCTAATTGTTTTTATAAAAAACTATTAACATAAAAATAACACATTACAAAATCAAATGATTGTCTTATTTGTCAGTCAAAATAAGTGATTTTATTCTTCTAGTGAATTTTATCCTTGTATTTTCAAGCTTTCTCTCACAAAATCATGTGCTGCTACTACACAATCATGAATCTTCTTATTAATGCGCACATCTCTCTCTATGAATCTATTATTCATGCAAAGCTATTGTCATAACATAGTGTGAAAAGGCAAATATTTTTATTTTTACTATTATTTCATGAATCCTATATATTAAATATTCAAAAATGGACTGTTTAATAATTGAGATAATAAAATCATGCTTTAATATAATATTTACCTATTATTAACATAATGCATTGATTCACAACCAATACATTTTCAAATTCCAAGAGATTTTTATTATATACTTAATTTAAACCTCAGTGGTAACTTAATTTATGAGCCCCATTTATTTTCCTCAGGCCTGAGAACTGTACTATACATTTTAATTGACACAAAAAAGAAGCTTCACTGATTTTTATGGCAGGAACAAATAGCTTGCATCAACAATATTGCTTTGGCATTACCTCATGATAAACAATACATTCAATGAATTTACCAAATATTTTTAGAGATAATTGACACTGAGAAGTCAGAATCTTTCATTAAAGAGTTTAATATTTAAATTTAAGGCATTTTCAGTCTTGTTAATTAAGAAGTTACAGTGTGCTGATCACTAGGAAATGAATAAATGTATAATAAATTCACAATAAGCAGCTCCTTTAATTCATTTCACATGTGATGCAAATGGCAGTCAAACATTTATTAAAGTTCTGAGTTCTTGTACTGCTAATAACAAAGAGAAGAAACTTTTAATCACCTCCTTTTCTAATTTACCTCACATGAGAGGAAATAAACAGCCATTTGATCAGTAAACGTGAAAGAAAACAATGCAATAAAATTTAGGCTATGACATGAACAGAAGTATTGAAGAAATAAAACACCTTTTGTACACAGAGACAAATAAAATTTACTAGTTTTGGGTACTTTTTAAAGGAAAAGAGAAATAGTATGATAAAAATGTTAGAAAGTAACTAGACAACATAAATATAGTGATCCAAAAAAGTGTGACATTTTAAGACTATACAGCATTCTATCTAATAAAAATGGGATCTTTAAAAATGAATACTTGTTGATCTTATTTTAGTTACAATATTTAATGTGAATATTTTATTAAATATGCACTCAGGATAATGCTTTAGATGCTTAGAAGAATAAACATATTAAAAATAAGTAACCTAGATATTGATCTGAAGAAATATCTTATAATGGCATCTGTCTTATAATCTCTACCAATATGACAACAAATAATCATATTCTCAATGCCAAGTCTTATTAATATTTCATTTACTTTAGTAAAAACAGAAACGTTTTGAAAATATACACCCTAATTTTAAATAAGGAGCCTTAATTTTTTGTAGGAAAACACAAATTTAAACACTCATGTTTATTCTATATATGTGGGTTTGTAAATACACATTACCAAAACACTAATGTGTCACAATATGCAAAATGTCTTTTCCTCCTTATTTGTAATAGTATTATTTCATACACTAGCAAAATTTTCAAGGATTATATTTTCAAACCAATGAAGGTTTTTTTCTTACATTGCATATATATAAGAAAAATTATTATTCCATTAGTTACTTTTGTTCAAAGAATTTTAAGAAGAAAAGTGACTTTTGCCTACAATTTTTCTTTCACATTATTTTTGTCTCTGTTACTAAGTTACATGATAATACTCAGCGGCTTAGTGTACACCTAGCCCTAAAACATAAGCCAGAATGTATTCATCAGAAATATGTCTCAGTAACTTGACAAAAAGGAACACATTTTCAATGATTATTTGTCATCACTTTCCATAGAATTGCTGTGTTGTCTCAAGTATGTATTATCTCAAGTATGCCCAAAATCTCTGTTTAAATAAGATTAAATTTATTGTTATAAATATACATTTGAATGAAACTTAAATTAAAATAAGTGACACTAATTAGTGAAGTCTATGAGTTCATGTGACTTTATAGAAAATGTTACTTCAAAGTATGACCATATAAATAAATATAGAGGGTATTTTCATGCTAAAATTACAGAAAACATATTTTACCCTCAATACAATGGGGAACCAATTATTTACATATACATGTCTTATCTCTATTTTATATACAAATCAATACAATAAAATAGTAAACAAAGGGAAAGGAAGACAAAATAAAAGACCTCTTTACTAAATGATTTCAAAATCATTTGAACATATGCAGCAATAATGTGATCGATGTTTTCTAAAACATTGTCAATACTCTGCATCCTCAATCTGCTTGATAATGTAGTTATACAGTCCAAAATCTAAAGAAATTGAAAAAAAAAATGACCAGTCTGGTATGGTGAGAAAAAGAAACTCGTAAAAATTGTATATGGCCTCCAGAGATTATAGAAAGTATCAAAATTTTAATAAAAGTGAAATAAAATAAAATGAAATAAAATTTTGCAATTTAATAATAAAAGGGTAAAATTTAAAATTTCATGAATCAAAAATAATCATATCAGGAAAAGAATAATCAGTAATACAAAGAATTTTTAGAAATAATTCTTCATTATTAGATTAAAACATTTTCACTTATCTTTACAATATACCAATTTTAGTGTGATTTATATAATGAAAACCTAGAATCTATATATATATGTACCCCTTTATAGTAGAAAATACAAAAAAATCCTACCAGAAATTTAATGTTAGCTTATCAATTGGTAATTAAGCTTACCTTTGAAATTTTTAAATGAAATATGACTTCCATAAAAGCAAAAAAATACTTTATAAAAATAAGAGTAAAATATTAACATAGTTGTTAACAAAAATTGAATGTTATAGTTAAATATTTAAATCAAGAAGACAATGTAAGCTATAATATATGACTTGCATAACTGTCTGTTATAGTTTTATGTGTTACCTTAGAAACATGGAGAAAAAAATACAAGAAAAATGGAAAATAAACAATGAAAGAAATATAACTGTAAAAGCACTTGTACACATTTCTCCATGGAGTCCAGAAGAAAATGTATAGATATGCTATTCGTACTTACAATCATTGAGAGGCTCTGGACACCAAAATAAAAACTATTTCTTAATAAGGAAGACAATGTTTAAAATAAAAATGCAATACAATGCAATATTTTCAAAAGTAAAGAAAGTCCACTAAAAATTTTGGAAGACATAGTGCTGTATACTTTTACATAATGAATTATAAATGCTTAATAAAAATGTTTAAAACAGCCGAAATAAATTTAGGGAAGTATTATGTTCAAGGATAGTCATATTATAACCAGAAGAATGGGAGTTGCATCAAAATTTATCTACTTTTTTATAGTTTTATTCAAGAGTCTATGTTCTTCATGAATCTCAACATAAAACCTACATTTTAATATAGAAGGAAAGTGAAAAAGCTGTCTATAATACTAAAGAAATAATACAAATTGATGAACTGCACATATAATATTATAGAATAAAATATTTAATAAGTAAGGCAAAATGATATTAATATTTGTTATTAAAATATCTGAAAGACATAGATAGTTTGTCTTTTAGTCAGCCTAAGCATAAATAAAAACTTTGGTAGAGCAAACTTCTACATGAAAATTATTGATAATCAAGGAAAGGAAGTATAGTGAAATCAATTTTATGCCTATTAAATGTTATAATCTAAAATAAGCTTTTAATACTTTGCAAAATAGATTGAAATATATTTTAAGTGTTTTTAGAGAAAGTGAGCAGTTTCAGCAGTTCTATACTATAACTATTTTGTGTTCCCATATGTCACTCTAAGTAAAGTGAAGATTAGGAAAGCTAAGAGCATATGTGTAGCAATTGAAAAATCAGCATAGATTCAGATTCAAAAATCCATAACCGTCCTCTAGAAATCAATTTTCAGGCACACATAAACAAAAGTAAGTGGTGAATATTGTGCTGTTTTTCAGTGATTTTAACACAGATTTGGAGAAAATTTTAAATAAAAAATTCTTGGCATCACTTGTAATCAGCAATATCCAAATTAAGGTCCGTAAAACTTGATCCTTAATTAGCCTCGAAAGAGAGGAAGTCCTAAATGATTTTAACAGTTGGTGCAGGTGGTAATCAGCAGATACCATTTTACAGACTGTAACATTTTACAACCTCCTTAGAGAGATACTGACACATATCCCTACAATTCGACGCCTGGGATAAAACTTAAATAAAATTTGTCTCTGCACTCAGAGAAAAACATTCTAGAAGACTGCCTTGAAATTACAAGCCATTCAAAATAATTCAAATTTTCATTGACATAATATACAAAAGACATTTAAGCAGTCATGTAAAATAGCATGACATTTGTTACAGTGCATGTATTTTAAACAGAAGTGACTGAGTAAGTAGCCTAAGGAAGAATATGGCAGAGAGTCAGTATAACCAAATACCTACATGCTTTTCTCATATCAAACCAGAAGTCAAATACTTCTCTTAGGATGGCCTGTGTATATCTTCTTTTACTGCCTTTTCTATGAAACTATGAAGCAATTATTTCCTGACTTTTTTCATGGAAATTTAGAAAAATCTACAGTTTTGACTTAATACATTTATTAACATATATATTATTAGTATAATAAGCTCTATTTTAATACAAAGTAAATTTTTATTGAAAACAGAGCCTCTCTCTCCAGAAAATATATATATATATATATATGTATATATATATATAAAATCATATATATCATTTCCCAGTGCCTAATAATAATCCTTTGTCCTTTTATAAAAACTGTTGATCTCCCAAACACATCCTTTAGACTTGTCTAAAATTGTGCTAATATTTTTCACACGTGAAATGATAAAATCTACTGTTATTCTTTTTCAAACATGTCGGAGGAGTCTTGATACCCCTGGGCCTCTGCTCTCTGTGTTTTTCTGCTGTTATCTCAGTCTCATAGATATGAGATATTCTTTCTGTTTTAGTTATTTAATTTCTTAAGACACTTTTCTCAATGTCACAATCTTATGTCACTTTTTCTTCACCTTTCTATCTGAAATTAACATTGTTGCTTAGCTCTGTATGGCTGGTTATCACATATAAAGTCGGTTAAGTATTGACCATGAATTATAATTAATGGTTTAAAAAATTTGCTATATGTACATATAATAGTCCAAGAAATACTGAATTTTCCATGGCATGTTAATGTCAAGATGGACAACTACATATTTGTGTTTATGATGTGTTGCTACCCATCTTAGTGTTCTATTGGCGTGAAGAGACAACATGACTATGGTCACTCTTAAAATGGGAATCATTATAGGTGTGGCTTGCTTACAGTGTTAAAGGTTTATTCCATTATTCTCATGGTGGGGAGCATGACAACCTGCAGGCGGACATGATAGCTGAGAATTTCACATACAGATCAACAAGTAGGAGGATACAGAGCCGTTGGACTGTTCCACACAATTCTGCGAGCCCCTTCCCCCTCCCCCCCCATATGGTTGAGCGCCTCCCATATCGAACCGCAAGCTTGGAACAATGTCTTAGGAGTTAAAAACAGACACACACACACACACACACACACACACACACACACACACACACACACATCTGGATCATTTGCCCAAAAGGTAAATGTCAACTTTATTCAGCGAAATTCCAGGTTTATATACTTAGGGTCCAAAGGGGGAGAACCCCCTCCCAGTCAGAAGTGGGAACAAAGCAATGAGCGCCTGGCGCCTGTGTGACAGGTGCCTCCAGGCAGGGGGTGCCAAGCTAGCTGCAGTGACAGACAGGGCAGGTGCCACTGCGAGAACCCTTCTTTGCAAGTGGAATTACCATGCCAATAGAGGATAAGGCTCTCTATGCTAATTCCCCTAGCTGGTGGAGCGAGCAGAGGAGATGACAGGAAGCTAGACTGGTTGTGCATACAGTCCTGCATAACACCTCAAGGAGCCGGGGAAGGCCTGGGATCCAACATTAGACCTGGCTTAAGTTTTTGAAACCCCAAAGCCCAACCATAGTGACACTTTCTCCAAACATGTCACACCTATTCGAACAAGGCCATACTTCCTAATATCTCTTAAGTAGCACCATTCTCTGATGAGCATGCATTTAAATATATTTTATTCAAACCACCACACTCCCTTCCTTAGGTATGTTCCCATTTGTATATGAGAGTATAAAAATTTGCAAGTCTACCTATGGATTGACCTCTCTATAACTCCCAAGATGGCGGGTTTAAGATTGGATGTGGAAATATGCAAAGATTATTCTAAAAAATAAAACACTAAATTACTTAACCCCTTTTTTGACTAGTTTTATGTGAACTAGGCACAACCTAGAGTCAATTTGGCAGAGAGAACCTCAATCAAGAAAATGTCCATACCACACTGACCTGTGGACAAATCTGTTGTGCATTGTTCCAATTGATGACTGAAGGGAGAGCCATTCTCACTATGACCAGTGGCACCTTCTAGGCTGGTGGTCCTGAGTGCTCTTAGATGTCAGATTGAGCCAAACATGAAGAATAAGCCAGAAAGCAGCACTTGCCTATGACTTCTGCCTAGTGCCTGCTTCCAGGTTCCTGCCTTGCTTCAATGATGGCTTGTAATATGGAAGTCTAAGCACATTACCCCCCATTCCAAGTTGTTTTGGTCATGCGCTTTTTTTTTTTTTTCACAACAATTGAGAAATCTGACTTAGGATTTTGTTTTGTTATTTTCGATAAAAGAGTATTTTATACAGATCTATGCAGAAACTCTAACAGAAAGAAAAACAAATCACTGAAGAAAAACCTCAAGAAACCCCTATAGATGTCGAGGCACACACATTGGCAAAACCAGAAATTGCATAAAAACACAAAGTCAGAAACCAATATATATAAACAAAGGCCATGTAGATTAATTCTAAAAAAAGAAGAAGAAAATGGTCCCAGACAAAGCATTATGAGACCAAAATCCCTCTAAAGTTACAACTGAATTGCTTTTGTACGAGCCAGCTCATGTGAAACATGGGGCAGGTACTTAAGATTAATTTGAATACTCTGTAAAATTCAGTGGAAAAGCATTAAGTTTTCATCTGTGAGAAGTTGTTGATCAGAGATAGCTACTGAGATAGGAATCTGGGCTTGTGTCCACTTCTCCTCTCAACCCTGGGACATTATCAAGCTCAGGCCTGTGCAGAATCTGTGCATGAGTTCATCTGTGCATTCGTCTTGCTATTCTTATAAGGCCTCGTTTCTTTGGAGGTTTTCATTCCCTCTGGCTCTTACAATCTTTCCCCTTCCTCTTCTACAGGTTTCCTTGTGCCATGGTGGGAGGAAATTGATGGATAGATTCCATTTAGGATTCAATGTTCCAAGGTTTCTTATATGGTTGCTGTGCTTCAGCTAGCTTGCGTTTTTCAGGACTTAAGGGTTGCTGGGCTCTAGTGGAGATGTATTTTCCTGGGCATATTTGATTGTGATTTTACATTGACTTCTAGGCATCTGGTTTGGAGATGAATATAATTCTAGGTTTTGATATCTGACCTTAACTTGATTGCGTGGGATCCCCTCCCCTTGGTTTCTATTATACTCTCAGGGTCTTAGGAAAGTATGGTGACTTTGGGTTGGCTAGTGAGTGGGTAGTGCTTCTGAGGCTCTGCCAGCTGTGACCACTAAGAATCTCCCAGAGAGAATTTGTTTCTGAATACTGGTCGCTGCCTCCCAAGAATCGGGTGGCCTAGAAAGGAGCAAAGGAAGGGCTGAGTGGGTCCAAGATATGGAAAAAAGCTGGCTCAACCACAGGTTCTGATTACCCAGCAGGCAGGGCTAGCAAGTTTCCAGGGAGAGAGTACTTGTGTGTTAGGGAGGGAGTCAAAGTGTTGGGGTGAAGAGAAAGACTTAGATAAGTTCTACCTCAGAGGGACTTAAGGAAAAGAGGAAGGACAGACTGCAGCAGGTATCGGCCAAAAAGGTATAAGTACTGGGTACTAAAATTGGAGGATAGAAAGGAGAGTGAAAATTGAATACCCATTTTACTGACTAAGGTGGCAGTATGTTTCTAGGGAAAATTAAAAACTTTGAACAAAAAAAAGAAAGAAAAAGAAAAGAGAGAAACTTCTCCAATCCAAATTACTGAATCCTAATTTGTTAAGAGATTTTTACTTGAGAGATGACAAAAATGATGAGCAAATTTATTTGCAGCATGTGTAAAGTTATTTCTCAAATGCTTGGTGGCTTAAAAGATCAAGTATTTCCTGTAATTTTACACTTCTCGTGAAACATCTTGGTGAAAAGTTGTTCATAATTTTGCTGTAGTCAAGTAGTTGTCAAGATAGGATGGCCAAGTTCAAAATTCACATCTTTTCCTTGTTAGATCATGGTTTGTGATTACTGGAAAAGAGAGTGTCAAGCATACTTTATTAACATACTTTTTTCATTAATATGGAGGTGAAGAAAATGCTCAATATGCTTTTTTCATTAATATAGAAAAGAAAATTTCAAGAAAAATTTCAGAGTTTACTCAATAAACCCTCATATAACTCATTAGGTACATTAAGTACATTTCACCAGGAAACTTTGGAACTCCAATTGTGACTTTAGTCCTGTCTTCAATATATGCTAAAAATAGAAAATAAAATCAGTACCAATGTGGCCAAATAGGATTAAATGCATAATTAATCTAATTTCAATGTTATAAACATAGTATCATTTTAAAAGAAGTTACTTTTTCAACAAAGAAAGCATTAAAATTACTCTTATTCATACTATAAACTAGCTACTGGGAAAAGTTAAAGTTACACTTAGAGTAAAACCATCTCTCTGTGTGTCTGTCTCTCTCTCTCTGTCTCTGTCTCTCTCTCTCCCGTGTGTGTGTGTGTGTGTGTGTGTGTGTGTGTGTGAATAAATGGTATTTATTAGGATTACTTAGAGGATATGAGCTAGCTAAACCAACAATGAATCACTGAGAATGGAGAGTCCAAGAATCCAGTAGTTGCTCAGTCCACAAGCCTGGATGTCTCAGCTAGTCTTCAGTATATGATGGAATCAAAAAGAAGTACATTCTAATATCAGTTAAAGAATGGACTTGCTAGCAAGGTGAGGGCAACAGGCAAGGAGCAATAGCTTCTTACTTTCATGTCCTTGTACTGGCTTCCAGCAGAAAATGTGGCCCACATTAAAGGTGGGTTTTTCTGCTTCAGAATCTAAAGACCTGTGTCTTCCAACCACACTGGATCAGATTACAAATTTAAAGTTAAGTATATATTATCAGAGGTGTGCTCTCCGTTTTTGGATTTTAGTTAATTAAAGATGTAGTCAAATTGACAAAAATAGCCATCATAGTTATTAAATATTCACTTCATTATTCAAAATGGCAGAGTCTTGAATTGAATTTGAATTTGAATACAATTACTCAATTGTATGAAATATTAAGAATAAATAAAATAGAGTATGTAAGAAAAGCTATGTCATACACCAAAAAATTCACTGGTCTCTTTTTATGGACTTATTTTTAAGATAAGAACAATGTATAGAAACTAATTATCAACATATACATTTTACCCTGATTAATACAACTTTCTGCAGTGTCTTTGTCATTCACTTAAACAGAGCAGTTCCTTCTGACAGGCAGGACATAGCTGTACTTGTCAACGTATCTCTCTATCATTATTTTATGCTGTATATAAAATGTCAATTGCAATCATAAAAGCATAGTTTAGAAGAATGAAACAGCTTTTAACAGTGACAATTACATTTGAAATCATCTGGGCTAAATATCAGAGAACACATGTCAGTAATAAAATGCTATTTGCACAACATTGAAACTTAGACAATACATTATTTTTCTTGAATTATTTAACTTCCCTAGCTGAAACTTATACCTCTTAAAATAAGTGGATATTTTAGATAAAATGTTTGAATGATTAAAATGTGCCTAAGCATCTGGTTGAACATTTTCCAGAATACTTGTAATGATCTACAATCTCATTAGCATTTTGGGAGGACTTTTAAAGTTATGTGTATAATAATGTACTTATTAGACTAGGTAAGCGGGGGGGGGGGTTATTTTAGGAACACAGAGAATCAGAGTCCTCAAGGAAGTGTGGCCAGAACCAGCTTCAGTAATTAGAAAGTTGGCTGGTAAGTAGTGGACACTCTGCGGTCTGTGCTTTAACGAAGGGCCTTATACAACTTTCAAGACACTTTCTGTCTCTTTTTCTTTCTTTCAAGACAATGCATAAAGACTTAACTTTATTTATTCCATTCTAGGCCAGGAATATATTCCACAAAATCTGAGTGTCCTTAAAGAAAGGCTGGGATAATTTTGCATGTAAAGGTAAATAAAAAATATGTAAATATATATTGATGAAGTCCCATGAGATATTTTGAAAAATAAACTTAGTCTGTGATATTTAAATGAATTAAACACATCAATACCCTTAAAAATAACTGTTTATTATAAATAATTATGGAGGAAAATATGAACATATTACTTAAACTTCATTGGAATTATCCTAGTTATCTGCCAAATTAAATACCCTATAGCACATTTATGGGAAATTTAAGATCCAAAGAATTGAATACACACATCTATTGAATTGAGTTAGGCACATTGGAATATGCTTTTGTTTTCATTTTCCATTTCTTTTAATATCAGCACACATGTAATTGTGTTAAGGTTGATCAGTATTTTTAATACACACACATTTTTTAATGCGTAAAATATTGTGAGCCATGTTTTGGGGGTGACTTTTGCTACAGTCCAGTCACAGTGAGGTTTTACATTCCAGGTTAGGGGCATAAAGATTAGAAATGTTAGGTAGGAGGAGCAGAGATAAGAAACAAACATAGAGACACAGAATAGCAACAGAAGAGCACCTCAAGGAACACTAAATGCTGAATTCTGAGTTCATTCAGGTTTATTTTTTACATACTTTTATACCCCAATACAAAACGGGGGAGGTAAAAGACTGCTTTAACAGAACACAAAGGAAAACCAGAACAGTTACCTGTTTCGATGCTTCAGACATCAATCCTTTCATTCCTAAGCAAAGCATTTGATGTATGGGGCAGTGAAAACACCGTAGACCAAGAATCCCATAGGCTACCATTCCCTGTGTCAAACTTCCTATTTTAAATAAAGGAGTAAAGAAGTATTCTTGAATCCTCTGACCTTTGCTCAGAATTGAGTGGATCCACTTCTATAGTCCATCTTCATGTCCAAAACACCAAGTAATCACACTCTAAGTCAGGGTATCTGGTTTTTGTTGTTGTTGTCAGCAACTTTGAAAGACCAAAAATTAGCTCCTCTCTGACCTTCAAGCAAGGTGGGACAGGCTCACATCCCTATGTGCCTTGACAGTAAAAGAAAGGCTCAACAGAAGCCCAACTTGCTAAAATATTCTATGATGTCATGTATTCTCATATAAAATATTTACAAAAACCAAAGCCAATGTAATTCTTGGTGTCTCCTCCATATACATCTAAATATTTCCTTGAGTCAATATCTGCTTACATTACTCCATACATTTCTTACTGTGATAAGTCAAGCAACCTACTCTGCTAATATCAAACTGCTCTAGCTATTAAAGTACTTACAACTCTGCACATGTGATAGATGTGCCTTTTTGGTCCTTTACAGAACATGTCTATATAAAGTTCAAACACCTAAGGGGATAACAGAGTTTTAATTAGTTTTCTTAGCAGGAATGACCCCAATCATAAATTACTATAATAGGTCTACTGCATTTTAGTTTGAAAGGTATTACTATTATTGTGTTCATCAAAAAAAAAAAGCCCAGTAACTTCATAGCTTAGTGTGTGCAGTATTATTTTGTGCATAAATTTATTTTTTATTATTTCAAATGTTTGATATTTACACACTGTTAAAATGTTATATTAAACATTTAGAAATTAAGAATGAGAATATATCTCAGAAAATAATCACCGGCCTAGGACCTCTTGAGGTATGTGACAATCCTGTAGCTTTGTCTCTTAGTAAAGCTTCCAGCAGTGAAAACCAAGTCTCTGCCTGGCATTTAGTTGGCTTTTGGAAATCAGTTCCCTATGATGGATTACCTCATCATAAAGGGAGGAGCTAGGTACGGCCCCAAGTTGATGTGCCATGCTCTGGGCAAGCCCATGGGAGGTTTGCCCTTTTCTGAATGAAGATGAAGGAGGAGCAGATGGGGATTGGGAGGTGGGAAAGGGAAGGGGACAGGAGGAGAGGAGGGACAGTTTAGTATGTAAAATAAATTTAAAAAGTTATTTTAATAAAATTTAAAAGCAATAGAAGTTTATACAGAAAGAAGAAAACTCTTGTCATGAGACCAGACACCGTAATAGAGATAGCGTACTTAATGAAGTTTGCAAGTTTGATTATTTTTATTTCTATCACTATTCAAAGGCAAATAATTAGACTTAGGAGAACAGTTGTGTAAACTGAAACACTTATATATTGATTTTAATTTTTTTTTTTGAGACAGGGTTTCTCTGTAGTTTTGTGCTGAAAACTAGTGCTTGTAGACCAGGTTGGACTCAAACTCACAGAGATCTGCCTGCCTCTGTTGCTCAATTTTACTTAAAAAGTATGTATAAGAGTGTACATATTTAAATTTTGTACAAATGATGATATTTGCAGTGATAGCTATTATTATGCAGATATTGCCGAAGGTATGCAGTAAACCTGAGGAATATTAAATATGATTTAAATTATTTTAGCTTACCTTTTAATAATAATCTTTGTGTTTTGATGATTTTGAAATATGGAAATCAGAAAATGAATTTCATAAATATAACTACATATGTGATATTGTAAATCCAGAAAAAATTTTGCAATTCTGTTTAATTATATAAATTTTGCCTCATCTTTTATGGTATCACTATTACTTATGAATTTTAATTCTTCTTACTGCTTTCACTTCAAGCTTGTACAAATATTCAGAACTCTAGAAATATATATAATCTATTTGTAAACTAGAGAATAAACCTTTAGATATTCCTATATACTTTAATGAAATGAAATAGATCTGAAAATGTAAAATATCTTGATATGAAAATTTAAAATTCAATAGACATGTAGTTTCGAGGTGACTCCCAGGCAAAATCGTTGGCTTTCTGGTGTGAATACGCTTTCAATTGTTTATTTAGCCCCAGTGAATAGATAATACCCACTTCATATTTGAGTGCTTAGTGTTTGAGAACTTTCTTGTTGTTAAATATTGATGAGCATGGTACAGACACAGAAATTGTGCGCAAACACTTAAGAATCAAATGATATATATGAGCTCTGCATGGAGACGAAGATTCCTATCACGATTAAGGGAAAAATAAAATATTTTTAAAATTAAAATATTAAAATGCTGAGGAGTTTCATCCAGAGTGGGGGAGATGGGCAGGCGCCAATGCAAGAATTCCTCCAACAACCTGAAAGGTAACATGACATCGCCAGAATCCAGGGAGCTCGAATCTAGAAGAATTGAACACCCTACTCCAGAAGAAATAGAAGAAATCGACTCTAAGCGCTTCTTTATGAAAATAATAGAGGAACTTAAACAGGAGGTGAAAATCTGCAGTAAAGAAATGGAAGATAAGTATAACAAAAAAATTGAGGAAATGAGTAAAGAAATGGAAGAGAAATATACCAAAAAGTTTGAAGAAATGAGTAAATCCGTAAATGAAATTCTGGGAAACCAAGAAAAAACAATCAAACAGGTAATAGAAACAGTTCAAGATTTGAAAACTGAAATGGAGTCAATGAAGAAATCACAAACCAAGGGCCGGCTGGCTTTGGAAAATCTGGGTAAACGAACAGAGACTTCAGAAACAAGCTTAACCAATAGAATACAAGAGATAGAAGAAAGAATCTCAGACTCTGAGGACACCATAGAGAAATTAAACACTCTGTCCAAAGAAAACAGCAAATCCAACAAATTCTCATCACAAAACATTCAGGAACTGTGGGACACAATAAAAAAAACCAAATCTAAGAATAATAGGAGTAGAAGAAGGAGAAGAATTGCATTTCAAAGGTCCAGAAAATATACTCAACAAAATTATAGAAGAAAACTTTCCCATCCTAAAGAACGATATTCCTATGAAGGTTCAAGAAGCATACAGAACACCGAATAGACTGGATCAGAAAAAAAAACATCCCCTCGTCATATAATAATCAAAACACAAAGCATTCAGACTAAAGAAAGGATATTGAGAGCTGCAAAGGAAAAAGGTCAAGTAACTTATAAAGGTAAACCTATCAGACTTACACCAGACTTCTCGATGGAAACCATGAAAGCCAGAAGGTCCTGGATAGAGGTACTGCAGAAACTAAGAGACAATGGATGCAAACCCAGACTACTTTACCCAGCCAAGCTATTGTTCACTATCAACGGAGAAAACAAAATATTCCAGGATAAAAACAAATTTAAACAATACGTAGCTACTAATCCAGCCTTACAGAGAATACTAGAAGGAAAATCACAACCCAAGGAATCCAACATTCCCAACACTGCCTATATTAACTCAGACATCTAGCGACCCTCCACAAGCACAACTCAAAAAAGGAAAACACATACATGCTACTACCCAAAAAAATGACCGGAGTCATCGATCACTGGTCATTAATATCACTTAATATCAATGGTCTCAACTCACCTATAAAGAGGCACAGACTTAGAGATTGGATACGAAAACAGGATCCAACATTCTGCTGTCTACAAGAAACACACCTCAACCACAAAGACAGACACCTACTCAGAGTAAAGGGTTGGGAAAAGGTTTTCCAAGCAAATGGACCTAAGAAACAAGCGGGTGTGGCCATTCTAATATCTAACAAAATCGACTTCAAACTAAAATCAATCAGAAGAGATGGAGATGGACATTTCATACTCATAACAGGAACAATTCATCAGGAAGAAGTCTCAATCTTGAATATCTATGCCCCTAATATAAAGGCACCCACATATGTAAAAGAAACTCTTCTAGAACTCAAGGCAGTCATCAAACCACACACACTAATAGTAGGAGACTTCAACACTCCTCTCTCACCAATGGACAGGTCAATCAGACAGAAACCTAACAGAGAAATAAGAGATTTACTGGAGGTACTGAATCATATGGACTTAACAGACATCTATAGAACACTCCACCCAAATAGGAAAGAGTATACCTTCTTCTCTGCAGCTCATGGAACCTTCTCGAAAATTGACCACATACTGGGTAACAAAGCAAACTTCCACAGATACAAAAAAATATTAGTGACCACCTGTGTCTTGTCAGATCACCATGGATTAAAATTAGAATTCAACAACAATGGTACTCCCAGGAAGCCAACAAACTCATGGAAGTTGAACAGTCAACTACTAAATCACCCCTGGGTCAAGGAAGAAATAAAGAAAGAAATTAAAGTCTTCCTTGAATATAATGAAAACAAAGACACAACGTATTCAAACCTATGGGACACAATGAAAGCAGTGCTAAGAGGAAAGTTCATAGCACTAAGTGCCCACCTAAAGAAACCAGAGAAAGCACACATTGGAGACTTAACAACACACTTGAAAGCTCTAGAAAAAAAAGAAGCTGATTTACCCAGGAGGAGTAGAAGACTGGAAATAATCAAACTGAGGGCTGAAATCAACAAAATAGAAACACAGAAAACAATTCAAAGAATCAATGAAGCAAAAAGCTGGTTCTTGGAGAAAATTAACAAGATTGACAAACCCCTATCCAAACTAATCAAACGGCAGAGAGAGAACTTGCAAATTAATAGGATCAGAAATGAAAAGGGGGACATAACCACAGACACAGAGGAAATTCAGAGAATCATTAGATCTTACTACGAAAGTTTATATGCCACAAAGTTGGAAAATGTAAAAGAAATGGACATTTTTTTAGATAAGTACCATATACCAAAGTTGAACCAAGACCAGGTGAACAATCTAAATAGACCTGTTAGTCGTGAAGAACTAGAAGCTGTTATCAAAAATCTCCCTACCAAAAAAAGCCCCGGACCAGATGGTTTCAATGCAGAATTCTACCAGAACTTCCAGGAAGAGCTAATACCTATACTCCTTAATGTATTCCACAATATAGAAAAAGAAAAGTCACTGCCAAACTCCTTTTATGAAGCTACAGTCACCCTAATACCAAAACCACACAAAGACACAACCAAGAAAGAGAATTACAGGCCAATCTCACTCATGAACATCGATGCGAAAATTCTCAATAAAATACTGGCAAACCGAATCCAAGAACACATTAGAAAAATCATCCATTATGATCAAGTAGGCTTCATCCCAGAGATGCAGGGATGGTTCAACATACGCAAATCTATCAATGTAATCCATCATTTAAATAAACTGAAAGAAAAAAATCATATGATCATTTCATTGGATGCTGAAAAAGCGTTTGACAAAATTCAACACCCTTTTATGATAAAGGTGTTGGAGAGACTGGGGATACAAGGATCATACCTAAATATAATAAAAGCAATTTACAGCAAGCCGACAGCTAACATCAAATTGAATGGAGAGAAACTCAAAGCCTTTCCACTAAAATCAGGAACGCGACAAGGCTGTCCACTCTCTCCATACCTCTTCAATATAGTGCTTGAAGTTCTAGCAATAGCAATAAGACAACATAAGGGGATCAAGGGGATTCGAATTGGAAAGGATGAAGTTAAACTTTCGTTATTTGCTGACGATATGATAGTGTACATAAGCGACCCCAAAAACTCTACCAAAGAACTCCTACAGCTGATAAACACCTTTAGTAACGTGACAGGATACAAGATCAACTCCAAAAAATCAGTGGCACTCCTATACACAAAGGATAAAGAAACGGAGAGGGAAATCAGAGAAACATCACCTTTCACGATAGCCACAAACACCATAAAATATCTTGGGGTTACTCTAACCAAGGAAGTGAAAGACCTATTTGACAAGAACTTTAAGCCTTTGAAAAGAGAAATTGAGGAGGATACCAGAAAATGGAGAGACCTCCCCTGCTCTTGGATTGGGAGAATCAACATAGTAAAAATGGCAATTCTACCAAAAGCAATCTACAGATTCAATGCAATCCCCATCAAAATCCCATCAAACTTCTTCACAGACCTTGAGAGAACAATAATCAAGTTTATATGGAAAAACAAAAAACCCAGGATAGCCAAAACAATCTTATACAATAAAGGAACTTCTGGAGGCATTACTATCCCTGACTTCAAACTCTATTACAGAGCTACAGTATTGAAAACAGCTTGGTATTGGCATAAGAACAGAGAAGTCGACCTATGGAATCGAATAGAAGACCCAGATACTAACCCTCAAACCTACGAACACCTAATTTTTGACAAGGGAGCTAAAGGTATACAATGGAAGAAGGAAAGCGTCTTTAACAAATGGTGCTGGCATAACTGGATGTCAACCTGTAGAAGAATGAAAATAGATCCATATCTATCACCATGCACAAAACTCAAGTCCAAATGGATTAAAGACATCAACATCAATCTGTCCACTTTGAACCTGATAGAAGAGAAAGTGGGAAGTAGTCTACAAGATATAGGCACAGGAGGCCACTTCCTAAGTAGGACCCCAGTAGCACAGACAATAAGAGAAACAATGAATAAATGGGACCTACTGAAACTGAGAAGCTTCTGTAAAGCAAAGGACACTGTCAGTAAGACAAAAAGGCTGCCTTCTGACTGGGAGAAGATCTTCACCAACCCCTCATCAGACAAAGGTTTGATCTCCAGAATATACAAAGAACTCAAGAAACTAGACACTAAAACTCTAATTAACCCAATTAAAAAATGGGGTACTGATCTGAACAGAGAATTCACAACAGATGAACTTTGAATGGCCAAAAGACACTTAAGGTCATGCTCAACCTCCTTAGCGATCAGGGAAATGCAAATCAAAACCACTTTGAGATACCATCTTACACCTGTCAGAATAGCTAAAGTTAAAAACACCAATGATAACCTATGCTGGAGAGGATGTGGAATGAGGGGAAGACTCATCCATTGTTGGTGGGAATGCAAACTTGTGCAGCCACTTTGGAAATCAGTGTGGCGGTTTCTCAGGAAACTGGGAGTCAACCTCCCTCAGGACCCAGCAATTCCTCTCTTGGGAATATACCCTAGAGATGCCCAAACATACTACAAAAGCGTTTGTTCAACTATGTTCATAGCAGCACTATTTGTAATAGCCAGAACCTGGAAACAGTCTAGGTGCCCCTCAATAGAAGAATGGTTAAAAAAGGTGTGGAACATATACACATTAGAGTTTTACTCAGCGGTAAAAAATAATGACATCTTGAATTTTGCATGCAAATGGATGGACATAGAAAACGCTTTACTGAGTGAGGTAAGCCAGACCCAAAAAGAGGAACACGGTATGTTTCATTCATAAGTGGTTTCTAACCATAATTAAAGGTCTTTGAGCCTATTATTCGTGATCCTAGAGAAGCTAAATAAGAAGACGAACCTGATGAAGATTATTTAGCTATCCGCCAGGAGGTAGGAAATAGTCAAGAGTCCCAGGTAACCTTGGGTGCATGGGGGTGGGGGGTGGGAGGGTTGTTGGAAGGGGAAAGGGTTAGAGAGAAGGGAGTAGGGGAGGAATGGAGAAAGCTCGGTTGACCGGGATGGGGGGGAAGGGAGGAAGGATGAATGTGGGATCAGGGAAGAATATATTTCAACTAAGGGAGTCATATTAGAGTTTACAGGAAACTTGATTATATATGGGATCCCAGGTCCAAGGAGAGATCCCCAGATTGTTCTCTGGACAGAGGAGGGGGTGCCTGAACCGGCCTTGGCCCGTGACCATACTGAGGAATATTTTGCTTATCACCATAGATCCTTCATCTGGCGTTGGATGACGATACAGATGGAGGCCCGCGTTGGAGCACCGAACTGAGCCCCCCAAGATCCAAATGAGGAGCAGAAGGAGGAGGAAAATGACGAAGGACTGCGAGGGATACTATCACCCACTGATACAAGGGGTCGGATCTAATGAGAGTTTACCAAGACCAGATGGACTGTGACTGAATGAGCATGTGATCCAACCAGATTCTCTGAATGTGGCTGGCCTCCAGTCTTTCCGAGAAGCCATTGACAATGACACTGGGACTGGTTTCCTCTGCATATACTGGATTTTTGGGATCCAGTCTGTTTGGATGCTCACCTTCCTGGACCTGGAGTGAGGGGGGAGGAACTTGGACTTCCCACAGGGCAGGAGACCCTGACTGCCCTTGGGGACAAAGAGGGAGGAGGAGAGGGAGGGGGGGAGTGGGAGGGCATTGGGAGGAGAGGCGTAAATGGAAACTTTTTATAATTTAATAAAATTACTTTAAAAAAAAGGGAAAAATAAAATATTTTTAAAATTAAAATATTAAAATAAATATTTAATTTATTTTTATTAAATAAAAAATTAAATTAAAATAAAAATATTATTTATAAAATTTTACATTTTAATATATGGACATTCTGTAAGAAAAAAATAGCATTTTCTATTTTCAGTATTAAAGACATCAGGGAAATCTAACTTATGGTTGCTTTTAAGTTTTTAAAATTTATCATTTGTCTATATATAGGTGTGTGCCTATGTGCTTGTATGTGGATATGCATGCATGTCCTCTGAAGCAGGAATCGATGATTACTAGCTCCCTGGAAGAGGTGTCAGACTTTGATCAGGAGTAGCAAAGTTTCTTCACCTTTGAAGCCCAACTCCAGCTCCTGAATTTGATTCTAGAGGTCATCCATCATGAATCTTCAATACCTGTGTGTAACGTTTATTTACTTTTGTAATCACTTTCAGTGCTATTTCTTCAGAATTTCCTTTAAGGCTTAACAACTACTTTTTTCTAAAAAATAATTTAATTAAAAAGTTACCTTTCTGATAACTTTTTATTATACTTCATTTATATAACATTTCATTATACTTCAATGAAACAATTAAATCCATTTCAGACCACCTGTGATGTCTTCCAGACCAGAATACAATGTAATCTTTGTAACTGAATACTTGCATGAGCAATGATTTCTTACACTAACCTGCATATTTGAATGCTTACTCAATACCCTGCGACACCAATTACTGAGATATTAATTAGGAGTATTTCAAATTGTAACCTAATAGAACCCTTGAGAGCTAACACCAGTTCTCTCCAGTCCCCTACACTATGATCTATGTTTTCCCTCACATGTGCTCCCTCTTCTTAGACAAGAGTGTGAACACAGTTCCTAAATGTGTAAACTACAGGCTAAACAAAATTAAAGCGGACCTCAACCATTTTCTATTTTGTGTTCACCTATTTATCTTTACTACAGACTGAAATTGTTTCTTCTGAAATGAAAGTGGAATTGCATTAAATAAAATCATTTTCTTTTATGAAGGTAATGGAACTTAACAATCTTTAAAGAAAAAAAATGTTTCCTAGCTTTTAAAAAATGTTTTTCTCTAAATTTGCTTCAAAGAATTGTCATTAAAAGATTTTACTCTTGCTTAATTTTACTTATGGTTATGTAAACTCAGTGCTGACTTAAAAGGCAAACAGCCTGCCCATTCACTCAGGGTATCCCAGCTGGTACAGGAAACATGAACTCTATTTAAAAAACTATTTTGAGTATCTTTCCTGTGGAAACGCTTTTGTTAATAATTAAACCAAATAAAACATTTTTTTAAAGAAACTTCTACAGGGCAGCAAAAGTACCCCTTATGAGCAATGGGCAACCAGTCAGAAGAGTAACTAAACTGACTTGTAGCAACCTCTTTGTTAAACAAAGTATAAGGGGCAGGTAAGCTTCTCTTATTTCTGGTGAAAAGACAAAAGAGTTGGTCAGATAATTACTTTCTGACCTAAAACTTCCACTGATACACAATTGGGGTTTTTCTACTTAGTAACTGAGTAACTTGCAAATTGTTTCAAAACAAAGTAGAAGGGAAAACACCAAATTTCCTACACTTGGGAACAATTCCTATGATACACAAGACAAACTATGAGTGTACCTGTGATACTGATAATTATAGTTGGTGCTACATTTACATATTGCTATCTTACTATTTATATTGTGTACTTACAAATTAGTATGATGTTTTGGCATAAATTTAGAGTTTATAATTTTTATTATCAATTAATTGGTCAATTAATTAATCCCCAGTCCAATCAAAGTTCCCTCCACCTTCTTGCCTTTCCTTCCAGTCCCTCCCCTTGATTTTCCCTCTTCATACCCCCAACCTACTCCATCTCTTTTCAGAAAAATGTGGGCCTCCCAGCCATAGCATATGAAGTTACAGTAAGACTAAACATACCCTCACCTATTAAGGCTGGATAAGGCAACCAAGTAAGAGAAAAGGTTTCCAAAATCAAGTAGAAATGTCAGTAGCTCTGTTACAATTCCAACAAGAAGATCAAGCTACACAATTGTAGCATATGAGCAGAGGGCCTAGGTCAGCAAGGTCTCTGGATGGTGGTTCAGTCTGTGAGCCCCTATGAGTACAGGTTAGTTGATTCTGTGTATTTTCTTGTGGTGTGCCATGGATTTGACGACAGTGGGGAGGGATATAAGGGAGTGATAAGAAAGTCTATTCATTTTAAAATCTTCTGGATCCTCTACCAAGCTCTACCAAAAAAAAAAATGCCCAACTTATAAAGATGTTTCTTTGTTTCAAGAAATCTCAAGTTGGTGCCTATAAAAAGAATAAATAATTGATCAATATTCTTTCAGAGAAGTGATCTGGTTGTCAAAATTATTTTTCCTTGGAATACTCACTATAGTGTGGGTCAATTTTTGGGAGAGTTATTAAGTGGCTTAATTTTTACTTAGTCTATGCTATTTCCTAGGTATATAATCTTTCTGTTTTTCTGCACATTGGTCTCATTGTACTCTCTATGGAACCAAGTCTTATTTAACATGTATATTTCATATTCCACATAGTAAAAGAAAAGAGACTGATAATACAGTTAAATACGCTAGAAGTTGCAGAAAACTCAATGCATTCTTTAAAGAACAAAGAAAAGCACAATTAAATTTTTAAATGCCCTAGAAATCCCTTCAGCAATTATGCCCCAGAAAGCTTCTGATAGACATTTTGATTGTGTGCTTGTGTGCTTTGATTGTGTGAAATCCAAGAGACTGGATGCTTTATGGTAAAATCAAAAGAGTATAAAAATACAAAGAAATGTGATTCTCATGCTATTTCTGGCTCTGCTGTGTGCATATCCCTTAGTGACATATAAATGATTTCACACTCAAGCTTCTCACAGTAAATAATTTACTTCCCACCATAGACTTTATAGGTGTTATATAAACTCTTTATGAGATAGCCGTCAAATTCAGTGAGTTTCTTTATTTGACTGTCACCTTTATTCATTTGCAGAAAAAAAAGCATACACAGAACTGTTGCACTGGAAGTAAGGTTCATTTCGTGCTTGAGAAATGACATTTGTATAATTAAATCACTTTTAATGAAGTTATACATGTGATATATTACTGAGTAGTTTTCTAAATTCACAATTAAATAAAAACAGATGCTAAAACTATATTGTATACAATTTTATTGCTGTAGATAACCCGAAGAGCACTTTTATGTTTACAGAAAATATTACAAGCATGATTATGACCATTGCCTGCCATTTTATTAAAGTATGTGGGAAAAAAGAACCTCACTGATCTCACTGATGGGGAGTTCCTAGAATTGTACTTTAGAGAACCTATGTGATTATGAAAATAAATCTTTTATTTATGTACAATAATTTTACTACCTCTGACAATATTTTTATTTGCTTGCTTTTTTTCCTGTTTGCCTGTTTGAATATCTTATGAGCCACAGACATTGGATTATCTGGCCATTGAGAAAACTTTCTAAGTTAACCATAGCAAAATAGAAAATTCTTATACATGGAATATCAACTCAATCTCCAAGACATGAGCATCTTGACTATTTTGTATCAGAAAACCCAAAAAATAACTCATAAAAGATACATCACAGGTCATCATAGAGTAATGTCAAAGACATTGTTTTCATCTGTATATGCCCACCACAGCAAATCTTCAACTGTTTGCAATACAAGCACTTCACAAAGTGTACTTTATATATATAAACACAAATCACATATATATATACATATATAAATGTATATATATACATATATATATGCAATTTTAAGAAAAATAGCAGGGAGGGGATGGAAAAGGGGAATATAAAGGATCGAGATAGGCAAATTGGAGGAAGGACAGAGAAGGAAAACAATGAAAGAGATATTCTGATAGAGGAGACTGGGAACCATTGTGGGTTTAGGGAGAAATCTGGTGCTAGGGAAATTTCCAGTTTTCCACTAGGATGACTCCAGCTAAGACTCCTAGCACTAGTAAAGAGGATTCCTGAACAGATCTTCCCATGTAATCAGATTGGTGACCACCTTAACTTCCATCATAGGATCTCCATCCAGTAACTAACGGAAGAAGATGCAGTGATTTATAGCCAGGCACTGGACTGAACTTCTAGAGTTCAGTTGAAGAGAGGGAGGAGAGAACATATGAGCAAGGGGAGGGGGTGAAGATCATGATAAGGATAACCTCAGAGACAGCCAACCCCAGCTAATAGTGGCTCAGGTAATCTTGTCTGACACGTGGAGAACCTTCATGGTACCTAACTAGGTCTTCTGTGGGTGATGGTTATGTGACTTGATATGTTTTGGGGTGAAGGATAGCTCGCAGTAGGGCCAGAAATTATCCCAGTGCCTGAGCTGACTTTACGGAGCCCATTTAGGAGCTCAAATATGCTGAGATACCTTGCCCAACCCGATTCAGTGAGGAAGTACTTGGTCCTGCCTCAACTTTGGTTGACTTTGGTGACTCCCCAAGGGAGGTTTTTTCCCCTCTGAGGAGTGGATGGGGAATAGGACAGGGGGATGTAGGTGTGAGGCCCTGTCCTCCCTGTTCCTTGAGGCCAAAACACAGGATGCAAGTAATATTTAAGCTAACCAGCTAAGCTTCCTGCTAAGTTCCCTTCTTGCTTCTGCTACAGCCTGGTACAATAGCCTGAGGGGTCTATTTTACTTTAAAATGGTAATTTCTCAACTTGCCTGAAAGAAGCTCAGGCGCCAAGGCCCATCTACCCTGTCTGACACTGCCTTGTACCCTCGACCACCTTTCTGAGGAGAAGCTCTCACAGGTGCCAGTTTCCCCAGCCCCCTCTGGGTGGGAGGAGTTTTTCTTTAATGGGGCCAAAAGTATTTAACCCTGGATTAAGTTGAATAAATTGGGCATTTTTTCTTGAGGATGACTCGAACTCTGTATCTGTGTCGTGTGCGTCTTGTGTTTTAACCCCTAGGACAATATGGAACTCGTGGGAGGTGGGTGGCATGGAACGGTGACCCCCACAGTAGGAGGCAGGAAAAGGGGAGGGAAGGGAACTAGAGTTGGAACGTAAAATGAAAAAAAAATTAAACCAGACTTGGTTGGCCATTCACACTAGTTCATAGCCTCTATTGCCCCAGAACATCTTATAGGCAGGACAGATTTTTTAAGTCAAGGTTTTGGGGCTGGGCTGGTGTCCCAGTCATACCACTGGACGACTTGACTGGATAAGGAAGATGATTGTTTCAGATTCCATATTTTCTATTACTAGGAGTCCTCTCTAGGGTCACTCTTGTAGATTCCAGAAAGTTTCCATTGCACTGGGTGTCCACATCATTCCACAAATGTCTTCCAATTCCAGTAGACTCTCCCCATACTCTCTTCATTTCCTTCCCAGCTGTCATGATGTCAACCTCTGTCCTCTAGTGTTGCAAAGGATGATGTTGACTTTATTATGTATCAAAATCTCACTAACAGGATATGAAGATAACACCATTTGACCCTTTAACCCTACAAAATAATATTTGAAAATTCAAGTCACTCTTTTAAGAATGAGAGTAATGAATTTCACTTATACTTGAGAGGTCAAGATTCACTATTCATTTTGTTTTATCTTACCTTTTGTTTTATTATTTATTAGTATACAGAGCTTAAAGTATTCACTACGCTGTAACTTCTGATTTTGGACTAAGTTTAAACTTCATGACCATTGACATTGGCGATGATATGGTAGTTTTGTGATTAGGTTACAAGAGATAGTATATATGTGCAGCAGGGCAATAGTGCAAACACAAGTAAGCGCATGCTAACTAACAACAAATAAACAAAACTGTCCAAAACAACCAAAAGCAAGGTAACTAATGACGCTCACTGTTATTCAATCATAGCATGCCAGCAGCAACTGCAAGTTTCAAAAGAATCAACAAAAATGTTCCTGCGGTAGCTTAATTTCCCTAACCTCACAAAACCACAGACCTTTTTACAAAAAAAGAACTTCTGTGTTGGAATCTCTCTCTCGGAGTCTGTGTTGTTGCCTTTGTCTCATCTCACCCCATGCTATCTGGAAAATGGGGATTGCACAACAGACAGCAGCAATAAGACCAAAACAACTGGCGCCAATGTGGATGGACCTTTTCCTTTTGCTCACTTTTCGGGTCCTCCTTACCCTCTTTGGGACATTTTTCTTTCTGTTTGCTGCCGGAGCTGCTGTGTCTGTCCCAACTCTCTGCTGTTATCTTGGGGTCACCCCCTTCAGTTGTCTTCATTGAGTTGACCTCTATTTTAATTTTCTAAGGCCTTGGCGAGTTGGGGACTTCTTTCCTATCTCTAATTTTCTTTTTATTTTTCCCCATTTGTCTTCTTGGTTAGAAACTCTCCATTGTGACTCAGTCTCGGTACCTCCACACATGGACTGACCACTCAGGAGGACGAACCAATTAAAATTAAAGACTCTTCAACAGGCCCTTTTCTCCCAGAGACACGGTGTGGGCATATAGCCTTGGTCTAACAAACTGTGGACGTCCCTCACTATAAGCAGCACACGTGGTCTGCAAACATTGTTTTTTCTTTCCCTTCTGTCTTTGTCCTCGTGCAGACTCCCACGCTGCCTGAGAGCAACTGATGACTTCTATGCAGGACCCCTCTCCGGGATTGGCTTAAGGCTCTCTTGCTTTACAGGGAGTCCTGACTGCATGCTGGAGTGTGGACTGTTGGACTTCTTCTCCTAGCCTCTCTTCTCAACTAATTCAGTTATGTGACCACTAGTTAAGAGCCATTAGGACGGTAGCTGGTCTCTTAATTCACGAAAAGGCTTTGCCTATTGTACTGGGGTTGAATCCCCTTTTCCTTCCAGGATTGGACCATTCTCCTCAGATGACAGCTACTGTAGTAATGTGGCAAGTAGGCCTGCTTTTTTCGTCCTGCCCTGCTCCCGCATGGAGCTAGCTTTACACCCGAAATAATTACACGGAAACTGTATTCATTAAGACACTGCCTGGCCCATTGTCTTCAGCCCCTTATTAGCTAACTCTCACACATTAACTAACCTATTTCTAATAGTCTGTGTATCACCACGAGGTCGTGTCTTACCGGGAAGATTCTAACCCACCTCCATCTCGGAGAGGAGAGCCATGGCGTCTGCATCATTACCTTCTTCCCAGCATTCTGTTCTGTCTACTCCACCCACCTATGTTCTGACCTATCAGGCCAAGCAGTCTCTTTATTAACCAATGAAAGTAACACGTAGAAAGACACACCTACATCAAGCTACTTCCACTAGCTTGACCCTGGAGCTGAGTGCAGGGACTAAGATGCGGTTGTTGCCATTCACCCGGTGTCTTCTGGCTGTTTTCTTCTTTGCTGCCCCTCATCACAGGCTATTCCTGGGGTACCTCATGAATGGTACCCCTTCTGTGGAGGATGGGGGCCTTCCCTTCTCTGACAGCACTGCCACCACTCCTTTTTTGAAGTTGGCACGAGTTCTGCGAGTCCCATGTGAGGGCTACTGTCCTGGATCTTCCCTGCCGTTTTTGCTTCTACCTGGCTTCCCACCCACAATATACAGAGCCTGAAGCAGAAGCTGCGTTTTCAGGCCATTTTGCTGAGTTATTCCTGCAGCACGAGGAATTCCTCTTCGAACCTGAGGAGGCCCAAGCCTTGGGCTCACTTTCCCCACCTGTCTTGGCCCCATTGAGCCCTGGTGTGGAAATTGTATCACCAAATGGCTTGTCCCTTGACAACTGCAGGTGGGTGGGCCTGGGTGGGTCCCTGGATGTGTTGGGCCCAGCTCTATCTTCTGAGAACCTAGCTGGCCGCCTTCCTTCTTCAGTATCTTTCTCCTCTACAACGTGCTCAAAGGCAAAGTGCAATAAACCCTTTCCCTCCGTTCAGTGGTTCACACGGTCAGAGATTTTGTATGAGGCATCCTGCAGGGGTGGGAGGCCATTGACCATTTCTCTCCAGCTGGGCCTCTGGAGAGCACATCAGGCCCTCCAGTCCTAGGTGGAAACAGCAACTCCAACTCTGGTGGTGCTGGGACAGTTCGTAGGGGATTGGCTAGTGATGGCAGAGCTCCTGGGGAGAGATGGACTCACCGTTTTGAGAGGCTAACACTAAGCATGGAGGGACATTCTTGAAAGATGGAACAGGAATGATACAGGGAGAAGAGCTGTTCAGTTTTATGGGGACTGAAGAAGCTGCCCCAGACCCAGTAGGAGAGCGTGAAGTGGTGGAGTGGTGGCTGGGCTGATCTCAATGGGAGGAAGGCAGCCTCAGTGGCAGAGATGTCGCCTACTGCTCTGAAGTGAAAAAGGAGGAGAAGGAAGTGACATGGAGTTCTTTGTACCACCCAAGGCATTCCAACCCTGACTCAGCATTCCCTGTTCTACTATCACTGATGTCTATACAGCCACGGCCCTAGAGACGCCTGACAGAGAACACGTTTGTGATTAAGGTAGAAGGCCCTTCAGAGTACATTCTGGAGACAACTGATGCACTTCATGTGAAGGCCTGGGTGTCTGACATCTAGAAGTACTTAAGCCCAGAAACCTGCCCCGCTATCAGCCCCCATCCCATGGCCCTGCCCCTGGCTTCTGGGACCTCCTTCCTCAGAAAGGATAACACAGGCATCCTGGAATTGCCTTGCCTGACTTTTTCAGAGAGTCTGCCCAGCCAGGATCTGCTGCTGGAAGCCAGTGCGAGTACGACCACCTGTCACAGGGGGCTTGTGGAGGCCTTTCCAAGAGGTGTCAGTGTCCTTCTTTCCTAGTTCTGGCTCCATTGCTGCCTCCCTTTCACTTTGACTCAATGGAACTGTTTCCTTCAGAATTGCTCCCTCGTATGCCCATTGAGGAGGGGCCCCAGCAGGGACAGTTCATCCCCTTTCTAGTCCCTCCCCTCCCCTGGATACTCCAGAAGCAGCCATAGGGCCATTTCTATTCCAGGGAGGAGTCAGCGGGCACTGAGGGGGATCAACCCTTCTCTGGATATTCTTGGTTCCATGGCATGCTCTCTCTACTCAAGGCTGCTCTGTTAGCGCTAGAAGGAGACACTGGCTCCCGTGGTGTCTTCCTGGTATGTCACAGTCACAGTGAGACAACCTGTGAATATGTCCTCACTTTCAACTTCCAGGGCAAGGCCAACAACCTGCGTTTGTCACTGGATGAGGAAGGTGAGTGCCGGATTCAACTTCTGTGGTCCCAGTCCATTTTTGATGTAATTGAGCACTTCTGAGTGCATCTCATCACCGTGGGAGCTCCAGCGAAGTTGTCCTGGACAGCTATGTGCTCTCCCGGTGGCAGAAGGGCTGAAAGCCATGCAGGAGTGTTCAAGGGTGACTGATGTTGCCCTGTTTTTCCTCATTTTGAGCAAGTACTCAATGGGTCATGCAGCTTCAAATCCATTACGATTGGTACTCCATACTGAAGGCAGTTGTTTTTTTTTTTTTTTTTTGCCAATTGACAAAGAAAGGCCAATTTTTTTTAAGTAAATTTTATTAAATTATAAAAGTTTCCATTTCCGCCCCTCTGAAGGCAGTTCTTGACGCCTCAGTTTTCCTCCAGTGACACTCAGCCTATGATGGTGCGGCTGAGACCCAAGACGTTTAGCATCTTGTGAAGATACACGGACTACAGAGGAAAGCCATTTTTAGGAGATAAAGATAATGAACTAAGGCTTCTTGCCAATAACAGTTAGGAAAGAAAAGCCGGTCACTACAATGTGAATGAATCTGGAAGTGGATTTCCCATGTTGAACATCATGTAGCACTTCTTAACTGAAATTCCATTACAAACACTGATTCATGACCCTCAAATAAGTTACTCCTTAATGTCAAGGGCATGGAATCCAGTTAATCATTTTAGTCTGATAAAATTTGTAGATTAAATTGTCATATCGACATTTTAATAACTAGTTCTTTGCATAGCAGAGACAACCAGGTAATGTGGAACACATGTGCATCCCTTATCACCTTATGAGTATCAGTTTGTGCTATTTAATTTCAGTCGTGTGATCCTTCCCACACCTGTTCTTTATGGGAAGGCTTAGAACTCACAACAGTCATCTGTGCAAACACTCAACTCAAAGACACGATAAGTATTAACATCCTGGCAATGCTTTTCACAAAATTCACTTTAGGAAAAGCAAAGCAATAAAGAACTTGTTAAAGATATTAAGAGAGTATTAGGAGTCATTTGGGATCTCTTCCCAGCCTTTGTGACTAATAGCCACCATCAAAGTACTTCAATTTCAGTGACAAATACATGTGAATTCACACACACACACACACACACACACACACACACACGCACACACACTTAAATCACTTGCCAAATTGAGGAAGCTGTTTCTAGTTTCCGTCAAGTCATTTCTTGCCACCATGTTAGCTTCCTTCCCATTTGAATGTATTGCCTAATTTTACTACTTCTGGGGAATTGTATCTGCTTTACTTTTTTAATAATTTTTACAATGTAAAAATATTATGTATTCAAAAGTCTCTGTCTATTTCTTCCCAGTTCTTATTTAGTTTTCAATGGTTATTTAATGGATTAATGTTAGAGTCACTTATTTAGTAATTCATTGGTAATTAAAACAATTCTACAAAATTGTAAATCTGCTAGATGCCTGCATTTTTCTGCTGTATTTATATCTTTACAAGGCTCCTTTTTGTGATGACACTGTATTACAAAGCAATGATCATTAGTGCAATAAAATAAAATTCAAGATTTTTGGAAGGGAAAGTAAAGAATTACAATGAAATAGTTGAACACAGCCAATCCATATTCATCAAAGATAAAAACAAACAAACAAACAGTGCCCCATCAGAAGAAAAAGATGAGCTGGCAAGAGAGACATTTTGAGTAAGTGATTCAGTTCTTGTTGGATTATATTCCATGCTTGTAAAAAATCATTATGATTTTAAAAGATGTGCATTATAAAATAAAAAATATCAACAGTAAAAAATAGATTCCCCTAAGTATTAATACCAATGTATGCTAATTTTGGGGGGAGGGGTAAGTGAGGCACCAAATCTCATGAGCATTTATGACACTTGCTGAGGGAACCATGGAATCAGGCTACCAAATCTTGATCATCCAAAGAGAGCTAATGGAAACATCTGGGACACCTTGAAATATTAAACAGCAAGCTTAAAATGTAAACATTTTCCATTTCTGTATACCTTTGTCTTATCTTTCATCCAGTCCAAGAATGCTTCCCAGAACGATTAAGCCTCAAGGAAAAAATTTTTCCACAGTGTTTCCTTGACACATTAAACATTGTTTTGAGAATTCTTCTTTATGTTTACATGTTATTTTTTCTTATCACCTAGCAACTAAGTTATTAAGAAAAATTTCTTATGTTAAAAAAAAAAGGAAAGAAGGAGGCGTTGCTAAGATAGTACCAAACTGCTGTGTCATTGTAGACTTGCAGATGTTAGCTGAAACTAGCCAAACTACTCTCCTTGAGGTGTAGTTTATAGCTTCAACTACTTTACATATAGGAAATAAAGTGCCTATGCTTGACTGAAAATACGTTGAAAGTCCCACATCCCAGTAAGCTAAACTATGTTTGTTCCTTAATGATATTTTGATGATTTTACACAGCTTCCTTTATTTTTCTAAAGTCTTCTTACTTTTTTCTCAGGCAGATTATTCTCTGTGATTTTGAAACACGCTCAAAAAAAAAAAAAAAAACCTGGAAACACAGACTTTATTATATGACAGCTCATATTCACATAATTTCTTACCAGTAGACAGTGACTTGCTCTAAGTCAAGAAAAAAAATAGCTTTTTTTTTGTTCCACAATCATGTTTCATGGCTCAATCATTTATTAGATACTCTAAAATATTAAGGATTAATAGCAACTTAAAGTAAATTTGCTTTAGGATTTTTTGGGGTGAAGGGGTTGAGACAGGGTTTCTCTGTGGAACAGTTCTGACTGTTCTGGAACTCACTCTGTAGATCAGGATGGCCTCGAACTCAAAAAGATCCACCTGCCTCTGCTTGCTGAGTGCTGGAATGGAAGGCATATGCCACCACTGCCCGGCTGATTTAGGATTATATGAGGAAGAAACCTAATCGCTGGATTTGGTAATGAGTTGTAAACTGTTCTTTACTTCTGCTAATTTTGTCACCAAAATGATGAATAATGAATGTCACCAAAAGAAAAGAAAGGAAAATATTGTAGCAAGAAGCAGGGAATGGTGTGGGTATAAAGCAGAAGTGACAAAACTGATGATTTAGAGGCATAGCTAGAGTGTTTATGGATTACTACTACAAACAGCCTTTCACAGTGGCTCTGGGAGACTCAAGATAAAAAACAGGAAGAGTATGCCATCTTCACAGAACGCACTCATACTGACTGCAGAACTGACCACATGGACTTCTATGCTCTCTTCCACCTTGGATTCCAGGCTTTTATTATTCCCCGAATGATACCAATTGTATCTCCTTTTAATAAATGAATCTGCTTAAGTTAGCTAGAGGTGAATTTTCTATTTAAAACTGAGAACAGTGCTTCAGCGATGCAGAATTATAGGTCGTTAGAGAAAATCCAGCTGTTTCTACTACTAGACCCAATGAAGAAAATGGGATAAAACATTGGTGAATTGATGCAGTGTAATAAACAATACCTATTAGAGTGTATGACAGAAATTTGTGATCAGAATGAATTTGTCACTGTAGATGAAAGAATAAATAAATTGGCAATTAAAGAGAAAATACAGCTCATCCAACTTACATCTTTGCCTAGGCTTGCAAGTTAATATTTCTATGGAGGGTATTAAATAATAACTCAGTTTCTGCAAAGTAGGAGGATAAGTTTATCAGTCTGCAAGCATATAGATAATTATAGTTTCACATACCTTCACACCATCCTCAACACTCATTAAATCATTTAATGGGAATACTGGTTCATTTTGTAATTCAATTGGTAAATTTATGTCTCTCAATAATTTTTAATCAATAAAATAAAATTTAATTTGTGTATCAACTACCCTGGAAACATTTCTTTCAAATTATCTCATCATTTTGCCCATATTGGAGTGTACCTTTTTATCAGGCACGGCATAACTCTTCACTTACACTTGTCAAAAATATTTGCAAGTGAATTTATATATACTTTAAATGACTGGGATATGATTATTAGAAACCCCTATATACATACGCACACACACACTCACATGCGCGCATGCGCGCGCGCGCGCGCGCGCACACACACACACACAAACACACACGCTATAAGATTCCTGATGGCAAAGACCTTGTTAGGAGTAAAATTGTTTTTCATTGAATACCCAAAGACTTTAAATTCTCAGGACTAATGCCTAAGATCTAATTACCAAGAGTTCTCCAGGAGAAGAACAAATATGAAACTAAACTGAAGTACCTTGCTGGCTATTGCTCTGTGTTCTAGGTTATAGTTCAAAAGCTATAGATCTAAATAACTATGAAGATATTTTTTTTAAGTTACCTGTAATTTTGAAATTACAGTAACTTGTAAATCTCCAAAATCCAATCTTCTCTCTTAAGTAAACTTCTGGTTCTCTCAGATTAGGGACACTAATTCCCAGCATTCACTGTAACTAATTGCTATTATCAAGGCAAGCCACTGCTTCTGCAATATAAAATGTTTGTCCTAAATGTGACCATTCCTTGTTATTTTCTACTTTGTAGAGTGAATAAACACATAGTTTTTTTAAGCCAAGGCAGATATTTACTAATTTGCTATGTGTGATCTGTAGGATACTCCGTATATAGTAACATTGGTACAATTTGACAATGAAAAGTACTAAATAGGACACAGTAAACTGTTTACCAGGTTCTCCATATACCAGACATGATGAAATCATATTTCTAGTCCTGTCTTCCAAATTTTGCTTTTAAGATAGAATATTATTATGAAGGTCATTGGTCTTCTGAAAGTTATAACTTTCATTTTCTATTTTCTCCATCAGTAGTGAGTTTCTGCATTGTTTCAAGAGATTTTTCACTTTATTTAATCTGTAATTACTAGCCACTATTAGTTTATTTTTTATTGCTTTGTTTAGTTCTCACATCTATATTAATTGCTGAGTATAATAATTTAATAATAATTTTTAAACAAACATTTAAGGAACAAATAATGATTCAGAGTATGGAGTTTGTTTCAAAATAATATCTTTCAGTTCCCCACAATTTTCTATACTGATGCATCATTTTAAATAACTACAAGAGTCAAGTTTTATAAGGTAAAATGCTTACTCCTAGGGGAAAGCCTATATAGACAGGCCGAGGAATCTAAAGCATGTATATCAAGCACCACAGCCTGACTTCAGTTTCACATTGGGTAGTATGTCTGATAGGTTGAATGTGATCAGAATAGTTCTTAAAGAATGCAGCCACAAAGAAATGACAGCGCCTGATCTGCAGAAACAAAACATGACTGACTGTGCATCCCCCAAGCTCACTGCCTGAAATAGCTATTAGTGCTGTTGTGTTGGACATCTTTGGTGAGTTGCACAATCACACTGTAAGTTATTATTGTGCAGGGAGCCGTAACTGCTGAGGTTTCTTTGCAGGTGGTTATGCTTTTATTCTACAGCCGCCCAGTGAAGAAAATCTTCCTTCCCAGGGCTCCTTTCTCATTTACAGAAATGTTGCCCAGATTTATTTTCAGGTGGATGTCTTCCAGACCCCAGAAACTGAAAAGTTACAGGATTTTATATTGGGAACTTTATTTTTTTCCATAATTCTGAGTTTTGAAAAATAATTCCTTTCTTTTCTGATGTTCTGTTCATATATACTTTAAAAGTGATAAAACCAAAAAAAATGAGAATAGCATTTCAAAATAAAATTTAAAAACTGCTGCTTAAATATGTATGAAGATTCAGCTTCAAGAGTCGACAAGATGACAAAACAAACGAACAAAAAATCAAGAACTAAAGATTTTTTTAAGATATGGTCAACTGTTGTCGAGGAGGCACAGGATTGATTCTGATACCATAAATTGTGTGGAATGTGAAGGGTGTTATTTTACAAAAGTTTGCCTACAACTTGTTCCCAAGCAGAGGAACCTCTGATGTTCAGTCCCACACAGTTTTAAGTCCTTCAGATAAAATGAATGATGGGTACCTGTGTTTCCAGAGAAAAGTATTTGGAAAAGAAATTATTTATCTTTGCTTATTCAGGGTCCCATTTGCCTCTGGTGCCCTTCTGGAGATCAGAGGCAGATAAAAGAAATGCAGCTAATACTTAAGGGCTTAACTTGCAAGCCTAGGCAAAGATGCCAAGGAATGTACACTCTGGGGCCACAAGTTAAGACGTTAGTAACTAACTCCTACTCTCATTCATAAAGGAGAAACCAATAAAATTATTAAATAAATGAGCATATAAAATTGAAAACCATGGTTATTAATAAAGCTTAACTGCTATGGAAGCACCTAAACTGAACTGAAAGTTGTAGTATTGCCAAAAGCTGAAAATATTCTTGCAGTGACAATTGTCTAGTGTATATGTTCATTTCAAAAATAAGAAATGATTCATGTCTTCTGAACCTTTGATCTGTGAAATATGTTGATTGTGTTTCTGAAAGAGACACAGATGCCTCATCTTAACAATAAAGACATAAAGACAATATCTTAACTGGAAATTAACTGTTAAGGAGAACTCTCAGCTATAACCCCAGCAGTAGGAAGATAGTGGCAAGAACAGAAACAGAACTTAATGACAGGCTTGTTCTACATTGTGAGTTCTGACTAGCCCAGACATACAGAAGTAAGACTTTCTCGTGACAAAAAAACAAGTGAAACATAAAAGATAATGGAAAATATGTCAATGCCACTAAATCGAGCTTTCCATTTATTCACACTGAGTACAGTGTCATGAGTGACAAAAAAAATCAGGAAAAATATACTACAGGTATTGTCAGGGTATGTCCCAGTATTACCTGAAATGAATGAGAAAATATTTGTCCCCACCATATTTTTGAGATTTAAATACTTTCTTGATGTGTTTGGAGGCAGTAAATATCATAAAAATATATTTTAATATCTCCAGATTTGTTTGATATTTCAAAATTGAAGTTAAATAACTATTAAAATGCCATTGGTGTTCATTTCAAAGAATCAGAAAGACCACTGACCCAATGAAAAATGGGCAAATTAGTTAAAGGAAGTATTTTTATTCATGTACACTGTCCTTAAGAGTGTGGTTTAAGAGATCAGCAGTGGACTTGAGAAAAACAAGATATTCATAGCTTAACGGAAGGGACCTTCCAAATGGGATATTTCTCAGGCAAAATAACTGGAGTTACAGAAGCAGAACAATAACACAGCAAATTAGTCACATTGACTTCCTGAAAAACAAGACATGATTGCAGGATGGCTTTAACATGGTAGTCATAATAACAGGTAGTCATAACAAGGTCATCATAGATGATCAGAATAAACTTATGAAACAAAAGCATGGTTGCTGTTTCTTGAAATCATCAGTATAGAACCATTTGTAGTAAAGATAGCAGGTTTGGCGTTGGTCCAACCTTGAGAAACAAAGATTACTTATAAACAAGATTGATTCTAGTTTATGTTTTCTGTAAGATGACTTTTAAGCCTAAAGTGGAGGGAGATTGGTACATAGATTGCTTGTGTAATTTTAGTGAAAAAAAAATAAGAACAGAATGATTTCCTTTTTTGCATTTTGCTAAAACACATTGTACCATGATACTCTGGGACTTCTTTTCTGTCTCATGTCTCTTTCTTCTCATTTACTTCTTTCCCCTTCATTTCTTTACTAAGACATGCATTGTTTTGAAAATAAGAAACATTATTTCAAAAAATTTATTTTATGTTGTCTATGACAATTGACCATATAACTCTGAAATAAAAAAATATAATGAACAAGGAAACTAAGCACATAAAAATTAACTTTTGTTAGCCTCAGTTTGTTCAGAAGCAGAGGATTTATGTACTTAGCTTTATGTGCTTCAATTTCTCATTTATAGGAATGTGTTCATAATTTGAACTTGAAGGATATTAGTTGGCTAAGCAAGATGATATTTTCAGCAACAGGCAAAATTTAGGAAGAGGATACCCCAGTATCTATCCATGATATTAGATTATTCAGAGGGCCTTTGTGATATGTCAGGTCATACTATGCCATGTCCATCAATATAACTCTTGTTATTCAAAATAATTCTATGATATCAGAATTAATAAATTTGCTGCCAATTCAGAATAAACAAATTGATATCTGGAGGCTTTCAACACTTGACCAAGTCATTAAATACAAAGAAAGTCTAACTCTAGGGATAATTAGAAAACACCATTCAATTCCGTATGACTGTCAGAACATGGTCCATGAATTAAAATATGTGAAGATATTTCTGAGATTTTGTAGAAAATTTCGAGTAAATAAAACAGAGTTTTATAATCTCTGCTATGGGTTATTCTTGGAATGTGTGTTTGAGCCCCTCCCAGGTATAAAAAGGTATATAGAAGGTATATTTTAGACAACCCATCATATTACTTATTATTTAGAAAATGTTTCCAAGCACAGGTTACTCTTGTGCCTTTTTACAGCCTAAACTCATGTGAACTTGTCGTTGTAACTGTATACAAATTGGACTGAAGTGAACTTCACTCAAATAACTTTGCTTGACCCTCAGAATGCCCTCAGAATGTTAATTATATGATGCTCTGAATAAAGTTGACTATTACATGAGACTTTAGTAGCCTCATTTTTAGGATCCTCTCTCTCTGGTTCATGCCACAAAATAGAACAGTAGCATAGAACAACATTAAATTTGTTGCCAAATTTATTACCTATCATGTATTCTAAAGAGTAGTTAGTGAAATTATAGTAATTGGAATCCTATTTTCCACATAAATTTACTTCTTAAAACTTTTTTATATAATCACAAAATTAAATAACTAATATAAAACAGCACAGATTTTGATAAAGAAGAGTCACTAGGACATATGTTCCCTTCTGAAGATGGAGAAAAATGGTAAACAATGTTGGTTTAGACAACAGAAATCCTCTTCTTGTCTAGGTTTATTGGTGACTTGGGGGCAGCAACATCATATATTGTAGTGATAAATTTCCATTACTTCCATAAAATGTGTGCAATGTTTCTAATCTTGGCAGATTTAGTTTCTTCTTTGAAGAAAAGTAAGATTTAACTCTAAAAATTTAACTGGCACATAAATATAGACAAATAAATTGCCATGTCTATTGATATGATATAAAGGAGGGGTGGTTTCAATAGACACTAAAACATACTGAGTTTAAGTCCATTACATAAATCAGTAAAATATCCTTCCTATAATTAAATAAACTATACCACATACAGTAGCAAGTACAGAGCAAATGGCATATAAACAATTTTTATACCATATAATTAAGATGGTAGGGCCAAGACATAGAAATATATAGGTTTAGTCTTTTTACCTTTTTTAGCAGTTTTGACTGTGATTAGTTTCTTTACTTTTTCTTTTAACCGAAATACAAAACAAACATTTATTTCTTTTTTTATTTCATTCAGAGATTTATACTTCTTTCTGTCCTTCCAGGGCAGGAGCACTCATTCTGGAGGTCTATTTTCAATAATCTGACAGGTAAGAAGGAACAAGGTAGTTTAAGAACTACAAAAACTCGTGTTCATATATTCATCTCTGTACCTTGGAAGATAATGTGTTGGAATAATGTAATAACTTAGTGATTTGAGATGGTGTTCAATAAATTCATGGATTTTCATTTATGTCTTAAGGTAGGCAAATTGTTGAAACAAAATATCTTGGCCTGAATGACATAAATAACACAAACATATTTCTCTACTGTTAGTGGACAGAATGACGAGATAAAGGTACCTTATGGCCAACTTCTGTTATGGACGCAATCTGTTTTTAAAATTATTTCTATCTTGCTATGGCCTAAATAATGAAGGAAAAGGATTGTCTGATCTCCTGGACTTCTTGTAAACTGACACGGATATCATCAGGCAGGCCCTACACCCATACCTTTTTAAAATCTATTGAATTCTTAAAGCCAAACCTCCATACAAAATTACATGGGGATTAGGATTCTTCCATATGGTAGTGACATAAGCGTTTAGTTTAAATCAGTGATCATGTGGGAATCTCAACCCATGGTATGGAAATTAAATGATTTATTCAATTTTTAAATATACTTATGTATAGTTATTCTTCTGCCACCTACCTATCATATATCTATCCATGAAATTACCTAAGAACTTCTATGAATAGAAACATGAAAGTTAGCTGACTATACATATTTGACTCAAATATTGTCATTATTCCAATCAAATTAAGATAAGCATTGTAGATTTTTGTTCTCTTTTGTTTTTAATTTATAGAGAAAGCCCTATTTTCTTTGCAGCCTCCCACACTGTTAGATAGTGAAGACAGTCACAGATGTATACTTTGTGAGATGATTATAAAAAATTGAAAATTGCCATCAAACTGATTTATATTTTACCAGGATTAGGGAAGAAATAACTGCACTTTTTATCATATTATTTATTTTAATTTAGTTTTTCTTTGTCTTTGTAATGAAATTTATTTTGCATATTGCAAAATAGTTGAGTAATAAGAATCCATTGTCCTTGTCATACAAATTTCTGTAAAACAGCATGAATAATTTTCTGTATTACTTACCTTAAAGGTGACTACCATTTCTTTTTGTGAGGCCTTAAATTTCTCTTTGCAATTTCTTTAAAATTAGTGAATCATATTATTTCAAATTCCTTTTTTCAAATATGTATTTGAGAAGGTAGCATTACACACAAAGAGTAAAGAGACCAACAACACTGTAACTGGAAAAATAGAGCAATTCTACGGCACATATCTTTCTCAGGTAGATAAAATCACTAATTTCTTTTGTGTTAGATGAAGATAGGATAATAAAGAATATATGGAAGTATATCAGAGATTTAACATTTTTGAAACAATGAGGCCTTAGACAGACTGCATATGGAACAGGGATGACTTTTTTGTTGTTTCCTGGGTCTTCCTTCTGGTAGACATCTCTTATACAGGCATGGACAGTGCTTTCCACAGCCCATTTAAACGCAAGTCGGGGTTCATAGAACGTGGGGTACAGATTGGCATTCTCCAACCTCTGTGCCTCACTTGGCACTATAACTTTCTTCTGAATCACAGCATCATTCTTTATTTGGTTGCTTGATTAGTTTGCTCAAGATACTGATGAATCTCCAGTTTTTTTCAGAAATTACATCACAAGGATTGTACTGACATTTCACTAAAGCAACGAAAGATCTGTAATTTCTTTGCTTTCCACATCATGGTAGCTATTGGAGGTGTGGGCAACACCTGTGGCTGTTTTTTTATGATCTTAATTCACGCTTACATTAGACAGTAGTCAGCCATACCAAAGGAGTCTTTTACTTTTAAGTTTGCCATTCCTTTTTATTATTTTCCTCCCTCCATCTCCCTTCTTCTCATTTATTTCTTCCCATTCTCTCTCTCTCTATTTCCCTCTTGCACTTTCCCCATCTTCACTTTATATGCATGTACATAGGCATATACAGGACATTAATTTCCTTTGCTAAACCAGAAGATCTTAAGAAAACAAGCATGTGAAAAAAAATTGTATCAATTTTAAGAATACAACCTGCTGTATTTTACCATTGCCAAATTTATATAAAATTGTCCTTAGTAACATGAAAATAATTATATTGTTATTATTAAAATACTTGAAATAGGTGAAAATCGTGCATATCTTGCAATCTTTAATTCTATAAAGGCTGTTTATTCAGTGTGAAGTTCCTAATGTTAAGATTTTGAAAATAAAACTTTACATATTTTGTGTGTTGTAAATTACGGTGCTTATGTGATTTTCTGGTTAGTTCTGTATATTTTGTATTCAGGCAATAATTAGGCTTATTTTTATAAGCAGACAAATTTAACTTCAGGAAAATAGTTTACTGATTTCACTTCCTCTTCTTCAAACTCTCACAGGAAAATGGAAAATACTACATGCAAAATATGAGATGAGTGTTCAAAAGAACATTTGGTACATCAAAAATTCATGGAAGGTGCCAGGATAAATTTGGTACTACACAACTTTCCTAAACCAATAAAGTTTTAAAGGTATTTATGATATATTATCTATATATCATAACACATTTTAAAAAACACATTTTTTAAAGAACAGAATTCATGATTCATTTTTAAAGAAAAATGAGTATTTACTTGCTCACATTGTGGGGAAAATATGCATTGAAAGACCAAGGAGGATTAGGTCAAAAAAAGGTATAAAAATATAAAATCAGTTTCATAAAATTTAAGAAATAAAAACTTGATTGAATATACAAAATATTAAACACTTTAGATAAATAAAATTTTAAACTATATTAGATATTTTAGTATATTACACATAAGACACAATTATGTAAAATTGCTTTGATAACTAATACACCATACAGAAATAAACATATGTTAATATGAATATATGAAATGTTTAGTTAAACATGATCAGATCCTCAATTACTAGTTTCTTCTTAGTTTTACTTAATTTGTCTTGTTCTTAAGGATATAGATACTATGTTTCAGGAAAATGGGTAGATAATATACAATTATTCAAATTTTCATAGAATATTATTTCAGAACATATTCTATAACCTAGAAAATAACATTTTCCCTAAAGGAAAAAGTATATTTTGGAGCGTTTTGGTTTTAGCCTGAGCATTCAAAATGTCGCTCAAAATAAGATAGTAAAACATTAAAACTTAAAATCAGTAATTGACATTAAAAACACATAAAATTCCAATATCTGAATATACATATAATATGTATATATTAGCTATGATTTTCAGAAATTCATAGTTTTCAGAAAATGTGACACTATTTTAAAATATCATCTAAAATATGTTTTGTATTATGAATAAAATTAGCTCAACAATTACCTACTATTCATTATTTTCTATTTATTTATTTCTATATGTAACTTTGTATTATGCATTGTAGAGGGCTTGAAAATAGATTAATAAATCATCTCAATATCTTCAAAGGATTTAAGAATCTAAACTGCTATGATATTTTCAGATAATTTTTGTATGGACATATGAATCAGTTATCTGACATTCTTTAACAGCAATAAGCATAGATTGAAGCATTTGGATTTTAATCTGGGTAATGACACATGAATATTTTAACTAGCAACTAAAAGTGTGACATTTTGCAGGTGAAAGTAGACTGAAAATTTTTTAAAAAGTGGGAGCATATGTTTAAATTAGTTCTAAACAGCATTGAGTAATTTGGATTTTTTAATTGCCTGCAGAGAAGGATAATATATAAGAAAACTGCTATTAAAAATCAACTTGCATGAACAGTTTTCAAAACAATTAAGCAGGAATTTTAAGGGTATCCTTAATTGAACAGACTGAACAGACAACAAGGATGCACAGAGTTTTGTGAGTATATTCTATAAACACCTTTAAAAAGTCTAAAGGCATTGTGACTTCTTCATAAGAACTGAACAGAGGAGCAGTTCTTCCCAGAGAGGTGAGTGGGTGCTAGCCTGGGCAGCCTGCCTGCTTGTCTGGGAAGGGAGCACAGCCCTCCCACCCTCAGCTTCTGCGGCAGGGTCTTCGGTGTTCCAAGGGACCCCTCCCCTTCCCCCACTGCTGCGGGCCCTTTGTCTCCTGAGTCCTGGGAAGACCAGCTAGCCCTGTTGCCCTGCTGAGCAGTTCTTCCCAGAGAGGGCTGAGGAGCTCTATCCAGAGAGTACTGTGAATTCCTACCCAGAGAGTGCTGAGGAGTTCTATCCAGAAAGTGCTGAGGAGTTTCATCCAGAGTGGAAGAGATGGGCAGGCGCCAATGCAAGAATTCCTCCAACAACCTGAAAGGCAACATGACATCGCCAGAATCCAGGGAACTCGAAACTAGAAGAATTGAACACCCTACGCCAGAAGAAATAGAAGAAATTGACTCTAAGCGCTTCTTTATGAAAATAATAGAGGAACTTAAACAGGAGGTGAAAATCTGCCGTAAAGAAATGGAAGATAAGTATAACAAAAAAATTGAGGAAATGAGTAAAGAAATGGAAGAGAAATATACCAAAAAGTTTGAAGAAATGAGTAAATCCGTAAATGAAATTCTGGGAAACCAAGAAAAAACAATCAAACAGGTAATAGAAACAGTTCAAGATTTGAAAACTGAAATGGAGTCAATGAAGAAATCACAAACCGAGGGCCGGCTGGCTATGGAAAATCTGGGTAAACGAACAGAGACTTCAGAAACAAGCTTAACCAATAGAATACAAGAGATAGAAGAAAGAATCTCAGACTCTGAGGACACCATAGAGAAATTAAACACTCTGTCCAAAGAAAACAGCAAATTCAACAAATTCTCATCACAAAACATTCAGGAACTGTGGGACACAATAAAAAAACCAAATCTAAGAATAATAGGAGTAGAAGAAGGAGAAGAATTGCATTTCAAAGGTCCAGAAAATATACTCAACAAAATTATAGAAGAAAACTTTCCCATCCTAAAGAACGATATTCCTATGAAGGTTCAAGAAGCATACAGAACACCGAATAGACTGGATCAGAAAAAAACATCCCGTCATATAATAATCAAAACACAAAGCATTCAGACTAAAGAAAGGATATTGAAAGCTGCAAAGGAAAAAGGTCAAGTAACTTATAAAGGTAAACCTATCAGACTTACACTAGACTTCTCTATGGAAACCATGAAAACCAGAAGGTCCTGGATAGAGGTACTGCAGAAACTAAGAGACAATGGATGCAAACCCAGACTACTTTACCCAGCCAAGCTATTGTTCACTATCAACGGAGAAAACAAAATATTCCAGGATAAAAACAAATTTAAACAATACGTAGCTACTAATCCAGCCTTACAGAGAATACTAGAAGGAAAATCACAACCCAAGGAATCCAACATTCCCAACACTGCCTACATTAACTCAGACATCTAGCGACCCTCCACAAGCACAACTCAAAGAAGGAAAACACATACACGCTACTACCCAAAAAAATGACCGGAGTCATCGATCACTGGTCATTAATATCACTTAATATCAATGGTCTCAACTCACCTATAAAGAGGCACAGACTTAGAGATTGGATACGAAAACAGGATCCAACATTCTGCTGTCTACAAGAAACACACCTCAACCACAAAGACAGACACCTACTCAGAGTAAAGGGTTGGGAAAAGGTTTTCCAAGCAAATGGACCTAAGAAACAAGCGGGTGTGGCCATTCTAATATCTAACAAAATCAACTTCAAACTAAAATCAATCAGAAGAGATGGAGATGGACATTTCATACTCATAACAGGAACAATTCATCAGGAAGAAGTCTCAATCTTGAATATCTATGCCCCTAATATAAAGGCACCCACATATGTAAAAGAAACTCTTCTAGAACTCAAGGCAGTCATCAAACCACACACACTAATAGTAGGAGACTTCAACACTCCTCTCTCACCAATGGACAGGTCAATCAGACAGAAACCTAACAGAGAAATAAGAGATTTACTGGAGGTACTGAATCAAATGGACTTAACAGACATCTATAGAACACTCCACCCAAATAGGAAAGAGTATACCTTCTTCTCTGCAGCTCATGGAACCTTCTCGAAAATTGACCACATACTTGGTAACAAAGCAAACTTCCACAGATACAAAAAAATATTAGTGACCACCTGTGTCTTGTCAGATCACCATGGATTAAAATTAGAATTCAACAACAATGGTACCCCCATGAAGCCAACAAACTCATGGAAGTTGAACAGTCAACTACTAAATCACCCCTGGGTCAAGGAAGAAATAAAGAAAGAAATTAAAGTCTTCCTTGAATATAATGAAAACAAAGACACAACGTATTCAAACCTATGGGACACAATGAAAGCAGTGCTAAGAGGAAAGTTCATAGCACTAAGTGCCCACCTAAAGAAACCAGAGAAAGCACACATTGGAGACTTAACAACACACTTGAAAGCTCTAGAAAAAAAAGAAGCTGATTTACCCAGGAGGAGTAGAAGACTGGAAATAATCAAACTGAGGGCTGAAATCAACAAAATAGAAACACAGAAAACAATTCAAAGAATCAATGAAGCAAAAAGCTGGTTCTTGGAGAAAATTAACAAGATTGACAAACCCCTATCCAAACTAATCAAACGGCAGAGAGAGAACTTGCAAATTAATAGGATCAGAAATGAAAAGGGGGACATAACCACAGACACAGAGGAAATTCAGAGAATCATTAGATCTTACTACGAAAGTTTATATGCCACAAAGTTGGAAAATGTAAAAGAAATGGACATTTTTTTAGATAAGTACCATATACCAAAGTTGAACCAAGACCAGGTGAACAATCTAAATAGACCTGTTAATCGTGAAGAACTAGAAGCTGTTATCAAAAATCTCCCTACCAAAAAAGCCCAGGACCAGATGGTTTCAATGCAGAATTCTACCAGAACTTCCAGGAAGAGCTAATACCTATACTCCTTAATGTATTCCACAATATAGAAAAAGAAAAGTCACTGCCAAACTCCTTTTATGAAGCTACAGTCACCCTAATACCAAAACCACACAAACACACAACCAAGAAAGAGAATTACAGGCCAATCTCACTCATGAACATCGATGCGAAAATTCTCAATAAAATACTGGCAAACCGAATCCAAGAACACATTAGAAAAATCATCCATTATGATCAAGTAGGCTTCATCCCAGAGATGCAGGGATGGTTCAACATACGCAAATCTATCAATGTAATCCATCATTTAAATAAACTGAAAGAAAAAAATCATATGATCATTTCATTGGATGCTGAAAAAGCGTTTGACAAAATTCAACACCCTTTTATGATAAAGGTGTTGGAGAGACTGGGGATACAAGGATCATACCTAAATATAATAAAAGCAATATACAGCAAGCCGACAGCTAACATCAAATTGAATGGAGAGAAACTCAAAGCCTTTCCAGTAAAATCAGGAACACGACAAGGCTGTCCACTCTCTCCATACCTCTTCAATATAGTGCTTGAAGTTCTAGCAATAGCAATAAGACAACATAAGGGGATCAAGGGGATTCGAATTGGAAAGGATGAAGTGAAACTTTCGTTATTTGCAGACGATATGATAGTGTACATAAACGACCCCAAAAACTCTACCAAAGAACTCCTGCAGCTGATAAACACCTTTAGTAACGTGACAGGATACAAGATCAACTCCAAAAAATCAGTGGCACTCCTATACACAAAGGATAAAGAAACGGAGAGGGAAATCAGAGAAACATCACCTTTCACGATAGCCACAAACACCATAAAATATCTTGGGGTTACTCTAACCAAGGATGTGAAAGACCTATTTGACAAGAACTTTAAGCCTTTGAAAAGAGAAATTGAGGAGGATAGCAGAAAATGGAAAGACCTCCCCTGCTCTTGGATTGGGAGAATCAACATAGTAAAAATGGCAATTCTACCAAAAACAATCTGCAGATTCAATGCAATCCCCATCAAAATCCCATCAAACTTCTTCACAGACCTTGAGAGAACAATAATCAAGTTTATATGGAAAAACAAAAAACCCAGGATAGCCAAAACAATCTTATACAATAAAGGAACTTCTGGAGGCATTACTATCCCTGACTTCAAACTCTATTACAGAGCTACAGTATTGAAAACAGCTTGGTATTGGCATAAGAACAGAGAAGTCGACCTATGGAATCGAATAGAAGACCCAGATACTAACCCTCAAACCTACGAACACCTAATTTTTGACAAGGGAGCTAAAGGTATACAATGGAAGAAGGAAAGCGTCTTTAACAAATGGTGCTGGCATAACTGGATGTCAACCTGTAGAAGAATGAAAATAGATCCATATCTATCACCATGCACAAAACTCAAGTCCAAATGGATTAAAGACATCAACATCAATCTGTCCACTTTGAACCTGATAGAAGAGAAAGTGGGAAGTAGTCTACAAGATATAGGCACAGGAGGCCACTTCCTAAGTAGGACCCCAGCAGCACAGACAATAAGAGAAACAATGAATAAATAGGACCTGCTGAAACTGAGAAGCTTCTGTAAAGCAAAGGACACTGTCAGTAAGACAAAAAGGCTGCCTTCTGACTGGGAGAAGATCTTCACCAACCCCTCATCAGACAAAGGTCTGATCTCCAGAATATACAAAGAACTCAAGAAACTAGACACTAAAACTCTAATTAACCCAATTAAAAAATGGGGTACTGATCTGAACAGAGAATTCACAACAGATGAACTTCGAATGGCCAAAAGACACTTAAGGTCATGCTCAACCTCCTTAGCGATCAGGGAAATGCAAATCAAAACCACTTTGAGATACCATCTTACACCTGTCAGAATAGCTAAAGTTAAAAACACCAATGATAACCTATGCTGGAGGGGATGTGGAATGAGGGGAACACTCATCCATTGTTGGTGGGAATGCAAACTTGTGCAGCCACTTTGGAAATCAGTGTGGCGGTTTCTCAGGAAACTGGGAGTCAACCTCCCTCAGGACCCAGCAATTCCTCTCTTGGGAATATACCCTAGAAATGCCCAAACATACTACAAAAGCGTTTGTTCAACTATGTTCATAGCAGCACTATTTGTAATAGCCAGAACCTGGAAACAGCCTAGGTGCCCCTCAATAGAAGAATGGTTAAAAAAGGTGTGGAACATATACACATTAGAGTTTTACTCAGCGGTAAAAAATAATGACATCTTGAATTTTGCATGCAAATGGATGGACATAGAAAACGCTTTACTGAGTGAGGTAAGTCAGACCCAAAAAGAGGAACACGGTATGTATTCACTCATAAGTGGATTCTAACCATAATTTAAGGTCTTTGAGCCTATTATTCGTGATCCTAGAGAAGCTAAATAAGAAGATGAACCTGATGAAGATTATTTAGCTATCCGCCAGGAGGTAGGAAATAGTCAAGAGTCCCAGGTAACCTTGGGTGCATGGGGGGGGTGGGAGGGTTGATGGAAGGGGAGAGGGTTAGAGAGAAGGGAGTAGGGGAGGAATGGAGAAAGCTCGGTTGACCGGGATGGGGGGAAGGGAGGAAGGATGAATGTGGGATCAGGGAAGAATATATTTCAACTAAGGGAGTCATATTAGAGTTTACAGGAAACTTGATTATATATGGGATCCCAGGTCCAAGGAGAGATCCCCAGATTGTTCTCTGGACAGAGGAGGGGGTGCCTGAACCGGCCTTGGCCCGTGACCATACTGATGAATATTTTGCTTATCACCATAGATCCCTCATCTGGCGTTGGATGACGATACAGATGGAGGCCCGCGTTGGAGCACCGAACTGAGCCCCCCAAGATCCAAACGAGGAGCAAAAGGAGGAAGAAAATGACGAAGGACTGCGAGGGATACTATCACCCACTGATACAAGGGGTCGGATCTAATGAGAGTTTACCAAGGCCAGATGGACCGTGACTGAACGAGCATGTGATCCAACCAGATTCTCTGAATGTGGCCGGATTTTCTGAATGTGGCTGGCCTGCAGTCTTTATGAGAAGCCATTGACAATGACACTGGGACTGGTTTCCTCTGCATATACTGGATTTTTGGGATCCAGTCTGTTTGGATGCTCACCTTCCTGGACCTGGAGTGAGGGGGGAGGAACTTGGACTTCCCACAGGGCAGGAGACCCTGACTTCCCTTGGGGACAAAGAGGGAGGAGGAGAGGGAGGGGGGGAGTGGGAGGACGTTGGGAGGAGGGGCGTAAATGGAAACTTTTTATAATTTAATAAAATTACTAAAAAAAAAAAGGAACTGAACAGAGTACTGAATGAGAGGAGTGTGATTTCTATTCAGTATGTAGTCTAAAGCTGTACATCGCATTTCCATCCATAATTTCCCTGCAAAGAAAAGCAATTCAGAGTCATCTCTCTGGTCTTCTATTGCTGTCTTTAAAAGTACTTCATGTTTTCCCATTTCCAATTGAGAGATTTAAATGTGTCAGGAGCACCAAACTTGAAATTGAGGCCTAAATTTTAGGCACACTAAATTTACTGACAAAAAATTAAAGTAAAAACATGAGGATTACTTCTAGACTCTAAATATTTTAGAAGAGAAAGGGAATCAGTATCTCTTAAATAAGCTTGTCCCTCAATCACTGCTGTGCAAGTGATGCTCCTGCCACCTACTTATTTAACAATTTAATATTGTCTACCACTATGAAAATGTGCACAGCTCTGTACAAATTGTACATTAATTGACAGGGTAGAGTGAAAGACCAGATGTCACATCTTTCCTGCTTTGTATTGTTTCTCACTATTCTTGATACTTTTCTCAAACAGAAATATTTAAGCAAATTTTAGGAAGATTTTCTGACCTAATGTTGGGTTAGATTTATTTGGTGATCAATTTCCATGGGGAATTTAAGAAAGTTATTGAAGGGATCACAATACTTTGAAGAAATCAAGCTTTCTTCCCTGATTGTGAAGTCTAGGACAATGTGACTTCAGTACTGGGGAGAATGGGGATATAAAGTAGAACTGGTAGTTTTATAGAATAAGTCCAAATTAACAAAATTCAGTTGTCATTCCTCCAAATCCTGAAGCAATCCTACTTTGGAACTTATAGATACTGGCCATTTCTTGGTGCATTGTTTAGAAAAAAAATATTTTCAGAAAACAATAGCTCACTAAAAGTGTAGATATCAATGGATATTATTAGAATGTATTCATTTTCTTTCAACATGGGTTATTTTGTTTTAACTACAATGGATTTAAAAAACATCAGGAAACCACTCCAGCAAATTACGCCTTAACAAGTAAACTGAGGCACAGTGTGGTTCATTTAACAACAGAGACACCTTGCATTACAGAAAATGCCATTTTATGTACTAATGTAGTAGGCAATGCAGCTTACTAATGGAAGCTATCAAATTGATATACAAATAATTAAGAAAAAAGACAAAGTAAATAATATGGAAAATGCACACTTATGCCTAAAGAGTTAAAATAGTATATAGTAAAATGGAGCTATAATATTCTTAATAGATAACATGGGCCCAGTTGTCTAGCCCTTAGTAGGCAATGTCCTTACAAACCTAGTGCCAGTAATGTGTTATTTGTTTTGGAATTACTTGTAAATAAGGACCATAGCTCCAAATTATTATAGGATATTGATGATGACATTCTTATATTTTAGTACTGGATGGTAAGACCCTAATGTTGAAGACATCATATACGTCAATCACAGAACATGGAAGCTTCACTCTTACTGGATAGCTTTGAATATGCTGGAAGATTATGCACACTATTATAAGAAAATAACAATAATTATCAGTCTTACTTAACAGTGAACTATTATAATGACCAGCCTGGAAAGACATATTCACTTGTATAATAGCAGTATGAACCTTATGTAGTCAGTCTCTGATTGGATTTACGCTTTGAAACCAAGAGGAATTCCATAGCCAGCACTATTATTGGACCCGGAAACTGTAGCTAGACAGGTCACGGGTCTTCAGGGAACAACTATCACTAGTGCTCTGCTAAATGAACATAGTGGTAATCTGAGTCTTAAAGACTGATTATTATACACATAAATTAATTTCTCTTTCAGCCCTAATTAGAGAAGTTTCTATTTGTAGTTAGTGATTTAACACATAACTGGACAAGATAAATAAAATAAGAGACTGCTTAGATGTTTCGCCTCAGATGTACACCCCTACTCCCTAGGCTCAGGGACAATTGTAGAAATGCAGATATAAAATGTATTATAGAAGAATATAAAGAAACAGTGTCTTCTAGACACACTAGGGTAGGAAAACATGTGAACTCACAGCAGTTACCTTTGCATGGACAAGATGTTTTCTAAACCAAGGAAGAATAAATTCCAGCATGGAGAAGGATTTGGGGCATGCGATCCTATCCCAAGACAAAAATTAATTAGAAAATTTAGCTGCTGATAGACATAATCAGTTTCCTTTCATAATGTAGACTTTGTTAACTTGAGTATATGGCAATGAAAGGCCACATATTCAAGAAAAAAATATTTGTGCAAGACAAAGGTTTATGAAGAACAGAATGAGGATAAGAACTGAATGGGTAGTAAAATAGGAGTGAGTCTGGAAAGATTTCAGGAAATGAGTCTGTCTGTGTTCAAAATGCATTATATGAAATTTTCAAAGAAATAATTTAAAATTATAGACAAGACTTGAGTTCCTAGAAATGTTCTTTTACAAAACTATCATCAAAATGACAGAAGAGGACTTTCCAGCCTTTGTGAATTGAGTTTGAACTTCTAGAATTTTCTATACCATTCCTCGGCAACCAGGAACTCAGAGAATAACTGCCACGCCAACATAGAAAACAGCCCTGTGAAGTTTGAGTTACTTCTTTCATGACAATAGTTATGCTTTATAAGGAGCATTTCACCTTGACTAAAGATCAGAGAGTTTGAGCTTATTTTTACTTTTTCAAGATTGTTGATAACAGGTGTGGTTACAAACAAGAAACCCTAGCCTATGGTGTGATTACTTGGTGTTTTGGACATTAAAGTGGCCAATAGAGGTAGATCTGCTCTACCCTGACCAAACGTCAGAGAATTCAAACCTATTCCTGCTCCTTCATTTTAAAATAAGAATTTTTGACACAAGAAGTGGCTGCCTATAGGATACTTGGTCTAGGGTATATTCACTGCATATCTTGCCCAAAACAATGGACTGTTTAACTCAAGAAATAATGGTTTGATATGTCAAGCATTGTAACACATAACTGTCCTGGTTGTCCTTTGTGCCATGTTAAAGCAGTCTTTTGCCTTCTTCTCCTCTTTTCTGTTAGGGTGTATAAATAAGTGTATGGAAAATAAGTGTGGACCAGATTCAGTATTCAGTATTCACTGAGTTGCCCTCCTGGTATTATTCTATGTCTGTGTTTCTTTCATATCTCTGTTCCTCCTACCGAATATTTCTAAAAGTCATATTCTTACCCTTGAACATACAAACTTGCAGTTGCTGGAAGGTTACAAATGTCACCCCAGTGTGTTTCTTATGACAGAGCTGAGTAAATGAGTTTATACCTGTCTAACCCTTAAATCTTAAATCACATCAAAGTAAGAAAAATATGCATGTTTCCATTTCAGAGAGTACTTATTGCACTTAATTTTTAATAAAGGTTTTTGCTGTCTATTCTGACTTTGAACTGACTATGTAGGAAAGTAAGAATTTCGCATTCTTTAGTCTTTATCTTTCATTTATAAAGATTTATAGGATGAAAGTCCAGGTAAGAAAACTACTTGAAGTACAATTTTGCTATAGCTACTTTTTATGATTAACTACAATATCCCATGTCCATTTTGACATAAGAAACAATAAAGTAAGCTTTGTGAACATGAATATCAAAATATAGATGAAGGTACTAAAAATTTCATCAACTTTTCAGAAAACTGGATACTTCTCCCTGTTGATAATTTTTAAATAGTACAATAGCTAGCATAATGTTGGGGTCCCAAAGTTATCCCACAAAAGACCACTATCCACATATGCAATCAACAAGGGGATTTATTTTCTTGAGAGTAAAGGTTCCAGCATGCAGCAGTCTGCCATCTGACACAAAGGCAAAAGAGGCGATCTGAGAGAAGCTCACAGGCTCCTTTTATATGTACACAACTAAAGGAACTCCAGAAACAGTTAGGCCTTTCTATCTATGATTGGCTTAGCAAGCAGCAGCTGCATTAGTACATTTCTGATTGACAGCAGGGGCTTTCTGGGGCTACAATTCTTCCATCTTTGGGCATGTATGAACAAGTTTCAGGGGGGATAGAGTATTTGTCCCAATTTGGTCATTGCCTGGAGATACTGCTCGGCCTGGCCTAAGCTTGGTATGTGCTATTTTCTTCTTGCTGTCAGGGGCGTTGAAGATTGATTATCCATTGTTTGTGATCCTCTCAGAAACTGCTTGCTTAGCCTCAGGAAGGCGAAAGTGAGGCCTGGTCTCTGACAGAAAACTGAGGAACCTGTCGTGGTGTCTCCTTGGCTCTCTCATATAATTTATAAAATTGGTGTGTGTGTGTGTGTGTGTGTGTATTAGAAAAACAAATACACCTTTTAATCTTATATATTGGGGCTTTTTAGACACTTATGAGTAGATGATACTATTGAAGTCAATGACAGTCTGATACATAGAGCTTGATAAAAATTAGGTAGAGATAATGGTAACCAACAGATATGAATCTTTATTAGAAACTTGGCACTATTTTTAAATTGGGGATAGATGCTACAATTATGTTTGCTATACTATGAGATAAAGTAGAGAAAGAAGAAGATGCTAAGGTACTGAGTTAAGATACAAACACAGGCAGATCGTCTGCATTACTAGCAGAGGCAAAGAACACAAAATAGGTGCATTAACTAAGTGATGGGAAAGTGTGACGATTAATATATCTTGGCAATATATATTCAAAAGGACATTGCTATTTTTTATTAGTTTGAATATCTAAAAATCACCAGCATTAATTCAGGTAGACCCTTTTTGTCACTTCCCCTACTCTATGTTTGTCCCTTTCACATTCCATTGGACTATTCAAATGCCATCTCATTACTCATCTTTTGTGCTTACAAGCCTTCCTTATGAGATCGTGTGTGCACATGAATACATATATACATAAATATGGCTCACTTTCAGATATTGTTCCCTTTAGAAAGTTTGAAAAATGGTAGCTTAACACAATCTTTTATTCCCCGTCTGATTCTAGGTCTGGGGTGTATTTGGGGATTTTAGGGTTTAGACTGCCGCCAAGAAGGCTGCTGCTGTTATCATACTGAGCAGCTGCTGCTGCCTCTTAAGCTCCAGATATTTCTGTAGAAGCTCTTCTAACTCTTTTAAGAGTTTGCTCAGAGAAGCAAAAGGTAAGATCAGGCTATTGCAAAGCTGCCTATGGTATTTTATCTTGCAAGTTGACAGGTTTGCTCAAGATGAAACTCTCCAAGTCTTAAGTCAATTCAGAAAAAAAAAAGCAAGAAAGAAAAAGTTCTTAATTGTTTCTTTCTATAAACTTTTTTTTTTTTGACACTGACTTTTAATTCATTTTGCTTAACTGGAATTTTATTGAGGCTGTCAGGAGCAGACTGCATGCTGTGAGTTGTATGGAACTGGAAACATTATCTTAGCCTAAGTAACAGCTGGAAAGAAACCATGGGACCTCCCACATACCCCCCCACTGAGACACAGACAATGGGTAGGTTATTTGACAGAGTAACAACAGCTGCCGCACAGGTCTAGCTAGTGCAAAACTCAAGTCTGAAGCTTTTAGGTTCCAAATAAGCAGGGTTTATATATATAGTTATTGGTGGCAAAACAACTACAATATTAAGTAATATCTCTTTATCAAATGACAAAGAACAAATGACAAATAACATTTCTTTGTTTATTTTTTCACACCATCTTAGTCTATTCAGTTCAGAAATATTTTAATTGAAATGACTTGAATTTTAAATTGTGTTCTTACTGCACATTTCACATAGCACAAATTATCACTAATTATATAATAAATCAATTGGTGGATAGGGTCAAGATGTGTTGACCAAATATTTGTCCCTTTTCAAATAAAGTAATCTTCATCAATACTTTTCTTAGACATGTGTAAATTTAATTTTTATAAGCAGGAAAAGAAATTATAAAGGCAATGCAAATTGAAGTGGTACTTTTCATTTAGAATAGGGTACATTTTAAAAGAATAAAATATGTCTACACTTTATGGTGGCATAATGTTGTGTGACAAAACAGTAAGAATTTCCTGAGAGAAAGAAACATTCCATCATCAGGGAAGCCACTGAACAGGAAGGTCAACATATCACAGACTAGACCTCAGACAGGAAGCCCATGACAGACGAAACTCCAGATCCCACCAAAGTTCAACTTTGTAGTTTTATTGGGGGTAGTTACAGGAATAATGGTAGGGGTTACTTACAAGATCAAAAATGGCCCAAAGATGGTTGCATCACCAAAAGGCCACTCTGTTATGGGTGACAGCCTACAAAGCTGGAAACTTGTCGCAGAACGCATAGCCTGTAGGAGAAAAACAGGTTGGAGAATTTTATTTTTTTCCATGAGGCTCTGGTGTAAATCTCTTCCCTGCATTCTGCTGATGGCTGTTGTTTCCCAGCAGCTGGTCTGGTCTCAGAATCCTCTTTGAGGCCTTGCTCCTCTCAGTCTTCTTGCTGTCTGTCGGATATCTCCCATGCAACTCTGCACCTGCCTTCTGACCAAGGGTCTCACAGAATTGACTGCACTGCCTGCTTTGGAAGGAAGGAGCCTAGTGAATATGGTCAGTTTCAGATATATAATATCAACTACAAGGCACTAAGACATATTTGTTGATGTTTAGCGGGGTTTTCTTCCTTTCTTCCTTTTTAGTGGGTGTATTATACAGCTAAATATATTACCGGTACAGGTAATTTTTGCCCACTAAACGACTAGTTTTCCTGGAACTACTCAAGCAAAACCAAACTGATAAGTTTCTGCACTTTCAAAAGGTCAGATCAAACTAATTAAAAATAGATAAAAGCTTGTTTATTTGGTGTTACTCCTCAGCGTACTCACCAACTTCAAAAATATGGGACAGAAAAGTCACACAGCTGGGCTAGGCAGGGAGGATTTATAGTAGACTCTAGGAGAGTGCTGAAGATATACCAGCCAGCTGCTGGGACCCTGCCCAAGTATGGTCAGAAACTAAGCCCCTGGGAGGGCACTTGGGTTGGCTGGTCATGTTAGAAAGGCGGGCTGCATCAGCTGCTAGAAATGAATTGGATTTCTGGTGCCATTCTTTTGTTAAGGTTTTCTCTTATTTCCAAAGCAACTGTATCAGTTTGCACTTGCACCAGCAATGGGGTAGTGCTAACTCTAACCCATATCCTCTCCAGCATAAGTTGTCATCAGTGTTTGTGATCTTGGCAATTATTACAGGTTTAAGATGGAATCTCAGAGTTGTTTTGATTTGCATTTCTCTGATGGTTAAGGATGTTGAACATTTCCTTAAGTGTCTTTCAGCCATTTTAGATTCTACTTTTGAGCCTTCTCTGTTTAGTTCTAGACCCCACTTTTTAAAACTGAATTATTTATTCCTTTGATGACCAATTTCTTGAGTTCTTTGAATATTTTGGAGATCATCCCTTTTCCCAATGTGGGACTGCTGAAGATTTTTTCTCATTCTGTAGGCCATTTTGTCTTGTTGATCATGTCCTTTGTGGTGTAGGAGGGTCTTCTTTCTATGTGTTGCTTTCATTGGTTGAATAAAGAAAACTGCCTTGGCCTTTTGATAGGGCAGCCCTTAGATAGGCGGAGTAGACAGAACAAAATTCTGGGAAGAAGGGAAGTGTGGCAGACGCCATAATTCTTGTCACAATCAAGTGGCAATACACATTAATGGAAATGGGTTAATCAAGATGTGAGAGTTAGCCAATAACTGGCTAGAGCTAATGGGCCTGGTAGTAACTTAATTAATACAATTTCTGTGTCATGATTTTGGGATTAAGCTAGCCAGGTGACAGGATACAGCCCACCACTCGTCTTAGTACACCTTTGCTTTACAGAAGCTTCTCGTGTTTCAGAAGGTCAAATTTAGTAATTGCTCTCAATGTCTGTGTTACTGGGGTTATATTTAGGAACTGGTCTTCTGTGCCAATGTGTTCAACTCTACTTCCCAATTTCTCTTCTTTAGGATTCAGTGTGGTTGGTTTTATGTTAAGAACTTTGATCCATTTGGACTTGAGTTTTGTGCATGGCAATAGATATCTGTTTGCATTCTTCTTCATGTTGTTATCCAGTTATGCATTTCTTGAGTATGTTTCTTTTTTACATTTTATATATTTTATTCTTTGTCAAAAATCAGGTGTTCATAGGTGTCTATGATATATACAGGATAGATTGATATCCATGTCTTTGATTAGATTCCACTGGTCTTCCTGTCTGTTTTCACGCCAATACCAGCCTGTTTTCATTACTGTAGTTCTATGGTAGAGTTTGAAGTCAGGGATTATAAAGCCTCCAGACTGTCCTTTTTCTGAACAGGACTGTTTTGGCTATCATGAGCTTTTTTTTTTCTTTTCCATATGAAGTTGAGTATTGTTCTTTTGAGGTGTGTGAAGAAGTTTGCTGAGATTTTGATGGGCATGACATTGAATCTGTAGATTGCTTTTAGTAAGATTGCCCTTTTTACAAAGTTAATTTTATCTAAACAAGACCATGGGAGATCTTTTAATTTTCTGATGTCTTCTTCAATTTCTTTCTTTCTTTTTTCCCACACGCATATAAACTATTTATTAACAGCAAAGGCCCAGAGACTCATTTCTTCTTCGATACACCCACAGTGAGGCCCAGTGGCCAGTGGTCTTGGTGTGCTGGCCTCAGACACGAAGACCCCAGAAGTGGATCAGACCCTCTGAGCCCTAATCTTCTTCAGTCACTCCAGGTCCTCACCCAGGCCGTTGGCCAGAACCTGGCTATACTTCCTGTTCTTCACATCCTTCTGTCTGTTCAAGAACCAGTCTGGTATCTTGTACTGCCGGGGATTCTGCATGATAGTGATCACCTCATCCTCTGTGAGTTCTCCAGTCCTCTTGGTGAGGTCAATGTCCTCTTTTCTCAACACCACATGAGCATATCTCCACTCAACACCCTTAATGTCAGTGATGGCAAAGGCTATTTTCCACTGCCCATTGATGTTGGTATTGAGTACTCGCAGGATGTGCTGGAATTTCTCACCATGTCACGAGAGACATGGTGGCAGCATCTTCAATTTCTTACTTCAAAGATTTAAATTTCCTGTAATATATGTCTTCCACTTATTTGGTTATAGTTACTTCAAGATATTTTACGTTATTTGTGCCTGTTGTGAAGGTTGATCTGTATGGTGATTTCTCAGAAAATTAAGAAACAGTCTACCTCAAGTCCTAACAACATTACTTTTGGGTATAGGTATATACCCAAAGGATACTCAATCATGCCATAAGCACATGTGCTCACCTATGTTCAAAGCAGCATTATTTATAACAGCCAGAACCTAGAAAGAACTTAAATGCCCCTCAACTGAAGAATGGATAAAGAAGATGTGGTGCATTTACATTATGAAGTTCTACACACCAGAAAAAATATTGAAAGCTGCAGGCAAATGCAGGATCTAGAAAACATCATATTGAGAAACACAAATATGATATATACTCACTCATAAGCAGCTTTTAGACATAAAGACAAGAAAACCCTCCTACAATTTATAATCCCTGAGAACCTAGACAACAAAGAGGACCCTAAGAGAGACTTAACTGGATTCAATCTATATGTAAAGTAGAAAAAGACAAGATTTCCTGAGTAAATTAGAAGTGTGGGAATCATGGGAGAGGGGAGTAAAGAAGGGGAGAGTAAGGGAGGGAAGGGAAGAAAAATATGGCTCAATAAATACAGTTAAAAAAATACCCGAATTTTCTCAGTGGCATGGGAAGGTAGAAGTAGGGCAGAAAGGGTTGCCTAGCTTGTGTGAGGCCAAGGTCAGGAATTCCAATCAAACACAAACAAAAGTAAATCCTATGGAGTGAACAGATTTTTTAGGGTACCTGTAAAGCATAGAAATCAGATTTGTTTTTTTTATCAAGGCTGGAAATAGACATCAGTCTACTAAGGGTGGGGGTTGGGGAAGAATTAAGCAGTTAGTTTGGAAAGCATAATGCATATTAACATAATAGGGACAATTTCATTTCATTTTTTCCCAGCATCTATAGTGAGAGTAAAAATCTCACCGAATCATACGAAAATTTGAACTTTGGTACTGTTTAGTTATTGAGATGCATAAAATGCTAAAATGTGTGTTGAAGAAGAGAGATATTTCCTCACTTTGGTAATGATGGAATAGTCTCCTTTTTTATAGGCACATTTAACTGTTTTGAAAAAGGTTTTTTTTTTATTTTTTTTCCTTTGTGGAAGCAGATGTCATCATTGTATACAATCCTGTTCTTATGCTAAAGATGCTTCTGAGAGATGAAGACTGTTGATCCTTTCAAAGTTATGTGATCTATCCCTTTTGCCCACACAGACACAAAAGCCTCTTTGGGAGAGAGCTTTGAGATAGGATATAAAGCAATTTAATGGATAAAAGTGTAAGGACATGCAAATTAGATGTTCAATCTTTCATACAATTAACGGAATTTTAGAATGGCAAATTTTTGCCATGGCTGGAATAGTATTGAGTTATTAATTTTTGTGATTTCACAGAAATCCATATTTTAATAAACAGCTCATATAGGTTAAAACCTGAAGCAAATATATAGTTTGGACAGAGGAATTCCAAGGAGAATGAAACCTTTTGAATGGACATTGTTCTCTTGATGATGATGATGACTAGTTATTTTTACAAAGTGCATTTTAGGTAACCTATAGAAATCCTAATGTTAGAACGAGTAGCAGTGCAGAATAATAGGTCTGAGATCTGAGTTCTACTATGCACGTCATCATGAGCTCAGATTTCAATGTTTTCTAAAGGTTCCCCCAGCCTAACACACACACACACACACACACACACACACACACACACACACACACACACAGAGAGAGAGAGAGAGAGAGAGAGAGAGAGAGAGAGAGAGAGAGAGAGGGAGGGAGAGAGGGAGGGATAGAGGTGGGGGGAAACAGATTCCCTTGGAATGGTCTTCTATCACATAGCTCACTGGTGAGTCCAAGGGGATTTTAAGTGGAGCCAGCATTTCTTCTGCCTAATTGGCAGGGTTTTTTTTTTTTGTCATAGTCTAAAGAAGCTGATTAACATGGAAATTGTTTATGTTGTGGTTAAATTGAGGAATTTTCCCTTGAAACTTCAAAATGAACATGGAAGCAGAAGGGCTTTGGTTGAGTTCGTTGAGTTGCACTGCAGTAAGTCTACTCTGCTCATTTATAGTTCCTCTCACATAGGTCCTACTGCCCATCTCAAGGCATAGGTCCATATCCTTTTCTCCTTTTGAAGAAGCATTTCTGAAAGTGAAATAAAATTATCTTCAAAATGTATGCCTGTTTTTCTATCTTCTTTTTAAATAGAAAGTACAACCAGTCAATAGTGGTTTATAGCTGTGTATACTCATTCTTAAAACTTTTTGTAGTTCTCATTTCCTTCTATTTCCACCATCACACAAAAACTTAGAGCATTATCTTTCCTAATTTATATTAATTCACTTAGGTTCAGCTTGTAGGGATATAATCTTTCATTCTCACCCCAAATACTTTTCAGTAAGTCTCCGTGTGGTATTTTGAATGTAGCTAAAATTTTATCTTGCATCTATTTAAATTTTCATCCTTGGTCTCCTGATGGATACAAATTTTATATGGGCTGATACTGTTTCTAATTCAGAGACAGTGATCACTGTGCTTCACAGAGTAGGGATTTAATCATTTTGTTTGTGTTTTCCTGAATGAAGAGCTCTACTGTATTGATTCATTACCTCCATCCATAATTAATTCTATGTATAAAGAAGTAAGGCTCCTACATTATTCCAATACACACTAATCTGTACAATTTCTGCTAGCCTTTCACAATTTGTTCTATTATAGAATTCTATTACAGAACAAGTTATAAGAATAGCTCCAAGTTTGCTACAAACTTAATTAATTGTAAGAAAGGGGAATTGTTTTATGGTATGCAGAACATTGTATGCAGAAAATGCATATAACAAGCTTTAACAAATTATTTCTTCTTATTGTTTGCCTAATATTTACAAACACAGATTCTATGTGCTGTGATTAAAAATGACTTAAGAACAAGAGTAGATTAATCTCATTTCTATTGGTATAAATAGAATTTTAAGGACAAATGATAGTTAAGAACATAGTAATCAACACAGAGATTTTGTTGCTTCAGCAACTACCATTGCCATCAGATTATCATTCTTCCTCTAATAGACAACGCATTTTAGCAATATTGAATAAAAACCAGCACAAGCAAGGGTTTAAACACACACCTTCATATACACTTTCCACACAGTCTTATTTCTGTCATAAAGAAATCAAACACATTGAGAAAAATATAAATATTTCATAAAAATTTACTATTTATAACATTTATTTAGATGCATATATTCCTTTAAAAGCAAATGACAATAGTTAATAGTATCCATAATTTGCATTAATATTATTAAATATATTTTAATATTAAAGAAAATGTTTATTATTGATAGCCATTTAAATAAAAGAAGTCTAACAAAAGCTATCATGTGAGCTTACATACAGTTTTTATATCTGATCTCTAAAACTCAGAAATAAATGTTCTAAATAGAAATATCTTCAACAAAGTTGCCAATCTTGACCACCCTTCAAAACAGTGACCCCCGTCCACCATATTACATTTCCATAGCTTGATTCATTTTCAGTTATGCCATGCACTGTACTCCTTATCATACTACACATCTCTTAGCATTGACATTTATTACTTTTTCTCATAGCTGCATTGTAAACCCATTAGGCAGCACCCTTTCTCTTTTACTTTGTGTACGGTATTCTGCTTTTTTATTTTGCCTGGATCATAACCCGACACTCAGCATTAAACCTTTCTAGAAATACCCTCATAGACACACCAACAAGTGTGCTTTCATGCAGATTTTTAAAACCCATCATGCCTACAATAAAACCTAAAAATGGTACTTTCATTTTATCATATTATTTTATCTGAAACTATGCTGGTGGTATTGTTTTTGCTGCCTGATTTTAATTAACCACATATCTTTGTTTCATGTAACTGTAGTTTAGGAGAAAAGTCTAAAGTCAAATTCCAATGTCACAACACCAATTAGCAATGGCATTGATGCTATTCTTCTTGTCTGCCCCACCAACTCAGTCTCATTCGTTTCCCTTTTAAAAATGGAGAGATAAACCCTTCAATCTGATAGAAAGCATTGTTTTACTGAATCTTATGAATTGAACTCTTCCTAAAATATCTCTAATAGCACCAGGCAGTTGATCCCAGCACTCAGGAGGCAGAGGCAGGTAAATCTCTGTGAGTTCGAGACCAGCCTGGTCTACAAGAGGTAGCCCCAAGACAGGATCCAAAGCTATAGAGAATCCCTGTCTTAGAAAGCAAGCAAATGAACAAACAAAACAACTCTAATAGCATACTTAATGACTTCTTCTCATTCTCTGTTCACCTGTTCTCTCATTACATACAAAAAATTGGAAAATTGGAATTATTCCAAAACTCTCTGTAAATGGGGTTTTGTAAGCAAGATTAGTAGGATAAATTCTCACCAAGGGCAGAGCAAATCTTTATTTGAAACCGGTTAACTAACTAGATAGGATAGGTCTGATAGCAACTTGAAAATACTGTGGCATCTGTAATTTGTAGGTAGAGGTTTCATGGAATGAAAAGAAAACGTGTTCCCAACAAGCTATACAAATAAGTAGTTCCTTTCTACAAAGAGTTCCCCATATATCTTGACATTTTTAACTCAATTCTGTGTTTACTGTTTGAGATAACAACAGAAACCACAGAAAATGATATTTTTCTGCATTCAGTTTTAGAAAGTATGCAAAAATGTTTTTCATTCTTGAATATATTCATAACAGCAATTATTTCATTTTGTTTCATTGTATATCTCTATACTACATTAGTGTGCTATTGCATGTCATTGCAATTATTAGAGACCCTGGTCTACCTTCAACATTTCTCAAACTGTGAAGGTTAGCATAAACTAATAATATCTAATTTCTCCCCGACAACAATGAATCATAAAGTGCTATTTTTTTATTTTAGGATTTAAAAATATTCTTGATTCATTTCTGCTCATCTTAAAACGTAGAATTTCATTCACAAACTATTTTTAGTTTTTGATATTTATTTTTACTCAGGCATTGGTAGGACAAAAGTAATTACAAAACAGCTTGTATTTTGTGTTTGTTGAGACTTGATTTGTGACTGATGATATGATTTTAAGTTCTGGTCTCTAGCCTCCATCTTTGGAGGTCCTGACCCTGTGTCTGCTAAATCTTGACCCCCTCCCCACACGGAGGGGCAAGGCAACCAACCAAAACCTTGAACACTCCCCCAGTCTATTTAAACTGCTCCCCCGAAAATCCTTCCATGTGTTTCCGCCTTCTCCGACCCTGTGGTTGAGTTTGTGGCTTTGTGGTTCCCCTCGAGGCCACCCGAGAGTGCAGAAATCCCAGTAAACCTGGATATCCTTTAATTCGGCTCATTGTCATTTGGCTTGATTGGCATTTTTGCTTTGACAGAGAGCTCCCAAGTTATGAAAATTCCTAACAATGATCATCGTGGAGTGAAATTTTATGTACTGTTAAAAGCATATATACTTCATGTCTGTTGACTGCAATATTCTGCATATATCCTTTCATCTGCCTTTATCAATAGCATATTTTAGCTGTAAAGGTTTTTCCATCTCATTTTAGTTTGAATCTCAATCTGAATTGGGGGAGGTATGGAATTCTGCCACCATTACTATTTCAGAATTTATGCTACTTTTATGTCATGTAGTGTTGGTTGTATGAAAATAAAAGGTCTAATACTGGGTTCCTAAATATTTACAATTTTTATAATTTTGAAGATTTTTTTCTCACTATTAAGAGAAACTTTTCTTCCTTGTATATTCTAATTAGATTTGAGTAGACATCTCCTTTATCATTATAACCTTAGCTGTACCAGCTTGTATACATTTTCATTATCCACCTATACCACATTCTGTTATTGATTATTTGAGTGCCTTTGGGAGATAGTGTGCTTCTTAGAGGAAATATATAGTTTGATCTTGTTTTGTGTATTATTTTATTGATTATAATCCAGTACAGTAGACTACACTTTTTATTTTTATTTTATTTTTTTGTCATCATGAGCTATGGCCAATTGCATTTAAAGCTTATATGGAAAAGAGTTTTCTGTTTAACGTGGTTTGCTGGGTGATGTTCTTTTTACTGCATTATTAGTATTTATTTTACTTCATTTATATTAGATTTGAGGCTTTTCAATGTCACTATGTTTTACATGTTTGCTTTTTTCTTGGATCTAGTTTGTTTATCTGGTACATTCATGGAGTAAACACACTCATGCATTCTCATGAGGAAAGTTTTCTTTTTCTCTGTCTCCTTCCACTGTTTAGTGTTCCTTTAATAATTACTTGTAGTGGTGGATAAGTTTTCATCAATTGCATTAATTTGTGTCTGCATGAAAATATGGTATGTCTCCATTAAGTTCAATAGATAACTTTCCATGATATAACATTCTTGGCTCACAGTCATTCATTCATGTTCAGAGTTTGAACATTGCCCTCCTAAGTCCTTTAGGATTTTATAGATGCTAACAAAATATCTGGAATAATTTTAATATTTCTTCCTTCATATGTTAAGTGCCATTTTTTCTTGCCAGTTAAGAATATATATGCTCAAGTCCTGTCTAAATAATAATGTTTAAAATGATATGGTACTAATTGATTTTCAATATCTTTCTTAACTGCTTTTATTTTACTTTGAAACATGAAAAGTAACATTTTGATATGCAATAAAATTATACACATTTCTCAAAGTGAACCATATTATAATAATTATAAATTTAGAAAACACAGATTTCTGTGGTGTAGTCTTAAATAAATTGAAGTAGAGAAAGACACATAGAGAAAATTAATCATACTAATACTGACTCAAACATTCATTAAAACATTGCAAGCACCCAAAATGAAGACATAATTACAGTACACTGTAATGTGAGGCAGTTACAAGGAGGCCTAAATATGATACTGTGCGGTACAAGAATATTCTTCCTTCTCTCTTTTCCCTATTTCTCTCATCCCCCAATTCAGTTCCTGTCTCTCTCTTCCTTCCTTCATCCTTCACTTCATTTCATCAGAATATTGTTATTCTAGTTTAAGATATATCATTATCAGTATAGACATTGATGAAACACTTGATATTAATTCCTAGTAATGATGAATCATACATGAAAGCAATTTCAGTTGAAATTTTTATAGAGTTCTGGTAATGAGAAGTACTTGAAGAAAACTTTGGCCTAGCTGAAGTTTCCTTTTCTTCTGTTTTGTTGATTATAGCTTTATTATAACTATATACTATATTACCATAATCAGTTTCTGTTGTTGGAATATATAATCATTCCTGTTGAATAATAGGTTCCATCTAGATAGACCCATATAATCTTAAAACTTGTGCAGTTTAGCCAGGCTGTCACACATTTCAAATCTCAGGACTCAAGAGTCTAAATAAAAAAATATTATAGGTTTGAAGTTAATGTTGGATGCATTACAAGACCCTCCTTAATCAACTAAATGTGGAACAACATTGAAACAAACAGTGAATAAAGAACAAAAGAAGAGAGCTAGAAAGAGACAAAGAGAGAAGATGTAGAAGAACAAGAAGAAGATAAAGAAGAAGAAAAGAAGAAGATGAGGAAGGAGAAGTAGAAGAAAAGATGAAGAGGAGGAGGAGGAGGAGGAGGAAGAAGAAGAAGAAGAAGAAGAAGAAGAAGAAGAAGAAGATGATGATGATGATGATGATGATAGCTTCACAGAATATCAGTCTAGCCTCTCAGTATACTATGCCTGTTTATACTTATGTTTTTGTGACTATGTAAAGACTCTGTCCTCTTCCTATGAACTGTCTAACATCCTAAATAAACACTATTCTACAGATGACTAGCCCAGAAACGAACAGCATCCAAAAGTCAAAGTAAGATTCTCATTGCATATCTATTGCATTATCATTTTTGATAAACTAAAGTCATAGTATAATGAGTACAGTTAATACTCTAAAAAGTCTAGTAAAAGTACTAGTGGATAATATTTAAGTATTTGGTTTGTACCAAGCACCACAGAAAGAATATGAATTGTAATATTACCTTAACCACTGAAAATGTTAGAAAAGGACAGAAAAAGAATAATACAGAAACAATAGGCTTGATAATAATAGAACTAAATGTAGTGGAAGGTTCATATATAATTTCAGAATTTTTATGGGATTATATTCTCATTTGCCCTTCCCCTTAGTATTAAGCACTGCACATTCCTGCTAAGAAATCCATGAATAGAAAATAACGTTTGCACTTTAACTGATAGGGAAATGGTACCCTAGAATATTTAAACAGCTCTCTTTGAAAATTGGCTGCCTTTGTTTAATGTCAGCGTTTTGTGAGCCTGCTCAGTTCCCAGAGTGACAGGAATTTTAGGAAGAAAATAGCTTCAGACAAATAATTCAAACTCCACAAGCCCGAGTCAGAGACTGTTTCAATAGTTACACTGAGGCGAAACCTTCCTTAGGTAAATTTAAATGTTGTGTATACTAACATGTGAAAATTTACTTTAGACACTTATTCAGATGATTGTGTTGTTTAGTAGAGGAGTGAGAATTCTTGGGAAGGGACAGAGGTAAACAGTATTTGTTGTCCCCAGGTGAAATCAAAGCATGATCCAGGAAGACTGGAGATCAATTGAAGATTCTACAGATTTCTCTGAGAAGCTTGTGTAACATAGCATGAACAATAAAAAATGAGAGACAGATACTGGAGTTCAAGCTGAAGATCAGAAAAGCAAAGCAACCAGCTACTGCTCTTACCTACACCTCAGACCAAAATGGCGATCCTGCCACCACAAATCATCAGAATGAGGCTGACCCTGAGCTGTCTCCTCCTAGTGCTTATATTCCTTATATTCCCCTCTAGTGCTGGGATTAATGGCCTGTACCACCACCGCCCGGCCTCTATACCTAACTTGTGTGGCTACTGGGCTTATAGGTGTGTACCACTAATGCCTGGTCTGTATGGGTGACCAGTGTAGCTGTTTTACTCTCTGATCTTCAGGCAAGCTTTATTTACTAAATTACAAATGAAATATTACTACAGAATAACTTCCTCAAAGTTCTTGGAGCTTCATCTTCAACAATTATAATTAAAATGTAAGTAGCAATATTTTTTTTTGTAGAGCCATTGTTAGGAGACTCTAGTGTACATTTGTATCCCAAATAAATATTTGTGTCCTTTTATCTTGATAACTTATAAAAATAAATATTAAAGCTTTTAATAAATAGGAATAGTAATTATACATGCAGCATGATTTTGAATCTGATACTAAATTTGCCAAATAAAACAGAAGTACATAAACTCAGTTTACAATTCTGATTCCATATTTGTATAGCTTGAACATTTCTAAATGTATGTTTGTTATATAAAAGCTCTAATTCCACTAAGCTCTGCTTTTAGAAAAGTCCAGAAACCGGTGCAAAATTGCCATTGGTCTACTATAGCGAGATAGTGGGGTATGTTACCTGCTCAGTTGACAGCCACAGCTGATGCTATTTGTGCTGATAAACTCACCTGGCTCTAAGAACAACGGACACAATTTAGGACAGCAAATCTTTTCTCTGCAAAGTTAATGTTGGCAAATTTCTGATGATCACCATGCTAGCAAAAAAATTAAAAAAAATATCCACTAGGCACATAGACTTTTGAGCTACTAAGGAGAATATGGAAATTTAAATTTTTTCAAACTATGCCTATGGCTTCTGCCTAGACTCAAAGGATTGTATATTTGGTCACAATATGAGATGATTCTGTCTACAGAGAAGAAAATGTTCTACATGATTTTTGTTTATGATCACTTATTAAGTAAAACAGAAAACCCATCCACAAAGCAACAAAAACATGGCAACACAGGTGACAAAAGAAGCACGTGACGTGGGAAAGTAATGTCAGAAACGGAGCACAAAACAACATTTCATTTAGACAGAAAGAAATACTACTATCCATGGTGAGAAAGAACTGGATAACAATGGGGTAGATGAGAGAGAAAATTCAACAATTCAGTTTGTGGTAGGGTAATTATTGGAAAATGAGTCAGTGCATTTGTAAAGTAAAACTCATGTGGTCTAGGGATTCACCAAAAAAGTAACTATTTTAGTTCTAAAGTCTCCACAACATTATGAGCATTCTTCCGTGGGACTGGGGTAGTGCACAATGCAGAAGAGACATCCTCAGTATTTTGCAGTGCAGTCACAATCTCTCCTTTGACCTGTGTTGCTCAATTCATCTCCTTTTTCTCAATGCATATTAACTAACATGAAAAAAGATTCAACTCAGGGGTGGATGGCAACTCGTTCAAATATTAAAAACATATAAATTGAGTGAATCCTATGGGTCCAAAAATAATTTCTGAGTTGGTGTCTAAAATTGGTAATATTTTATGTAATGCATTGAATTTATTGTAGGAAGTTTTGAGTTCTGCTGATTTCCCAAATGCACCAGGAAGTTAAACAGAGCTCAGGCTATAATATGCACATTAAATCTGCATTGGTAGGATCATGGGGATTCACATCCTGGATCAGACATATGTAAATTAAGGGATGAGCCTTCTTTATATAATTGAATTGCCCATCGAGCAAATATTTCTTGACCCTTGCAGAAGTCCAGGATGTATTTTGAATCATGAGGAAAGAGTCATAGATAAAATGTAAAGCAAATTAATTCATGCAGCACAAACTCAACGTGATACTGAGATTTATCAGATTATTTTTTACCTAAAACTGTCATTCATGTGTGTGTGTGTGTGTATGAGTATATATTTATAATTACATCAAGTGATATCTTGACAGTTTCAGGAACTAATAGATTCTTTAAGAATTGTCTTAACACATGTTCATTTTGTTTACTTTTAATTTTAGTGTGCATGTGTGAATGTGTGTGTAATGTACATGCCTGAGGAAGTGAGCAGGTCAGAGACCTGCTTAGGGAGACATAGTTCTCATCTTTCACTTTATGGAAATCAGACTTCTCTCATTTCTATCACTATGCATTGAGGCAGGGCAGTAAGTAGCACAAGCACAAGTAAGCACCTATAAACTCACAATGAACAAGCAAAATTGGCCAAAACAACCTGTCAGCGGACCAAAACACCTAGCCAAGCACTATATTCCAGCAGCAACCTCCAGTTTCAAAAGGAACAACCAAAAATGCTCCTGCGGATGCTTAATTTCCCCAACCACATAAAAAACCTGCAAACTTTTCACAATAAAGAGCTTCAGTATTGGAATCTGTTGGAATCTGTGTCATTGTTTCTGCTTCTTCTCATCTCCTGTTCTCCAGGAAACGGAAATGGCACAACAGGCAGCAGCAACAAGCCGGCGATAATGAATCTTGCAGTGACTAGCTTTCACTGAGTTTTTACTGGTTTCTCCTGTCTCTACCTCCCTGCTGTATTTCCGGGATTTTAGGTACTTTACAATTTGTCTTGAATTTTACATGAATCTCCAGTATCCACATATTTGTATAAGAGGCATTGTTACCCCATGAACCATCTCCATATCTTGTGACTATTTCCTTTATATTCATTTTTTATTATTTAATTGAAATTTTACATAGTAATCCCCGTTCCCACTCCCTCCCGTGTCCTCCAACTCCCTCCACCATCCCCCACATCCAACCTCAGAAGAGATAATGCTTCCCATGGGGAGTCAACAAAGCCTCTCACATTGCTTTGAGACAGGACTAAGACCCTTCCCCATTATATCTAGGCGCAGTAAGATAACCCTTCAAAGAGAATGGGCTCCAAAAGACAGTTCACGCAGTGAGACCAAATCCTGGCCACACAGCCAGTGGTCCCACTGATGGTCCCAGTCATACAACTGTCATCCACATTCAGAGGGCATAGTTGATCCTAAGCTGGTTCCTCCACTGCCAGTCTGGTATCAGTGAGCTCCCATTGGATCAGGTAAGGTATCTCAGTGGGTATCCCCATCATGATCTTGACACTTTTGCTCATATTATCGATTCTCCATCTCAACAACTGGTCTTTTAGAACTCAGCCTCGTACTTCACTGTGCATCTCTGCTCCTGCTTCCGTCAGTTTCTGGATGAAAGTTTTATGACAATTAAGGTAGTCATCAAATTGATTACAGGGGAAGGCCGGTTCAGGCACCCTTTCCACGGGATTGGTTGGATTCTTAGCTTGGGTCATCTTTGTGGATTCTAGAGAATTTCCCTAGTGCTAGGTTTCTTACTAGCCCCATGACGGCACCCTCAATCAAGATATCCTTTTCCTTGCTCTTCTCTGTCCTTTCCCATCTTGACCATTCTGTTCCCTTATGTTCTCCTCTCCCCTCCGCTTCCCTGTCATCCTCCCTAACCCCTCCTCCTGGGATTATTTTTAATGATTGCTAGTATAGATAATAAATACTATTAACATTTATTATTTGGAGTTAAATCCTTGTACTAGTTTCTTTAAATTTGTATCAGTGGAGCTATATAGATTTTCCTAAGGTTAAATTATTTAATGAACATATATACATATACATATACACAAGATTCATTGAGTAAGATCATGAACATGTGTTTAAATTGCCTTAAATAGTTCCCCAAACACTCAATACATTAGCTAATATTCTTTTACAAATTTTGGTTTAGAATTGAAAAGAAGGCTAGGTATCATAGTGCACTCTTCTAATCCCAGCCCTCAAGAGGCAGAGGCAGGATGATCTCTGTGAGTTTGAGGTCTGTCTGGCCTACCAAGTGAGTTGCAGGGCAGTCAGGAGTACATGGAAAGACACTGTCTCAATGAATGTAAACACACAGACATATGCATGCATGCGCACACATCAACATGTGAGCACACACAAAATATTCTTTAATATTTTGAAGTAAGCAACGTATTACTTACAATTTTATAGAATCTTTGTGATGTTATAGTCTCATTTAATTTGCCAGATATACAGATGAGAGCTGTGAAGATTGATATATATTGTGCTACCACATAATGTACGTAAGGTTTGTGGCTATTCTGTTCAATTTTTCTGGTTATTTTAAATTGTTTCCTGAGACCTGAATGTAGTTCCTGCTTGTTAATACTCCTTCTTTGCCTACAATTAACTTTTCTAAGTTACTTAAATTTTCTTTATGTTCAAGTTGTATTTCACCAATTTTTCTCTCCTGATACAATAGGTATTAATAATTAACTTTTAATATTTCTGTGCAATATATATCAAATTTACAGCATTTTATTACGTAAAGAATTCCTTCATCCCACTTAGAAGGAAAAGATTACTCAAAAAATTTATAGCACTTCCAAAACCATCTGGATGTTTACACTAGGCGCCATGGCTATAAATGGGCTCTCCATACTCTTCTGCATGTCTATTCAACACGTAATGTTCATTTATGAATATTTGCTTTAAATTGTCATATCTTACCCTACAGTTCAATTTTTAGAGGCTAAAATCTATTCATTTTCCATATTTGCTGGGTATTAGTTGGTATACTATAAACATTAATTGATAACAGTGCAAATGTATTCAGCATTTCTGGATGCTCTTATGCATTCTAGAGTAGTATATAATATTTAAATAGATTTTCTAATTCAAAATGTGTTGCGTATATTAATTCCAAATAAACTTCCCTCTTAGTGCCCCACTTTACTGTAAGGTAAATCCCTTAGTGGCCTTCAGTGTACATTTAATTCATTTCCTTTCTCGTGTTTAAGTGCAATTCTCATTACAGTGCAAATCATTCCATTTCTTTTCATTGGTCTGCATTTGCAGCAACTTTACGGAATTGTCCTTGTGACTCTGTTTTATTAAAATTGGATTCAGTTCAGGATAATCCAAATCTATTTACTCATTACTTAGTTCATTTTAATAATCTGACTAATGATGAGTAGGAGATTCCCAGTGTAATAGTATGAGTTGGCTTGATTTACAAAGAGCAATGACTGTCAGTGATTTCTCACTCTTTCTAACAACCCTATGTTCCTTGTGACATCTTTAGAGTTATTTTTTTTTTCCAATTGCATTTGCCTTTCATTGTGGCCTGTTCTCCCTGACTTTCTCCAAATATCTCTGTGTCTATTTTCATTCCTATTTATTCTGTTCTTAGAGTTTATTCTATGGATACAATTGACAATCATTCATTTCATTATTTTGGTTAGGTGTATGTATAGCACCTCCAGCTGAAGTCCCTGTTCAAATCTGAGGTCTAATATATGATATACTTTTTATATTTTATTTCCTAATGTTATATTAATAGAAATATTGGTATTATTTTTTGTGATAGATAGTACAGATTTTTATATTGTTGAACCTGTTTATGTCATTGTTGAGGTTCACCGTTACTAAGAAATTCAATTTCTTGAGGATCCTTATAAAGATCATTATACAATTCTCTCCTTTTTTACATTTTGAGCTAAAAATTTCAGCTACGTGAGACTTCCAGAATTCTGTTTTATTTAATCATATTCTAGATCATCTTTATTTGTTTTCTTACTATCTCCTTGTAGAGCTGCTTAGAAATTATATTCATAAATAATGATAATCTTAATAATTGCATAATTCAAGTAAACTTCATCAGATTGTTTTGAATACATAGTTGCCAACTGCAAGATGGACAACTCAATAGGAATTAAACTATCTGAGGTATAATCAATTTTCTTAACCATTTTGTAGCTTGTCTTTTTTTCTTGATTTAGAAATGAAAACAGTAAAAACTGGATGTCCCAAGCCTTTCAGGCTTTTGAGAATAAAGTTAATCAAATGGGATTTACAAGGTAGGATTTGCCATAACTGATTATTATAATCAACACAATTAGAAATTTTGTAATTGGGGTAATACAGTGATTAAAATATGCTTCATTTGAAAACATGGCAATAACATTCAAGTGACACTGGAGACATTAGCTAGCATTTGGAAACAGGAATCAGAAAATGCGTCAAGATAAAAATGTATTTATTTTTAATATGGTTTTATATGGAGAAATAATTTTTGAAATCCTCAAATAGATAATATTTTAAGCTAATTAGAAAAAGAAAACTAGCTAAAGACTGAATGTTGATGATTAAAAATGTTTATAATTTAAAGACCACAATATTCTCCCCAAAATTTTTAGCTTTATCAATCACAAGAATTAAAATATATTATAATGACTCACATTTTTAATGTCAGTTCTATTTCTGGAATACTAATATATATTAACATCATTTAGTAATCATATTTTTCTCTAAAATATGACCATTCTTTTTATTATGGAATTTATTTTTTAATTGATTAATTAACTTTATATCCCTGCCACAGCATTCTCTTCCTCTCTTCTTCTACTCCTTATCACCTCTTACCCTTCTCAATTATTGCTCAGAAAGGAACAGGACTCCCATGGACTTTAGCAAATCATGGTGCACCAAGCTGCCATAAGACCAAACACCTCCCCTAGAATTCAGACTGGTTAAGGCAATCTAACTTGAAAAACAGGTTCTTAAAAGCCAAAGTACCAGGAACTGTCCTGCTCTCATTGCTGAGAGTCCCACATACAGATCAAGCTACACAACTGTCACATCTATTCAGAGGGCATAGGTCCATTCCATGCAGATGGACCTAAAAGAGAATTCTCAACAAAAGAATCTCAAATGGCAGAGAAATATTTAAAGAAATGTTTATCATCCTTAGTCATGAATTAAATGCAAATCAATACAAATCTGAGATTCTCTCTTATACACATCCAAATAGCTAAGGCTAAGATATAAAAAAACTGATAACTTATACTGGAGAGACTGTGGATCAAAGAAACACTCTTTCATTGCTGTTGAGACTGGAAATTTGTAGAGCTTCTTTTGAAATCAATATCATGTTTTCTCAGAAAATTGGGAATCAGTCGGCCTCAAGACCCAATGATTCCACTGTTGAACTTATACTCAAAGGATATGCACTCATACCACAAGGACACTTGCTCAGCTATGGTCCAAGCAGTTCTGTGTAATAGCCAGAACCTGGAAACCACCTAAATGCCCCTCAACTGAAGAATGGATAATAAAAATGTGGTACATCTATATGATTAAATATTAATCAGCTTTTACAAACAATCACTTCAGAAAATTTGAAGGCAAAGGAATGGAACAAGAAAAAGTCATCCTTCATAAGGTAACCAAGACTCAGAAAACCAAACATGGTATATACTCACTCGTAAGTGAATATCAACCATAATGTAAGCATAACAGTGCAATCCGCAGACCCAGGGAGGCTAGGTAACAAAGGGAGCCCAAGGGAAATTCATGAATCTCCTTGGGAAGGGGAAATAGAGGAGATATCCTGGATGCAATGAAAGTTTGAGGGATAAGGTTAGGGGTGATAGGGAGAAAAGGTTCTTAGAGAGATGACTGGAAAGGGGGGCTTTATGGAGTTAGATAGAAGCCTGTTATAAGGGAAACTTCCACAAGTCTGTCAGGATGACCCTAGCTAAGGTTCCTGGCTGTAGTGGATGCATAGCCTGAACTAGCCATCTCCTGCGATCCTATTGGTGATTACCCCAGTTGTCATCTGAGAGCCATCATTCAGTGACTGATGGAGGTCTAGTTAGAGACCCATGGCCAAACACTGGGCTTCACTTTAGAAGTTGTGCTGAGGGAATGGGAATTGTATAGGAAACAGAGAGGTCAGGAACATCACAGGAACACACACAGGAACCACCTAACTCATGGCAACTCACGGAATATGACCACTCTTAAGAGTGGGTAATGCTGGAATTTCAGATAAAATTATATTCTATTTTATAGTCCTATACAATTTTTAAAAGAATTATTTTAATATCTTTTTTTTATTAAAAATTTCCACCTCCTCCCATTTCCCTCCCCCTCCCCCTTCCTCCTCCCTCTGCCTCTCCTGTCCAAAGAGCAGTCAGGATTCCTTGCCCTGTGGGAAGTCCAAGATCCTCCCCACTCCATCCAGGTCTAGAAAGGTGAGCTTCCAAACAGACTAGGCTCCCACAAAGCCAGTCCATGCAGTAAAATCAAAACCCAGTGCCATTGTCCTTGGCTTCTCAGTCAGCCCTCATTGTCAGCCATGTTCAGAGAATCTGGTTTGATCACATCCTCCATCAGATCCACTCTAGCTGGCCTTGGTGAGCTCCCATTAGATCAGCCCCACAGTCTCAGTGGGTGGGACACCCCAAGTTCTGATTTCCTTGCTCATGCTTTCCCTCCTTCTGCTCCTTATTTGAATATTGGAAGTAGACAAGATTGTTGGGTAAAAGAATTTTAAGAGACCAAATTTACTGCTTATTTACCTTAATGTGTGTGTGTGTGTGTGTGTGTGTGTGTGTGTGTATGTGCACATGCCCTGTGTCTGAGTGTATGAAAAAACCTTGCTGAGATGCTCTCTCAGTGAGGCTAAGCAAGGCTGAGCAGAGAACAGAACAGAGGAACAGAAGAACCTTGCTTTGGCTCTCCCTTAGGGGGCACTAATAAACTTAACAGGAAAAAGTAATAACTTTCCATGGAGCATGAGGAAATTGCTACATTTCTGCAGGGGTGTCCCTTCTAGCAGAGTGTTAGCAAAAGATGTGACATCTTAAACCAAAGAAGCTTGTATCTCTGCTAGGGTGGTAGCAACACTCCAAGAGAGGTGCAGGATTGCTGTATCCTGTGGGGAGTCCACCCCCCACCATACTCCATTTCAGGTAGCCCTCCAAGTCAAGACACATTTCCCTCAGGGCTGAGCTGTCCTATTGCAGCTCTAAGTATAGCCTGGCTTCCCGATAGGTCAGGATATCTTTGGATCTCTAGAGCTGTAACACTCACACTCCCCTACAGACTCCTATCTTCCAAGATTATTTGGCATGGAAGAAATTGTAAAAGCATGCCTATTTTGTAAAGAAAGCTCTTTTTTGGTAAATTTTTTACAGAATACTCTCCAAAGTTTTGGCATGAATAGCCAAGATCTTTTTGGAAAAAGTATGGTCCTATGTAGGAAAACATCACACTGAATCAGTATAGAAGGCTATGATTCTGAGCACTAACTGGTTCTACTGATCTGAGGAAAGTTTAGACATAGCTTGTTCTGTTAAGATGAATGGGAGCTAAAGGCACACAGCAAAATATATTACTTTTATTTCATCAACACAACATAGATCATTAGTAATCTCTCCCAATGTATGATCTTACATGTCTAGAATAGATCTAGTCTCTCTCTCTCTCTCTCTCTCTCTCTCTCTCTCTCTCTCTCTGTGTGTGTGTCTGTCTGTCTGTCTTCTCCTTTTATTATTTTTATTGCTTTATTATTTTTCCTTGAATAAGATCAATCTTTGGTTGCCGTGTGTGTGTGTCTGTGTGTGCATGTATGTGTGGGTATAAAACTCCGTTTAATATATTCACTCTTCCTTAGTTTTTTTCTGTCTTGAGTTCTTGTTTAATTCTTTTGTAGTTTATTACATTATTTTTCTATATTATCAACTATTTTAAGGTATAAGTTAAATCATGTCTCCACATTCTCAAACCCTTCTCTCATCCATTTTTTTACATTTTTAAATACTTTAAATTCCTTTATATATTGTCCAATTTTTTGAAATTGAAAAACGGGAAGAAAAAGAAAACAAGTAAATAGCAGCAACAACAAAAACACAGGATTAGGGGCTAACAAAAGAGGGACTTGGATTTCCTATTAGCTAGAAATATTTTCATTAGGTAGAAAGACATTTTAAACAATGCAGTCAGGTGCAAAATAATGCCCATGTTTGAGTTTGCTTGGACCAAAGTGACAATATGAAGCAGTCAGCATACATTTCTGATGTTTAAAGTTCAAGGTGACTTTTTCCTAAGTGTTCTATATTAATCTTGTAAACTAAGAGAGAATGTGGGTCGAATTCCTACAGCAGCACTTGGCTGAAGAATGGGAACTGCCATTGTACTAATAGTTGAAATTAACTGTAATGAAATCTTTATAACTTCATCTGAAAGTTAAAAGTCTATGATTGATTACAGGGTTATGAAAAATCCCATTGCAGAAATTCTTCTAGATCATGTGTTGTCTAGAAGTTTCGACAGATTCCTGTGACTCCTCTTCCACCTGTTTCCTTAGTACTCTGAATATGTTTCCATTAGGGCTTGTAAAATCACATAACTCTGTCTCTGTGACATTGTCAAATTTCAACGTAATATTATTTTTTAGCAAATTATGATGGCATTTCTAGTAAACATGGTCTTAGAGGAAACAAGAGCTGGCAGGATGACATAGAGGGTGATGTTTGCTGCTTCTGTTCAAGAGGACCAAATTTCAGATCCCAGAACCCACATTTGGCTGTGCACATCTGCTTGCAATCCAGATATAAGAGATCCGAACTTTTCTGGCCTCCACAGATACACCATATATGTGGCATACAACAACATTGACATATTCACATAAAGACTGTGTCATACAAAACTCACATCCCAAAATGAGATGTATTTATCATTTCTTTTGTGCTTGTTATAAAACATTGGTGAAAAAAAACAGAAAATTAAAGGTTCCCAAATTGTATTCCTGTGGGATTGAATGTAATTTGTATTTACCATCACTGTATATTTGTTAAAAAATTTGTAGATAAGTGAGTGGAAAAAAGAACACCTTTTAGAAATGTTATTTCCAGTGTATTAGACAAACCATAGGAAAGTTTTGAATTAACATTCTCTAATTCCTTTAGTTCTGCAACCAAGACTTAGTCTTTGACTTAATAAGAAAAGTAGTCTACTAGTTTTATGTAGTTTCCATGCAATAGGCAAAAATTTCTCAGTGAAAAAAATGAAAGAACATTGTATGAACAGTTTTATTTCATTCTCTAAGTCATTTCAAGGGTAACATGAAACTCAATTAACTGTTGAAATGGCAGGCAGTGAAAAATGCAATTTGAGTAAGAAGAGACATATTTTCTGTAGAAGAACAAGTTGTGAAGGAGAAAGAAAATGAAAACTAAATTTTTGGTTGCCCCCAAATTGAATTACGTCCCTCTTGGGTTGTGACGTCACTTGTACTTTTTTTTTTCTCAAAGTTTATTAAAATACAAAAGTCTCCATTTCCGCCCCTCCTCCCAACACCCTCCCACTCCCCCTACTCCCTCCTCTCCTCCCTCTCCATCCCCAATAGCAGTCAGGGTCTCCCACCCTGTGGGTAGTTCAAGCTCCTCCCCCCTCCCTCCAGGTCCAGGAAGGTGAGCATCCAAACAGACTGGATCCCAAAAATCCAGTATATGCAGAGGAAACAAGTCCCAGTGTCATTGTCAATGGCTTTTCAGAAAGACTCCGGGCCAGCCACATTCAGAGAATCCGACCTCAATCAGAGAATCTGGCTGGATCACGTGCTTGCTCAGTCCCAGTCAACTGGCCTTGGTGAACTCTCATTAGATCAGTCCCCTTGTATCAGTGGGTGATCACAATCCTCGCGGTCCTGATTTCCTTTTTCAGGTTCTTCCTCCTTCTGCTCCTCGTTTGGACCTTTGGGGACTCATTCCGGTGCTCCAATGTGGATCTCCGTCTGTATCGCCATCCTTCGTCGGATGAAGGTTCCCACTGATCTTGCCTTCCTTGCTCACGTTCTCTTTCCTTCTGCTTCTCGTTTGGACCTAGGGAGTTAAGTCCAGTGTTCCAATGTGGGTCTCTGTCTCTATCTTCATCCATTGTCAGCTGAAGGATCTATGGTGATAAGCAAAATATTCATCAGTATGGTTATGGGCCAAGGCCAGTTCAGGGACCCTCTCCTCTATCCAGAGAACAATCTGGGGATCTCTTCTTGGACCTGGGCACTTGTACTTTGTGAGATGACTTTTTGGTTGTCTTATTTCCCTACTTCTGGAATAGTGAAAAAGATGTTTGCCAAAGTCAGCTTGTTACGGGAGGGACTTCACTAATGGGAGTCAGATCAACTGTTCATGTTATTGCCAACTGGATTTAATTATAGCTGCAGTGGAAGAGTCAATGGAAATCTAGACTCTTACTTTAGATTATTAGGGCAAATTTTAAATATATTCACAATTAATAAGACTATTTTCGTGACTTCTATGTTTAATTTCAAATATATTAAAAAATTCTAAAACTGCTAAATGACATTGGCAAAGTCTATGCTCCTTTCTTCCAAAAACTCAAAGCACCACAGACAGAGTGATTCTAAAATTCCAGTTTATTGTGACTAAAAGAATTATCAAGCATACACACTAAAATGAGGAATTAGTTCTCCTTATTACATCAAATCAGTGAAATAAAAAACATCTCTGTTATGTGATGTTTTCCTCTGAGTAGTTTGCTCAGAATTTACTGTACTGTTTAGGATAGAAGATACACAGAATTTTGCAGCATAATTTTAAACACTGATTTGTTAACTGTAGCAAATGAGATTGCAAATTTATTCGAATTAAAGCTATAAAAAGTTATGGATGATTCCAGCAACTATTTCTTGCTTTACTATTTTGAGTTGTCCTCTCCTAAGTTATGGAGTCTCAGTAAAGAAAACTGCAATTGTTTGTCATACCCTCATTATTTGCTAGTATGTGTCTAATGCCATTAAAAGTATCACGAAATCCTACAATCTCTTAATTGTATCTTGAGGGGCCATCTGGAAGGAAAAGAGAAAACAAGTGTAGCTAATCATAGTGCCATATGACTAAACATTTACTACCAAAAGAAGATATCTTTTCAATTTTAGGAACCCCACATAGTATTTTTATTTTTGTCATTTACTTGAAGATATTGAAGTCCAAGGATTATAAAATATTTTACATACATTTTATATACATATATACATTTATGTATATGAATGTATATACGCACATACATACACATACACACACATTCTATTTTTTATGTTGATTTACTTACTGTCATGTCCTGAATACTATTTTAAGTAGACTTAAGGTACAGGTGACTATGTTTCAAGAAGACCCTCATAGAGTAAAAGGAATAATAAACTGTTGCAAACCAAACCAGAAGATGAGGTCTGCTCTTGATCTTTGCTTAAAAAATATTATTTTGTTGAGTATAGGCACACCTACTCCTGTACTTAATAAAATAAAAATTTGACAAGTAAAGCTGATTAGGTCTTCTTCTCTTGCTCTAACAGAATTCATGAATTGATTATAAAGAAAGAAGGTTTATTTTCATTCATAGCTACAGTGACCTAGATGGTCTAAGAAGAAGATGATGCATCCGGGAAGGACTATAACTTGCTTTTCTTTTCATCATGGCTCAGATGAAAGGGAAAATGAGTCTATGACAAGAAGCAAAATTTCAACACACATTTTCAGTAATTAATCCAGCATGAAAGAATTAGAATTTACATCCAGAGAAAGAAATGAATTCCCTTTTAGTAAAAAAAAAGTCAACTCTGAATATTCTTACTTCCTAGCAAAACATAATTACAACAAAATTTAAACATGGACTTTGGTGGAGATATAATCCTCTATCCCCAAGGGACACATTTGAAGAAGATACTCAGTTTTAAGGACCTGTGCTCAGGTTACCCTATAAAATAAAGATCTTCACATCCTGTGTTCCTAATTTCACTCTCCCACCACCTGAGATCTGCTTACATAGTTTCACTGTGGTTACATTCATTCTACAACTACAGAGAAAAAAATCTTATAAAAACCATATGATCTTCAAATCCTCAAGGATTTGCTGAATCGGTTATTCACATAACACTTTTTCTTTCTTAATTTTTACTTAAACTTTTACATGAAAGAACCATGCATTTTGGAAGTCTGAGCAGAAAGGATTATCATTAATGATGTATTCACTGGAGAGTCATGAATATGATGAAGGATAATCAACCATGTGAGATGGGTTGGTAGTAGAGCGCAATCAGAAGGCTACAAGTAAAGTACATGGGTTACCATGATCTACACCCGACCTTCTTCGTGCTTTTCTATTTTCCTTCCTGTAGCGAAACTGCAGTTCGAGCTCACCTGGGTCAGATTTCTGCTTTCCCACTTTTAAGTCCGTGACATGAGATAAAGTGCTTCATTTTACTGTCTCTCAGTTCCTCTACTAATACATGTGGTCAGTAAGAAAGAAACAACAGTGACAGCTTCAAAGTTCTTAAAATGGGGAAACCAAGACACGAAATAAAAACAGCTTAGCCTAATACACAATGCAGTAGGGCAAGAAAAACACATATGTTTTGTTTGGAGACAACATTTCTTTGTGCAGTCTGGCACTCTAATAATTCATTTTGTAGACCAGGTTGGTCTGAAACTCAGAGATTTGCCTGTCTCTCCCTCCTGAGAACCTGTTCTATCAAGACTGGCTCTCACAACATGTTAGCAGTTAGCTGCTATCTTTTCAAGGTTGTGAGAATGAATTTCCTGTCAGTATAAATTTGAAGAAAAAAGTATTCGGGAATTTACAAGAAAGCTGTCAAATGCTTTAATCCAGTATGATGACATCATTGTCTATACCACAAGGATACAGGACTCAAGACTCTGCATGCATTTATGGACATTTCTAGAAGAAAATTAAAGGTCAATGGAGTTCAGTTAAGTTAGTTCTTTATTGTTATTCCTAGGAAAGTTTATGAGGAACAGTGGAATTATGGCTACATTCTTATCTACATATTAAGAGTATGATGAAGTCCAGGAGAAAATTATATGCAGAATACTGTAACAATTCAGAAAAATATTATACTTATAACCATATTCATACATAACTGGTGCGGGAGAATTATCTGTATTCTGTCAATCATATTTTAATAAAACGCTGATTGGCCAGGCAGGCAGTATAGGTGGGAAAGCCAGACAGGAAGTAGGGGTGGAGCAAAGAGACTGGGAGTATTCTGGAAGCAGAAGCTCTCTCTCAGCGATTCCTGTACACACCACCGAAGAGGCAGCATGTAACCTGCCCAGCTGAAAAAGGTATGGAGCCATTATGGCTAACATAGATTAGAATAATGGGTTAATATAAGTTATAAGAGTTAACAAGAAGCCTGACCTAATGAGCCAATCAGTTTATAACCTTATAGAGTTTTGTGTGTGATTTTTCTTTGTTGCTTGCCGGCTGTTGGGGTACTGGGAGGGACAGAAACCCCAACAAGCCAGCCCCCTCAAGTTACATATGGCGCCCAGACGTGGATAACTGAATCCACAGAAAGCCTGAGAAAGCTTGGAAAAGAATAGAGTAAAGCATGTTTTCTTGGTAGCAGCAATTTCTCGCGTCTGCTTTGCTTGCTAGAGGCAAGCAAATGCTCTCATCTAAGAGAAGCTTCCTGACTCAGCTTTAGCTGTAAAACCCTGCAGCTCATTAAGAGGTCCTGCCACGAAACACTTAAACGGTGTTGATGAAAAGCTGAATGCATGCTTTTCAGCTTTCAGCCGTAGCAGAAAAAAGCTGCGCCGTTTTAAAATGCCGGCTTTCTGAGCTGTCCTGACAGGGTAATCTCTGACTCTTTCAGGCAGGCAGTCCGACTGAGTGTGGTCTGTGAGCAGAATGCTGCAGCTTGCTTGCTGGCAAGGACCTTGAAACGCCATAGAGTTGTGGCAATGAACATAGCTCTGGCTGGTATCTCAGCCATGAGACTGGAGAGCTGGGGAGTGGGTTGGATCTAGCCGTCAAAGCCACTGCTCTCCATATTGCTTAGTAAATTAAAGGCTCATGTGGTCAGAAAAGGGAGATAAACAGTAAAGAGAGATTCAAAGATGAAGAAAACCTCTAAATGGTTTATAGTGTGTTACAAATAAATTCAGGATAAAAGTTAAAGTTCTTAAAGTAAAAAGAGAGTAGTTAGGTGTGGTGGTACACACCTTTAATCCCAATGCCCTGGGAGGTAGAGGCATATTGACCTCTGTGACTTCAAGGGACAGAGGTAGAGATTGACCTCTGTGACTTCAAGGTGTGGTAGTGCACACCTTTAATCCCAATGCCTGGGAGGCAGGGACAGACAGATCTCTGTGAGTTCAAGGTGTGGTAGCATACACCTTTAATCCCAGCACTGGGGAGGCAGAGACAGGAGGATCTCTGTGAGTTCAAGGACAGCCTGGTCTACAGAGTTATTCCAGGACAAAGATATATACAGAGAACCTGTCTCAAAAGCAAAAAGTAAAAGTAAAAATAAAAGAAATAGAGGTTAAAATAAAGCCACATAAAGATGGAAAATGCACAGAGAATCTTCATACTGTATGCTATTATGCTCTCTTTAAATTGTTTGATTGTTGAGGAAGGAGCAACAACTGCTAAAAGACTTTTGTTTATAAATGCTGCTGAACTAACCCAAGATAGGAATTTTGAAAATACCTTGGCTTCAAAACTGAAGTCAAAAGGTATGTTACTTTGGAGAAGAGATTTTGCTTTTGTTTCCACAGAAAACGAGAGACTCTGGATTTATTCAGAGTTAAGAATAATCACCTTTGACCAAGGGAGGCCACCTGAAAAATCTCCGATAGGAACAGATGGCCCAGATGACAGAGTTCTACATCCAGAACAGATTCAAGACTGCTGACTGAGATGATCAAGACTCACAGGATACTCCAGTCAGGACGATTATAACTCTAAATTTTCTTTAAGTCCCCATAAGATTATCAGCGCCCCCAACCAGCAGGAAGTAGCCTGAAATACTACGCCCACATTCCCAACAAAGGGACTATGGGTATTTTCCTTTGTTTTAAAAAAAAAAAAAAGAGAGGGAAATGGTGCGGGAGAATTATCTGTATTCTGTCAATCATATTTTAATAAAACGCTGATTGGCCAGGCAGGCAGTATAGGTGGGAAAGCCAGACAGGAAGTAGGGGTGGAGCAAAGAGACTGGGAGTATTCTGGAAGCAGAAGCTCTCTCTCAGCGATTCCTGTACACACCACCGAAGAGGCAGCATGTAACCTGCCCAGCTGAAAAAGGTATGGAGCCATTATGGCTAACATAGATTAGAATAATGGGTTAATATAAGTTATAAGAGTTAACAAGAAGCCTGACCTAATGAGCCAATCAGTTTATAATCTTATGGAGTCTTGTGCGTGATTTTCTTTGGGGTTTGCCGGCTGTGGAGTACCGGGCAGGACAGAAACCCCAACAAGCTGGCCTTCATGTTACACATAACCAATATAGAATTTCTACATTTTTAATCGGTGCTTAAATAGATGCCTAATTCAGTTGGAAGTTTTAGATCAATTGGCAATATGTTTGTTCACCATGATTGGAAGACGTAGGTTTGTTACCTAGCACAACATAAACTCTGGTGGTATAACATGCCTATTAACCTCAAAATTTGAGAGATGATGGCAGTAGATTCAAAAGTGCAAATTCAGGCTTTATCCCTACGTTGAATATAATTCAAACATCAACTTGACCCAAACATTTAAAGGGAGCCACATAAATCACATTTCTCATTGCTGTATCAAAATACCCAACAAGAAACAGCACAAATGAGTAGATGTTTGCTTTAGATTGGAAATTAAGAAGAGAGGGCATTCATCATTCTAAAGAGCTCTTAGAGGCAGGAACATGAGATGCAGTTCAGAGACTGCTGTCAAGAACCAGAGAACATCAGGAGGTGGGGCTGGGGTGTAAAAGCTCAAGGATGGCCTCCAGTGACAATTCTCCACTGAGTCGTCACCTAATGAAGGTTCTACATGCTTGCAAAATAGTGCTGTCAGTTGTGACTTAGTGCTCAAACATCAAATCTGCAGTGGACATTTCACATTGGCAACACAACAGGCATAACAGATTGATGGCAATTCCCGTGATGGAATGGTATAAGCTATTGAAACATTCCAATTCATACCATCTTTTTCTAGTTTCATGAATTTTATTTTATTTTATTCAGAATTCTACTCATTTTAATATAATAATAATCACAGGAAATCAGAAAAGTTGGTTATCTTTCTTTGGAGAATTTTATACATGTGTACTGTATTTATATTATTTTCACCACACAGTCCTCACCTGGTACTCCTTCTATGTCTGTCAATGCTCCATCAGATTTATGACCTTTTTTCTTTTGATTATTTATGCAAATACATTCATACAGATGTATGTATATACATATCCACATAAATTATATTTATAAACATTTGTGTATACATATCTATAGTACAACCTTCTGAGTTCATCTAATTAATAGAATTCATCTAATTCTACTCACTGTGAGGGAATTTATGTCTGGGCAATATATCTAACCAACTACCCCTGTCTGGTAAGTTCATAAAGTCTAGAGGACAAAGAGCTAATGCCCATTTTGTAAGCAAGTATAATTCCCAACTACATTTATATACTTGTCCTTATGCACATATATAAATGTAGCTCCCATATGTTAGTAAAGAAACTTTTATTTCAATAGGTAGAGAGACTCACAGAAAAATACAATTGGTCAAAATGCAGGGAATAACTAACCATAGGAAGCAGAGAGACCTCTTCACAATACAGTGCCCACACACTAAGCTTTGGGCAGCATCACCAAGATAGGAAGAATAATCATAAGTGAGAGATGATTAGGATGTTTGCTGTGAGAGAGTTGCTTCCATAGATGTCAGAGACTTCCCAAGAAATCTTAACAATATTGTCTGAACAAGACCTATATAATGACACCATCTATCATCTGACTCCTGAAAACATTTCTTCAGATCATATGAAAAACAAATATTATAATATATTCTCCTACAACATGTTCTGAATATTTCTGTTTGTTTTGATATAAAGCAATATCTTTCCATCAGTTTCTGACTTTATAGTCACAGCCTTATACTGTCCTATTAATCTTATAAACCTAGTTCATTGTTCACACACCAAGGTCAAGCATATGTGATACTCAGACAGCAGAATCACAACTTAAAGTACTATCCCTGCTTTGTAGTATTCTCTCTCTCTCTGAAACAAAGTCTCATGTAACTCTTTCTTCCTGGATAGTTGTTATTAAGACCAAAAGGACCCTAAATTTGTAATGCAGCCATCTCCACCTTTCTCACTCTATGATTTCTGACATATGTTTCCTTTATATTATAATTAACTTATACTAATTTAAGATAGATTTCACAAAGTTTAGTACTGTTGACAACATCACTGTATCTCAAGAAAGTATAGCAAGGAAAATAATGACTCTTCAAAGTGACATAAAACATGTGATATGAAACAAAATGCTTAACAATAAAAGGTACTATTTGATATTCCTCCCAGAATTTGTTAATTTTGTTGAAAGCAATGTATTAGGTATTTATATCTTCTGTCTCTTTGGAAAGAGGAAGTAACCAACTAAAAATAACTAAAATTGAGAATTGGCAAGATTTTCCAGTTCTCACAGAAAAGAATTGTTTTGATAACAATGATGACATCTTATATTAATTCTAATGCCTACAATGTACCAGACATTGTTAACTGTATATTTTAAATTGATTACAAAATAATTATTAGACATGGTACTATAACTATCAGTTTTTGTCAAATCATGAGTAAAGCATGGATATCTTAATAATATTTATGAATGTCATAATACCAGTATTTGCCAGATTTGATACTTAATAAAGTAGAAATGGTATGAGAATTTAAGCTTTTTTACTGCTGGAATCAAAGCAAACTATGTTGTAAGTAATATTAAAATATTTTTCTTGTCTACATTATGGAAGATAGAGAGTAGGTTCCTTAAATATTATGTTCTTTGTGTTTATTTTGAACAATTTGTTTATAATTAAACAAAACAAAATCTGTATTGACCACCTGGGCCAGCTGGCCAAAGGAATTGCTGTCCTCTGTTTTATTCCTGTCCACCTCAGCACTTAGAGTCTCCAGGGCATGCTGTTGGTCTTAATCATAAATTGAAAATGAGAAGCAGAATAATTAAAGAGCAAACTGTAATTATGAGCCAGATCTAAAGGGACTAAAACTAACATTGAGTATAGGCCTTCAGTTTCTTATTAGTGCATTTAGGATTAGCTATAAACAGCCTTGTTAAACCCAATTAAATAGTTCATCAGAAGGATTTTTCTCATTAGCACAGCCAGAATGATTTGACTTTTAGAACTATGTGGCTGGTTATGCATGAACATTGCTCAACATTGAGTTTGTCTTCTAAGATTAGGAAAATGTTTTAATTATCTCAGTGCTATTTAAAAAGTCTTCCTCCAGAGATTTTTGGTCTGTAAATGCTTTTATATGTTTTAGAAATTCCCTCTGTTCCAAAAAGAAGTAGAAGTCATCAAAGATTGATTTGTAGTGAACAGAATTATGTACTGTGATGATTTGAATGAACATGTGACCCATAAGCTCCTATATATGAAAGTTTGTTTCCAAGGTGGAATGATGTAGGATGTCCTTCTGTATATGTGATGCTCTTATTGATTGATGAATAAAACTGTTTTGGCCAATAGCTTAGCAGAGTATAGCCAGGCGGGAAATTTGAGAGAATAGGTGTAATCAAAGAGACACCATTTAGTTGCCGAGGAGAAAGACGCTTGCTGGAATCTTACCAGTAGGCTACAACCTCATGGTGATGCACAAATTAATAGAAATGGGTTAATTTAAGATATAAGAGTTAGCCAGAAATATGCTAGACCCATTGGTCAAACAGTATTACAATTAATATAGAATAAAAAATGAACCATGTAAATATAGAATATATGCAGAATGTCTGGATTTTGTATATTGTTGTGTTTTCTTTGAATATTTTGACTGTGAATGAACTAAGTACATTGCATTGTACAGACTGTTAAGCTAAACCAAAATTATTATTATTATAAAAGTAACTCTACTTCAAAATTTAAGTCTAAGTATATATTACTTGTGAAAATAGGTTCAGATTTTGTTTCCACAGAAGTTGAGAACCTATGAATTCCATCCAGGCTAATACAGTTTGACGAAACAAGACAAACAGAATGGAACACACTATTTGGGGCATAGATCCACATAAGACCTGACAAGCTTAAAAAAAAAAAAGAACTAGACCCACAGAAACAGGAGTCAATTGGAGCATGCTGGTAGCCACAGGTTTTTAAACAGGCTCTGTTTGCTGTTTTTAAACAGGCAAAATATGACTCCTTTAATAGGTTTCCTGATTCAGTTTCCTTGTTCATGCTTTTCAAAAGAAACATGGCTTTTTTAGGGAGTCCTGCACTTAAATGGGTTCTCTGGGCAGCATGTTACAAATTACTTAATGACCACATAGACTTGATGCCTACCAGGAATTGAGGGAGTATGCATGCATGTAGAGGCAATGAACATGCCTTCACCATGTTGAACTGGTGAGCAAATAGGCAGGGCTGCAGAGTTAGTCCACTCCAGGACAGTTTAGCATTTAAAAAGAAACATACACACCAAAAAAAGAAAAACAAACAAACAAACAAAAGAACCCTCCTTGTTATAAAAAAATTATAGATACACAATAAAAACAAAACAAGATGGAAAAGACTTTTCAATGGGTCACAGTGTTAAATAAATGTAACTAGGCTTGGGAGAGAGAAAAAAAGAGTAAAGAGACAGTAAAAGTAATATGAAAGAGTATAGGTAGTCATAGATTAAAGAAGTAAAGATAATAAAATAGATATGAAACTTGTTTGAAAAATTAATAGAGTAAGAAAAATAAACCACATAAAGAGATGATGTATACACAGAGAGTCTGGATTATGTATATTATTGTGTTTTCTTTGAATTTTTTTACTGTGAAACAGCTAAGTACAGAACGACAGTATTATATGTGCTGTTAAGCTAAAACAATATATATTTTTTAAGGGTAGTTTCACTTCAAAATTTGAATCTAACGGTATCTTACTTTGGAACGATGTTCTGCTTTTGCTTCCACAGAGGATGGGATGACAACCTGTTGATTCCTTTCACACTAATACTTTTAGATAGACCAAGAAAACTGAAAGGTCTTTGTAAACCTCAAAATAACTTTGCCCAACAAAAAGCAGAAAACAGTTTGACGAGAACTATGCCTAAATTCCCAAATATTGTTTATAAATGTTTGGGTACATTTAAAGGGGATATGATGTATAGATGAATACTTTATTGGTGTGGATCTTGGTATATTGACACAAATTTAAAGTAAATTTTGTTATATGTATATTTCTGCTCTGGATTAAGGTATCATGTTTATGTAGCCCATTTAAAAACGTGATGTATAATTAAGAAATATAGATTAATAGATAGTCATCTATACTAACCAAGCTTATAGGCATGTTAGTTAGGTTTTCAAGATATATAGAGATATATTTCAGATAGATAGGTATTCTTCAAATGTTTCAAAGACTAACAGAATATGTCAATTAAAATGTTATAAGAATTTAGGACGTCTCATGACAAAGAGACACATCTGCTCCTGGCATCAGCAATTACTTCAATAGGAACATGGGCATCAAAGAACGCTTTATAGTGTTTGCTAGCCATTTGGGTAAGAAACTGTTCTTTTCTGGACTGCTTGATGTTATGCTGTTTGAACTGGACATACATGGCCAACAGAAAAATGACTACTGAACTTGCCTAAAGTTGAGATGATCCTTCCGTGATCCTGTTCCATTATAGAGTCTGCCAGATGTCCTGCAGGACACAGAGAAAAGTGCCTGACACATTGTTAATATAGGTAGAACTACCTTTGAAATTCCCTGCTTCATAGAAAAGTCCGCTGAGTCTGTAGGTTGAAGATGGGTGTCCCAATGTCACAGAAGAATTTTGAATGACTGTATAGTAAGTGAGATGTCTCTGCCAATTCTAGAGTTTTGGAAGTTGGTTATGATGTACTTTCTATTTACTTAGGTAATATTATATCTTTCTAGAGATTTTGATGGAGTTGAAGAATAGATAGTTATAATTATAGTTTTATTTAGCTATGAAAAAAGATAAATCATTATAAATATTTTAACTATAATTCTTGCTTGATAATTGTTATTTGTAATTTTGCTATATTAAAGTTAAAAACTTTCTTTTTTTTACACAGAAAAGGGGAGGTAATGTGGGATTCCCTTATGTATACTGGGAATACAATTGGTTAATAAAGAAGCTAACCTGGGCATCTTGTAGCATAGAATAGGGCAAGGTGGGAATTCCAAGTAGATAGAGGAGAAGAAAGTAGGTGAAGTCAAGGAGATTTCATGTAGTCTCCATAGGCAACAGACACCAGACAATAGACAGAATCTTACAGGTAGGTCACAACTATATGGTAATACAAAGATTAATAGAAATGTCTTAATTTAAGATATAATTACTAGCCAATAAGAAGCATGAACTAATAGGCCAATCAGTGTTGTAATAATACAGTTTTGGGTGATTATTTCTGGTTTGGGTGGCTGGGAAATTAATAAGCAGTCTCTGACTACACCCCCTAAAAGGTCCATGAACTCTGAAAGTACTTAGCCCAATAAACAGGAGGAAACAGTTTGGAGAAAACTACACCCATATTCCCAAAAGGAGTGTTTATAAATGTTTGTTTTCATTAAAAGGGGGATATGCTTTAGTGAGGTATACTTGCAATGATATGGATTTCGGTTTTTTGAAGCAAATAGATGATCATTTTGCTACACTGTGTATATGTATTTTCACTCATGTTTAAAGTATTGTGTTTATGCAGCTCATTTAAAAATGTAATGCATAGATAAGAAATACAGATTATTAGTCTTCTATAATAATCACACTTTTAATTACATTATTAGGTTTTATAGATATACAGAAATACATTTCAGTTAGAAAGGTAATCTACAAATAACTACAGAACATAGGAATATATTTAAAAGGTTTTAAGAACTTAGACTTTTCTCAACAGTAAGACATGTCTGCTTCTGATAGCACCAAGTACTTCAGAGAGGCTGATGGGCATTAATGAAACTCATTATGGAATTTGCCTTCAGTGTTACAAGACTCAACATTTGGGCAAGAATCTGCTCTTGTCCACACTGCTTTATGGTATGCGGTATGAACTAGACATTCAGGACCCACAGAAAAGTGACTGCTGAACTTTCCAAAAGATAAGAGGGTCCCTCAGGGTTCCTGTTTCACAGAAGAACCTGCCAGACATTCTGTAGGACACAGAAGAAAACAACTAAAGAAAACATTTTTCACTAGTTGTTTTTACTAGAATATATTTCAGGTTAACATTTTCCATACAGACTACAATTAAACTAATTTCTTGGAGGATTCTTACAGTTGAAGGTTAAAAATTATTTATCTAACGGGGTACAGTGGCTCATACCTTTAATTCCAGCACTGGGGAGAAAGAGGCAGGTGAGTTTGTGACTTGCCTGGTAACGAAGAAAGTTCTACGACAACCAAGGTTGTTGTAAGGAGAAACCTTTCTCAAAAAATCATATGTAAATATATATGGTTTAAGAGTTCTTTATATATATATATATATATATATATATATATATATATATATATATATATATATATATATATCGCCATTAATAACTCTTAAGTCATGATAGTCTAAGGGTCTGCAAATTTGAAAAAGGTGGACCTGAGTTTATTTCAAATAGTATAATAAATGATTTGAATTTCAGGTCTTCTTCAATATCACATATACATATTTATGTGGACATACATGATGCACATGAGAATCAAATAACAAATAAATGAAGGTAATTAAAATAAATTTAACGGATCATGACTGAAATAGTGTTTACGAATGGTGAGCATTGTTCCTTGAAGTTATAGATTGTCAAGGCCAAGTCCCCATGTCAGCAAGAGGATTCTCCCTATGATTTGTTTTTCAGCAATCCCTCAGAAACTCCTTGAGCAATAAAATCAACTATCATTATTTCTGCATGTTCACATAACTAGATTTTAAAATTACTTTGTTGAATTTGTGCAGTCACTTTGGCAGTCAGTGTGGTGCTTCTTCAAGAAGATGAGAATCAGTGTACCTCAAACAATCCCTACTGTCTTCAAACACCAGAAAGATGCTTTTTCCCACCCCAGTGATACTTGCTCAAATATGTACATTGCTGCTCTATTTATAATAGCTTGAAATTGTAATCAACCTACATATCCGTCAATAAATGAATAAAGAAAATGCAATATATTCACACACAATGAAATATAATTTTAGCATTAAAATGAATTCATGAAAATTTCAAGTAAATGACTAGAATCTGTTTTTCCACAGATTTTGTGGATATTATGGTTTTCATTTGAGGATTACTGTCAGATTTCTAAGTATATGAACAATAGGATCTCTAAGTTTATATCTGTTTCCAGTGTCTTCTCTTGAGTTGTTTTCCTTCGGACTGTATCTGTCTTACTTTTTTTTGACCTTAATGCATTTTTTTATTGTCCCTTACAAGTGCATTTGTTTTCTAATTAGAGACAGACAGAAAGATAGGAGGGTAGGTGGATTGAAACTAGGATGAATAGAGAGAAAGGCAACTGTAATCGATATGTATTATGTAAGCAAGAAAAAATATTTTCCATAAAGGGAAAAATGAAGATAATTTTGCTAAAGATGCTACATATTCTGGATACAAAATAAAGAGAAAGCTGCACAAGTTTGCATTCCCACAAACAATGGGTGAGTGTTCCCTTCATTCCACATCCTCTCCAGCATAGGCTATCATTGGTGTTTTTGACTTTAGCTATTCTGACAGGTGTAAGATAGTATCTCAAAGTGGTTTTGATTTGTATTTCCCTGATCGCTAAGGAGGTGGAGCATGACCTTAAGTGTTGTCTGGCCATTCGAAGTTCATCTGTTGTGAATTCTCTGTTGAGATCAGTACCCCATTTTTTAATTGGGTTAATTAGAGTTTTAGTGTCTAGTTTCTTGAGTTCTTTGTATATTTTGGAGATCAGACCTTTGTCTGATGAGGGGTTGGTGAAGATCTTCTCCCAGTCAGAAGGCAGCCTTTTTGTCTTACTGACAGTGTCCTTCTTTACAGAAGCTTCTCAGTTTCAGCAGGTCCCATTTAGTCAACCTCCCTCAGGACCCAGCAGTTCCACTCTTGGGAATATACCCAAGAGATGCCCTATCATACTACAAAAGTATTTGTTCAACTATATTCATAGCTGCACTATTTGTAATAGCCAGAACCTGGAAACAACCTAGGTGCCCCTCAACAGAAGAATGGTTAAAGAAGGTGTGGAACATATATACATTAGAGTTTTACTCAGCGGTAAAGAACAATGACATCTTGAATTTTGCATGCAAATGGATGGAAATAGAAACCGCTTTACTGAGTGAGGTAACCCAGACCCGAAAAGAGGAATATGGTATGTACTCACTCATAAGTGGATTCTAACCATAGTTAAAGGTCTTTGAGTCTATAATTTGTGATCCTAGAGAAGCTAAATAAGAAGGTGAACCTGAAGAAAATTTATATAGTTATTCTCCTGGATAATAGAACTAGGAAAGATTGCCAAGCAAACTTGGGTGCATGGGGGGTTGGGGAGTGGAAGTAAGGGAAGATGGTTAGGGAGAGGGGAGAGGGTGAGAATTGGGGATGGCTTGGGGTAATGGGAGGGGGGAGGGAGGAAGGATGGTTATGGGAGCAGGGAAGTTTATATTGCAACTAGGGGAGCCATTCTAGGGTTTGCAAGAGACTTGATTCTGGAGGGGTTCCCAGTAAAAATTAAATAAAAAAATAAACAAATAAATAAAAAGAAAAATAAAAAAATAAAATAAAAAATACCAATTCAAATTAAAAAAAAAGAGAGAGAAAAGAGAAAGCAACCTGAAACTACCTAGAATCTCCTTTCCTGTTGCCTAAGCTCATAAGGGCTGGTCAGTGAGAAAAGCCAGCAAGGATTCTACCCAATTGTAGATATTGAGTGTTATAATACTGAATCACCTGGCAGATATGACCACTGATGGAATAATGTCATAAATTCTCTAATGGGTAACTAATCACTTCCTAATTTAATATGAGGTCTACTCACTAGGAGAAAATATGTCATATATATTAGAAATGATAAGAGGTCAATGGTCAGAGAGGACCTCAGACTTATCGAGGAATATTATATTGATATTTTGCTAAATGAAAATATACTTAGGCACTTAAAAAGCATACATTTATACCCACAGAGTACTGAAGCTCCTAGCTCTTATCAAAGAAAAACTTTCGCCAATAAATGGCGACTACTCAGTGCTTTGAACCAAATGAAACATTTGTAAATCTCCCTTCCCAGGTTCAGGGAACATCCTTGAAGAAGGAATAGAGGAACTATTTAAGCTAAAATAGGGGAAGGAGTAGTGCAGTGTTAACTGGGATATGACATCTCTACTGGAATCATTAACATTATAGCTGGGACCACACAGACTGTGGCCTGCAAAAACAAAAAGACACAATGAAACAACAGAGAGGCATTGGTGAGATAGAAGAACGTGAAGTAGAGAAGTATTGGAGGTTAATTTGATCATGAGAATTGTATAAAAGGTTGATATTATTCAAAAGACAGAGTGAAATAATCAATAATAAAACACAATCACCGTTACTTTCTAATAAGGTTTTTCTTTTGTAATATAACACTGTGTTTCATAACACAATCTTGACTCTTTAAAGATAACTTTAATGGGAATTTCCTTGTTAGGAATTAACTTTTGGAGACAATAGCTTAGACTTCTGCCACATAACAATAGAGAATGTTCTAGATTTTATTTATTAGCAACACACTGCTCATCTTATTAAAATAATAAATATTTATATAAACAATAATTAAAGTATGTCTCAATATTGGACATTATAATGTATATATCTACACTTTCAAAGTCAGTCAGTAAAACTAACTTTCAAATAAATATTTAAAACAAATGGACTCTAAGCGATAGCAAGAGCTTTTTGGTTGTTTAATAGAAAAATTATAATCTGGCCTTATTTTAATTGTTTGATTTTTTGTTATTTAAATTACCATTAGTTAGTGTTTTCTCTTCCTAGTTTGAGGCCAGAGGTATCAGTTTACATAACTATAAATTGATGTGGGATTCCTCTCTATGTGCTGTGATTACCAATAATGAATAAAGAAACTGCTTTGGACTTATAGCAGGGTAGAACTTAGCTATGTGGGGAAAACTAAACTGAATGCTGAGAGGAAAAGAAGGAGGGAAGAGTCATGGAAAAGTCATATAGCTCTGTTGGAGACAGACACTGGGAACTTTACCTGGTAAGCCACAGCCACGTGGTGATATACAGATTACTATAAATAGGTTAAATTAAGATACAAGTGTTAGCCAATAAGAATCCAGAGCTAATGGGCCAGGCAGTGTTTTAAATAATATAGTTTCTGTGTGATTATTTAGGGTCTGAACTGCCAGGCAGCTGGGAAACAAACAAACAGATTCACTTCAACAAGGAATTAATGCTCACCGAATGCTTTTGAATTTAGAAAGTATGAAAAGTGTATGTTTTCATTTTGTCCACTGGTCCCAAAATTTCATAGGTGTATAAATTTAAAAATATGAAATTTGCCTTAAGATTTAAAATGATAGTAAGTAATTTTCTCCAAAACATTTGTTTATACACACTAAGAATATGCATATAATCAAAATGGGGACAAACACAGTATAAATTGTTCTAAAAAAATGGTCATTATTTCAATTTCTGGTTCTATTCCAGTACACTTGGAAATAGGTGTTTTCCTTGTTTGATTATTCAGAGACATCTTACTTCTGTATACTCCAATATTTGATTTGCTGATGATAGTCTCCATACATAATTAGGAATTTTAAAAATTTTAAAAATTAAGGTATAAATGGATATTAGCTATTAAGTAAATGAAAACCAAGCTAAATCCGTAGACCTAGAGAGGTGTTATAAAGAGGGGGGAACAGGGGTTGGTATAGAAACCTATTGCACTGGAAATTTCTGGGAACCTAAGTATGTGGATCATCATGAGGATTCCTAGTAATGGGAGCTATGGAATCTGGACTGACCATCTCGTGTAGCCAGCAAGGCTCCCAATGGCAAGATTGTGTTGTGATCAATTGAATTGTTGGCCATAGGCATCCATTGAAATCCCTCCAAAACCCAGACTGACTCTACGATAAAAGTTTACTATAAGCAAACTGATAGCGGGGCCCTCTTTATGAGGACAATATCCACACTGCTCATTGAATGTGGGGAAGTAGAGCTGGTACTTTCTTGAAACTTTCAGTCCCTGCATTCCAATATCATTGTTGCTGGAGTGTATGCTTCAGACTATGTAAAAGAAATATAGAGGCTAACTCTGTCACAAACCTACAACCTGTCTTGCATGCAAAATGTATAAGGGAAATGGTGACAAAGAATTCACCAACCATTGTCTGGTTTGATTTAGGGTCCATGCTATGGGAAGGAACCCATCCCCCATCCAGATTTGGAAACCAAGAACTAGAGACTACAAACCTCAGAGACCTAAGGGAAAATTAAACATTAATAATCTATAAAAGCAAAAGGAAAGGAAGAAAAAAATCAATAAAATGACTTGTAATGATATTCTGCTATACTCATAGATCAGTGCCTTATCCAATCATCATAAGCTATGCTACCTTTTCTGCTGGTGCAGGGAGCAGATGCCGTTTTTCCACTGTGAAATATTATGGGACAGGGGGTAAATGTGAGGTCTCCATCAAATCCCTTCCTCAGATGCTATATCAGGTTTTGTTAATAAAGATTAGGCACTGGGTGCTCAGGAAATCTCAAGGAAGAGAGAACAGGAATAGTGTAAGAGATAGAGGGAATATAGGACACCCGTAGAAAACGTCCTCCAAATTAAATCAACAAGGTACCTTTGATCTCACATAGACTGAAGCAAAAAGCACAGGACCTGTCTACATGGGTCTACACCAGGTCATGTATATTATAGCTTTTAACTTTGTATTTTTGTGGCAATGCTGACTGCTAGAACAATGCTGACTCTTGAGCCTGCTCTTTGGGTTCCCGGTTGTTTGTCACATCCAACTTAAACATGAAAGGTTTTGCTTAATTTTTATTATATTTTTGTCATATTTATTTTTCTTTAGAAATTTATTTTTTTTCTAATGAGAAACACAGAGGAGGGGAGATAGGAGGAAACTTGGAGGAGTAGAGGGAAGAGAAACTATAATCAGGATATAATATATGAGAAAGGAATCTATTTTCAATAAAAACAAAAAGAGAAAAAAATATTTTTAGCTCATTAGTGTAAGCATGCATTTCAAATTGCATGCCATTGAATTTAAAACCAATTTTAAACATTTTATTTTATTCACAACATATTATTGATAATCATTCCAATATTTCCTTGGGTCTATTTTTTTCTTGATATATTAATTAATTTACTAACAACGTCCTAAATAAAATTGAAATTTTGTAAATAATATATATATAAATTTGTAAAACCTTAAGTATATTCATCTCTATATATATATGAATATAAATGTATGTTTATATAAATTTCTCAAGATTTTACCATGATGTACTAAGCTAAGTTTTATTTTCAAAATGAGTTAAAAGTCCTGATAGGCTTTAGATTAAGATGTCTTTAAGCATATCTTCAAGTGGATGCCCTTGAATAATAGGCAAGTATATGGTATCAATTAGAAATTATTATTTCAGTGAGCAGAAACATAAGACATGAATAGTTTTTTTTTTTTTTTTAGTTTGTAAAGGTCTTCCTATATAAGTTTTAAACCTAACAGTTTGTGATTGTGTTTGCACAAGACAAGAGAGGTAAAGCGATGTGTCCCCTGAAACCAGCAACACAGAGTAAGATTAAGGTAAATAACAGACTCCCAATTTAACTAATAAGCTAATGACCAATGAGGGATACTCCGTCCCAAAATAGGATGGACAACTACTCAGAAATGCACATGATATCAGCCTTTGCCTTCTACCACTCCTTGCATACACATAGAATTCATGATGTGTGCATATACTGCTACAAGTATATACAAACAGCACACACACACATACGTGGATTGAGAGTTAATTTAGCTTCTGTGATTTATGATACTTTCATTATTTACTGTGCTCTTCTTGCTCACACAACATATAGAAGCTCAATTTTGCAATCACATAGTGAAACTAGGAGTAGTATGAGAAAGCAGCGTGATCAGTTGCACAGCTTCATTCAAAATGACATGAAAGCTGAAATTTCAACAGCACTGCTAAGCATGAGTTGAATTTTAATGGTATGTATTATCTTGAATCAGAAAAAATTAACTGACCTTCAAGAATCAAGCCACAAAACACTTACAGATTTACAAACTGGCCAAGACCATAGTCAATGAGTAAATTCAGTAGCGAAATGAAGCTAAGGAAACATTTACATTTTTTTTTCATTTTGAAGAATCTTTATTTTGGTATTTCTAATTAGGTTAGAAACCTTTTCCTCCCCCATTTGTTCAATAAAATTTGTTATTCATACTTTAGATCTTGACTTCAACATAATTTGGTCCTTGTCCTGTTTCTGAAGTATTCCTTAATCACTTCATTTTCCACTTATTAGCTGTTACTTTACATGAGGGATCATTGAGTGCCAATTCAATTTGCACAGAGAGGTCAAATTTATCTAAAAATAAATACTGTTGTCTTGTTTAATTTCTGTTTATGACAATGTAAAATCTAAAATTATTTATTTTGAAATAATGCAAATGCCTTCTAGGAAATCCTTTGACTCTAGGAGGTCTTTTCAGAGATGGTAAGAACGTAAAAACAGTCAACATAATCTTTGTTTTGTAGTACATGTTATCTGGCCCTTTTATTTGATACACTGAAGTTCTACTTCCTTCTGAGTGATTTTGGAGATAGGGATTTTGGATGATATTTAAAATCAAGAGAAGTATTAAAGGGAAGCACAAACTATGAGATCTTGGTTTTCTAAAAACAGGAAAACTTCTTTGTAGCTAACTCTCTTCTTTCATGTTTGCACAAAAATATCAAGGAAAGACCAATGGTGGCTTTGTACAAAGTAGGGTAGTAGGGTGGTACGGTGGAGCCTTTACAAAGAATTTACTTATTTGTCACCTGACCACATATTTCCAGTTTCCAGAAACCTTGAAACAGCTTAGGTTTTTAAGCCTTTCTATCTTGTTTTCAAGGGACACCTGCTTTAGCAGATCAGTATTTGCTTACTTTGTAAACAATTGAATTAAATAAGAATAAAAGTAAATATAATACTTAAATTCTTAAAACCTCATGTTTTATTTTTTCTTCCCTAAATCAAATAGACACCAGTATCTTTTTTATCCCCACAGATTATGTAAGTCAAATATCTGTAAGAAATCTTCATTCTCATTTCATTGTTTCTGTATCTTTAGACAATTTAATCAATCTATCTGAATTGATGAAGTTTTATTAATAAAGAGTAAAAAATACAACAGACTAGATTATTTATGTGTTATTATAAGGCTAGTTAAATAGGCTTAATTGTCATAGGTACACAAAAATTTTGTGTATTCTTTTTTCTGTATTCTAATGAGGATATTTCTGAAAATATTCAAACCTGGTTTCAGATTGGCAAATTAATATTTTCTCACATGGAAAATCAATACTGAAGGTGGAAAAATAATCCCTGGGAAACAGGAAAGATTATATAACCAAAATTATTGGAAAAATGAACAATATTCAGAATTTTAATTCATTACCATAACTGACATAGTATGAGCACAGTAGCAAAGTGCATAGTAGAGACTTTAAAAGGATGCGTTTCATGGTTGGTCCATCTACTTCTTGTGCTCTTTTGATTAAATGTTTCATCACTAACTGTATTACAGGTGAAAGTAACTTGTATCTCTGACTTGAAAATTAAATGTTTGAATTTATGTTATAAAACTAACAGATATCTGAGATATCCATCCCCCCCCCACTTTTGTCTAAGGAAAATGCCAAGTAGAAAAGTAAAGGCAAACACTCACAACGACAAGAGTGGGTAATGGCTAGAGTGTCCACTTGGGACTTGGGAGATGGTCAGTGAACCTATTGGAATGAACTACTTTTTGAGAAGAAATATGTTTATTGGGGTGGGGGGTTTAAACTGCTGATTGTCCTCTGAGAATAGAGGACAGCAACTTGACAGGAAAGCAAGTGGATTTTTTATAATAGTCAACACCATAGGGAGACAAGTGTTATCTTTAAGTGAATTCAGGTTGTTTAGACTCACCAAGAGCTAAATGTCTTTGGTTAAGATAAGGGAATTAGTAACATTGCTGGGAAAGAGAAACTTGATTTATGAGATTTCCTAAGGAGTTCTGGTCTTGGACTTCTCTTTACCCAGTCAGAATACATCTGTTAAGGACATTGTCACTAACACTGTAATTTTAAGAGTCAGTTTGAATCTAAAGGTAGAGAAAGGTGAACCACAGGGCAAGTCAACAAGATGAACAGAATGAGTGAACCGCAAGCTCAATGAGAAATAAGGTGGAAAATGATTGAGTATTATTACAAACATGAACCTCTGGACTGCACATCAATGCTCAAGCATGCATGCACACACCCTTTAAAATTATTACATATATAAATGTGTATCACACATTGCTCGCCAATATATGTGGGGAGAGAGAGAGAGAGAGAAATAAAAAGAGAGACACATGAAAAAATACACAACACAAACACAGACAAAGAGATAAAGAGAGAGAAACAGCCAAATATTTGGCAAAGCTCAGTGAGTCTTGGGGAGAAGACAGAGAGGCAGTGAAAGAGAGAGAAACTGACTACTGGGAGGAAGAAAAACATTGTAAGAGATAAGAGTAAAAAATTGACAGATACTGCTGTGCTAACTGATCGTTTCAGATAAGCTTTATACTATTTTAAGAGTGCCCATTTTACCTTCCTTAACAAAAAGCATTTTATCTAAACTGTGCTGTGTGTGTTTTTTTTGAATATTTTTCAATGGTCCCACAACAAATAGAGATGAGGAAGTGGCAAAAGAATATCTCAGTAACATTAACAAAATAAATGATACTTTCACTTGGAGAAATCATACATAGTCAACGTTACATGCACACACTTTTGTTTGTAAATATTCTCTGCTTGTGGTGACTGAGAAACACTAGTTCTGCATTTGCCTTTAGAAGCAGCAGACCTGGTAACTCTTTCTTTCTTTAGCTGGATGTTTGTCCTCTTAGTAAGTTCATTGTGCTTTGTATTAGGTAAATTTAATTATCTCCAATAATCACTTTTATTTTTGTGATTTAACAAAGCTTCTGTAGATGAAATCAATAAAGTAGTCCCACACTAGCTTAGTATTGAGTATAATACAGGGTTCTTTATTTAGGGATAAACTCAGAGACAACAGTCTTCTGCATGAGTAGGAAACAGGAATAGAATCCAACAGTCGAAAGAGAGAGTGAGAGAGAGAGAGAGAGAGAGAGAGAGAGAGAGAGAGAGACTGCACAAGCTTTACATTTGCATTTATAGTAGAAGAGACTATGATCAAGTGATTGGTATCTTAAAGGCTAATGGCTGAAGGAATTTCCACAACACCTCCTCCTTTTGTATCCAAGCCCAATACAAAACTATACACAATAGGAACAAATATCAACTATAGAAATTATAATTACAACCAGCACAAACAATGTCAAGCAAGAAACATATGCTAAATCTTTCAATAATCATTCTATCATGAGGAGTCTAAGTATTATTCTAGAAATGGCTTGGCTAAGTCATGAGAAGAAAGTAACTATGATTATCTAGTCTTCAACCAGATTGAAGACTTGAGAAGAGAAATATTACTTAACTAAACAGGAAGTGCAATCAAGCAACTTTCAAAATGTGCAATAAATGACAGAGATAACTGGCTACATGAACAATAGCCCAAAGTCTCATTAGCAATGTTGGAGCAACCAATTTTGGCTAAGACCTAGAGTAACTGACAGACCATTTTCATGTATTCACTGGGAGTTAACCCCACTTATTTTCATGTTTTATCCCCCAAAGAGCTTTCTTATGAGTCTATAGAAATATATGACATTAGTCTTTGTAGTAGCCATCAGAACCTAAACTGGCTACTCTTAGTATATATAAATATGATAAATTATAAAAAATCCAAAGAAGTTTTAATCTTAAATAAGGTGAGAGTCAGAATGAATTATTTAATACCTATTTCTGTGTCTGATTCACCCACACTCTGGTTCTAAGGTTAGATAATTCACACTTATATGTCAGCTAAGTCCTTGAATGAAGTCAAGTTCATGGGTGCCTGACACAAAACATGCATTATGTATTGCCTCACCTCTTTTTTTTTCTAATACCAAAGTTCCATATCAGAGTTATGTATGGAAAGAAAAACTTTAGACTTGTATATGACAAAAGCTATACATGGCAGCTTTATTCATAATAGTCAGAAACTGAAAATAACCAGGATGTTCCTCAACAGAAAAACAGATAAAGAAAATTGTGTAACATTTACACAATGGAATATTACTCAGCTATTAAAATCAATGACATCAGGAAATTTAAAGGGAAAATGATGGAACTTGAAAAAAAAATCATCCTGAGGGAGTTGTTTCTGTCTTCGGAATGTTCTTGGACCAGAGGTTAGCAGAGTAACATCAAAGGAACAGAGAGACTTAATTCTGCAACTGATTGTAGTAGATGCAGAGTTCCATAGCCATACAATAGGTAAAACTCATCAACTCCTGGGGAGAAGATGGATGAAGTATTGGAAGAACCAGTGGGATCAAGGACACTAGAATACAGCCCATAGCATCATTTGAAAAGGATTTCCCGGGGTCCACAAAGATCAGGGAATCTGTTGCGGTCTGACTTAGGACATCTGTATAAATGTTGTTGCTAAGTATCCTAGAGTATGATTACTAACAAACAGTGGGGAAGGTTGTGGTTTCTGACTCTTCTTTCTGTTGGTACCATTCTGTTGCTACTGGGTCTCTTTGTCCAGTTTTGATGTGATGGTATGTGCTCTGGTCTTATAGTAACACATTATGTTGTGTTTAGTTGATGTCCTGGAATGCCTGCTCTTTTGGGGGGACAGATAAGTTAACAAACACTTCAGTAAAATTTCCTTAAGTAATTATTATATTTTTTTCAAGATAGGGTTTCTCCATGTAGCTTTGGTGGCTGTCCAGAAACTAGCTTTTGTAGACCAGGCTGGCCTCAAATTCATAGAGATCCACCTGTTTCTGCCTCCCGAGTGCAGGGGTTAAAAACAAGTACCACTATACTGCCTGGCTCTTCATATAATTATTATTTATAGATAAATATTTGTTGTTAGAATTTATGCTTTGTATCACTTTGGAAGGCAGTTTGAAAACTGACAATTCTCCCCTGCCCATGCAGCACAAGGCAGATTGGTAATGGGGACAGCTCTTCCATGGTATCAATTTTGGACTTTGCTCATCCATACCTGCACTAACAGGTTTGGTTCTATTTGTGCTGTACTGGTGGACTTCAGCGTCTGTTCCCTTGAGTATTACACCTAGTGGGGGCAGGAAAAACTCTCCCATTCTTGTGGCTGCAGGGCTAGCTCTACAACCTGGCCCAAGGATTCATGGTGGAAGCAAGGCTTGAGAGACCATCTTTCCTTAGCTCATGCTGCCAAAAGACAGGTGAGAATTGGAGACAAGTGAGAAAGGAGGAAACAATGTGGTTAGAGCACAGGCCATGCCTGCCAGTAAGCCAGGTACATTGCAAGAAGACGTTCTCAACTTTTATCTGTTTGGCCAGTACTAATACCTCAGTCTCTTCCCTAGCATTGCAGCAGAACACCAGCTGCAGTCTCCCCTCCCCCACATCCTGTGGACTCCACAAATTATCGCCCCCTAACCTCCATTTCCTTCATCCTTCACTATATCACAGCCCCAAAAGCAAGCAGGTATACCCTACTAACCACAGGCCAGGCCTGTTAGACTGCGAGAAAACTAGACAGGCTGTCAGTAGACTTTCTTCTCTCTCTCTCTCTCTCTCTCTCTCTCTCTCTCTCTCTCTCTCTCTCTTTTTCTCTCCCTCCCTCTTTCTGTTAGCGTAAGCCCAATACACCATCCCTAGCCCTACAGACCACCAGCAGCCAACCCTCCCCCTTTCCCTTTCCACATCCAACGAGACCATCCCTTCCTGAACTCATTACTATCGTTTATTGACACATTACAGTCTTTGTAATTACTGGCAGACATTCCTTATCAAAACATCAACTGAGCAGGACCGGACAATAGGCAACATACAGGCATCATACTCTGTGAAAATCCAGAGAGCAAACTGTTACAGAATAATCTTTCTGTATACTTGGAAGAGTTTTCTATGCCAGGAACTTTCTGATTGGTTTAATCACAGATCCAGCTGTCCTGTATAGGTAGGAGAGCCGGATATAGTTAATGCCGGGACAAAGAACCACAGAGTGTCTGGCATCTTGATCAGACAGTGAGGAAAGCAAGATGAATGTGCCATGATGAAAGAGGTTACTGTCACACTGCCATGTGACAGGCATTAGATAAGAAAAACGGGTTAATAAAAAAATTAAGAGTTAGCTACTATCAAGTCTGAGCTACGAGTCTAGCATTTATAATTAATAGTAAGCTTCTTTGTAGTTATTAGAGAGTTGCTGCTGGGACACAGAAAATTCCACCTACAGGAAACAGAAATCAAGACACAAAACACTCACCCATCAAAGAAAAACCCAGAAATAACTACCTAGATCTATCCTTCTGCTGTATCCAAGAAACATATCTCAACATCAAGGATAGACTTTGACTCAGGGTAAGAGGTGGGAAAAATATTTCAGGCAAATGGATCTAAGAACCTAGCTGTAGACATTTTAATAACTAATAAAATAGATTGCAAGCCAAAACTAATCAAAATAGATAAGAATGAACACTTAATATTTACCAAAGGAAAAATTTAACAAGTTGCCATTTTAATTCTTAACATCTATGTCCCAAATATAAGGACACCAAGTTTGTAAAAGAAACACTGCTACATCTAAATAAAATATTGACCCTCGTACACTAATAATGAGATACATGAAGATCCCACTCACAAGTATACAGATGATCCAGACAAAAACTAAACAGAGCAATACTGGACACTGTGATCCAAATGGACCTAACAGATATCTCCAGAACATTTCACGCAAATACAAAAGAATATAGCTTCCTTTTAGTAGTTCATAGAACTGTGTCCAGAATTGACCACAAAACTTTACACAAAGCAAGTCTCAAAAGATACAAGAAGATTGAAATTACTCCCTGCAAAATTATCAGACCACCATGGCTTAACACTAGATATTAACCACAGAAGCAGTAGAAAAATTACATACTCATAGAAAATGAGCAGCTATCTACTGAATGACTAGAGTCAAGATAGAAATACATAAAGAAATGAAAGACTTTCACTAATTCACGGAAAATGGATATACATCATACCCAAACTTATCAAACACCATGACTGTTGCGAGCCTAGCTAAAAGATCATCAAAATTTGTAAAAGCATGTTCTCCTCACATACAGTGACTTTCTATGACCCTATGCTTAAGGATATTTTTTGACCTTTCTGAGTTCTTCCTATTTCTCACATTTTCTAAGTTCTTAGAAGTTACCTGGGTCATCTGCTATTCTTTCTTGCCCTCAAGATGACCTGTCTCAGCTCAGATCCAACATGGGATATCCATCCAACCTTGTGCTAAACATTTATAAACTTTGAGCAAAAAGAACAAGACAAAGCTAAACATTTTCTCCTTAAAGGCAACTCTTTCTGATGTTGGTTAAACCTGACCAGTGAAAGACTTGCATAAATGTCTGTCTTATTGTCACTGTTTTTCTGATAAGACACACCAGAGCACATGCTCCTTCTCTTTCCCATACTTATGAAAATAGAGGATTACAATGTACCTAAGCCAGATAACAGTCATACAGGAAAATACACAGACATGTCTGGGTTTGCATCTTCATCTTCCCAGTTCCAAAACAAAGAAACTAAAATTATTTTTAAAAGTAACACAATACATATTAATTTTTAATGGTAAAGTTGGTGGATTGATTTTTTTTCGAATTGGCTTCTCTTTGACTACATTTTTCTACTACCATCAGTTTAGCAATTAAAGATAATTTAAATGTCTAAATTATACTTTGTGAAAGCATTACAAAGGCTTTTCTAATGTTTTCATTATTTTATTTCAGAATTTAATGATCATACAGTGGAAAATTACCATACACATCACTTATTCTCCCCTCCAATCAACCTCTGACCCTGCTAAACATTCCACCTCCCAACTTCATGTCCTCTTCTTGGCTGTCATTTTTAAATAACCTACAAAGTCTATTGACTAATGCCCATATATTCATAGGCACAAGGTCATCTTATGGCATGTGGGTAACCTAAGAGAACACAACTAGCCAAATAACAATTCTCTACTCTTAAGATCTACCAATTTCGATTAGGTAGGAGTGAAATTCTTTAAATTCCTACAGCACCTGTGTTGGAATTTTGACTAATTATCTTGTGCAGAACTCGTGCAAACCCTCACAATGACTGTGAGTTAATGTGTTCATGTGTTCAGTGGCAGTGGCATGAACAGGAGGCAGTTTTTCTCGGTCCTCTTGCCAATCCCATGGCTCTTGCTTTCTTTCTATCTTCTCTCTTCATTTGATTCTTAGCAGTAGCATGGGGTACGAGGTGCATGCATGGGGTGACAAAATTTTCACATTTAGGACTAAGCAGTCACAGTAACTAATTTTCAACATTGAATCAATAATGAGTGTCTATGCTGACTTAAATCCACAGCAAAAACCATCGTCTTTGTTCAAGTCTAAAATTAGGTCTTGTTAAAGTACCTATATTGAAGTGAGATAATGAGTACCCTGTGCTATGTCAAGAAGCCATCTCATTGGGACATATCTCTGCATTATTTGTTCTTGAATTTTATCCTCTCTTCAGTGTATGTTGAGCCTTAAAAAGAGTAATGTGGATGCTCACTATAACGATTGCTCACTCAACAATTACTTCTTTCTCAATACCATAGCAGTTACAACTCTGTAGTTACCAGCATTTTATGAAGAGAAGACATTTTTGGACAAGTTTCAGGGGGCAGAGGGACTTGTTTTTAGATAAAAGTTTAGAAACCATTTTGATGACATATTCATTGGGTAAAACAAAAGTAGCAAATTCAACCTTAATCTTCAGAGATGGACTTAGACCAAGTCCATACACAAGTCGATTTGAGATTGTAATGGTATGACTGTTAAAACTGACTAGCACCTATGGTAGGAGGCCTCCTGTTCATTTCCCGCCACTCAGACCTGAAATAATCATACAGAAACTGTACTCATTAAATCAGTGCTTGGCCTCTTCACTCTAGTTTCTTGTTGGCTAGCTCTTACATCCCAATTTAACCCATTTCTATTAATCTGTGTATTGCCACATGGCTGTGGCTTACCGGCAAGGTTCTGTCTGACATCTGTCTCTGGCAGGGCTACATGGCTTCTCCTCAACTCTGCCTTCTTTCTCCTAGCATTCAGTTTAGATTTTCTCACCTAGCTCTACTCTTTTGCCTATCACACACCAAGAAAGTTTCTTTATTCGTTAACCAATAAAACCAACACAGATACAAAAGGACATCTCACACCACGCACCATTGCCTGCAGAAAGGGCAAGACAAAATTGCAACAGTATATGTATCATGACTGGCCAGTATGTATAGTATTTTACAAAACTGAGAAAGATCCTTAGTGACCACTCTCTTCAATTTGTCTGCACAGAATATGAAATCTAGGATTCAGGCAAGACATATATCTAAATTCATCCCAGTAGATTTTCTCTGTCTTCTGCAAGATTGTAAATCACACTATTTCTAATTTTCAGAACCAGTTTCTCAAATCATGCTCACCTACTCACTGCTCACTTATACACTGGAATCAATTTTTTTGTTTTATTCCTTTGTCATTTCTGATGAAGTTATGTACCTCTAGTATGGTAGTTTAAAATGCATGCATCATTTTCACATTTTTATCTAGAGCAATATAAAAGATTACCAGTAAACTTACATCTCTTTATCAAATACACCTCACTTCATCAATAACTTCTCTGTATTATAAGAAAATTATTAATGAGGCTATTTTTAATTGTCAAGAAGATTTAAAAGTCAGGGTTTATATATGAGACACAATTTATGCTTTACCTACCTCCTATGTAAACTCACTATATACATTTATATTTTAAAATTATTCTTTATTTTGGGGGTTTTGTTCTCAAGGGTACATTTGCTAAACATTAACATTCATAAGAAAATAACTGTCAGTTTCTCAAGGTAAGAAAATTTATATTAGTTGTATATTAATAATACTTACATTTTACTATAAGTAAACAAAGAATTACTACCTCTGAATACCTACAAAATTAAATATCTATAAAAGGTCTTATTTTTACCTTTAAGACACCATATTAAGATATTTATATTAATATTTAATTTAATTTAATATTATATAAATATTAAGATATTAATATTTAAGATATTAAATCTTAGCACATATTTATTACATGTGCTTTTTATTTTGTGCCTAATGTCTTTGCTTTGGATATATATAAATATCTTTATTTTCTCTTTACTTTAGGGATATATTATGTTATGCTGTCTAATTGTTTGGCCACCTGCTGTAACAGTGGCTCACATTATACAGATATTTGGTCATTAGTCCATGCACTTATTTCACGCTTGAGAATTATCATTTTTAATTTGGCACCAGTGAACTAATGCCCAGCATGTGTTCAAAACTACCACCTCCAAAGAGCAATAAAGAGAGTTGACTAAGTTGATTAAGACAATAAAACTATCAGAACTGCTTCGGGGCTAGCAGAAATGCTTACATCAACTCATACTGCTTATAATTGCTGGCATTTTTTTCTATTTTTCTTAATGACAATAATATAAGCTACTAATTCAGGTTGTAAATTAAAATATACATAAAATGGTAATGCAGTTCATAAATTTAAGAAATCACCCATTGAAACTTTAATTGTTAAAATACTTCAATGTAAAATGCACCAGGATGAGACCACGAGCTAAATACAATAAAATAACAAGCATTCAGTCTTCATCTAAAAACACTACAGTTTTTAGAAAGGAAAGGTAAACGGAATGAAAATGGAGTGAGAGAATGTGGTAGAAATGTTCACTTTGTCCTTTTGGTTCAACACAAATAAGTAAATCTAATTTTTCTTGTCAGTACCCTTTGATAAAAAATTGTACAGGGAGTAAGTGCTTGGTCTTGCATTGCATTCTATATACTCATTCAAACTGCTTACCAACAAGGCAAAAAAAATAAGCATTTAGCAAACAATGGTACATAAAATTTAATCCCATTTGAATAATACATGTTCAATATTTTTTTTCTCTGTCTGCTAATTTTATTTCTAATCAGTAAAAGCTTAATTAACTTAAAAATCTAAAGTTTTATGAATATTAAATATGTTGTCTTTATTCTTTGCTCTTTTGAGGTTCCACCACCCAGCTCCCACTAAACAGACATAGAGTTTTATTCTTATGTATAAATGTATAAATGTCGGGCCTTAGACTGCCTTGTTTCTTGCCAACTTCTCTTCACTTCAATTTTCCATTCACCTTTTGCCTCTGGGCTTTTACCTTTTTCTATTTCTTTGTATCTTTTCTTTCCTACTTATTCTGTGTCTGGTTGCGTATCTGGGTCCTGGGCACTTATTTGCTTGCCTGTCCTCCTCACCTTGTTCTTGTTTATCACTCTCACTTGCTTCCCCCTTCCCTCTTTTTCTCCTTTTATTTATTCTCTCTGCCTGCCAGCACCTCCTTTATCCCGCCCTGCTATTGTTAACTTCGGTTCTTTATTAGAACAATCAGGTGTTTGAGACAGGCAAATTAACACAGCCTCACAGAATCAAAAAAAAAATGCAACATAAAGGAATCCAACACATATTAGCATCATTAAAACAAATGTTCCACATCATAAACAAATGTAACACATGTTAAAGTAATATTCCACAACAGTTAAAGATGAAATATTAGGTATAATTAAGGTGAACATATTGGAAATTCTTAATTTTTATTTTTTTTACTAATGCAAAATAAAATAATTTTCATAATGAATGCATCATCAACAGTACTGAAATTTAAAAGACTACACATTTTGAGCAACTTTTTAGTTCAATATGAAAACATAATAATTTTATAAACTAGAGAAATCAACATTTAAAAAGGTACAACATGAGAATGACGAGCTTTGTACATCACTTGGTTCTTAATGTATATCAGGATTCTTAGCAGTGATTGTGAATTAGAATTAACCAGGAAGTACATGAAACCCATAGAAATGTGAACAGCTTAGAGCAGTTCTTTAAGTGAGCATGTGCTGGGGAGACACAAGCATCCCTATATACCAGTGTTTCTCAGACCTTTGCAGAGAGCACTCACCATTTTGGAGCATATAGCTGAATAAATTCTTTTGTCTTTCAAGATCCTCTAATGCAAATTATATCCAAGGTTATTTGTGTGAGAGAAGAAGCTGAGCTGATATAGATATAAATCTAATATTTTATTTTTTATTTAGAATTAACTAATGTCTTCTGATGTTTGTTTTTAGAATGAATACGAAGTCACTATACTTCCTTAACCACCTCTAACTTGATACTCTGTACATTTCCACCTTTCAGCACAACAATCCAAGAAGATTAAATAGTGGTATCCCCAGGGCTTGACAAATCCTAGTATTTTGTCATACAAGTTTTTTTCAAGTGTCCCTCATTTTGTGAGGAGTCTTTCAAGCACTTGAAGCTGTATCTGTTCTTGGAAGTCTCTGCTTACCAGTGGAAAAGGCTGCATCTGGCAACTAAATTGAGTTTATGTGAAAATTTCAGGTTTAATATTTTTAACTTTGATTATTGTCTGGATTATTGGAAATGAGTCTTGTTGAGTCTGAGTGAATTCAAAGACTCCAGGCCGTTAAAATAAGATGTATTACAACGTGTGTAATTTTTTGTGCCTATGTGTGTGTTCAAGATTGCATGCAGTTGCACAAGAATATAGAGGTTCAAACTCAGTCTCATTATCCAGTCTTCATATTCAGTGAATTTTTTAAAAAGTACTTTAGTTATACAAATTATTGGAGAATCATGAGTTATCTATGTACAGTCAATGTTGGTCTAACACATCCTTTTCCTTTCCTTTTACCTACTTTCTTTCTCCCCTTTTCTTTTCTTTGCTTAAAGCTTTAGCTCCCAGTATCCTCCTACGTTATGTTATATAATACCTGCTCTTTTAAACCCTTTAGAAAGGGAAATAAGGCTTCTACACTTGTTTTATGAGTTTATCATTGCACAGGTAATAAAAGCAGATTTTACATAAAACAATTTTGCACTATTAAGCATCCATAAGAATTTTATTACCAGGCAGGTATTCCCAACCAGCACAGTGATGACAGTCAATTAAGTAAATGAAAAGAGAAAGCTAATTTTAGTAGCCTGGAAAGATTTCCATTTGGAAATAAGATTGTCAGTGAGTTTTAACAACACTTTTAATTTTAACCTCAGTCTGTTTTTTCTTTTACCTTCCCCCCTTTAATTAGAAATAGATTTTTTTTCACATAATATATCCATTACGCTTTCTTCTCCCTCCAATCTTTCTGTCTCCCACCCCAATACACAAACCTCCCCTCTTTCATTCCCTGTTTGTCATTCAAAAACATATTTATAAGGAATAATAATAAAATATAATAAGATAAAATGCTGTAGGAAATCCTACAGCCATTAGTTACCTGCCCACTGGGGCATGGCCTCATACTCTTTATGTCAATGGAGAGTAAGTGTGCGGCCTCTGTTCATGCTGTGAGATTTGGTTTCTGTTCTCCATTCCAGCAGAGGATTCTGATTTGTGAGTCTACCCCTAAACAAATAACCATCCATTTTCCTCAATTCTGAGCTAGTGTGGGATTTCTTTTAAGAGTCCTTCATTAATAAAATAGAAAGTAAAACATCAGAATGGCATAAAACAAACAAATAGAAGGAAACAAATTAAGGAAATGGCATAATATTTGGGAACCCACTCATTCACACACTGAAGAGTCCCATAAAATCCCTAAACTGGAAGTCATAGTATATACACAGAGGACCTGGTGCTGCCGGATACATGTTCTGTGCATACTGCTTCAGTCTCTGGGAGTCCATCTAAGTTTTGATTATGTTGTATTAAATGAGCCCGTAATAGTACTTTTTCTACATCCTTGAAACATGAACTAATGCTGAGACAGTATATGTGTGTGTGTGTGTGTGTGTTATATATGTGTGTGTGTGTGTGTGTGTGTGTGTGTGTGTGTTTTCTTTGTGTTTTATATCCATGAACTTTTATATGTGTTTTATATCTATGAAAAAGATTTTGGAGTCCATGCTGACTCTTGTTTCTCAATCAGTCTTAATGTCTCGGTGTGGAGCTCACTGAATAAAGCCTGTAGGCCAGATTCTAATCAAGTGTGACAGACCAGTTTTGTCCCTAAGCAGGTCGGCAATTGAAGCAGCACAAAATTGGTTATTTTTTGGATTTTGTTCTATTGAACAAACTATAATTTTGCTTTGTCCTGCAATTTCCTTCTGATTCAGCATGGCTAGATCACACGACTAGTTTCTCTCTCTCTCTCTCTCTCTCTCTCTCTCTCTCTCTCTCTCTCTCTCTCTTTCTCTCTCTCTCTCTCTCCCTTTCTCTCTCCTCTCTCTTGTCTCTCTGGGTGTTTGTTTGTTGGTGTGTGTGTGTGTGTGTGTGTGTGTGTGTGTGTTCACCTCCTGTCTTGTGTGTATCCATATATATATATATATTTCACATCATTATAAAATTCAATGTAAAATGACATTAAAGTATACATCCAAATACAATGCAAAAGAGCAACATCAGTTGATGTCTTATGTATCATGTATTCTTGAACAGGTTTTGCACTAAAAAGAATATTGGTCTGAAAGCTTTGAGTCAATGGCAGTAAGCACCAGAATTTCTAACTATCACCTATAAACTTATTAGAAAAGAAGAGTGAATGTGGAAAGATTCCTGATCCATTAGACAATGGAAAATATTGTAGAATTAAAGCAAGATAGGGAAAGAAGTCACAGCCACTGCTTTTTTGGCATATTGTCTTTATAATATCAAAGAGTATGTGAAATTCATCTCTCATTTTTAAGTGTGAAAACAATTCCTTTAGGATTATTACACAATTATATGTATTTCATTCATCAGGAAGTAAAACTATATTAAATCTATTACCCATTTAATAAATAACAATTTTTCTTTGTTACCACAAGATAAAAGCAAGTTATGATACAAGTGATACCTATTTTTCTGTTTGCAGTAAGAAAATTTTTTTCTAAAGAATTCATTTCATGGATAGTTTTGTCTATTGAAAAAAACATGCGTGTTATATTACTGCTTGAGCTCTCTCAAATCAATCATAATATGGAACTTTATCCTGATAGTGGCAAATAATTGATAATAAAATAAACTCAACACTGAAATTTTCAAAAACTAGTAAATATTATAGTAATTACTCATGTTGGATAATTTAGAGAAAATGCCTATGAATAAGTGACAATTTGTAAATTAATTCTTATAATGATGAAAAACATCAATTACCAAACCATGACAGTTAAAACACATGTTTTGGGGACAAAGTTTCTATGTAGCTTTTGAGCCTGTCCTGGAAGTAGCTCTTGTAGAAGGGGCTGGCCTCAAACTGACAGAGATCTGCCTGCCTCTGCCTCCCAAGTGCTGGAATAAAAGGCATGTTCCACCACCACCTGGCATTTCTATAAATTGTTATACATTATCAAAACTTGAATATTTTGGATACATTTATTATGTATAAATTAATTATAGATTGCTGTTAGTAGTATGTGATGAACTTTGTTAACTATAATTACCTATATTTATTTATTATTTGAGAAAATATTCACCGCTTACTGAACATTCAGTTTGACTAGTATTTCCTTCTGTGTATGAAAGTCTGAATAGAGCCTACAGCCTTCTCTAGAGGTAGAGAATGTGGGACTAACAAAACTAATCACTGCTTCGCACACACTGTGCTTTTATGTTAGATTATAAACAGACATTATTACAACATGCTGGGAGATCTCATTTTCAAGAGAACAAACGTTAAGATAATGTCTGTATTTTCTGATTTGACTAAAAGAATTAAAAATTAAATAAAAGTCTGAAATGTAAACTGAATGTTTTTTTAATTAAATGGGTTTGTGGAAAATGATGAGTGTTTCCATAATGTATAGACATAATGTACATTTTATGCAATCTCATCTAATTTTAAGTGCTATTCAAAAGGCCATTAACTGAGGTGTTATCAAGTGAACCCCTGCCCATACCCCTGGAAGCAATCTACAACTTAAAAGGAATATTTAAAAAAAATGTACCTCCTTATATCTTTATATTGTATGCAGAAATTGTCAGTCTGAACCTGGCAATCCAAAGTATTTATCAAGGCAGATTTAGTGTTCTATTTTTCTTTCTTTCATAGTCTGAGAGTCTACATGAATTGATGTCTATTTCCCATACAGCCTAGTTGAATGTATCAGGTTCTTGTATAAGTCATTTCCACTACTGAGAAAACATGTTATTGGAAGAACCAAATTAACACAATGAAAACTGCAAGTAATAAATACATTATTACTATTATATTAAGTTATTATTTGGAATTTACACTCTACTTATATCCTCAAGTTTTATATTGTTTTTGTGGTGAACATATAGAATGTACAGATGTTTTTTTCCATGTTGTTTCTGTCCTTTTTTCAGACTTCACTGACATATTATTGAATCTACACCGAGACAAATCAATTTTCTCAGAATTAGAACATCTATCCTAAGGCTTGTTTCCTAGAGAACTCAATGATCTCTGAGTCAGACAAACACATACAATCTCATGATAACAAAGAATATTATTTGATTTATAAAACAATAATTTAATTTGAACTCACATTTTCATATGAGGGGATTTTTAACCTGTGTTTTGTGTTCTCTAAGTGCTCTTCTGATTCATTTTCATTTCAGCCACTGCATTGATAGGGCTCAAAGGGAAACAAAATGGATTTATCCATCACTGAACACAATTAATTGTATATTGGCCTCTTTAGGAATAGAGTTAGATAAAACGACTTAATCACAATTTTTCAGGGGGAAATTATAAATAATTAACTACTCTGACCAAGACTTCGATAAAAGAAAGTGAAATTCAGCACATCCAGGCAAATGGCAATCAGATAAGGATATTATTTATGAGGAATGTGTCCTTATTCTGCAGCTGATTCTATTACAGAGAGCAATAGCTCCTGGTTTGGATTGGTGATGTTCAATATGCTTTATATAAATAAGTGTGTATATATTTATATACATATTACATATGTATATACATTTCCATATGTAAGTTTATTACTTTAGCTATGCTTCTGCATAAAAGGTTTTGCCAATATTATTCTTGCCTACTGATTGTTACTTTTCATTATTTCTCATTTCATATAGCATAAAAATATAATGTGATCCCATGTTTCAAACCACAGAAAATAGAAATTTATTTTCTTTCTCTGCCACTTCAGAATATGTAGTTGTGTGGAATAACTTATGGTAGGACTTTGCCAAATACAGCTATTCACTTCACATAGTGGCTCAACATTCAGTCTCACAAGCCATGCGCTAGAAAGACGACTATTTTTGGAGTTAAAAGAGATGAGATAAGTAACATTATACAGACTGACAGGTTATATTTAGTAACATGTGTATGTGAATCAGAAAGCGAGCAAGGGAAAAAGATACGGAAGGGTTCAGAGGGAGGAGAGAGAAATTGACAAATATTGTAATCATAGTGTAATCCCTTAAATAACATAAAATAGATAAAATAAAAGAAATAATAGACAAAAGATTTTTTGATGAAAGTATTTCTCTCAAATATCATGTTCTTTTCTTTTTAGCATCCTTAAATTTATGATTTATTTCTTAATGAACATTCTAAATGAAAAAAAATCAACAGACCTAAAGATTATTTTATGAGTAGGATTGCTGTAGACTTCTCCTTGAACAAGGAAATTTATTTTTCTTACAGTTCCATATACTAAAATTCCAAGATCAGTCAAAGGTTCAGCAGGACTGGATTCTTCTGTGACCTTCTTGGATTGTGGTTATAGGCCCTCTGGCTGCCTCTACACATGATAATCCTAATTATTTAGACTTCTTCTTCTTCTTATCAAAATAGTGAAGTAGAACATTTACCCTAACAGACTTCTATTTACCTATTTGTCTTTTAAGACTACCATTAACTCTCAGGTAGATTATTATCTCCCTCTACCTCATCCTTCACCCTCAAAATTGAGTTGGCTTCTGGAAAATTCATGAATACAGATCAATTTGATGTTAACAGTTATTTTGATCTTGCAGTTTTCTATTATAATTTTTATATTGACTTTCTTTTTTACTGTAAGTCGGTTATTTAACATTTCTAAATGACTATATCACTGGTATGCTTTTTGCAGCCACATAAACATTTATGGAGAATCATCATATACATTTTGACACATGAATAGCAAATACTTGTTTCCTTCCTTCACAGATGATAAAATCCTTTGATCAAGCATTTTAAAATATTTCCCCAAACTTACAATAAAGTAAATAGAATGCACAGTATAGGAACTTTAAATATATTAAAGTACAGTGTCTTTTAATTTTAAAGCTGATTCTAAATTTCCAAGATATTTTTGACTTGTTTCTTTTTTGTTTCTGTTTCCTCCTTTCTACATTTTTCTTGGTTCTCCCCATTCTCTGACACCTATCTGGCATGTGTTCACAGAAGATCTGCAATACTTTAAAGGATAGTTCTCTGAGAGGCTGCTCTGACAGCTGTCAAAATAAGACTTTCCCAACATACTTCCATAAGTTAGAGATTAAGAAAGTAACAACTTAGAAAAAAAGACCTTATTGCATAGACTTCAATTGCTTTACCCTCAAAAATTTTGAATTCTGAACTGTAAGAAGTTACTTGAATTTATGTTGCTTCATGATGTTTTCACCTCATTAAATCTTTCAACTCTGAGATGTTTTCAATATTACTGCAGGGCTATGCTTTATGTACTTAAAAAAGTTACTTCATATAATGTTTAGTAATAATGAATGGCAATATTTGTATCTTCATTCTTTGTGTTTAAAAGCTAATAGTTTGAGCAAAAACAGACATCTCCTATCAAATATCAATGTCTTAAGGCTTGAACATAACCATTCTATGTGTGGGCTGGCTGAAGAAATGGCTTAGTGGTTGAAACCTCTTTCATTTATTGTGTCACTATAAGGATGTGGGCTTTAAGCCGAGTATTGTACCTAACCCAACTCATGTGACAGACAGAAGCAACAAGATAGATGGGCATGAAGACTACAGACTATTGGGAAAACATGAGCTCTGTGTTCAGAGAAAAGCTGTTCCTCAATGGTGGAGACAGAATGAAGTGGAGACCTGAGTCTTTTTCTTGCCTCTATATACACATGTCAGGCATATGTACTTGCTTACACATCACATGCATGAAAATCATGTCATACACAATCAAAAATAATCACAAAGATAATGACACGAAGATCATACATAATAAATACATAATAAATTTGAAGATATACAGGAGTCATCAGCTTTTATTGGGGGTGTTCAGAGTTTTATTGTTGTTGTTTTTTATTCTGAAAATGCTTTTCCTCCTTTATTAAAAAAAAGAGATTATTTTGTTATACAATGTATCCTGATGAAAGTTTCACCTCTCTTCACTCCTTCCCTTTCCTCCCCATCTCCTTTCCTCTTGGAAGCCACTCATTTTCTGCACCTTATAAGTAAAGACCAGACTTCTAAGAAATAAAAACCAGACCAATCAGTGGTGGTACATGCTTTTAATAGCAGCACTAATGAGGCTGAGGCTGGAAGATCTCTGTGAGGTTGAGGTCATGCAGATCTGCAGAGACAGATCCAGGACAGTCGAGGATCAAAGTCAGGACAGAGAAAACCTGTCTTGAAAAATGAAAAGAGAAGAAGGAAGAGGAGAAGCAGGAGGAGATAACAACCAAGATTGACAAAATGATATGAAATATAATAGGATGAAGCAAAATTTTCATAAAAAATTTTGACAAAGCAATGCAACAGATAGACGAGTCCCAGGAGCAGGTTAAAGTGTCAGAGATCCACTTGCTTTCACAGTCAGGAGCCCCATAAAAATACTAAGATAATAGCTATAATATATGTGCAGAAGACCTGGTATAGATCAGTGTAGTCCCTGTACTTGCTGGTTTTGTCTCTTTAAGTTCATATTCATCTTGCCAAGGTGTTTCAGAGGGCTATTGTCTCCTGGTGTCCTTCATTCCCTCTGACTCTTGTGATGTTTTCAACTCCTCTTCTAAAGGATTCTCTGAGTTCTGAGGGGAAGGGTTTGATGAAAACTGCCAAGTTTCACTCTTTGTTCACATAAAGCCTGACTGTGGGTCTCTTGCAACTGTTCCCATCTGCTACCAGAGGAAGTTCTAATGAAAGCTTAATAAGGCACTGATATATAAATATAATAGAATATCATTAAGAATCTCTGGATTTATGGATTATAGCATAATTATAATTTGCTTAACAGCCAGTATTATCTCATAAGTGAATATATACCATATTTGTCTTTCTAGATCTGGGTTATCTCACTCAGGATAATTTTTCTAGTTTTATCCATTTGCTTGCAACTTTCATGATATCATTTTTCAAATAGTTTATTAATACATTGTGGAAATGTATTACATTTTCTTTTTTTCATTCTTCAGTTGAGGGACATCTTGGTTGTTTTCAGTTTCTGGCTTTTATGAATAAAGTCATATCCTTTGGGTATATACCCAAGAGTGCCATAACTGGGTCTTGAATAGGTCAATTGCAAATTTTATAAGCAACTACCACATTGATTTTCATAGTATCTGTACAACTTTACACTCTTACCAGCACTTGAGGACATTTTCCTTGCTCCACAGCCCTGCCAGAATGAACTATCACATGTGTTATTGCTGACAGATTTAACATAGAATATCAAGATATCTTTGATTTGCATTTCACTGATTGCTAAGGATAGCGAACATTTCTTTAACTGTTTCTCAGCCATTTAAGATACCTTTAATGACTGACATGAGGAGTAAGAGATATCACAGTGTTTGTAGTGCATTGTCTTCTGCAAGACATTTCTATTAGTTGGAGCTAACATCAGCACTGGATTGGAGAGAGAATACTATATTTTGGCTGTGGCTGATAATTGTCTCACTGTTAAGTTCTCAGTTACAAGGAGGTATCTTTTTCTGAGGAGACCTTGATCCTGGATTGGAGAGTATCAGGCTTTCAAGTTGTTTGGGGCTTCATTTTGCCTCCTCACTTCTCTGAAGGGTTGTCAGAGGAAAAAAAAAAGGGTAAAGAACTAAACAGATCTTAACCCCATTTTAACTGTATCTTTTTTATCTAGTTTCTTGAGTTCTGTATACATTTTGTATATTAGTCCCTTTTCAGATGCATAGTCGATTAAAAATAGTTTCCCATTCTGTGGAATGCCACTTTCTTAGGTTGACAGTATTCATTGTCTTACAGAAATTTCAGCTTCTTTAGGTCCAATTTAATAATTGTTGATAGGTGTGACTGCTCTATCTGTAATGATAAAAATAACATTGCTGCCGATCCCCTGCGGCTGTAGCGACAGAAACACCGCAGGTCCCAGAGCAGCCGCAGTGGGCAGCAGGTCCTGAGTGCAGCCAATCTCAGTTCCCTGAGGGCCATGCAGGGAGCTGCATGGTGGGTGAGAGACCTCAATGGGGCAGCCAGTCCCACGGGGAGAGACAGAGGGATGACCGGCTCACTGCCGGTCTCCTAAGGTGGCTTGTCCCAGAGTGAAAAACAGATGGATAGGCACACCATGCAGAGTGAGGTTGGATATTTAGTAGATTATGAAAGGAAAAGGGAGAAGGGGAGAAGACCAGAGAGGCAGAGAGAGAGAGAGAAGGGAAGAAGAGAGAGAGAGAGTGGAGAGAAGGGAGCAATGGAAGCTGCCTCTTGAGAGGAAGACAGAGAAGGGAAGAACACAAGCTGGCATATGAAAAATTAGCTTGCCTCAGCAGACCAGGTTGGGGGGGATGAGAGTGGTTTGTTTCTTAAAGAGACAGAACAGACCATTACACTATCAAGTTCAGAAACTTGTCTCCTGTCTCAATGCATTCAAAACTATTCCTTACTTTCTCTTCCATTAGGTTCTATGTATCTGGTGTCATGTTGAGATCTTTGAATCCCTTGGACTTTAGTTTTATATATGATGATAACAAAATTTATTTGCTTTTCACCATCAAATAAAATGATCATGTGGTTTTATTCCTTTCATTTTACTTATATGCTGAATTACACCTATTGATTTTCATATATTGAACAATTCTCACGTGTTTGGCATGAAGTCTGTTTAGTCATGCTGAATGATCTTTGTAATCTGTTCTTGAATTCCATTTACAAATATTTTATTGAGAATTTTTGTTATATGTTTATAAGGGAAATTAGTCTGTAGTTCTCTATTTTGAGTCTTTATGTTGTTTGAGTATTGTAGGGGCTCACAAAAGTGGGTTCACTTCACTTTAACTAAAGGTAAAAGGATTTAAGCCTACTCTTGCTCTTTCAAGGTTATTGACAAGAGGTCTGCCATAAGGTGTGGCTGCAAACAAGGTCTCTTGACCTGGGGTGTGGTTACTTGGTGTTTTGGTTATTGAACGGGCCAACAGAGGAGGTTTGTTTCACCTTGACCCAGGGGGTGATTGCCTACAGAATGTTTGCTCTAAAATGTGGTTGCTACACGTTCTGTCTAAACAACAGAATGCTTAACTCAGGATATAGTTGCTTGATGATGTTTCAGATATTGAAGCACGTAATTTCTCTGTTTTATGTACCATGTAAAAATAGTCTTTTGCCTCTTCCCCTCCTGCTTCCGTTTGAATTTGGGTATATAAGCATAAGGAAAATAAACATAAGCAAATTCAGTATTCACTGGATTACCTTTCGTTTTCTACTCTGTGTCTCAATTCCTTTTCTTTTGTATCTCTTTTTCTCCTATGCAATATTTCTAATCCACATACCCCTATCCTGAAACATGTAAACCCTGCTGAGACTGAATCGTACCAGATGTCCCTCCCAATGTGGCACCTGACAGGGTTTCAGGGTAAATGTGTCCTCACAAAATGAATTTGGCAGTGTTACTTCTGCTTCTATGTTGTGGAATAATTTGAGGAGTATTAGCTTTAACTGTTCTATGACAGTCTGACAGAATTATGCATTGAATCATCTAGCCATAAGTTTTATTTTATTTATTTTGCTTTATTTTAATTTTTGTTGAAAGACTGTCAATGGATGCTTCTATTTCATTAAGGGTTATTTAGAAATTGTTCATCCTATCTGAATTTACTTTGGTAAATCCTATCTATAGATGAAATTACCCATTTTCTTAGATTTTCCAGTTCTGTATAGGACAGTTTTTTAAAGTATGTCCTTATGATTTTCTTGATTTCCTTGATGCCTGGTGTTATATCCCTCATATTGTTTCTGGTTTTATTAATTCAGATATTCTCTCTGTGTCTTTTAGTTAGTTTCGATAAGGGTTTGGATAGTTTGTTGATTATCTCTGTAATGTATTAATTAAAAATGCTGCAGGATCCCTGGCAGCTGTAGCAACAGAAACGCTGGCTGCAGGTTCTCCAGCAGTGGCAGTGGGCAGCCATCCCCAGAGCAGCCAATCCTAGTCAGGGACTGGCGCGCGTCCCCAGGCAGGGGCAGTGGGCCATGTGGCAGCAGGCAGCCAAAGCAGGTCTGAGAGCAGCCAGTCCCAAGGACAGCATAGTTCCCCAAGTTACTACAGCAGGGCACTAGGAGAGACAACAGATGGGTGAGCCATGAGATCATTCTGCCAGTCTCTGAAATCGGCTGGTCCTGGGCAGCAGGTGAGAGACAGACAGATAGGCATGCCATGCAGGTGAGGTTGGATATTTATGTAGTAGGTTATGGAAGAGAAGGGCAGAAGAGAGAATAGAGAGGGGGCAGAGAGTGACAGAAAGCGAGAGGGGAGAGAAGAAAGAGACAGAAGCTGCATCTTTGAGAGAGATGGAAAAGAAAGAGACTCAGGCTGGAAGCTGAATATCACCTTGCTTCAGCTGATAGCGGACAGGGGAGAAAGTGGGTGTGGCCTGTCTCTTAAAGAGACAGGACGGACCATTACAATCTCAAACAACTCTTTGCTTTATTAATTCTTTTTATTAATATACTTGTTTCTTGTTCATTGATTTAATTCCTCAGTTTGATAATTTTTTGCCACCTAATCTTTTTGAGTATGCTTAATTCTATTTGTTTGCTTTAGACTTTTCAAGCATATTGTTCAATTTCTAGTTTGATATCGCTCCATTTTACTTTTTTTAAATGTAGACACTTAGTGATATGCACTTTCTTCTTAGTATTATCCACCTTTAAATAAACTATTTATTACTTAAGAGTCCTTTGATCCATTTTCTGGTCAATGATTCTATATGCAGACTGTGTTCAAGTCTTAATCATATGAGCCTTTAGAAGAACATTTCACATCCACAGAATAACTGAATGCTTCTTCCATGAGCTTATCTAAACATAATTATGTCCTGTAATTCATAACTCTAAATTGTAACAGGGTCAAAGTTCAAGCATCAGTTTATAATTTTGAACAGAAAAAACCCAAAGAATAACATATAAAGCTATTAAAATATTCAAGATAAGAAGAGCTCCAAACATATTGAGGATGGAAAGAAGCTCAAAGTCTTTGGAAATTCACTAATTGCAAAATTTAGGAAAATTATTTACTTGATGAACAGTAATCTAATAAACTACATAAGTCTAAAATAACTTTAAAATGTGTGCTTTGTGTGGTAGTAAGTGAAACTATTTCTAATCATGTAGAAATTTATGTAATAACTCATTTGTACTGGAATATTAGTAGTTCTATCTTGGCAAGATTGTGTCTTATCTTTCAACCAAGGTTGAAAATAGCAATATGAAATAGTTATACTTTTTTTCTAAAAAAAGCTACAGATTTAAATACCTAGTGGAGGAACCAGAACAAATGATTTGTGTGGTGGATTGATTAGGTATGGCCTCCATAGACTATGTGTTTGAATCTTTGATCCATAGGAAGTGGCACTGCTAGAAGGTGTGGCCTTGTTGAATAGATGTGGCTTTGTTGAAGGAAATGTTTCACTAACAGGCAAGCTTTAAGGTCTAAAATATTCAAGCCATGCCTACTGTCTCATATTCTCCTTCAGTTGCCTGAAGATCAAGTTGTAGAACCCTTAGCTCTGCCAGCACTTTGTCTGCCTGCCTGTTGTCATGCTTCTTGCCATTATGATAATGGGCCAAATCTCTGAAACTGTAAGCCAGCCCCCACAATTATTTTTCTAAGTGTTGTTGTGGTTATGATTTCTTTTCACAGCAACAAAACCTTAAGTCAGTTTGTGCTTGTAGTTAGGTTATTGTGAAGGTTCTTTCTTAAAATTAGCACTCAAGGTGTAAAGGTAAGAGAATTGCTCCCTAGCTGACGACAGGTATCTCTTCAAAGCAAGTTCTAAGACTTCTATGAAACAGCACCTTATCTTATATAAAACAAACTAATTAATTAGTAGTTAAGTAAAAGTCATGTTATAAAACTGGGTGTGCATATGCATAGGCATGTCTTCTTGGGAGGTGGAAGATAATCTGAGTATTAATCTGCCTAAAGATGAATAAATAACTGAATGCAGACAAAATGTGTTTAATGAAATGCTAGTTGAGTTTCTTATTTCCTCTAAATTTTATTTAATATCAAATTCTACTTCTCTTCTGATCATGTTCATTCATCAAAATGTGATTAATGATGAACATTTTCTAATAATTTTCCTTTCATGTATCTTTAGGTTTATATGTCTTCTGTTGCATTACTTAAAAATTATAGTTTAAGCTAAAATATATTTTTACTTTTGCCTTTTGTACATAATTTTAGCTTCTACCTTCCACAAAAAGGTGAGAGTGGAACACATGTATGTTTGTAACTGGATATGTGCTTTCATGATAGTAAGGGCTTAATTAGGATTTCATTTATAAAGTAGATGATTTTCAGTGTAGTTTTGCAAATAGGCAAACATAAAAGATGAAGTTAATCATTCTCTACTGCTGTTGAAGGGAACATATTTCTTTATATTTTATTTTCAAATAAAATGTCTAATGCTTTATTTGGGATTGCATAATTTATTTGGTACTGAAAATATTTTCTAACCAGATACTGCTAATATCTTTTAAAACATACAGTGCACAGTAGCATCTGTTTTATTACATTAAACTTTCTGTGGGTTCTTGAAAACTCTCAAATCTACACACGGTCCTTTTGCTTATGGTAACTAACACAGAAGCCTATAGAGAGGTGTTCGGTTATATTTTCACACAAATGTGGGAAGGAAGCCTGAGGCAATGTGAATAGGAGCTCTTCAAACTTCAAAGGATCTGTGAAGGATTCTTGCTCAGCTCTTGCCATCCTGAATTGGCCAATGCTTGGGGAGCAATTAAAATTAAATAGCCTCTGAGAAGGAAAAAGGAAAAAGCTCCAGTTCTAAGGATGGACATATTCGATCACAGTAGTAGCAATGGGGAAGTCTTAAGAAATGGAATAATAACAGCAGGTGGGAGGGACATGACATTTTGAATTCAGAGTGTGTATTTGCCAGGCAACATTAATTAATCCTTCCAGAGTGTTAAGCTGTTGCTATATTTATCAACTTCAGTGAAGAGCACTATAACAAAATCCCCTAGCAGACACAAAATTGAAAGATACATATGCACACACAAAACATAACAAATTCTTAGTTTTCAGAGATTATCAATACACATTTGCACAGGTGATCAGTATTGTCAACAATCATCTATGTTTATGCTGCCCTAAAATAGGCAAATTTGCTTTGTTTGTGAGAACACACTTTGCTTAAAATTAAAAATTAACAATTTCTTTGTGAATTCAAATTATTCAAATTCATATATGTATTTGGGGGCCTATCTTACATAAGCATGCAATGCATACAAATACATCACACATACACACACACACATCATCATCATCATCATCATCATCATCATCAGTTTACACACCATAATATCAGGTAAAATAGTTATGGATAGTAGCTTTATCATGAGTTTTCTAATTATCTGTCTTTTCTGTATGACTTCATTATTTAGAGAACTTTTGATGAGAAAGGCAACAGTTTAAATGGCATCATACTTAATGTGAAGGCCTGGAAACTCATGTCTAATTGATCAGTTTATCAACAGACAGTAACATATAATTGTTTACACTTGAAGATTCTTGAAAATCCTTACTGGATACTTTACCTTTTCTAGAACATTTCATCATAACCCTTATTTAATACCAATCATGCATTTCGTTTAAAAATTGGAATGTAAGGTATAAAAATCAAATGTAGAATTTGTATTTGTCCCCTGCCAAGGGAGCCCACCAAAACCTTGACCCCTCCCCCAGAGGAGGGGCAAAGAAGCCCACCAAAACTTTGATCCCTCCCACAGATGAGTATCATGAAAGACCACCAAAAGTTGGCCCCTCCAACGAGGAGGTCAAGATCACTCCCCCCAGTCTATTTAAACTGCTCTCCAGAAAGTTCCTTTGTGTCCCCCCACCCCGTGTTTGGTGGTCACATTGGTGGCTTCCTGGTTCCCCTTAGAGGGAAGGGTTACCCGACAGTGCAGGAATCCCATTAAATCATGGATATCCTTTAATTTGGTTTGTTGTGATTTGGCTTGAGTGTGATTTCACATTAGGAAATATTCCTAACAATTTACTTTAAATATCTCAATAAAATATTTTCTCTGGTTCTGTTCTTTCCCAATTTTTGTTGGTTTTTTTAATATCACCATAATATGTCAGTACATTTACTTCAGAAAAAAGTGAACATCTGAAACTTATTCTAAATTGTTAAAAATGCAATTATGCATCTTTTGAGTTACCACAAATGAATGATTACTTGCTTGTCCAAAATCATGTATGAATAGTAGATCATATGTGCAATCTTTAAACTTTAATCAAAAGAATGATAAAGATTTTTCCCACCTATTAATTTTCCAGTAATCTGTCATGCTGTTTCTGCCATTTAATTTTATCTCTGAAAAATCCTGGGCAAACATATTCTCAAGCTTGTCTACCACTGTTCTACCCTTGAAATATACAGTCTTCTTATGCTGTCAATTTTCTCTCTGTCTTTCAAAATTCTTAGAGCCCCTACAGTCTCACGTATCTGTGAACAAGTCAACGTATGTCATTCTTCTGGCTCACAAGACAGTGATATTGCTCAAGGGAGGCGTTGACATTGCTGATGCTGGGTTTTTATCTCTCTGGAAGGAAGTGTCTTACAGACAAGGGTTATGTTAGATTCCACTTGCTTGTCAGCTTTGTCACATACTATTCCTGGACTGTATATTTTGTCATTATGTTTTCATAATTTTCTACTGATTATATTAGAGAGTCTTTCTCCACTGTGACAGATTCTATTTCATGTTAATTTTAACGACAGACCTGAATTTCAGAACAGGCCATGATAATTTGTAGTACAGGATCCCGTCCAATTTTTTGACATATAATTCTCTTAGTTCGAAGTTCTATCATAAAATGCAAAAACACACAAAGCTATATACTCCTTATTCAAATCACAAAACTATTTACGCTATTTTTCTTGATCTGTGCTGAAGAGTTATTATAATCATTTTTTGCTAACAAGTATCCATGATTCAGCCATGCTTCGATTAACTGGGTGGAAGTTTGTCATAAAATCACATAAATTCCAGTAAAAATTGAGAAAGTCATAAGAATGGTCGGATTTCTGAGTATGTAATAATTTCCTCCTTGGCAATTAAAGCTGAAGGTGTGTATCGTTTCAGTGCGGACAAACCATGGTCCTGCCATTCTCCACCCACCTATCTACCTTGATGATGTCTAACTTTAGATCAATGTGGCCATAAAACTTTTCTTCAAATTGCTAACATAGGTATATTGTGTGGTTTTGTGTGTCAACTTGACATAAGCTACAGTCATCTGAGAAAAAAGCCACAGCTGAGAAAATTCCTTCTTGAGATCCAGCTATAAGGCATTTTCTCATTAAGTGATCAGTTGGGGAGGGCACAACCCATGGTGGGTGGTTCCATTCTTAGAGTGCTGGTCCTGGATTTTAGAAGAAGGTAGGCTGAGCAAATCAGGGGAAGCAAGCACGTAAACAGATCACTTCCTGTTTCTGGGATCTTCTCCTGTTTTTTGCCCCTGTCCTAACTCCTTTCAGTAATGAAAAGCCATGCTGAAGTATAAGCCTCCAAAACTTGCTCTTTGGTCACGGTGCTTTGTCACAACAATAGAAACCTTACCTAAGACCAATTGGTACCAGGAGTGGGTTATGGTTGTTACAGACTTGACTATGTCTTTGGAAGAAGTGGAAAGATTTTGGAACTTTGGGTTATGTTCTGTGGGAACTTGGAAGAAGAGCAATTGAGAAGATAGAGGCCTGGGGTCTGAAATTTTAGAGGGATGTTTAAAGACTCTGTCAAGGCCGTTTATAATTTTGAATTGATATCCTGAGGTTCTGATAATCTGGTATTCTGAAGCTGTGATTAACAAATACCAGAACTACTAAAGCAAATTTTTACATTGTTGGGATAATTGATGCCGTCAGCCAGAGATAAGAAATTAGCAGTGATTAAGAACAGAGTGGCATTATTGAGGTGAAATCTTGTTGGAAGTTATTTTCTGAGAGCAAAGAGTAGCTGTGTTCCTCAGGGGGCAAAGGTTGTATCTTAGGCATGTAGCCAGACTGGAAATGTGTAAGAGTCATCCAGGTGATATTGGTTTGGAGGCAAGAATAGATACTGCGGACCAGCTGAAGACGGACACTGTGAGAGGCCAGGAGAGGTCACGGGGAACGTGCAACTTCAGTTGCAGTTGAAGGACCAGGACTGAAAGGGTCATGAAAAGAAGTTGAGGCTTGGCACCAGGAACAGAGCCTAGGAGAGGCCATTGGTGAAAATACAACCCAGTTGTAGCAAGGGGCCCCAGCGTTTTGGAGTGGTTGGTGATATGAGATGATCACAAGAACAGTAGCAGCAGTGGAGTAGAGCCAGTTGGTGCCTAGAAGGTACGTTGTGTGCGCTTCAGAGGGCAGAACCACAGAAGAGAACCAAGATATTGGAATAGGCCAAAAGATCATAAATTGTTCGTAGATATTGGACAGCTGAAATTTGTTTTGTTTTGATTTGATTGTGACTCTGTCCTGATTTTTTTCAGGACAGTATTTTATTGGATTCTTGTTTAGAGATTGATTCAGGTGTAAATTTATGGCTCTTAATATCAGAACCCATGAGTGACACACTTCATACAGAAAATTTGTGCTACCTAAGATCCCCTAAAAGCATCACCAGCATGAGGTGCCAGCTGTTCAAATGCCCAAGATTGTGGCATCCATTTGTTTTTCAATAACTACAAATGTGTGTTTTGGATTCAGTAAAATGATGGATACTCTCAAAATTCTTGTTCATTTTTTTCTTTTTTAAGAAAATAACTACTAATGTTTCGAATAATTATGGAGAGATTTGTTAATTAATATCATCTGGGGTTCATGATGTTTTCTTAGATCTCTTTTGATTTGCTATCCTGTTGTTCTTTATGTATTCTCAGTAATCTCTTCAGTATGTCTGTCCTTGTCTCCAAACTTGAGTATTCCTCCCAGTATCTTCTGTTTCAGTTAGATTTAATACTCATCTATCTGTTTTGATGATGGAAAAACGTGTATTTATCTTTTAATCCAATGGAACAGGTTAATGTGCACAAGTAGTTGTGGTAGAACTTGGGATACATCTTTTTATTTCTTTCTAGTCTTGAAACTTTAACTTGAAGGGAGAGATTTCACTCTGATGCCTCTGCATTGGTAAGTGCTTTCTTTGACTTTTCTCTCTTATAGATTGTAATGGCCTTTATTTAGTCTGTGTCTTTACTATTCACATTGGAATATCTTAGAGATAGTTTAAAGTCTGATGCTGTTTATTTTGGAGTTTGATAGAATTTTATATCTGGACTACCATTCTTTCTACAAACTTAACGTTTTTTGAGTTTTGCATATGTTTAAATGATTCTCACTAAAAACTTTATCAGATATATAATATTTGTAAATTTAAATTTAGAAAGTCATTTTCCTTATATTATTACAATTAGAACATCACATTTCTCTCCAAACAATAAAAAATAAAAGAATAATGCTCACTATAAAACATTATTCAGTTTGACTACTTTTTACCAAATTTATTTTATTTTTTCATATTAATCTCAGTAGAATTTTAATCATAATATTCTAATTACTGTGTATGTGTGGTTTTATTATGAATAATAAGTCCTGGAAAAAGTCATTATATAATTTTACTATTGAAACTCCAGGGTCTAACATGAACAAAAATTAACTTTGATAAATATTTTTCAGTAAAATGCAGGTCAATTAGGAAAGCTTGTTCTTAGTTTCTAAATACTGATTCACATGAAAATGAACACATAAGTCTTGAGGCTAAATATTATGCACTGAAATATCTCAAGTTATTTTCAGTTTTGTTGGTGTTATTGGATCTTCTGATACTGTGAAAGGGAAGAATAGCAAATATAAGAACCCATTTAATACCAATTCAATGGGAAGGAATTTTAGGAAATGTAACTTTTTTTTTTTTTTTTTTTTTAGTAAATTTTATTAAATTATAAAAGTTTCCATTTCCACCTCCCCTCCCAACACCCTCCCACTCCCCCTACTCCCCCTCCTCCTCCCTCTTCGTCCCCCAGGGCAGTCAGGGTTTCCTGCCCTGTGGGAAGTTCCAGTTCCTTCCCCCTCCCTCCAGGTCCAGGAAGGTGAGTGTCCAAACAGACTGGATCCCCAAAATCCATTATATGTAGAGGAAACAGGTCCCAGTGTCATAGTCAATGGCTTTTCAGAAAGACTTCGGGTCAGCCACAGTCAGAGAATCCGGCCAAATTCGGAGAGTCTGGTTAGATCACGTCCTCTTTCAGTCCCAGTCCAACTGGCCTTGGTAAACTCTCATCAGATCCGTTCCCTTGTATCAGTGGGTGATGGCATCCCTCGCAGTACTGATTTTGTTTTTCATGTTCTTCCTCCTTCTGCTCCTCATTTGGACCTCGGGGGGCTCAGTCCCGTGCTGCAATGTGGGTTTCCGACTGTATCGCCGTCCTTCGTCAGATGCAGGATCTATGGTGATAAGCAAAATATACATCAGTATGGACATGGGCCACGGCCGATTCAGGCACCCACTCCTCTGTCCAGAGAGAAATCTGGGGGATCTCTCCTTGGACCTGGGATCCCATATATACTCAAGTCTCCTGTAAACCCTAAAATGGGTCCCTTAGTTGAAATATAATCTTCCCTGATCCCTTGTTCATCATTCCTCCCTCCCCCCCCATCCCAGGCCACCAAGCTTTCCCCTTTCTTCCCCTACTCCCTTCTCTCTAACCTTCTCCCCTTCCATCGACCCTCCCTCCCCCCCCATGCACCCGAGGTTACCTGGGACTCTTGTCTATTTCCTACCTCCTGGTGGATAGCTAAATAATCTTCATCAGGTTCATCTTCTTATTTAGCTTCTCTAGGATCACGAATAATAGGCTCAAAGACCTTTAATTATGGTTAGAATCCACTTATGAGTGAATACATACCGTGTTCCTCTTTTTGGGTCTGGCTTACCTCACTCAGTAAAGCGTTTTCTATTTCCATCCATTTGCATGCAAAATTCAAGATGTCATTGTTTTTTACCGCTGAGTAAAACTCTAATGTGTATATGTTCCACACCTTTTTTAACCATTCTTCTATTGAGGGGCACCTAGGCTGTTTCCAGGTTCTGGCTATTACAAATAGTGCTGCTATGAACATAGTAGAACAAATGCTTTTGTAGTATGATCGGGAATCTTTAGGGTATATTCCCAAGAGTGGAATTGCTGGGTCCTGAGGGAGGTTGACTCCCAGTTTCCTGAGAAACCGCCACACTGATTTCCACAGTGGCTGCACGAGTTTGCATTCCCACCAACAATGGATGAGTGTTCCCCTCATTCCACATCCCCTCCAGCATAGGTTATCATTGGTGTTTTTAACTTTAGCTATTCTGACAGGTGTAAGATGGTATCTCAAAGTGGTTTTGATTTGCATTTCCCTGATCGCTAAGGAGGTTGAGCCTGACCTTAAGTGTCTTCTGGCCATTCGAAGTTCATCTGTTGTGAATTCTCTGTTAAGTTCAGTACCCCATTTTTTAATTGGGTTAATTAGAGTTTTAGTGCCTAGTTTCTTGAGTTCTTTGTATATTTTGGAGATCAGACCTTTGTCTGATGAGGGGTTGGTGAAGATCTTCTCCCAGTCAGAAGGCAGCCTTTTTGTCCTACTGACAGTGTCCTTTGCTTTACAGAAGCTTCCCAGTTTCAGTAGATCCCATTTATTCATTGTTTCTCTTATTGTCTGTGCTGCTGGGGTCCTGCTTAGGAAGAGGCCTCCTGTGCCTAAATCTTGTAGACTACTTCCCACTTTCTCTTCTATCAGGTTCAAAGTGGACGGATTAATGTTGATGTCTTTAATCCATTTGGACTTGATTTTTGTGCATGGTGATAGAAATGGATCTACTTTCATTTTTTTACAGGTTGACATCCAGTTATGCCAGCACCATTTGTTAAAGATGCTTTCCTTCTTCCATTGTATACCTTTAGCTCCCTTGTCGAAAATTAGGTGTTCATAAGTTTGTGGGTTAATATCTGGGTCTTCTATTCGATTCCATAGGTCGACTTCTCTGTTCTTATGCCAATACCAAGCTGTTTTCAATACTGTAGCTCTATAATAGAGTTTGAAGTCAGGGATGGTAATGCCTCCAGAAGTTCTTTTATTATATAAGATTGTTTTGGCTATCCTGGGTTTTTTGTTTTGCCATATAAACTTGATTATTGTTCTCTCAAGGTCTGTGAAGAAGTTTGATGGGATTTTGATGGGGATTGCATTGAATCTATAGATTGCTTTTGGTAGAATTGCCATTTTTACTATGTTGATTCTCCCAATCCAAGAGCAGGGGAGGTCTTTCCATTTTCTGGTATCCTCCTCAATTTCTTTCTTCAAAGACTTAAAGTTTTTGTCAAATAGGTCTTTCACTTCCTTGGTTAGAGTAACCCCAAGATATTTTATGCTATTTGTGGTTATCATGAAAGGTGATGCTTCTCTGATTTCCCTCTCTGCTTCTTTATCCTTTGTGTATAGGAGGGCCACTGATTTTTTGGAGTTGATCTTGTATCCTGCCACGTTACTAAAGGTGTTTATCAGCTGTAGGAGTTCTTTGGTAGAGTTTTTGGGGTCACTTATGTAAACTATCATATCGTCAGCAAATAACGAAAGTTTAACTTCATCCTTTCCAATTCGAATCCCCTTGATCTCCTTATGTTGTCTTATTGCTATTGCTAGAACTTCAAGCACTATATTGAAGAGGTATGGAGAGAGTGGACAGCCTTGTCGCGTTCCTGATTTTAGTGGAAAGGCTTTGAGTTTCTCTCCATTCAGTTTGATGTTAGCTGTCGGCTTGCTGTATATTGCTTTTATTATATTTAGGTATGATCCTTGTATCCCCAGTCTCTCCAACACCTTTATCATAAATGGGTGTTGAATTTTGTCAAATGCTTTTTCAGCATCTAGTGAGATGATCATATGGTTTTTTCTTTCAGTTTATTTATATGATGGATTACATTGATAGATTTGCGTATGTTGAACCAGCCCTGCATCTCTGGAATGAAGCCGACTTGATCATAATGGATAATTTTTCTAATGTGCTCTTGGATTCGGTTTGCCAGTATTTTATTGAGAATTTTCGCGTCGATGTTCATGAGTGAGATTGGCCTGTAATTCTCTTTCTTGGTTGTGTCTTTGTGTGGTTTTGGTATTAGGGTAACTGTAGCTTCATAAAAGGAGTTAGGCAATGACTCTTCTGTTTCTATATTGTGGAATACGTTAAGGAGTATAGGTATTAGCTCTTCCTGGAAGTTCTGGTAGAATTCTGCATTGAAACCATCTGGTCCTGGGCTTTTTTTGGTAGGGAGATTTTTGATAACAGCTTCTAATTCTTCGCGACTAACAGGTCTATTTAGATTGTTCAGCTGGTCTTGGTTCAACTTTGGTATATGGTACTTATCTAAAAAAATGTCCATTTCTTTTACATTTTCCAACTTTGTGGCATATAAACTTTCATAGTAAGATCTAATGATTCTCTGAATTTCCTCTGTGTCTGTGGTTATGTCCCCCTTTTCATTTCTGATCTTATTAATTTGCATGTTCTCTCTCTGCCGTTTGATTAACTTGGCTAGGGGTTTGTCAATCTTGTTGATTTTCTCCAAGAACCAGCTTTTTGATTCATTGATTCTTTGGATTGTTTTCTCTGTTTCTATTTTGTTGATTTCAGCCCTCAGTTTGATTATTTCCAGTCTTCTAGACCTCCTGGGTGAATCAGCTTCTTTTTTTTCTAGATCTTTCAATTGTGCTGTTAATTCTCCAATGTGTGCTTTCTCTGCTTTCTTTAATTGGGCACTTAGTGCTATGAACTTTCCTCTTAGCACTGCTTTCATAGTGTCCCATAGGTTTGAGTATGTTGTGTCTTTGTTTTCATTAAATTCAAGGAAGAGTTTAATTTCTTTCTTTATTTCTTCCTTGACCCAGGGGTGATTTAGTAGTTGACTGTTCAGTTTCCATGAGTTTGTTGGCTTCCTGGGGGGAGCATTGTTGTTGAATTCTAATTTTAGTCCATGGTGATCTGACAAGACACAGGTAGTTACTAATATTTTTTTGTATCTGTGGAAGTTTACTTTGTTACCGAGTATGTGGTCAATTTTCGAGAAGGTTCCATGAGCTGCAGAGAAAAAGGTATATTCTTTCCTATTTGGGTGGAGTGTTCTATAGATGTCTGTTAAGTCCATTTGATTCAATACCTCCAATAGGTCTCTCAATTCTCTGTTTGGTTTCTGTCTGATTGACCTGTCCATTGGTGAGAGAGGAGTGTTGAAGTCTCCTACTATTAGTGTGTGTGGTTTGATGACCGCCTTGAGTTCTAGAAGAGTTTCTTTTACATATGTGGGTGCCTTTATATTAGGAGCATAGATATTCAGGATTGAGACTTCCTCCTGATGAATTGTTCCAGTTATGAGTATGAAATGTCCATCTCCATTTCTTCTGATTGATTTTAGTTTGAAGTCGATTTTGTTAGATATTAGAATGGCCACGCCCGCTTGTTTCTTAGGCCCATTTGCTTGGAAAACCTTTTCCCAACCCTTTACTCTGAGTAGGTGTCTGTCTTTGTGGTTGAGGTGTGTTTCTTGTAAACAGCAGAATGTTGGATCCTGTTTTCGTATCCAATCTCTAAGTCTGTGCCTCTTTATAGGTGAATTGAGTCCATTGATATTAAGTGATATTAATGACCAGTGGTTGTTGACTCCGGTCATTTTTTTTTTTTTGTTAGGTAGTAGAGTATATGTGTTTTTCTTCTTTAATTTGTGCTTGTGAATGGTCGCTAGATGTTCGAGTTATTGTAGGCCGTGTTGGGAATGTTGGATTCCTTCGGTAGTGATTTTCCTTCTAATATTCTCTGTAAGGCTGGATTAGTAGCTACGTATTGCTTAAATTTGTTTTTATCCTGGAATATTTTGTTTTCTCCGTTGATAGTGAACAGTAGCTTGGCAGGGTATATTAGTCTGGGTTTGCATCCATGGTCTCTTAGTTTCTGCAGTACCTCTATCCAGGATCTTCTGGCTTTCATGGTTTCCATAGAGAAATCCGGTGTAAGCCTGATAGGTTTACCTTTATAAGTTACTTGACCTTTTTCCTTTGCAGCTCTTAAAATTTTTTCTTTAATATTTATGTTTTGTGTTTTGATTATTATATGACGCGGGGATGTTTTTTTCTGATCCAATCTATTCGGTGTTCTGTATGCTTCTTGAACCTTCATAGGAATATCGATCTTTAGGTTGGGAAAGTTTTCTTCTATAATTTTGTTGAATATATTTTCTGGGCCTTTGATCTGCAGTTCTTCTCCTTCTTCAATCCCTATTATTCTTAGATTTGGTTTTTTTATTGTGTCCCAGATTTCCTGAATGTTTTGTGAAGAGAATTTGTTGGATTTGCCGTTTTCTCTGACCAGAGCATTTATTTTCTCTATGGTATCTTCAGAATCTGAGATTCGTTCTTCTATCTCTTGTATTCTATTGGTTATGCTTGATTCTGTAGTCTCCGCTCGTTTACCTAGGTTTTCCATATCCAGCCGGTTCTCGTTTTGTGTTTTCTTCATTGCCTCCATTTCAGTTTTCAATTCTTGGACTGTTTCCTTTACTTGTTTGATTGTTTTTTCTTGGTTTCTCAGGGTATCACTCACGGATTTACTTATTTCTTCAAACTTTTTGTTATATTTCTCATCCATTTCTATACTCATTTCTTCAAACTTTTTGTTATACTTCTCGACCAGTTCCTTAAGGGAGTTATTCATATCCTGTTTAAGGGACTCTATTGCTTTCATAATGGCACTTTTTTCCACTTCATCTGGGTTAGAGTGTTCAAATCCTTCTGTTGTAGGGTCGTTGGGATCTGATATTTTCATGTTGTTTTTCAGATTGTTGGAGGAGGTCTTGCCTTGGCGTCTGCCCATCTCTTCGATCCAATGCTCTCTATTGGAGCTTCTGGTATCGGGTCAGGTTCCCTTGTTGGGCAGGGAGTTCACTGATAGAATGCCTACCTTTCCCCAGGCAGGGTATTGAAGCACAGGCACTCCCTCTTTCCGGGATGCCCCTACAGAGCAGGCCCAGTGTGCAAGGCAGCTGAACTGGGGAAATTTTATGGCCTCAGTGGGAGGGGAGAAATATAGAAATTTGTACCTGGATGGAAGCTGGGATGGCAGGCGGGAGAGCCTAGCAGTGTGGACACAGCACTGCAGGCTGACCTGGGAGTCTATGGGGTCGGGGAAAGTCCTAGCTCCTCCTCGCTGGGCCCCTGCCGCGGGCCCGAATCAACTCACCACTGGGAAGGCCCTCTGGATGGAAGCTGGGATGGCTGGCGGGAAGCTAGCAGGGTGGAGCCAGCAGGGCAGGCTGACCTGGGAGTCTATGGGGTCGGGGAAAGTCCTAGCTCCCCCTCGCCGGGGCTGCTGCCGTGGCCCGAATCAACTCACCACTTGGAAGGCCCTCTGGATGGAAGCTGGGATGGCTGGCGGGAAGCTAGCAGGGTGGAGCCAGCAGGGCAGGCTGACCTGGGAGTCTATGGGGTCGGGGAAAGTCCTAGCTCCCCCTCGCCGGGGCCGCTGCCGTGGCCCGAATCAACTCACCACTCGGAAGGCCCTCTGGATGCTAGGAAATGTAACTTTTAGGTAAATATACAGTCCAGAAATTAAATCACATTCTTCATTATTTAAGAAAACAAACATTCATTCAAGATAAATTTTAAATATGTTGTTCTGTGTATATTTTAGGTTTATTTAATAGTAATAGTGTGTTTTATGGCCATTTACTTTAACAATACTCACGTAAGCTATATATTTATTTTCATATTGATAAAGAGACCAAAACAAAGAGAGCAATCTATCAGAATGCGTTGATCAGAATGTGAAAACAAAATTGAATGAGGCCGAATTAGTTTATTCACCGAGTTCAAATGTATTTGGTTAAATTTTAACATCTCAGCACCTGGAAGGCTTATTTGAAAATTTATATTAAAATTTTCAACCTTGCTGGGTGGTGGTAGCTTATGCCTTTAATCCAAGCACTTAGGAGGCAGAGACATGCAGATCTCAGTGAGTTTGAGGCCAACTTGGTCTTCATAGTGAGTTCCAGGACAGCCAGAACTGTTACATAAAGAAATCCTGCCTAGAAAAACAAACAAAATTTTCAACCTCATGTAATCTATTTGAAGATGCCTTACTGTAATTCTACGCATTCTTATTTTTAGTATCACATAACAATTGTTTGCCTTTTTTTTTAACACATCACAGAGGTCTTTCTAAATAGCAACACTTTGTAAATGGAATTATTCTTAATGAAATTTTTTTTGTCTTCTTAGAAAAACTATTTCTCATTCAACTATGTTAATGTGACCATAAATTAAAAGTGCAACAATACAGTGTTGTAGCGCTGGTTCTACATGAATTAGAACATATTTAATATTGACTGAAAAATTGTTGTTCAACTTTTAATTATCATATATACATTGTTCTTCCCACATGTACGCTTGCACACCAAAAGACAGCATCGGATCTCCTTATCCATGGTTGTGAACTCCTACGTGGTTGCTTGGAATTGAATTGAGAACCTCTGGAAGAGCAGCCAGCGTTGTTAGCCTCCAAGCCATCTTATTGTTCAACTTTTAAATTAGGAATTTCAGGCATCACATAGAAATTTGATTTTTAATAGCAAAATCAACGCAGATATTTTTAAATTTTTGACCTTTAATGAACATATCTAAATCTTACTTCTTAAATATTTTTACTTTCCAGTACTCATTCTCTAGACAGACACATTTAACTCCCTTTGCCTACATCTCACAATCCCCTCTCCACCTGTGACTAGCATAACTAACAGACGGCATCTGAGAGACACTGCTAGGCACCAGTGTACAAGGGACTGTGCTCATTGCTTTACTTTTATCAACTTTCTCTTTACTCTTGAGCATCCCTATTATTTTTAAATTAGATGTTCTAAATCTCACGCTATTCTGAAAGCCCAAGGCAAGTATGAGTGTAGTTTTCACCCTGTGATTTTACAAGTCTTTATAATCTCTGCTTTTGGCATGTGGAAAGAGTTCAGAAGTCTGTGATCTTCATTATATAACCAAATTGTATGTGGGTAAAAAAAAAAAAAAGACAGATTTTGTCTTATATTGGAAAAAAAAAACCCAAACTACGTAGGGGTTTCTGCAATGAACTCTCTGTAAACACTGACTGAGTATATTAATTGAAGTTCTATAATAAAATAAACCAAAAAGTCTCTTACAAGTGGTGTAAAAACTTGAAATTCGCAGAATGGTGAATTACTTATAAATTTAAATTTTATATTAAACAGAAAAGAATGGATACATCCATGACAATGATACCTTCCAGTGATTTAGGCAATAACTAATATGACCCATGAAGGATTTTACGTTTTAAGAAAATTAAGAATAATTTTCAGTAGTATCACTCACATAGATAACAAATTAGTTTTATATCATAGGTGATTAATAAATGCAAAATTCTAAAAATATGACAGGGTCAAATTCTATGAATACTTTTTTCATAATCTTAAATATTATATTCTATCAAGAATACTTGAATGTATTTCTGACATTGATGGATTTATGTAGTGGCAAAGTCAAACAAAGTTAGATTCAAGATTTAATTTAGAGACTAATTTAATAACTCACCATGGCATCCTTAAAAATCCATATCATTAACTATACCCTAGTAAGATGCTTTAGAATAAAGTAAACCACATTCAGAGATTATTTAAGAAATCTAGTAAGACTAAATATATCTTTCATCTTATGTTAATTTCTCTTTGTTTCTGTGTTTATAGAGAGTTTGTTCTTTTGTAGTTTACTATGAAAGGAGGATATAAGAGTTTTCAGAATGGAAATTTTCAGTCCTTTAAATCAAGCATCTCTCTGTTGCAGCAAATGCTAGGTTTTTTGTTTTTTCTTTATATTTATGTAAATATTCATCATAATTATGACATATTTATTTCTGATATTTATTATTAGTTTACATTGTATCTAATTATAGTTCATTAATACAGCTTTAAATTCTCATGATTATATTGCATTGCTGTGAAGTTTATATCTTACAACATGAATTGATTAAAATAGAACTTTCCTCCATATTGCTTATTAGTTTTTACATTTCAACCTTAAACACTTAAATAAATACTGTTCTATATATTTTTACTCTTCTAGACTTTAAGGCTCACCAGTAGAAAATGGGACTAGTAATATTATGTGGATTTAGCTATCTTTAAGTATGATGTTAACCTTAATTATTCAATACCATTATATTATATATGCTAACCTTAAATATTCCATACCAAATATAACATATTTGGTGTCATTGAATTAGTATCAATTCTGAGCTGGTAAGTATCATGAATGAAATATCTGTAGAGCTATCAATTGCTTTGGATCAAATAAATGTGGCAAGGATAATAAGGTGAATCTCCTATGATTTTTGGTACCTTTGTGTTTTGTTTCTTTACTAACTGTCCCAAAAATCATGTTATACAGAAAGTGACAAATTGTTACATGAGATGACTTTCTTAAGAAAAAGTGATATGGTGAAAATATATTGTCTCTGAGAAACAGAGACAAATAGAGATATGATTTCAGGTAAATGTGGTCATGAAAGCTAGGGAAATAATCAGCATTGACATGGACTTTGTAATTTTTGGGGGAAATGCTACATGTCTTCACATCCAGTGGACTTCAAAAAGGCAAATAACAGCACATTTTGGAGTGATCAGGTTAGATTTTGTTGGTGTGTTTTATCTGACACTTAATTTTAATGTTTAAGAGTCATGTAACAATGGAGAGCATGCCAATTTACTCAAAACCTACTGATGAATGTGTTACTATTATCACATAGCAGTCAAAAAACACTAAAACGAATGTTTTACAAATAATTTTGAGATTTTACAGAATGACACAAACAAACACTTCTTTTTTGTCATCTTAATGAAATAGATATTTTCTTCCCATATATTATACTTATTATGATTTCCTGGGCCTCTCCTCCTGCCAGTTCTTCCCCCTTCCTCTCTCATCTGGATTAGCTCCTGCTCTGTCTCTCAGTAGAAAACAAACAGGCTTATATGCGTTAATAACAAAATAAATGTCATAAAATCAGATCCAATAAGATTATTGAAAACTAAAGCATATGGACAAAATATTGGAAAACCAAATAGTGCAATTAAATAAAGGGTAGAGATCTAAACAAAAAATTCCCCACAGGAGAGTTGTAAGTGGCTGAGAAACACTACATCCATACCCATCCAAGATATGCCAATCAAAACTACAATAAGATTCCATTTTACAATTGACAAATGGCTAAGGTCGGTAATATCACTGACACCTCACATTGGCAAGGACATTAAATAAGGTAAACCCTTTTCAGTTTGTGGAGAGAGTAAAAACATGTACAATCGCTATGGAAATCAATATGGGAGTTCTTCATAAAACTGGGAACCAACCTACCTCAATCTACTTATACCTTTCTTGGATATATTCCCAAAAGATGTTCCAACTGACCTCAAGGACACATGGATTCTGCAGTATTTTTAAAAATCGCCAAAAACTAGATACAACCTAAATGTACCTCCATTATGTACACATGCTACATTTTCATTATATAACGAGGTATCACTCAGCTGTTGAAATAAATGACATCAAGAAATTTACAGGCAAATGGATGGAACTAGAAAAAACACCATACTGACTAAGGTAACCAAGACCTGCAAAGATAAATATGATGTGTATTCACTTATAAGTGGATAGTAGCTGTTAAAAAATAAAGCTACAATGCACAGACTCAGAGATGTTAGGTAAAGAGGAGAACTATACTTGGACATGTGAGTCTCGTTGGCAAGGGAAAATAGAGTAAATTTTCTGGTGGACTGGGTTCAGATGGGGATATGATCAGGAATGATATGGGGAGGAAAAGAATGCAGGGAGAAAGAGTTGGAAATGCAGAGCATTTGAAAGATGTGTGGTGAAGCACGGTTAATCAAAATTCAGGGACAGATATTGGAGGTCAACCTGAAGATCTGAAAAGCAAAACAGCCAACCACTGGCTTTTACCTTGACCTCAGTCTGAAATCATAACCTTGCCTCCAGGAATCTCAGAATTAAACTATATTTTAGAGTTGTTTTCACCAGTTTAATAATTGGCTTTCATTCTGGGATTAAAGATCTGGACCACTGGGATTAAAACATTCACTGCCTGGTTTCTATGGCAACTAGTGTGGCTACTGGGATTAAAGGTGTGTGTTACCACTACCTGGTCTATAAGGTTGACCAATGGGGCTGTTTTACTCTCTGATCTTGAGGCAAGTTCTATATATTAAAATATAAATGAAATGCTACTGCAGCGTGCAAACCTCGTGTAGTGGATAATTCCTGGAATCTATGAGGGTGGCTGACATTAGTGAGTACTTCTACTAATGTAGGATACAGAATCTGAACCAACCATCTTTTGTAGCCAGGTAAAGGTTCCAGTAGTGGAATGTGCTACATTCTTTTAGATGTTGTGCAAGGGAGGTCCATAGAGATTTCTAAACAGCACAAGCTGATTCTAGGACAGAAAGTCACTCTCTGGTAACTGACAGTGAGGCTCCATAGCTGAAGACAACAAACACATAGGCTGAGCTGGTATGGACTTGGAACTTCATTCTTATTTTCTCCTCTCCTTGGCCTAACGAGGTACTCCTCAGGCTACAGCAAGAGAAACCTGGACACCAACCCTGCTACAAAACTCTTTATACAATGGACTACTGCACGGCAGAAAAAAAATAATGACATCTTGAATTTGCAGGCCAATGGATGGAGCTAGAAAACATCATTATGAGTGAGGTAACGCAGACATTGAAAGACAATTATCACATGTATTCACTCATAAGTGCTTTTTTAAACATAAAGCAAACTATCCAACAAATCACAATCCCAGAGAACCTAGACAACAATGAGAACCCTAAGAGAGACATACATAGATCTAATCTATATGGGAAGTGGAAAAGGACAAGATCTCCTGAGTAATTGGAGCATGGGGACCTTGGGAGAGGGTTGAAGCGGGGGGGGGGGGGGGCGCAGGAAGGGGAGTAGATAAAAATGTAGAGCTCAAAAAATATCAATAAAAAAGAAAATAAGAGAGAATTAGACAGAAATATATTTTAAAAACTCTCGACCTATACTATGTCCTTTCTGCAAGATATGTTGGGGCAATGTGGCATGAGTACTTGTGGTTGTGGTCAACCAATGTTTGGTTTAACTTGATGTTCCTGCCTTAAGAGGGAACCCTAGTTCTATACTGTCAGGATGGCAAGGAACCTGGAGATTGGATATCCCACAGACCTTGGGTAGATCCAAATAGGACTAGAAAGAAGGTCAATGAAAGAATGTTTAATGATATTCTGCTATACTCATAGATCAGTGCTTTATCCAGGTATCAACAGAGGAGCTTCCCTATGTAAATGTCCCACACACAAGTAGAGTCTAAATTGGGTCTCCCTCAGGTATCTCCCTCCATCAGGGAACACTCAATGAAGATGGTGATGGAAGACTGTAGAAGTAATAGAAGATGGAGGACAGCAGGAGACTATTACCTATCAACTAAACTAAGCAAGGCTCACATGAAAGAGACCCGAAGTATCAAGTACCTGGCCTACATGAGTCTATACCAAGCCTTCTATCTATATGTTATAGAAGTTAGTTTGGTGGTTTTTTGGTACTCATCACAATAGGCGTTTTTTCTCTGACTTTTTCCTGTTCCTGGAACATTTTTTTTCTTATATTGGATTGCCTTGACTAGCTTTAAAAGGAGGGATTTTGCCTTGTCTTGTGGTATTTTGTTTTGTTTCATTTGACTCCTGTATCTTGGAGGCCTGTTCTGTTCTGGAGAGGAATTGGATGGGGCAGATGACTAGGAGAAGTATAGGGAGGAGAAACTGGTCAACATATATTGTCTGAAAGAAAATCTCTTTTAATTAAAAAAAGAAAAAATGTGTACAAAATAGACAAAGGACAGAGCCCTAGAGTAGATAGAAGAAACAGATGCATGGGTTGGCACACTCAGAAATATCATAAAAACATAAAACTGCAACCCTTAATATAGATGCAAAGTATTGAACATTGCAGTATATTTAATCACACTGTGAACTGAAAGACTGTGTTAATTAAATAAAATCCACCTTGGGCCAGAATGCAAAGCCAGTAACTAGTGGACAGAAAGTAGTGATGAGAGTCAGAGGGAGAAGTCTGTAATATGGATACACAATTTACACAATGGAGTATTCCTAAACAGAAAAAAAAATAAAATTTGAAATTGCTATAGATGGAACTAGAAAAAAAAATCCTGAATGAGGTAACCCACACCCAGAAAGACAAACACACTTTACAGTCACTCATAAGTGGATATTAGACATAAAACAAAGGATAAACAGGCTATAGTCCCAGGGACTCCACCAAAGCTAGGCAACAAGGAGAAACCTAAGAGATACATACATGGATCCTCCTGGGAAGAAGGAATAGATAACATCTGAGAAAACTGAAAGTCTGGTATAGAGAGAAGGGAGGGCAAAGGAAAAAGGAATGGGAGTAGCAGAGTAAGGAAGAGCACATGAGGGAATAGGATGGTCAAGATGGGGGAAGGACAGAGAGAGAGAGCAAGGAAAGATATCTTGATTAAGGTAGTCATTATGGGGCTAGTTTAAAACCCTGCATCAGGGAATTTCCCAGAAATCCACAAAAATTGACCCCAGTTAAGGCCCTAAGCAATAGTGTGTAGGGTCTCTGAACTGGTCTTCAATAGCACCTCAAGGCATACATTGTGACATTTGATGTGTGAATTTAGAAGCTTGAGCTCAGGTGACGTCATATTTCTGCCACATTTACTTATAGCAACTTTGTGCAGTTTGAATCTAAAGAACATAACTGAACTGCTAACTATGCAAACTATGATATAACGGGTATATCTTAAGTCATTAAGCTTGTGGAAAGTTTAAAAAGTCATAGAAAGCTAGCATAATAAAAAGATTACATAATATAACAAGGGGTTTTGATCAGGCCTACGATCTTTGAAGTATAAATGGTTCTAAAATTAATGAGCTATATGATATGATAATTAATGTTATCCTTTAAAGTATTAAATAAATGATCGTAGTCTCCTTAAATGAACTCTATTTCAAAGTTCTGTTTGTGATCCTTAAAAGCAGATCCTTTCAGCAATGACAAATCACAGACATCTAGTTCAGCTTCATATCAATAGCAGAATAATAGAAGTCACAGATAAGTCTTTAATTTGCATTTACAGCATGCTGCAAAATTACTGTAACACTCAGTCAAAAATATTCATATTATCAAAAAATTAAAACTCAAAAATATGTGAGAATATGTACACAGTGATTATGCTTTAGTATTTTATATATACATATATATGAAATATATTTATATATTAAATATATATTAAATACATGCATGGAATATACGTTAAATATATACATATGAAACATTTATATAACACAAATTTTCCCCTTCCCTTTCCTCCTCCAGCACCTCAGAAGTACCCTATACTCACTCACAGTTTGCTCACCTTTCTCTGTTTACTTTCCAGGTGATAACCTCATTTTCATTATTTATTGTTACACACACACGCACAAATATTTGTTACATAAATAGGAATATATATGTACTCTAATCACTAATTCCATGTGTCTTTAATATTTTGAATCCATACATGAGTGAAGCCATGACATTTTTGCTTGTGAAATTCACTCATTCTTATTGTGATAATATATCTATGCCCTATATGTCATGAATACTATAAGAGCTCATCTTTCTAGGGATGAGTAATATTTTAACTATATATACTCCATAGTTAAAACATTATACTATTTTTAGGTATTTATGTCATTTTACATCTTGCCTATTGTAAATAGTGCTATTATAAAAATGAGAGTGTAGATATTTTCTCAACATTGCTTTTTTCCAATTCAGTAAAACTATTGCTAAGTAAAATAGACACTACTTTCAGTTCTTTTAGAATCCTAAATATTATTAGCTATTTTTTATGGATAAACCCACCAACAACCTATAGTTTCTCCCTTTCTTTATAGCCTAGTTAATATCACTCATTTCCACCCATGCCAATAATAGTCATTTCAATTGAGATAATATGATAATACATTCTAATTTTGATTGTATTTTATTTCTAATTGCCAGTAGTGACTATATTTGAATGCAGCTTTTGCTCTTTTGTCAGGCTTTTCAAATAATTTAGAATTATATAGAGCTCCCTTCCTATATGTTTTCTTCCAGAAGTTTCATAGTCTTCTTCTGCATTATATACATTTTCTTCTTATATCCTCAATCTGATGTGGGATTTCTCTCTGTATGCTGGGATTACCATTAATGAATGAAGAAACTACTTAGAAACTATAGCAGAGCTGAACTTAGGTAGGCAGGAAAGATGGAACTGAATGCTTGGAGAAAGAAGGATGGAGTCAGGGAGAAACCATATAGCCCCACTTGAGACAGAGATGGAACTTTACCCCGTAGCCGCAGCCATGTGGCAATACACAGATTAGCAGAATTGGGTTAAATTAATATGTGAAAGTTAGCCAATAAGAAACTAGAGCCAGAAGACAAAGCAGTAATTAATACAGTTTCTGTGTGATTATTTCAGGTCTAAACTAGCTGTGTAGCTGGGAACCAACAAGCAGTCTCCCACTCCACTTAATCCACATTGAGTTCTTCTTTGTAATGGGAAGAGATGTGAATATTATTTGTTATTATGCTTGTGTATTTCATTTACCTGTTTCAATTTAATGGACTGGCTTTCCTTTCTCCATTAACTATTTTTAATGTCTTTCACAAACTGATTTTAAAACAGTTTTGGATAAAATCCAAGCACATTTAATAAAATCAATCAGGAATCAACATCAATAGTTTATATGAATCCCTGGAATATATTAAATTTTGGGATTCTTACAAAAATTACAGTATGTACAATATTGGTTTAATAGTTATTGTATGGTATTTTGTTTTCAGATCTAAAATTTATATTCTTACTTTTTCTAAACCATTTTATTAATCTTGATTTTGACTAGAATTTTTAACGTGGAATGAACTTTCAGTAATATTGTGAATGACTAAAATTTTCATGTTAAATTTCTATTTCATTTCAATTTTTTTAAACAGATATCATTCATTTTGTCTTCTTCATGACATTGAAAAATTTGGACAAATCTGAGTATTGAAACTAGGTAAGAATATTTGAATACAACTGGGAACTAGAATGCTATTAAACACTGTAAAAAGTATAAACAATATGTAGCAAAAAAATTGTATTTATTGTACAATGTCAAAATATGTTCATGATGATTCTTTGTCTAAATGTGGAATTAATTAGTGGCTTATAGAAGACACAGGGTGTTAGAAAAATGCTGCATTGATTATTACTTTGAATTATTTGATATTTTAGGAAATCTTTCACTGAATTAGACATTTTCTACTTACAAATACTATACATGCACTAGAATTTTCATATACAATATTCAAATGATTATCTTTCCCATTCCACAATCTTCTTCAGGTATTAACATATCCTACCTGCCCAGCTTCATGTTCTCTCTCAATCTCAAATGAAAAAGTGATAGCCAAAACACATGAAAAGAAGGGACAATAACAACAAAAAAGCATGCCTAAAGTGGAAAATGAAAACAAAGAATCTGTCTTGTAGAACCCCAAGTACTACTGGGCACAGGGTTAGCCCTGAACTAAGTCATTCCACTTGAGAAATCTGACTTTTCATTGCCAGCAGGTGTCAAGTACACACAGCTTCTTGATTGTGTGCAGCACATTATGCCTACTTCTACTATTCGAGGCTGGGGTTGTGTCTGTTTTGAACATGTGCAGTTCTTCGTGTGCTTTCACAGTCTCCTATGTGTCCTGTGTCTCATGTCCTGCTGTGTCTGGAAAATAATATTTCCTTGGAGACAATTTTTTATCTACAGTGCTTGAAGTCTTCAACTCCTTGAACTTGTTCTGTTGTATGTATGACATTTCAAAAGAAAGATAAAATGTAAAGATAATAAAAATGTAATAGAACAGGAGAATACACTGGCAAATCTTCTAATACTGTAATAGAAAACATATGATTGCTCTGATGAGAGATTAATTGAAAATGATTTGGGTCAAAAAACTAAGATAATTTTTGAAATGAATATGGTAATAAAATAATTTGGTATTCAATGTAATAATTTAAGTGCTGTAGCCTTTATGCTGAAAGTTTCCTATTAAAACATGAATCTAAAATTTGAAATGTCTTAAAATGTACTGTGAACTCATGACTACATGATACAGATAAGCTATTCTAAATGATCCTTTTCAGGGTTACCAAATAAAATTAGTCTCAGCAGGATCAAAGCTAGTAATTTTATTAGAAATATAAATAGTCCAAACCAAATTCCTTTGATATTAAATAGTTTTATAGCATTACACATCCATGAAGCACTACTAGTTATCCATGTACATGAGATGTAGAGGTAAATCCAATACTAGTATTCTTCCGAACCTGAAATAGGAAACTCAAAATGAAGACTTAAGTATGAAACATGTTTTTATGTTATTAATTTAAAGGAAGAAAGATATGGCTTAAATAAAGTATATTATTTTAAATGTATCCTGCTGCAATTTCAATCCAAATGTGAGACTACATAAAAACCAGAGATTCTAGGTGTCACTTAGTACTTTTTCTGTTGTTCTTTATTCCATGCTTGGCACATCTGCTCTACACACCTACTGTCTGAGCATTCTAAGTGGTCATCTGCAACAGATTATTTGCTTTGTATGCTATACATAAGGGACAGGTGCTTAAAATCTAGTTGATTTACATTTAAAACTCATTCATGACAGACATTGTTAAAATTGAGGTTTGTACTTCATTTCCTTAGTTTTCTATAGGCTCAAGCTAGCAGCAAGTTTTCTCTGGTTAATTCATCCCATATTTTTTTTTTGTTTTTCTTCTAGTATATATAACTATACACACCCATCTTTGTGTTAAAAACATTGAAAATGTGGTTTTAGAGTACAATGTACATGGTAGAGTTTTGGAAAATAGAGAATGCATCAAGCATCTGATGCACATTCATATTAATATGAAAACAATAGTTCTAATGATATGATGGTTGTCATCATGTACCAATGTTAGAGTCCTTCTTGAGCCATTTAACTCATAAAATATCACCAGATATCTCTTGGGACTTAGTATTAAAGTTAAAACAAAAATCTCAGTAAAACAAAAATTACTTGAAAATTTTTCTAAGGTGTGTTCCCTTAAAATAACTGGGATAAAACTACTAATGTAAACTTACATAAATCTTAATTTTGTAAAAAATTATGGACCCATAACAAAAAATACTTCTTGTAATTTTAACCTATAATATAAGTAAACATGTAGAAGCTGTTTCAAAGGTTAAAATAGAAAAGAATTGATCCAAGTTGAAAAATTGAAGGCATAGCCGATTCAAGTAAATCACCATAATGGCTTGAAATGCATTTGAATCAAATTGTAAGATACATCGTTCTGTGCCCACAAAAGAGGCAAAAAGTGGGGTTAGGAAGGCAAAGGGGTCTTCTCTCAACCTTCTGGGGCTTTGGGCCAATAGAAAGACAACTCAAGCAAGTGTCTATCATGAGAATGAAGTGAAGAGGAATTGCCCTTATTAAAAATGTCAGGCGGTTCACAGGAACACATTTTTTTGTTTTAAGTTGGGACTGTAGCAGTTATATCTGGGAAGAATGCCAAAATGGGCTTTGTTTAATTGGTGGCAAATATGGCAGAAATATGGTATGCAAAGCTGAACTCTTTAAGGCATAAATTTGTGCATATGCTTAATGTGTGTGGTTGAGACAAATTGACTAATCTAACCAGACCTCACCCTTTTAAATTCCTTCACACCTCAGTTTGGAAAAGGATTGTTCTCTGATAAGCATAAATATGAAAGACCACTAATGAACAATACCAGCTGCCTTTTGGAGATCTTCACTTATGTCACTATGGGTTGGAGATGGAACCTATAGGCAGGTTTGCATCTTAGCAAAGGATCCTCTCTGAGTGACTCAAATTTTAAAGGAGAGAATTGAAAACTTGTATGAATTGATAGTACAACACTACTAGGGTCTGAACCAGTGTAATATAAGGTGGACATTTAATGTTTTCCTTAGCTTTTTGTGGGAGCCTGGTTTGTTTAGATGCTTACCTTTGTATATCTGGATGGAGTGGGGAGGACCCTGGACTTCCCGGGAAGCAGGGAACACTGACTGCTCTTAGGACTAGAGAGGGAAGGGGAGGTGGGAAGGGGGAGGGAAAAGGGAAGTGGAAATTTTGAATAAATAAATAGATAATTTTTAAAAAGGATAAAAGAATAAAATATGTATTGCATATATAATGAAGTTGAGGTTAACAACAATGAAGTATTATACTAAGTACTTTTAGTAATAGACATGACATTGTAAATAAACAGGAAACATTTGGAAAATTTGGTCATTACTTATAAGAATCAAATATCAATGCTGTGAATTCATGGGATATGAACCAGTTGGGAAAGTGTGACATAATTCATCTATCTACCACATTACAAATGTACCTATTTTATATTCCAAGCAGATCTTTTCTATTAAAGGATCCTTTCTAGTAAAGGTTTTGATTCAGTCAAAACTGAAAACTACTACTCATCTTGTAAAACATTTGTATTGTTGAACAATACAAATTTTAGGGAGATACATGTATTTGTTTGTTTGTTTATTTATTTATTTATTTGTTTATTTATTTATATTTATTTGTCCCTTCATGACTATGCTTTGCCAGTGTCTATCTATTCATTGTACTGTTGTTTAGACAATGTCTATTGTTGCAGAAGTTCTCCTGGAATTTATTACATATTTGAAGAATATCTTTAATGCCTAGTCTTCCTGTCTCCATCACCCAAGTGCTGTGATGGCAAGAGTGATCCAACTGCTACATAAAATTTAATGTTTTTCTTAGCATTAATAGAACTGTTGATGATTTTTGGTTTTCCAGCAGTCAGATGTCTTTATCTTTGGTATTAATTCATACACAGAGGGATGGTTGCCATATCTGGGAAATATGTGGTACAATATGATTTTACATATGAAATACAATGTTATGTGTTACAGTACTGATACAGGGATAGTGGAAAGTGATCATGTAGACTATAATCTTATCTTCCTGGTGACCACTTAGCACAGGCGATTCATGTTGTACATATTGCAGTCATTAATGTTCTTTTTCTTCTAACATAACATGGAATGGAGTGATTAGAACCCAGGGTTTAATGCCAACCTAAAAGGCTGTAATTCCTCAGACTTCATGTTGTACATATTGCAGTCATTAATGTTCTTTTTCTTCTAACATAACATGGAATGGAGTGATTAGAACCCAGGGTTTAATGCCAACCTAAAAGGCTGTAATTCCTCAGACTTAATAATCAGAGAAGGAATTTATGTATTAAAACAATCTCCCACTTAAAATGCCTTCTGTAGACTTCACTCCTTATGATTTCTTGTCCTTTAAACCAAACCAAATAAAAAAAAAAAACTGACAATCACCAACTTTGGGGTTGCTAAGAAGTTCTTATAATAATACCAAAAATATTTTTAACAGGTGAATTATTTTTGTTATTTAAAATGATATAAAATTTAAATTGTCTGGTGTCTATGTGATACATTATTTTATTTTGTGTATAAATATGGTTCATTTTACCAGTGTTTTACTCTGACCTCCAATGACATCATTTTATTTTTCAGCACACTGAGAAAATTTCCAGTATCTTCTATTTTCTTATTTGTTACTTAGGAATGAATTTTAATTCTTATAAATCATAGGATAACTTTGAGATAATTCATATATTTTATGGCTTTTACCTTTCTTTGTTAGCATGTTCAAGTTTGGTTTGTTCATTTTATCTTAAAGGCTTTGACTCAAGAAGAAACCTTTAAGTACAAACAGTATTCTGTCTGACTGAGATTCTTGCTATAATACAGGTCATTGCAATGGAATCCATAGCTTTCTGATGGCTAAGGTGAGATAAATTTGGTAGTGAATATTTAAGATAGAAATAGCAGCATATTGTAGCTAGAGTGCTGCCTTCTGGATACAACACAAATGTTGCACTGATGAACTGACATCAGCCGGAATGATAAGTACAAGATGAGGCTTGGTGTCCTCATCGGGCACACCTCCCACCGAGGGAGGATGTTCCAAGGGAGGAGCTTCCATTTCCTGTAGTGACACAGTCTCTGAGTCTCTGCTAAGTTGCCCCCATTCCAGTAAATATCCTCATGTAAGCAATGTAATAAACTCGATTGGAATATAATTTCAAAAAGAAACAAAGAAAAAAATGACAAGAAAGTTGAAGCATTTTGTGTTTGTTTTGCAAGTAGAAGAGTTTTAGCGAGACGGGAATGAAAATCTCCAAGTTCCATATAGTCAAGTATGGAATTGTCTAATAATTAAAAGAGAGAGAGAGAGAGAGAGACAGACAGAGAGAGAGAGAGAGAGAGAGATACACACACAGAAAGAGGGGAGGAGAGAGAGACAGAGAGACAGAGGGAGAGAGATACACACACAGAAAGAGAGAGAGAAAGGGGGAGAGAGAGAGACAGAGACAGAGACAGAGAGAGACTGTGGTAGGGAGCAGAGCCAAAACCATACATACACATGTAATTGTGGAATTTTTTTGTCAACTAGTTAACCAGTCATATATTTTAGAAGACGGATTTAAATCCACTGACAAGATACAAATACAGGGCGTTAGAGTGCCTAAAGATACTCAACAGGTTCTGGCTAAGATAGTAATGACATATATTATAACTCAAGGTAGATGAAGGAATTTTCCATAAGACAAATTAAGCTTGGTGTTCCAGACTGTCATGGCATAGTCAGTTGACAGCAAATAGAAATAAATTTATTTGCTTAATAAATAATAAATAGATGTTGTTGTGTATATTAGGAGTGTGGCACTTTGCCGGTGTATACAGGTGACTGCTACATTTTAATCCCAGGTATAAGGTTATAGTTTAAATAGTAATTAAGCACTCCTAGACATAGAGATTAGGTTTATTAATCACTCATTTGCCTCCACTTCATAGCCGGTACATCTGAAATAAATTTATAAGTTAGAAATTGATTGATACAGTTCTAACAATTGAATGTGTTGTGATTAGTATATAGGACTGAGATGTTTATTGGGGGGTTTATGAAAGAGTTTAACAAGATTTCACTTACTGCTGTAGAAACATATCTCTTGAATTAATTCTGAAGCAGAGTCTGGAGATCACCCTCTGTCAAGAGAGACATATGTTCCTAAGCCTAAAATATATTCTATAGCATTTCTTCTGGTTTATTATATAAATTTAATTATGTCTCAGAAGTTCCCTATTTCCTCAGTTCCTTAGTTTCCTCCTCAGTAAACTAAGAGAAGAGAATAACAACATCCTAGGCAGCCAAGTGTGCCATATGATCCTGTATTTAGAAGCAGGGTCTCATGTTTAAGCTGTGTACCTGGGTGTACTGTGCTGGAGATAGAAATGGGCAAATGTTAAAACAGAGTGATATCTTTTTAAACTGAGCATATTTTAGAAAGGAGTTTTCCAAAAGAACTACTAACTAAAGATCTTCAATAACAGAATTCACAAGCTGGAATGTAATATCTTTTCCCAACAGATTATTGAAGATATAAATGAGATCCAAAGGTCACCCAACTGACAAACTAGCCCCAGACTGATTCACAATATTTTAAATAGCTAGCCCTACCTTTTAGGAAGTTGAAACTTTGGCAGTTGAGAAAACAGTGGTGGGAAATCCAAAATTGTATCAAGTAGTTAAATCATAACATAACGATTTTGTGATTCAAAATATATTAGCCAATAAGAAATCTTACCTGAAGAAATTTAGCCTTTCGCAGGAAGGAACCCACTTACTGACTGTTCAGTGTAGAATGGTTAGCCATAAAGCCAAATGCATACAAAACCAAAAACTGACTCAGTAGAATTTATTTTATATATATATATATATATATATATATATATAAATATAAATTTGTGCATACACATGCATTTGTGTGTATCCATGCATCCACGCCTCTGTGTGTGTGTGTGTGTGTGTGTGTGTGTGTGTGTGTGTGTGTAACCATAGCAATAAAAAAGAAAGAGGCAAACAGCTTGAGAGTGGTAGGATACCTGCAGGGGGTATGAAAGAGGGTAGTTTTAGTGTCTGAACGAAGAAAATGGAGAGGGAAAGAGATCTAGAAATATTTATATTAAAAGCATATTTTAAAACATGTTTCATCAGCTGACTCCATGTATTTACTTACAAAATATTCTTGCTTTATTTCACTGTAACAAAGTACAGGGTATTTCTTTGGTGATGTGACATAAGAGTGCTGTTTCCAGGGGATAGTTTCAATGATATCTAAGGATGTACAGGAAAAGGATATCCTTGATATTAAGCGATAAGGTTTTCAGTGATAATTTTGATTATTTAGTGATAAATGTCATCAGTATTAATAATAATGCCTAAAGTGGTTGTATTTTCTTTACATTACATAAAGCTAATAAATTAAAATAACAAAATCATTGAAGATATTAAATCAAAATAAAAATGAAAATATACTATCCTTCCTCATCAGAGTAGGTAAAATGGTAATTCTTCTCAAGTAAATATGTTAATATAATATAATATAATAAACAGTGACCAACTTTAATATAATTCATTCTACAAGAATACTTTGTGCTTTATATAGTAGACACCTTATGATCATCATTGCATGCACCCTATAAACGTAGTGTTTGTACTCACTTTTACAGTGAATATATTTTGAATCACAAGGAGCAATGGTTACATAATTTACTTTAAGTTACAAAGTTACAAGACATTTTAGAATTGAATAACAGTTTTAAAATGTCTGTCAAAGAAGTGAAACAGTTTTCTATCTGCTGTGCCTTGTGTATCAACAACCTAGATGTAAATAATGGTATTCTCCAGGAAATCTAATTCATATTTAGAGTGTGAAACCATTGGCACCATTTACAGAACCAGCAGCTGGAGTTCAGACTTGATACAGCTCAGCTGTTGCTTTCGGGATTATTGAAGCCAGACTCTCAATTCTGTCTGTTTTCCTTGGGAACTGTTGATGTTATGCTATCTTTTCTGCAAAAGCTGGCACGAACCTTTCCATAAATAATGCATTTATGGTAAGCCTTCAACTTGACTTCCTATTTTGACCCCCTCTTTCTCAATGACAACTTGTGGTGCTCTATATATTTTTATTTTCTTTACCAATAAATAATTTTTATCTTTATAATAAAACAGTGAAGATCATTACTTATAACTGTATTTATTCATCATTGCAATATCTCACCTGGAGTGAACTAGAAAACTGACTTACAATTCTTTGGATTTTCTAAACATGGCCTAGTAAATGCCTGACATAAATTCTTCACAATCTTTTATAATATTTAGATCAAATAAATGAACAACAGAACAGAAAAATGTGGTTCTATCGAGCAATTGTTCTGATGTTGTAGATGAGAAGTTATGAGAGTTCAGAGTCTGAGACAAACAATGGGATGTAGCATTTTAAGTCAGTCTTGAATAAAATTATACTATTCTAATTATTTATAGCATGGTATGGTGGGTTAAATGTTAAAAGAGTCTGAAAATAATATAATACTGTTCCCGTGATCTTTGGAATCTATACTAGAGTGACATGATGGTTTAAATGTATAATGTCATTTGTTTATTAAATGAACACTGTTGTATTGTTTGCTTTCTCTTCATCATTCATGGAGTGAAAATATATTTTATGTAGGAAACATTGGCTTAGATGTATACATTGCTATTCAATGATGAGAATATAATATGAAAAATCATTTCTTTGCATAAAAGATTACACAGTACATCATACCATAAAGTATTTTCTGTAGAAATTCTTCTTTAGGAATGAGTTGAAATAATATTTCAATGGTGCATCTCATTACAGTTTCCTGGGTATTATGGGAGTTCCGCATGCCCGTTCTCCCTATGTATTCATAAGAAATAACTGATAGCATTGTAAGTCATATATACAAATGAGAGACAAATGTAGTAAAACATAATCTACAAGCAGAAACACTTGATTCATTTTAGATATATATTTAGGCTTCACTTTTTATAAGACAGTTTCTAGGATAAACTCAAGAAAAAGTTCTATGTTAGAGGCCAGCCCTGTCTATAGAACGAAAAATATAAAAGTCAACTCTCAAGAATGTTCACAGAAATTTTCAATAACAGATATCTTCCCAGTATCTATAGTCACTTTATTTAAAACAACAATGTTATAATACTTTTTGTTAATTATGGAATGTGTGATAATTATATTAGGTCAGTATATACTAAAGAAGTTCAAGAAAAGAACAGCAGAGTCAGATTCTATTGGCAGAAATATGCCCGTGTGGGTGGTATTTTCATCAGTGTTCTTCTGGATGACTTCATTTGCCCCTAACCTGTAAGAGAACCTCTCCAGGGCAGAGTTCCTGTGCCTGTTTCTTGATTCAGAACAGAATGACATAGCCCAGGAGTTGTCACAAATCCTTGAGCATCTAAGTGTTCTTGAGATGTGGTTGTCTGAATGAGAGACTGTTTGTGTTATTTTGTTGTTGTTTCAGCTACACAAGAGGACACCTTTGGTCTCCCCTTTACCTGGGTCGTTGTTTAATCAGTGCTTAAGGCTGAAAGATAATGTAAATAATATAATAATTATAAAAACAAGCCAGTTTGCATTCTGCCACCAGTTACCAGACTCAATAGTCGAGAGGCTTATTACATTTCATGGTAAAAGATAGTGTTATCTATTTTTATGCTTTTTTGACAGGGAACATTTTTGTGCTGTTTTGGTAGCCATGAGTAGAGATTTTATTATGACATGATTTTTATGTTAACAAGATGAAAAGAAATTTTATATCTAATGAAGAGAAACAGAATTGTGTGGGTGGAGTGGCATTCAAGCAACCCACCCCTTTTAACTGAGACTTTTTCATTTCCTGACGCTATGTGGCACCTGAGAAGAAATTTGATGTTTTTTATTTTTTGGAAATCATGACCTGCCATCTGTTGTGCTTCACGTTACTTTTAACTTTGCCATATTGTGTGGCAAGTGCTTCGTTTCCTTCTGCCATGTTTTTGTATTCCTTTCTAACATCATACCAAGGGCAGGGGATTATCATTGTATAGATGAATATCAGCAAAAATGCAAAGAAATGAGCTGCAAAGTTACTCAGTAGAGGTGGTCAACCACCAAAGGGACCTCAGACATGAATGATTTTGCAATTCAGAAAACATTTTTATACTTTTGTCATTGGAATGGTCTCTTTTGCAGCAGAAGGAGCTAAGAAATCCAGAGAAATCTCTTTGTGAAGATATGCTTCCATGTACTGCTTCTCCTAGTCTTCAGCAAACTCTGCAATAACTTCTGGCATGTTAAAATATCAAATTCAAGTGAATTTTTATGTTGATTGTTAAAAGTTTTTTGAAATACTAGGAAAGCTAGAATTTAGTAAATAGCTGTGAAGTTTGGTCTTTTGGGCATCCAACCCACAGAAGACTAGACTATCGCTAGCCTCTGTCATCTACCATCTCATGATGATAGTAACAAGTTTGCTTTACTGTTGGCACTCGGTATCAATTGTGATAGGAATTAAAAATGTTTTTAATGATAAAAGCAGGAGAAAATCATTTTAATTTTTTAATATTTTATTGTGTGAAAAATATTACAGAGCAAATAGTAAAAGTTACAGATTAAGATGTTAAAATCTTGACATCCAAAAAAAATCTTAGAAATGTGACTATGTGTATTTACAATATATATTCATGCTCTGAAATATAATAGAACACATTATATTATTTTTTATTGATTTTTATTGAACTCTACATGTTCTTATAAGATGATACAGTGTGAAGACCCAGAAATAAGGAGAGGACCATGTGAAGAGACGGGTTAGCATGATACTGCACAAGTCAACAATGGGTTCAGTCCACCAAAAACCAGCCAGAGAAAGGCATACCATTCCCTCAGATACACAGGAAAAGATGTCTTGCTGCACAACTTGATTTTGAACTTCTAACCTTCAGAACTATAAGATAATAGATTTTTGACATTTTCAAAAATATCTCATCATTGGTACTTGTCATAAGTAAGTAGTATATCTCTGACCCCTAACTATAGGGAAATTGGATTATAAATCTAACCCCTCAACTAAATTAATCTGTTGGAAGAAGGCTGCTTGTTGGTTCCTGGACGCTTAGCCCCAAAATAATCACACAGAAACCATTTTATTTAAATCATTCCTTGGTCCATTAGCTCTAACTTCTTTTTTTTTTTCTTTTTTTTCCCATTAGACTTGTTTATTCAAGTATCCGAAAACACTCTTTCCACTTCCTCCCCTCCTCCCAATACCCTCCCGCTCCCCCCACTCCCCCCACTCCCTCTCCTCCTCCCTCACCATTCCCAAGAGCAGCCAGGGTTTCCTGTCCTGTGGGAAATCCAAGTTCCTTCCCCCTCCCTCCAGGTCCAGGAAGGTGAGCATCCAAACAGGCCAGGATCCCAAAAAGCCAGTCCATGCAGACAAAACAAGACCCAGTGCCATTGTCAATGGCTCCTCAGTCTTCATTTGGAACTTGGGGGCTCAGTCAGCCCCCATGTCAACCACATTCAGAGAGTCCGGTTTGATCACATGCTCGTTCAGTCCCAGTCCAGCTGGCCTTGATGAGTTCTCATTTGATCAGTCCCTTTTTTTTTTTTGTGGAACACATTATATTATAATCAACATAGAAGATCACAATGGTTACCAGAACTGAAAACAGAGTTTATTGGAGGTAAATTATATATTAAATATGTGTATATACAAATGACTTTTTTGGTTACTTGTGTTAATGTGGATTATTCATGATACTGAATAAGACAGAGATATTTTCATTCACAAATACAGAGTGGTTTATCAAATGTATTATATGAACATATATACTAATCGATTGTCTTCTGTAACCATTATCTGTCAGTATAAAAATTTGGTATAATTAGAAATTAGAAAGAAAAATAATTAAAATGATAAGTTTCTTCAAGCCTCTGGGTTTTGCTGGAGAAATACATCTGACAGATCAATAATCCTGTGTACATTTGTGCCCGGAAATAGACTACAGGGTGACTCTGTCTAAGCACTTCTCACCCATGTCTGCTGCCTCTACCACACTTTCTAGCTCACCTCCCTGTGCTCTTTCACTCTCTAACTGGCTCTTAAGACAGGCTGTTTAGCCTGTGAAGTTTATTAATATAAATATCAGTAGTAAATTTGGTGGTGGTATAAGTCTCTCATCCTAATACATGAAAGACAGACGGGGATTGCCAAAAAGATTGAGACCACTCTGTCTTCCATATTGAGTTCATGCCACCCAGGATCCTGTCTTAAGAAACCAAACCAAACCAAATCAAAATAAAACAAGAAACAAAAATCTGTGGATATAAGATTATCCTAGAACCATTTCAGAAGGAGGAAGTTGAGTTATGTTGGAGAGATGGCTATTCACTGATTGGGTGACTTAAAGCCAGTTGATACTGTTTATAACAGAGTTAATGTATGATAATACATGCCAATAATTTCAAGTAAGAATAAGGGGAAATCAAAAACCTTAGAGATGAATTACCTTGAAATACATATTCCAATATGTATATATAATTTAATCTTCAAAAAATAAACCCCTGTTATTACGAACTTTGACTAAGTTGCTATAGAAAGATGATCCTATACAATGCAGATAAATTTGGAGACAGGGAAAGTCAATAATTTTAATGGGTTTGTGATCATGGCTGTTAAATTGGAATGCTATAGAAAAATATTAAAAGAAGCTGGCTCACATGGTAACACAAATGACCAGAACCCTAGGGTGTTGATTTATTTATGTGCCTGCGAAAAGTAAGAACATGACAACTGGACATAATAGTTGGGAAAGAAATGCTGCCAGTATTAACTTACAATGGAGCAAGCTCTTAATGAATCCACACACAAAAACCCAAATAGAAATAAAAGTCACTAGAACATTCAGTGCTTCTATATTGTCTTAACCTCAATAATCAAAGTTTAAGATAATTAGACATGTTGATTAAACACATACTACTCATTAATAGGGTAATTATCATAGATTTCCATAGTAAGGTAAGAATGTATTCCTCTACACCTGATTTATTATGCGAGGACATTATGTGTTTAACTTGTTGTTGGAAATCATGAGTATCTCTCGACTTCAGTTTAGACAATTACTGGAAAATCTACATGAAGTTAGATCCTACAGAAGAGTTAAGACCCAAAAAATGCAATCCTCAAGGCTTGCACTATTTGTATGCTACTAATTAGCGTTTGACTAACACTGACTATTAAGGAGAACAGTGTGATTAGGATTTGCATTTTGATTTAACACATTTAATCTAGGTGTTTAGTTGTCCATGACTTTGTCATTCACTGAGATCACAGTCATAGCTCTGTTATTTCTGACTTCTCTGAGATTTTTTTCACCTTGAGTTTAAGAAAAAACTAAATTACCATACCCCAAAGCTCTGAATTACTTTTAGTATTGCAATTCCCAGTCCTTCGTGTCTCCTTGAACATTTGACATATTTTTTTTCATGTCTTCTCTTGTGGTGCACTTAAATAGAGCTATTTTGATTGAATAACTCCCCAAAGGATTGAGATTATAATACAATAGTGTTTCAAACAGGTTATTCTCAAGTACATATTACCATTATGTAGTGTAGAAATAAAATCAATATTTCATAAATGCATGTTTCTATGAAACCTGCTAAAGAGATGAATTTCTCCCTCATTGTTCCCGATATCATTGAATTATAAATAAAGGGAATCTTAAATTGTTTATTTACAATTGAAAAGCTCCAAGAAAAATATCAGTTATCAATGATGGTAGTAACCTCAGGGAAAGGTAGTAACTTCAAAATGACAGAGAACACAGTTTGACATAATTACTCTTAAAATTGCCCAATTGCTTGGATTGCCATAAATCAATTCTAAAATCCAATAGAGTAAAAATGAAAGGTGACAATATATTCTTATTGAGGACAATTTTTTCTTAGATTGAACGTTCTTCACTGTTTAGGATTAAAATTGGCATTGCAAAGGCACAGTATTTCTGATTAGCAGAATTTTAGTCTATCATAGCCATTTTCCCTAATCAGATTATTTGCTCCCCTGAGAAATTGATATGTGCCTATGAAAAACAGCCTCCAGGAAAAGTGTCTACTCTCTGATGGGAAAGATAGTATTATAGATCTATACATTTTTAAAAATCCAAGTGAAACACGACAATTTCATTGAATCTAGACCTTGCTTATTTCTGTAAAGTGGAAAGTAGTTTTTGCTAGTGTGACTAAATATTAAGCTCAACCTATGCTTCAATTAGCTAGTCAGTCATTTAATTAAAAAAACTGTCACTGTATTTTAAATCTTAAACACATTTTAAAAAATCTATGAATTCTAATTTTAGCATTAATGTTCCCATTTAAGATCAGACACAAGCAGGCTCAAACTAGCAAACAAAAGAAAAATCTTGTCAAGAATAAAATCATAAACCAATACCCAAGCAAAAAAGTTTTAAGAGTCTGTCTGTCTTTGGTATTACAACTCATTCAAAGTGGTTTTGTGACTCACTGTGTTTTAATTGTTTTTTGAATGTAGTAAGGGATTAGTGTGCTCTAGCAAAGTGGTGATGGTAGATATTCTTTTCTAAGGCCTGTACTTCACTAGCTCTAGGAAACTGGCTAACTGTAGGACCAGGCAGTCTATCCCTCCTGTTGAGTGGGTCTTAAGTCCAATGAGACAACTGCTGAGTATCCCTGACATGTGAGTTTATACTTGTTTTCTTTTATTTAAAATGATTAAGTTAGTTATATAGTAAAATCATGTTATAAACTATAGATTCTATGCAATATGGAAATAATATAAACAATTATATTCATATACAATTTATTATTTAAGTATTATATATACAAATATTATATGTAATAATTATATAATATGTATTTATACAATGTTTCGATAATATAATAATCTGTATATTATATATGCAATATGAACATTTAATAATACATTCTGAGTGTTATATCTGCCTTTTAGGGAAAGGTTGCATGTATTCAGGTTTTTTCTCTTTAATACAAGCCATCTACATTAAATCAAAGTGTACATGCCAAAAAGGAAAATATGAATTTGACACATGCTAGAGTCATTTTGCAAGATAATATAATGTTTTTGCAGGAGAGAATCTCAAGTGAGAAAATGTCCACAATGTGGTCTGTAGAAAAGTGTGTGGTCCATTTTCTTGATTGATGATTGATGTGAGAGAGCTCACTGTGGGAAATGACAGCCTGGATTGGAGGTCCTGGGAGTACTAGGGAAGCAGATTGAGCTAGCCCTGAGAAGGAACCCAGGAAGAAGTATGCATCCTTGTCTTCTGGTTCTGTTCCTCCCTCTAATTTCCTACTTTGACTTCCTATCAGGCTTCCCTCAGTGCTGGGGTTTGCTCTGAGACAAGATAAAATAAACACTGACATCCTAAGAAGCTTTTATCCCTGATGTTTTACTACAACACTAGGGACTCTAACAAGACAACATTTACAAGGACAACTTAGTTTCTACACTTTGCAATTATTGCATACTTAAATAAGATTAATAGTATGAAGGAAAAAGAAAGCAAATGATTTGAGGATGTAACGGATAACAGAGTGAAATAAAATGTCTGCTGAAACCAGCTTCCTCTCCACTGGCAGTCTCTTCTTGTGATTTAATATTCTGTTACAGTTATTCAGTTATCTTTGTGGTCCCACCCAGCATTTTGTTGTTGTTGTTGTTGTTGTTGTTGTTTGACTTGACCAAGAATGAGGACCCAGAGCACTGCCTAGTGGATATATAAATAGATGATTCCGTGGGTAGAGAAGGGGCACAGCACTCCTTGAGATATTTTTGTTCTCATAAAAGAGAGAGGCGCTCAGGAAGTCAAGAGCATTTTGCTTAGAATTTCCAAGTGGTTTTGAAATGGGGGAGGTGGTGTTCTGTATTTTATTTAAAATTCTTCTTTTTTTCTCTACTATTAAAAGTGTTACACTCTCCAAAGTGAAACTGATGCAGGAAGTCAACCTTTGTTTTTATATCCACTGATATAAATAGCCCTTACACTTTTACTCAACTGAAGAGCTTCTATTTGGTTCAGAGATTAGGTGAAATCAATGTCCAACATTTTATTCAGATTCAGCATTTTTCAAATATATATATTTTTTATTTTTTGTCAAAAATAGATGATTCTCTCATACAATACATCCTTACTAGTTTCTCTTTATTCAACTCCTTCCAGCTCTCTGTCACTTCACCTTTTTCCTCGACCTCCTTCCTCTCCATTTTGTTTGCCAAAATCAGTAAGCTTCCAATAGATGACAAACAAGACAAAATAAGAGACTTTTCAACTATATTTTACAATACGAGTGCACAGGAATATTATTGCATTCATTTATTTAGAGAATATCAGGAAATTTTTGAGAAGTAACTAAAGCTAAAATGAATATAAGACTGAGGTACATAAAAATGATTTAATGATATTATTATTTCAAATTTGCTCTTTGTTTTTGTTAAGACAATATCTAGAACTCTTTTCTTCCATTGAAAGTATACCAACAATATATTAATTATATACATCAGTCACAATGAACATTTATTTCAAAGTTATCACATTGAGAATATGTTAAATTTGACTATAAAATTAGCATTTAAATATTAAACTAATAAATTAATTTAAAAATAAGATTTGAAGGTATAGCGGTTACAGTTATTAAATGGAAAGGTTATTTTTAAATATGACTGGGTCTGCTATAGTGTTTGTTTTTGGTGTTGGTGTGTTGGTACAAACAGAAGAGTTCTACAAGACAGCAGGAGTTTTTTCTCTAAGTATAATCCACCAATAATCAATTGGCTGGTGACCCAAACAGTTACAATGGAGTAGAAAACCCATTTTTCTTTTTGTCCTGGATCTAGGACATTTCCTTCTGTTCCTATATATGAGAAATCCAAGCCCTTCAGGATTTTGTCCAGACAATTAAGGAATGCTGAGAACAAATGCATTCAAAAGATTTTGGCTCAACATGTAGGATCAGACCAATTGCCTTGTTGGTTCTTATGATTATGGACTCAGTGTAATTCATTAACCCAACATTGTAACACAGCCATTTTTAGCTTGCTGTTCATCATAAATCTTTTCAGATTGCAAAATCACTTGAACAGATTATCTTAAGACCTATTTGACTATCTAAATCTCATCATCTTTCTTTCTTTTTCTCTCTTTCTCTCTTTCATTCTTTCTTTCTCTCTTTCCTTCTTTCTTTCTATCACCTATATATCTATAATCTAGTTATCTATAATCAATCTATATATAAATATATATTGACTTAATTTCTCTGGAGAACTCTGACTAACACATGTTTAATACCATAAGCAGAGTTGTAACTATTTAAAATTATTGAAAATGCTAAGGAATTTTGAAGTTAATAATATTTAAAGGCAAAACATGTTATGGAATAGCTGGCTTGAAAAGTCCTAGGTAATCATGACTGAAAAATAAGGGACATTCTGGGTTGACTGTGAAGTGATGAAGAACTATAGCAATTTTTTTAAATGGTGTATTGATTGTTTCAATGATCATAAGTAAACAGAAATAAACATTTAATAATAAAAGTGATTCTGATAAGATCTCTGAATGAAATAATGAACCTTTAACTGGAAAGTGAAAATAAAATTCCTGTAAAGTCAAAATCTCAGTGAATTTGAGTGAATTATGATTATGCTTAAAGGCTCAGGCCTTACATCTTGATCCATAACTAGGAGGCAGAGAGAGAGAGAGAGAGAGAGAGAGAGAGAGAGAGAGAGAGAGAGAGACAGAGAGAGAGACAGAGAGAGACAGAGAGAGACAGAGAGACAGAGAGAGAGAGAGAGACAGAGAGAGAGAAAGTAGAAATAGAAGGAGACTTCTGGAAAATCAAATTCTGACTCCAGTACCTGGTACCTAGTGTTCAAGTTAAGTGTCACAAAATTTCTGACACTTTTTTTTTGAAAAAATCCAAATAGAATTCTAAAATTTACATTAGTAACATAGACATCTAAGGTATCTGAAAGATTTTTAAAAGGATTGTAAAACTACAGTGTTGGAGAATATGTAGTATTAATTCCAAGATTATTGAAATAATCCATCAAACATAGTTGAGAGCAAAACACACACGTACCTATTTTTGATTTTTGAACTTTAAAAATTATTTTTTGTGCCAGATGTGTGACATATGCTTTCAGTCCCAGCACTGGAGGTAGTATCAGATGCAGGAGTATCCCTGTTTGTTCAAGACCACCCTGGTATACAGAGTGAGTTCCAGGATGACCATGACTAAATACTGAGATCCTGTCTCAAACAACACCAAACAAACAAGAAAAAAAAATAAAGAAAAAAATAATGCCTGTTAGTTATAAAAAAAAATAATGCTTGCTAGCAGTTCAAAAAATGAAGACATTAATTTCAATAAATAATACTTGAACTTTGGATAATAATTTCTGAAAAACACAACAAATGTGTATTTCATAAAGAAAAAGAATTTCAGTTGTTTCTGCAGGTTTGAAAACAGAGTCTAAACCTTAAAAAACTCCAGAAATTAAATAATAAGATTTTTGAAATAGGAATATGGATTTTTTTTTCAAATGTGATATAAAAGCAGTACCCAAAGTAAACACAACTTTTACTGAAACTCTGTCCAAGATCTTTGGAAAATACTAATAAATAGTGAGAAGAGAAACAACAGACTTAGAGGGAATGTTTCAGTACATTAGATATCAAAATAATATCCAAAAATTGAAACAAAGACAAGTATAGCATACAGGCTGTAATTCTGGAAGCTTAAACCAGTAGAGTCTTGAAATAGATCTTTTCTCCCAAACGGGCTTTCTTTTACAAAACAAACAATAAAGAGAAACAAAAACACCAAGCAGCTATATAGAATGCTGATTAGGGTTTAACAAGAACATGTACACTGTTTTAAGGTGATTTTAGCATAATATTAAAAAGTTTTTCATATACTTAATATATCAATAATAATATTAATTTCTTTTCTGTCTTGATAAAGGAAAGATGAGTAAAACAAATTATTATCAAAATAAATAACTAGTTATAAATATGGTAGGCATTTGTTGATAACAGTTTTTCAACCTTTAACTAATAAATGTCCATGGCTTCTTTATGAATCGATTGAGCCTATGGTCATGATTTTCTCAAAGCAGAAATTTCATAGTTTAATTATTCTTCTTTAGTCTTATTGGCAGCATAAGCACTTTTCTGCTTTAGTTGCCAAGCACAAAGCAAGAGATTTGTTAAAGTTATTGAGTAGGGAATGATTTGTTGCTCTAAGCTAGCTTTTTGATCAAAAGCCTTTTAAATTGAATATGACTAAAAGATGCCATTCTCTTTCTGCATCAATTTTACTTCAATACATTTTCATCATTAAGGGATATAAAATGCTGATCTGGTTTTCAGTGTTGTGTTTATATCAGACTTTAAACATTTGAGAGGGAATTTATTTTTTTATTCCAAATATATTCTTGTTGATGCTATTTGTCATGCACCAAAACTGGACAGGTTAGTTTTAAAACCCAGCCATTCTATCAATCATTTCTGAAAGAGTAATGACATCAGTGCTATGGGCTTTTATTATTGATTATTCTTAAATTTATTACTTCAAAAGTTCATAGTGATAAAGTCCCATTTCACAAAACAAAAGGTTGTAGGAGAAATGTTGACACTTCTACCAACACACCAAACAAATCTGGCTTAGCAATGATGCACATGTCAGCTTGATCTATGATTTTCTTCATTCATTCAGATACATTGCACTATATTTAACTATTAAAATACAAAATATAATTTCTAGTATTTATATTGAATTTTTATTAATGTAAATATCTTGTATTATATCCAGTCTGTTTCTGTTTTATGTTGCAAAGACATAATTCCACAAACTAATTAATTAGAAAATAATCAATGTATATTTAAGTCATATTTTAAACTAGCCTGCCCATGATTGAAGACTGAGTTGGTGAGGCCCTGTTGACTTCTTGTAATAATCTAATAATGAAGGAGTGTTGGAAACAAACACTAGGTGAAATTAATAACCTCAAACATATTTTATATTCATTTTAAATATATAAAATTATAGCATCCTTGTGCCCTAGGCAATTTTAGTTGTTCTCCTCATTCCAACACTTAAAATTTATTTTAAACGTGATATTAAAGTTCTAAAACATGTTTTTCATAAAAGTACTTAAAACATAAATGACTTAATAAAATATATAATGTGAGATCAATGTGACTTAATATATTAAAACAATCACACATATTTTAAAAATGAATCAAAGAACATTTGAGTTCATGCTGTGTTTAATCAACTATTTTATCCTTTATCATGAAAACAAGAAATGGGCATGTGTAATTTAAAAAAGAGACTCATCACTCCAGTTTGTTTTCTCTGTTAACATAACTTCAATACTCTCCAATTACTTCGTTAATGGATTATACACTATAACAAAAGGATTATGAACCATAGTCTTTAAATATATGTTCATCCAAATATAAAAAGTTTTAAAATATTTGTTTATAGGAAACATAATATTAAAAATAAAATTTAAAGTCTTGCCACTGATCTTGTGATACCTCAAGATCTCACTGAAAGGGGTATCAAGGAAACTAAAAATCTAAAGAAGATTCTTGTCAAAACTCTGTTATCACCCTTTAATTGTATTTTCCCCATATTAATTTTTGACTAGTTAGTACCTTACTTTGTATAAATTTCTTTCTTAAAATTTAAACTTTCAAATTTGAAATTAATAATATTTAAGTTTTCCACAGTGAACAATACATTTTCTAACAGCAATTTCTAAAGTCTCCAGAAGAAAGATGAGGCCCCCACAACCACGATTCTACCTCTTGTTCATAAAGATGCCCTCAAGTCAATAAACACAAATTGTTCAGGATATTTCCATATTGGCTAGTTATCAAAGATAATTTGTATATTGATAAAACTTAAAAATTATATTTGTCATATTATGTATCTTCCTAATTCTGCTTATTTTTGTTCAGAGACTGCTTATTCATTTTCTGACTGTCCAGACCCGAATAATAATACAGAAACTGTATTAATTACAGCACTGTTTGGCCAATAGCTTAGGCATATTTCTAGCTAACTCCAACATCTTAAATTAACCCATTTTTAAATAATCTTTGCATTGCAACAAGCTGTTGGCCTACCAGTAAGGTTCTGGCTGGCATCTTTCTCCTTCAACAGCTCCACAGCATCTCCTTGACTCCACCTACTCTTTCCATATATCTCTTTTGCCATAAGCCAACACAGATTTATTCATTAATCAATAAAAGCAACAAATATGCAGAATGACATCCCACATCATCTCCCCTTTTCCGTTCAAATAGAAAGGAAGGTTTTAATTTTAAGAGTGAAATTATGTATAACAAAACAGACATCAAGTAAGAATTATAATACAATATATTTGTGAGTCTAAAGTTTCATATCTAATTTATCTTTTATCACAACTAATGAAAACTGTAACCCTAGCTCTCTGTCTTCAACTCATCAAAGACTTGATAAGAATATAATATTACCTATGTAAACAAAAAGTACATTGTAAGCAACTTCCAAAGTTCTAGAATTGACAGATATCTTGCTGCCTGGACAGTCACCTGAAGTTTTTCTGTAACGTTGCAGCATTTATCTTCAGTCTACAGGCCCATAATATCCAGCAGACTTTTCCATGAAGCAGGAAATTTGAAGATCTGTTCTGCCTTGTAATGGAAAAACTTATCAGTTGCTCTCATCTGTGTACTGGCCACAGACATGTTTTTTCTGCAAAGCAGAAATCCTGAAGGACCATCCCATCTTTCATGTCCAGTTCATACAGCATGCATGGAGTCCAGGCAAGAACAGCTTCTTGACTAAAGGGATAGCCTTGTCACATTGAAGGCAAATTCCATAATGAGTTTCTTCAATGTCCATCAACCTCTCTGAAGTAATTGGTGCTGCCAGAAGCAGACATGTCTCATTCTTGAAAATAGTCTAAGTTCTTAAGACATTTTAAATGACATATTCTGGAGGTCTTTAAAAGTCTTGAAGAATACCTATCCATATGAAACATATCTCTGTATATCTAGAAAACCTAACACAACAACAAGTTTGACTATTATGATAATCTATTAATCAGTAATTTTTAATTTTATACTACATTTTAAATGAACTGTATAAACATAATACATTAAACAAGAGTAGAAATATACATATAACAAAATTGACCTTAAATTTCTCTCAATAAACTAAAATTCATTCCAATGTATTCATTTCTATATCACATTCCACTATAAAGAAAAAAAAAACCAAACATTTATAGACAATCATTTTTGGAATTTCGGTGCTGTTTTCTCCAAACTGTTTCCTCCTGTTTGTTGGACAAAGTATTTTTAGGGTTCACAGAGACCGTTCAGGGGTTCTTATTTCATTAAATTACTTTAGTCTAGAAGTAATCCACATGTTTTCCTCTTCTGTGGAAATAAAAGCAAAACCTCTTTTCCAAAGTAGCAAATGTTTAGACTCAAATTTTGAAGTCAAGATACCTTGCAAATATTTAGCAGCCCCCAGATTAAATGTGTTTCTTCAGTCAAAAAAAAAATTCAAAGAAAACACAATACTATACATAATTCCGATTCTTTGTGTATATTCCATCTTTACTTGGTTTATTTTCTTTAATCCTTTAATCTGTGACTGTCTGTACTCTTTTATATTACTTTTTATATCTCTCTAAAGATGTCTTTTTTTTTCCTGAGACAGTGTTTCTCTATAGCTTTGGACCCATTCTAGAACTAGCTCTTGTAGATAAGGCTGGCCTTAAACTCACAAATGTCTTCCTGCTTCTGCCTTCTGAGTGCTGGGATTAAAGGCATGTGCCACCACTGCTCAGCTAAATACATCTTATTTTTATAACTATTTCTTCTATAACTTTCTATACTCTTTTTCCTCTCTCTTTTCCAAGCCTGTGTTCGTTTTTTAATACATTGTGTTTCATTTAGAAGTCTTTTATATCTGAATCTGTCCTATTGATCCTATTGTGTATCTGAAATCCTTTTCTAACAAGGAATATTTTTAAAAATAGTAAGTGGGTGTGGCTAGAACCATCTTTGAGGTCCTGCCTGTTTGCTCTGCAAAGTATAACATGGCAGAGGCATGTTTACTACCATGCTTACTGCCCCAGCTCCAGAGACACTGCTGGTATATGTTCCCAACAAGCAATTTGTAACATGCTGCTCACAGACCTCATTTATGTAGAGGACCTCTCAAAAGAGCCAGAATTTGTGCTACCAGCATGAACCTGGATGCTGTCATTTCTTAAATGGTGTGAGAGAATTGTCTGTATTCTGTCAATCATGTTTTGAATAAACACTGATTGACCAGGCAGGAAGTATAGGCAGGTAAATCAAACAGGAAACAGAGGTGATGCAATGAGAATAGGAGAATTCTGGGAAGGAGCAAGCTGATTCCTCCCAGTCCTGCCCAGACCACGAAAGAAGCAAGATGTAATCTGCCCGGGTGAGAAAGGTACTGAGCCATGTGGCTAACATAGATAAGAAAAATGTGTTAATATAAGCTACAAGTGCTAATAAGAAGACTGAGCTAATGGGCCAATCAGATTTATAACTTATGGAGATCTCTGTGTGATTTTCTCTGGGACTTGTGGCTATGGGGTACCAAGTGGGACAGAAAACCCAACAAGCAGACCCCTTCATGTTACACTTAAAGGAGCAAGGCAGCTTTAGCTCTAATGCTGAGTCAGGAAGCCTTCTTTTAAAGGAGTTATGCCTCTGCTTACCTCTAGCAAACAGAACCCACCTGAGAAAATGCTGCTACCAAGAAGTCATACTTAAGTCTATTCTTTTGTGTCAGAATTCCTTTCAAAACTCTTTCAAGTTTTATGTGAATGTATTTGCCTCTTATTGGTGTGTCATTTTGTATGCAGAGGCTGCTTGTTTCCTGACTGCACAGACCTGAATAATAACATAGAATCTATATTAGTTTAAGCTCTGCTTGGCCAATAGCTTAGGCATATTTCTGGCTAACTCTTACATCTTAAATTAACCCATTTTTATTAATCTGTGTATTACTACAAGACTGTGGTCTACTGGTAAGTGTCTGGCTGGTGCCTGTGAGCCGGCATCTTTTTCCTTTGGCAGCTACAGAGCATCTCCCTGACTTTGACTATACTCTCTTTATGTGTCTTCCAGTCTGGCTCTTTTACGTCCAGCCATAGGGCCAAGCAGCTTTATTCATTAACCAATAAAGACAACACATTTACAGAAGGACATCCAACATCAAAATGTTAATTTTTTTGTTATACTCTATGTATGTTTCTACTTCTTATTAATATATTTTGTATAAACATACACACTAATAATATTATTTCATATTGAAGTATACATTTCTACCTCTATTTAAGATATTTTTATACAGTGTTATAATTTTGAGATCTGTGTCCTCTTGTTGTATACATGCTTGAAGATTGTTCATTTTTATAATGTGACATTTTAATGTTTAAGATACATAGATCATTAAAAATTATAGGTTAATAGTCACCCACAGAATATGCCACTTAGATGTTTCACTAATTTAGAATTCTGTTGATGTGAGACACAACTGCTCCTCGCAGCACCGTTTTACTTCAGAGAGAATGATGGGCCCAGAAGACACTCTAAATAGAGCTTGTTTTCTTCTTGGCAAATCTGGTCTCTTGGGCAAAGAGCGGCTCTTGCCTTGACCACTGACAGTAAGCATGCTCTCCAATCTGGACAAGCAAGACACGAGGAAAATCAACTGCTGAAACTTTCCTTGACAGGGTAGGACAGTCTTTTGAATTTCCTACTTCTAAAAATGTTCTGTCAAATATTCTAGGCCTACAGTTAAAGTTGTTTGCCCCAATGTTGCAGAGAGACTTTGGGTGACTGTCCAGACAGTCAGCTGTCTCTGTCATTTCTTGCATCTTTTGGAAGTCACTTGTTTGCACTTCCTCCTTACTTGGGTGATATTATTTTTTTCTCAGGTCTTTGATGGGTTAAATACTAGATGGTCACAGTTATTATCCTCTGTTATCATAGCTAAGACATATTATGTATAAAACTCAGATTTTTTAAGATAGGATAACTATTGGTATTGGTATTCCCTGTAATTGCCATTCACCTATGATCTGTACATTTAACATGCATTTCTTACTTGATGTTGCTCTTATTGTTTATAGTTCTATTTTTGTATATGATATTATGTAACATGAGGGCCAGCTTGTTGGGGTTTCTGTCCCACCTGGTACCCCACAACCGGCAATTCCCAAAGAAAATAACACAGAGTCTACATTAGGTTACAAACTGATTGGCCCATTAAGTCAGGCTTCTTATTGGCCCTTGTAACTTATATTAACCCATTATTCTGATCTATGTTAGCCATATGGCTCAGTACCTTTCTCAGCGTGGCAGCTCACATGTTGCTTCTTTGGTGATCTCGGCAAGAATGGTGGAATGCACTTTCTCCTTCCTAGCCTTCTCCTGTTCTCATCGCCCCACCTCTATTTCCTGTCTGGTTGACCCGCCTATACTTCCTGCCTGGCCAATCAGCGTTTTATTAAAATACATGTTTGACAGAATACAGACAATTCTCCCACACCAATATTACTCTATCTTTCTCCTGGCTAACTCGATAATTGTTCATGTTGTGTATAGTTTTGCAATAGGTTTAGAAGTTTCTTATTTAGACTAAAGGGGAAAGTGTAGTAGGTATTCTTTCTGTAATGACCTGGGGCTATCTAACCCAATGGGGCTGTGCTTCTTTTCTGCCACTGTAACTTCTGCAAAGGAAAGAGGGACTGGTTGTACACTCTGTATGTGCAGTAGTAATAGATGAAACTGCCAGATCCATTCACTGGCAGAATGGAGGACCAAGAAGACTCCCTTGTTGTGTATGTGTAAGTGTATCCTAAAAATCCTTGATACTCCTATAAATAGTTTGCAAGATTTTACCTACATGTCATCTTACTTTTAATATTTTACCAAGGTATTACTATACAAATATACTACCCATTAATAATATCATCATTTAAAAACTATTTTAATAATTTTTGAGATAATAATTATGCTTTTCTCCCTCCCCTTTCTTCCCTCAAATGCATTCTCCATAGTCTTCTTGTTCTCTTTCAGATTCATGACTTAAGTTTTCTTCAATAAACACACAGTTTCTTAAGTAACTATGTACATATGTACATACTGTTATATGCAAATAAAAAATATATTATATTCATTTATACATAAATACAAAAATTAAGCTGTTCTGCCTGTAAAATGGTGTGTGTGTGTGTGTGTGTGTATGTGTATATGTATGTCTTTGGAGCTGACCATTTGATATGGAAAAACTGTTTTGTGTGCTCCTCTCAAGAGAAGATTTTTTTCTCCCACTCTCAGCATTCCATAACTACAAGTTTTGTGTAGTAGTATTTTTAATAAAACAAGAAATATTCAACTAAGATTTGATCAGTATAATATCTAAAACTACAAAATAAGTTCTGTTGAAAATTAATTTTATTGTCCTTATTTTCATCATACTCAAATAAATATGCAAATATCATAGAACAAGAGACAAAAATATTTCCATTAATCTCCACTCACTCTTAAACCAGGGAGCGTTTAAGAGTAAATTTGTAACTATTACATTACCACGGCTATTATTGATTTTATTTTAAATTTCTTTTTTATGGTTTGGACTAATTACATGACCAAAATAACTGAAGTAAAATAAACTGATTTATTTCAGTTTTCAGTTATAGTCCATGGCTGGGAAAAGGTGAGACATGAATTCAAGCAGGAACTTGAGACGGAAGTCTCAGATGTATACTGCTTGCTTGTTTGCTTAAAGGCTTATACTAAGGAAGCTGTCTCATAGAGCCTGTGGTCACCTCCTAGGGAATGGTGCTTCCAACAGTAGCTGGGTACTCTTACATTAAGGGAATTTATACACTCTCAATTAAAATGACACAGGTCATTTGATCTGAGGAATCTTCAATTTAGACTCCCTTCTTATATGGATAAAGGTTATAGAAAGTTTACAATGAAATAGAACATGCATGCTATGCACTCTTTTAAAAACTGGAGTCAGAGAAGCTTTCTTTTCAAGACCTTTCTTTTCATAATCCTCAGATTCCATCACTTAACTCAGAAGTATCTTATTTTGTTATTTTATGATTGTTAGAATTTAGGGATTTTAGTTTCAGTGATAGACAATTTTGACGTATGAAATGCATGGTTTCTGCATACTAGGGCACGAAGTTTTATAATTAGGAAAGTAATTCTTATAGCACATTATACTAATAATAAATATTGCATAATGTATACATTTCACCTTGCCTCCTTTTTTGGCATAGAATTTTACACTTTGATTTATGGTAAATTTTATTTCCATGAATTTAGTAATGAAAACATTATTAACCTTATAAGAAATACTCGTTGGACTATGAGTCTTTCATTCAAGCAGGAAAGAACTTTATAAACATTCAATAATTAATTCTCATAACTTGAAGAAAATGTTTAATATTCTACCTTTGCAGTAGGAGAAATGAGAACAGAATATTAAGCTTACTTGCTGAGCTTATCTAAGTAACTCATATGTCTAGAAGTAGAAAATGTTGTGTAAACCTCTATTTGTAGACACTGTGAAGAAAATTACCTGCTAAAAAGATTAAGAATGCTTGTTTCATTGACTAGGAAACTGAATCTTGAGGTGATTATATGTTATGTTTTTCTATACGTTGCTGGGTTAAATGTTCTATCTTCTTGAAAGAAATTGAAAGCTGTTAAAATTGTTTATAATTGTAAAAACCTTTGTCTCGCTTCACTCTAATTTCTCTTTGCATAGTTAATGGTTTCAGATTTTAAGAGACCAAATCTCACAATTTACATGTTTTCTTTGCATAGTTCTTTTGTTTTACATATTTACTTGCATTAATGAAGCTCATCAATGTGATGGGGTAACATATAATGGTAATAGACCAATACCAACAGTGGGAAATTGGTAATGTTTATACAAAACAGATACTTCTACACATAAATCACCTGCGTTTACTGGGGAATTTGAAAAAGTGAAAATTATTTCATACACAATGTGATTCTTCCTCTATGACAGTTGACTATTAATTAGAGGTTCTCTTAGAGAAAAAATGGTTATCAAAGAAGGCTAAATTTTAAGTCATTTACTACTGAATGTTTAATATAATTCATACAAAGTCAATGCATAGTTCATTTTCTGTGCTCCATTCTATGCTATAATTTAGGGACGAAGGCAAAGGATTCCTGCATACTATAGATAGTAAAATGAAATGTGTGCTTTAAAGTTCAATTTGTTAAAAAATACTTCTTACTTTTCTTTAATTCAATGTCTGATATTTGTCCTGGGCAAAAACATCTACAATTTTTAATGACTTTAGGCCTGTTAACACAAAAATGTTGAGTAATCAATATTATGTACACTGTTTTTCAATAGTTCATACTTTGAGGCCACTGTATAAAGTATGAAAGATTGGAACTATTTTTTACTTATTGTTTAAGTTTTCAACTATTTATATAATGTTAGTGCTAATTATCTACTGGGAGCATTTTAAAAAAATCAAGGAAAACTATTAACTCAGTAATGGATAATAGAAATAAGCAGACATCTTTCAAACAAATAAGTGTAAATGACAAATAAGTTAGAATGTTTATCATTTTTCAGGTGTTAAATCATTTCCCTCTTATCAAGATGGCTGTAATCAGCAAAACAGCCAACACCACCAAATGATGGTAAACAAGTAGACAGTGGCGAGCCCTTATCCATTGTTGTTAGGAATGTAGATATATGTGATAAGCATGAATAAGACTACCAAGATTTCTTACCATATTAAAAATTGGACTCACATTTATATTCTGAGACTATTCCCCAAATAATCTTTCTGTGTTTTATAACTTAATAAGATTATATATATATAATATCTTTTGATATATATTTTGATATAAATAATTTTGATATATATATCAAAGTATATGTGTGTGTACTCCACAACCAACAATATTTTCTCAAGAGATGTAGCATTATATATTAAAGGAAAAGAGGAAGGAACACACATATTCTGTTGATATATTTGCACATATGAAAAATATTTTCTTAATAAAATAGAACAGAAGCAATCCTATCAGTTACAATCTCATCTCTCCACTTTGTCAAGTGCCCTAGGCTGGAGTTTATAACTATCTTCTGTATTTCATCTACCCTCAGAAATTCCTGTGAAGATCTTGATCATCTCCATGTAAGAGTGGTCCATACCTTAATCTCTGAAGAGTATGACTCCTTTATCAATTTGCTTGGATTTTGTTGCAACCCTCATTGACCTAATGCGAAGAAATGGTCATGCTAATTGATCCCCTAAAAGATCTAGTGAATCCTAGACATAATCTTCCTTACTTCTGTTTCTGTGAAAGGAATGAGTTCCTACAGATCTGTGGTCAGTCAGCCCTCTAACACCATTTTTCATTTCTTAGGTTGTTATTTTATGGTATAAGGAGGCCAAGTAGTCGGAGGTGATTTTTTTCTTCCAGCACAATAGAACATTTTTGTTGTTTTTGTATTTTCCTCCTGGCAAACCACTCTTCCTTCATAACTAAAACTGGTAGGAGAGCAGAAAATAATGTCATGACAACCAAAAGAAAAAGTTTTCCTAGTGAGGCATTAGCAGTGACCGTGAACTATAATCATTTCAACCCCTTGATTCCTGGACCTTCAGATCTTGGCTATATAAGGAACAGTAATATGCCCTTAGTTAGCATCCCTTTCCTCCATCAGATAAATTAGGTAATTACTCTATCATACAGGCTCAAAAAAGATTTAGATAAATGGATAGAAAACAGACAGATTTCTTTTTTTTTTGTCAAATTATTGCAAGAATGACCTTTAACACAGTTGACATGCAGGTGTTTGCCTCCCTGAGAAAGCTCTTGAGGCAGGTTTCCAAAGTCTGTTACTGTTAACACTGTTTGCCAGGCTACTACTAGAATGCCACTTTAAGCTTTAAATTTGGCATTCAATTTAATTTTGATTAGTCTTGAGGTACTGATGTCTGCATTAGTCTGTTTTCCATTGCTGTGTTATAATATATCTATCTTATGGGGATATTTATGATTGGAAGCACCACAATGGGATTACATTAGTTAACATTTTATGGTATAAGCTTTGCTTTGCTATTTTGTACTTTATAAGACAGCGTAGCTCTCATACATGAACTTTCTGATTACAGAAATCATCCTAGGTTCAACAGATAAAATCTTTGAAATGTCTTTACTTAATGGCAAGAATTTAAATACTCTATTCTAAAATAATTTCCAAGATTTTAAAGCAAAATCTTGCAATTTTTAATTCAAGTTTTCTTAATTTTTTCAAAGATATTCTGGTTATATCCCTGTTTCCTTTCCCAATGTTCCCCAAATCATCCTCCACATTACTTGACCAGCCAACTTTGTGCCCATAATTTTATTGCCATTATTTTTTGTATCATTCAAAGCCTGTTGTTGGTGCTCAAATATTTTTGGATGTGTCATGTTCCACGGGAGTGGCCAAACTCTTAGGCACTTCTCTCTTAACGAAACTGTGTCTCCCGCTTCAGAAGCTAGAATTTTTCAACAGCTCCACAGCTTTCAGTAAGATTGTGTGCCCACTTCCTGGCTTCTTGCTGGGATTTGGTGTAGATTAGAACTCAGGGGCCTTGCTCATGGTGTTCCAATCACTGTGAATTACTTTGTGAAGTTGCCTTGATTGGTTCCGAACACGAGTCCTTAATGACATCGCCCGTGTAATGCTTGTGCATGCTCTTGCAATACTTCTTGATCCAAGGGGATGTGCAGGCAGTACGTATATTACATTTAGGAATGATCATTGTACAATCAATTATTCTCTAATTGTTTGTCATTTCTCAGTCACTATTGATGATCACTATCCAACACAAATAGAAGCTTCGGAGATGAAGTTTTAAAATGTGTTGCTCTATGGGGAAAATGACATCATTAGAATTTCAGTTCAGTGCCATATCTATAGTGCAGCATTACAGTAATAGTCCTCTCAGGATACAGAACACGATATCCTATTGAAATATTTTTCCTATAATTTTATAAAGTATTTTGAAATTATTTTGTCCCTTGTAGAATTATTAAAACTTGTATATATATTTAGTGATTCCCCACTTAAGTTATATTTTCTGTTTAAGTTCCAGTTTGCTTTTCAATTTTTTGGAAGACTTACATAGATAAGACTTGATATTTATATAGAATCATTAATTATGGGAGGATAACACAATGTAGGTGTTATAATCTCAAAGAAAATAAAGAATCAATAGCAAGTAATGTATATACTACTAAAACATGCCATTTAATTTTTAAATAAACCTTAAAAGGGTTAATAATTAACAGTTGATATCTCCAAATGGCAGCCTATCATTTGTATTATTTTTCATAGTGATATTTTCCAAATATAATATGGGTCCTTAGTAAATTCTTTTTTTTTTGGTATAGCAATATGTCTAGAAATAACTTTAACATTGTTATTTCTCATCAATGTTTACGCATTCAATTCACATGTATCTGCCTCCATAAGTAGCCAAGTCATCAATGTTTGGAGCAGATTCAGTTGATAAATACAAAGAAGAATATTTTTTTGTATTTTTTTTATAAAATGGAAAGTACATTATTTGGTGACACACTGATTTCATATTTACACATAAATAATATTAAATGAGGATGAGCATAACCTCCTTCAGCTTAATTTACTTATTTGCTATATGTGATTAATCATTAGGGAAAGAAGTGATCTGGGGACTGATCTATATAAAACATTTTTAAAAGCTTCCTAGGACATACATAAGTCAACTCCATTAGTGACCTGTCATGAGCTGAAGCACATTAAACCTTTGTAAAATATTTCGAGTGCTCCAGAATATGACAGGAGCATTATAACTTAATTTACTATGCAAGTCTTTAGGAAATACATACAATTTTTATTATTGTCAGGAATTAAAAGCAATTCATAAAAGTGGTTTACATAAAACAACTTTAATTAAGTAATTTGTTCATTTCCCTGTAACATTTTTCACACATGATTGAATTTCCAGGCTGAATAAGTGCCACCATTTTTAATAATTTCAGTATGTTCTACTTAATGAAAAAAAGAGTTGAATTTGATAAAGAAATATAACAAAAGCCACTGCCATTTAAGTATTATTAAACTGTTATATTATAAATTACGTACATACTTCATGAATGTTGCTAGGCAGGTACAATTTTTACCTTAAAAACATAGTTAATGAAACATCAAAATATTTCAGCTGTGTGAGCGTTGGTTGCTTTAGTTTGTCATGAATAGCACCCAATTTTAAAAAGTAACACCTGGAAGAATAAATGCCCACTGAGAAAAGACCTTTATTTTCAACAGTATTTTGTGTAACTAATGAATATGTGCATGAATAATTATGCTCTAATGAACTTAAATGTAGATGATACAAATATGATCCAAAATGTTTAGACTTTTTACTCAAGTGGGTCAGTAAATAGTTCTGCAATTAAACAATTAAGTCGGTTATTAATCCAATAGTACTTCTGTCTCATTTAATATTTTTCATTGGGCTGGGAGCTTGCCATATGATATCCTAACTGGTGCCTAAAATAATGTTTCCTTTTTCAGTTCATTATTAATAATAACTTTTAATTAATTTTGCTCAGAATGAAAATAAATGAGAGAGAGAGACACAGAGACAGAGGAACAAACAGAGAAAAAAAAGATAGGGAAACTAAAAGAGAGGCTGAAGTAATAATTGACTAATCATTAAATGCATTGTAATTGAGTACAAGGAGCAATATTCAATGCCTAGAAACTCCATTTTTAAAAAAATAGATTTATAGTTCCAGCCCGAGAAGTCAGAGAGAAGAGGTTTCCTAATTCTTTCTGATAAGTTAGACTAAGCCCCATTTTCCATGAATGATTCCATGCTTGAAAAAAAGTAGTAACTGTAGAATGCACAAGGAAGACTGAGGACACAAACCTCACACCTACAAATACAGGCACAAAAAATGTAAATAGACCTGTGCTCACATATGAACCCATACATGCACAGATACAAAAAAGAATAAGACAGAGATTATAAAAACTTCTACTGAAGAAGAATGAAACTTCAAGTGCAATAAAATCAATAAACAATGTATGTTTTAATAAATGTTCCATGGTAATAATGTCATAAATAAAATTGATTTTTGTTCAATTACTTCTTATCATCTTTTTAAGAATAAATTAAGAAGGAATAGGACACATGAGTTTTTGAGTATAAACAGTAAAGAATTTTAATCTTTATTCAAATATGTTCTTATTTAAAACACTAGCATATTTTCACTGGTGAGTATGCAAAAATCTTTAGTACTTATTATACACATATACATATCTTTAAAAAAATTCTGGTAGTTTTTTTGTCATAAGCTAATACCACGTGAAAAAAATTTTGCAGGGGTCCTCTTCGTGAACATAGAGTATAACAAAGTGAGACTGTTTCAAACACTAAATTAATCTGACCACCAGACAGTTGTGAGGATAAATTATAAGATACTGGTTTAACTCTTGCTGTTTTTGTGTTTATCTAGAAGAAATGAAATAAAATGCAAATACATTCTTTTGCAAGTATGTTTCCAGAAAAGTCATTCTCAATACCTCAACTCCCCAAATAATCCAGCTATAGATATCTGACATGTGACATGTTCATACAATGAAATATGACAAAGCAAATGAAACTGAACAAATTATAATTTATTTCAAAATGAAGTATGATACTACAAAGTACAATATTGAGAGACTAAATGTCACATTATAGTTTCCAATTCTACTTGTTTTAGGTTGTTTCCTATTCCTGGGATAAACAGTAAAACCAAAAAGAGCTTGGAGAGAAAATGACTTAGGCTATAGTACATGCTGTAGTCCACACTTTAGGGAAACTAAAGCAAGAAATCAAAGCAGGATGTCAAAGCAGGATCCCTGGTACAGAAATCAGAGAAATGCTGCTTATTCACTTCTCTCATGCTTATGTTCAACTGTTTTCTTCCACATTCTAGGTTCCATTCTCAGAGATAATGCCACAAATATTGATTAGACCTTCCTATATTACTTGACAATCAAGATAATGCATCCAAATAGAGATGCACACACACCTCTCTGATCCAGAAACATCTTCCCCCGAGGTTCCCTCTCCGCAGATGTGGCAAGTTGACAAGGAAGTTTAGCCTTAACAAGTCCAACCCCTTTTAGCTTGACTCGGGAACAATGATGTTAAGCCATAAGTTTTTCTTGCTCCCAGGGAATCACATTACTATCATAATATATAATACAGAACAGCTTCAAAAGTTTCACTGATAGAATTTTTTGACACTTTAAAAATCCTAGTTCTTCTTTATAAAAAAATTTAAAGCCTTATAACTGTGGGCTCTTGTATACTCCAAAATAAGGTACCTATGCTCTTATTTCAAAGATAAAATCTAGGGAAAATTAATCTAAAATTAAAGCTAAACTAGAATGAAACACTGAAAAATGCATTGTCTAACATCTGAGAAGAAGGTTTGATCTTCTAGGCTGCAATGGACTTTGGTATCCCACCTAATCTGCCATGCCAGTCACAGTAAATACTTAAATTCTTTCCTAGGTTCAAGATTTCGATTTCCATTTTACATCTGCAATTGTCCTTGGTGGTCATGCCATGTTCGTGGCATTTCATTGCCTCTCCTCAGAAATTACAAGCTCACAACACGGTGTCATGCCTCATCTCCTCTCCATGACCCCTCAGTCTTCCATCTCCCATTACTTCAAACCAGTACCATGTGAGAGATTTCCAAAATTGCCCAGTTTGGGTACCAGTTTGAAACATAGCTTTGTCACCTGTGAAGCAGAGCAGCTTTGTGCTGGCACCAAGAAAACAAATCCCAGAAGAATTTGTTTTAAGGATGTTGGCCTCTTGTTAGTCATGGTTTATTCTCCAGCATCTATTGTACCAATAAAGAAAGGTTTAATTTCTTATTTAAACCAAAGATACTAAATACAAAGTTCCAAACATTTGGCCCCAGTAGAATTTTTGCTTTCCTCTGGAAATTCACAAGGTTCCAATATGCTCTTATTGTTTAGCATTCATAGTTTCCAGGATCCCTCAGCAATAGCTCATTAAGTCTCGAGTTTTCAAAGCCTTTCACATTCAAACTTTCAAATACTTTCAAAACCCTTCCCCAAACTAATGTTTCAAATCCATCAGAATATCAACATCTATTACTAGTTTCTATTCTAGCAGCTTTCTTTCTGTTGCCATGATACATGGCATGACCAAAAGCAATATAAAGAATAAAGGGTTTTACCTTCTTACACTTTATAGTTTATCACTTGGATAATGCAAGGAAGAAACCTGAAGAAAGAAACTTGTAGAGAAACAACATTAACTGACTTACTTCTTGGCTCGTTTTTTGTTTCCTTTCTCACATAATTCAATCACACTTCCCTAGAGATTGTACTGTGCAGTGCCTGGGTGAATCAATGTCAATGAGCAATAAAAAAAAATATTCCCACAGATATGCCTGCAGGCCAATCTGATGCTGACAATTCTTTGAGTTTTTCTCTGCCCAGATGGGTCAACATATTAACCAAGGTAAGCTGTCATATGATGTTATGGAATCTGCAAGTAAAGGTTTTACATAAGTAAAACAGTAAAGAATTTGCATGTAAGGTTTCAGGGACTGGGGGTGGGCTATTAAATAAGTGAGACAAAGAAAAACTGTCTTTGTGTTAATAAAGATGTGATTTATCCATGCTTTGCATTTGTCTGAGCCTATACTCATTATATTTAATATTTACTATTGGAAGACACGATTTGTTAAACCTATTTTTAAGAGGAGTACAGTTACACAAGTATTAGCCACATGCGGGCTCCCTAGCTGTGGGTCTAGAGTTCTTGAGTTCCCATGAGCACGGGTTATCTGTCTCTGGCTTCTCAGGTCATGATCTTGACCTCACCCCCTTCCTTGCTCTTCTAATCACACTTCCCTCTCTGCAGCTGAACTCCTGGAGCTTGTCTGGTGCTTGACTGTTTGACGGGCCACTGATATTGGGACCAGGATTTATCTCTGATGTATGAGCTGCCCTTTTGGACTGCATTCCCTATGGCGGAATTCCTTATTCAGCCTTGATACCTCAAATTAATTTGCCAGGCCTTGTTGACTCCCCATTGGAGGGCTTACCCTTTCTGACGAGTAGATGGGGATGGATTGGACGGGTGCGGGCAAGTGGTATGAAGGGAGGGAGGGGGAACTGTGTTTGGTATGTAAAATGAATAAAAATTTTAAAATAAAAAAGAAAGAGAAAATGAAAGAAAGAAGAGTTCAGACAGAAGTACAATTATGGGCCTGGTGTTCTTTTTCTGTGTACTGCTTGAAGTTCCAACTTCCACTTCAGTGCTACATCTCAAGCGACCTTTCCTCTTCAGGGATATATATTTTTTTCCACTCACCCACCCACCCATCACTGATTTTTACTCTTCACTCTCCATATTCATAAAATATGCAATAATTTTTCCCAACTATAAAAAACTCTCCTCCCTTGACATGTCACGTCTCAAGTTTTACCCATATTCGTAGTCTCTGTACTCCTTTGCAGCAGTTTGCCATAAACCCCATACACCATACCAGGGACCTCTGAGAGCCAGCGTCAGTGTCCCTTTCAGGGCTCAGAAGAAGACTACAGTACGCACAGGACTTAGATTTGAGGGCGAAATGAACTCTCTACTACGTACATTTTTGCATCAGATACTTTGTTCTTCTGCTGTTCTCTTCCTGTTCTGTAAAGTTTCTGGTTTATATACACACGCAAAACAATGGCGGTTCTCTGAGCTTGAATGTTCCTTTATCTTTGAAGATCCCAAATGTGATCTCTATGAAAGACTCATTTTCTGACTGCATGTGTGGCCAAATGGAAGATAGTTGCAGGAAGGTGACTTCTGATGTATCTCAGAAAACGATGCTGAGATTAAACTGTGGGATTCATGATTATTGACTCCATGATTAAATTTCCACTAGAGGTCCCACGAAGGCAGGGGTGTGATCCAATATACCAGTACATGGGAAAGAATTGTGCCCAAATAATCCATACTCTGCTGAATCTTGCACCAAAGGACAGTGCTAATGGTTTCGCAAGAGACTTACTGTAAGAATCAGTCAATATACAAAAGGTAGCAGGCCCAGTGCCTTGCAAACTGGGTTTGCCTCCATCAGAGCTCATTTGTTCTGGTAGATCAGCCTTCTGCTCTATCAGCTGAAATCTCACTGCATGATTCCTGTGAACAACAGCAATACCTGAAGGATTAACAGAAGAAACACTGAAATATCTACTAAGAAAGAGAAAGTATTTGAGACCCCTTTATTTTTTTGCTTGTTCCACATTCTCCTAACACTATGTCCTTTAGCAGGTTCTACTGATTCTACATTGGAAATACAGCTTTTACATCTGTCCAGATACTGATGGGAAACAACCGTGCCTGAGGACTTGATAGTTTTTATGTCCTCCAAAACTGTTTCTCAGATTTCCTTCCCTCCCAATTATTTTACCCGAACAGCTGTGGTCATGGCAATATAGTACCATAGTAAAGACAGCTAAAATCTGTTCGGAAGTCTTTCCAGTGCAGAAAGGTCATGCTTGAAAACAGGAACACACAAAGTACAAAAATGGATCCAAAGTTTGTATTTGTATACATGGGTGACAGCAATCAAAACAAAGAAGGTGCCAGCTTGGGAATGGAGAATGACATAGGTGGGGATGGAGGAAGGATACCTGGGAAAGGCTGGAAGGAGGCAACATGGAGGAAGTACTGTAAATCCCCAAAATTCCATTCAAATTAAAAACATATTTTTTAAAAAATTGTTCTTTCTTACTATAAGTACTTTCTCAACTGATTTTTTTTATTTTGCATTCTTTTAGTCTGGCTTTTCCCAGAGTTTCACTGTTTAATTAAAAATAGCAGAGCCTACATAGGTCTACAGTAGGTCCTCTTCACATGTGTTGTGGTTTCATAGCTTGCGGATGTTGTGGGACTCCTAACAATGGAAGTAGGGCTATCTCTGACTCTTTTGTATGCTGTTGGGATCCTTTTCCACTTGTTGGATTGCCTCATCCAGTCTTGATGTGAGGGTTTGTGTCTAGTCTTATTGCCACCTTGTCATGTAGAGGTCAGTTGCTATCACTGGGTGGTTCTACTCTTTTGATGGAGGAAATGGAGAAGAAGTGAATCTGAGGGACATGGGACGTAGTGGGGTGGAGGCTTGGAAGAGTACAGGGAGAGAGGGCTGCTGTTGGGATGTATTGTATGAGAGAAGAATAAAAAAATAAAGACACATTCTGGTATCTTAACAGTTGTATTTTATTTATCTATATTGCTGTGAATTATGTGAACAATTCTTGTCTTTTTAATATATTTCTTCCTGTCTCTGAGTAACAAAACTGTTATTTTTTTTACAAATTTTATAACAAAACTTATTCATAGTTGCAAGTCTTTTATTAGTCTCCATTACCTTCTGCCTAGAATTAATCACCTATTAGTATGTGTTCCCTGTATTTGATCTTCTGACACCTCCTATTGGAAGAGAAGTCCCATATAGACAAAGAGTTTGATTGCTTTGTCCTGTGTCTATAAGGGTTTATCATATAAACTGTGTACCTAATAAACACTGACTGTATCAATAAGTCAGTTTTCCAAAATTACTAATGTTTTTCTATATATAAGCATAGTATGTGTTTTGTGCTTATGATTTAAAGCCATTTTCTTATCTTTGAATTTTAATAACATCTAACAAATAATAGAAAGTACATACAAAGGGTTTAATACCTCCAGTGAGAACTGCAAACAATAAGAACAATTCCAAAATTATGCTATAAAACGACATTTACAATAGCCTGGCAATAGTTTTGTATATATTTATCTCAATAAATATTGCATGCATATATAACAACACATTTTACATATCCTTAATTTCATATTATCTTATTAATGTTGAATATCAAGGTTTAGCATCTGGAAAAATTTGCTATTTAACTTGTTCCTCAATAAAATAAGCATAAAGTATTTATTTATTGCAAGTTGAATAAGATTTCAAGGGAAATTAGACACCATCAGGAAAAATGTGACAGTGAAGTTGAAATATTTATGATCACCTTTACAGCCAGTCACCTCGGCAGCATAAATAGAGCAGGTAGCTTTGCTGAAGGCTACAAAATATTATATCTGTGAGACTGAGAGGTAAACACTGGAAATTTCCTGTGTGCCCTGGAGAGAATACGAAAATAATAAAACAAAATCAACCTCAGTATGATATTGTCTCCCAGCTCAATCATTGCTTTGGCCTTTCGCTCTTAATGTTATATTTTTACAATATGGTGAGTCATGTATGTGGGATAACTGTGTTCATTTGAAGGAAATGGATATCACTGTGCTGCTTTTAGATAGGCTTCTTTCTGCCTGTCAAATTTTCTCCCCACATGCTGTTAAACTACACAAGATAAATGACTTATAATGGTCAGAATCAGATTTCTTTGATGAACTACATGTCAAAAAATCAAGAACCCAGAACAAGCTGAAATACTAGAGAGACAATTCAAATCCTTGGCCTGAAGGCATGAAGATACTTGTAACCCTTTTACTCAAAGCATGCTAGAAAGAACCAGAAATACCCAACAAATAAATCATACTGTAGGTTTTTCTTTGACTTATTTGAATATTTGAAAAAATCTCTTACCATATCTGGCAATTTACATAGTTTTAAAACAGTCATCTGACATTATGATATTATTTCTAAATATGTACACATATATGCATTAATTTAGAATTCAATATATAAATATATATATGTATATGACTTTTATAATAAGCATTCCCTATTCCCTTTTTTCAAAAGTGATGAGACAAAATTACAATCGGCCACTCCCAAATTTGTATTCTCTTTTAATTTAACATATTGAATTGAATTAGGGATCCTATTTGATACAATGGTGTAATGCCATATGCTGTACCATGGTTGACTTTACAGTGGCCATAGCCTTACAGAAACTGGCTCTTCCTCGCCTACTATTCATCACCTGGGAATACATCTCACTAATTATTCTTACTCTATAGTTAAGTGTTGATTGCCTTAATCTTTGGCAGAGAACCACAGCCACTGTGGTTTCTTGTTTATAGCGGTCTTTAAAAGTCCTTAACAACCTTTGTCTCTTACAACCCCTTCTCAAAGGAGTCAAGAAGCATTCTGAGGAGTACATGAAACAATTCTAAGATATGAATTATTAATATGTTTCAATATTCTTAATTCTTTTCAAATGCTTTTATTTCAACCGTGAAAGTTATGTATACACTTGCTCCAATGCGATATTATTGTCAATGAGTAACATGTCTATAATTTGTCACTATCAAAATGAGTCTATTTTCACTAGATTTTTTATACTGAAGATATAATTTCGGTTCATTTAATGTATTTTTCCTCAAGATATTTCTGTCATGTAGCCATTCACTTTCCTGAGGCACATTGTTGAAAACTAGAATTTCCATTCTAGACATACTGGGGAAAAAAAAAGAGCAAATGGGAACATTTCCTAAGTTGTTGATTTGTACATTTAATGAAACCTGTTGCCCATTGTACTTACTTTATTTGTTTTTCTAATTATTCCCTTTTACTAAAGGAGATGTTATAAAGAATATAGTATAGCTTGGCAGTGGTGGTACACACCTCTAATACCAGAACTTGGTAGGCAGAGACAGGAGGATCTCTGTGAGTTCGAGACCAGCCTGCTCTGCAAGGGCTAGTTCCAATAAAGCTAGGTAATACCTCGAAAAACCAAGAAAAAAATATGGTATCAGTTCAAAAAATCTGTGAACTTTTTTGTTTTCTTTATTAATATTCCAGGTCTTAGAGACAATGCAGAAAAACAAATTCAATTGATCAAGTATAATCTTGTCAAGGTAAGTGACATCACATTGAAGTGCTAAAAAGCACCTGTTGAAATAAAAAAAAAAATTGTCACAGCAACAGGAAAAAGAACTAATAAAATTTGTCCTTTCCTATATAAAAAAAAATTTACACATGTACTACTATTTTGCCCCCTTTTTTCTTTTCTTTATTTATTTTTAAGACAATCTTTTCTCATTTTACATTCCAATCTTAGTTCTCACTTCCTCTCCTTCTCCCCTCACCTTCCACCCACCCCAACCCTCATCCACTCCTCAGAGAGGGTTTATTTCCCATGGGGAGTCAACAAAGTCTGACACATCACTGTGAGGCAGGACCAAGGCCCTTCTTGCTATATCTAAGCTTAAGAAGGTAGCACTCCAAAGAGAATGTTCTCCAAAAACAGTTCAAACACTAGGGATAAATCCTGGTCCCAATAACAGTGGCTCCACATACTGCCTCAGTTACATAATGCTCACCCAACATTCAAAGGGCCTAGCTTGGTCCTACACAGGTTGCTCTGCTGTCAATGGAGTCAGTGAGCACCCACTAGCTCAGATCAACTGTTTTAGTAAGTATCCCTATCATGATCTTGTCCCCTTTGCTCATAATATTGCTCCTCCCTCTCTTTGAGTAGACTCTGGGAGCTTGGTCTAGTGCTTAGCTATGAATTTCTGCATCTACTCCTGTTAGTTGCTGGATGAAGGTTCTATGATGACAATTAAGGTAGTCATTAATCCGATTATATAGGAAGGCCAGTTCGGGCAACTTCTCTACTATTGCTTAAGGTCACTATTGCTTAAGGTCTTAGGTGGGGTCATCCTTGTTGATCCCTGGGAATTTCTTTAGTGCCAGGTTTCTTGCTAACCCCATAATGACTCCCTCCATCAAGATGTCACTTTCCATGTTCTCCCTCTCTGTCCTTCCCCATCTCCATTATCCTATTCCCTCCTGTTCTCTTCTCTCCTCCACTTCTCCCTTCCTCCTTCCCTTAATGCTTCCCCCTCCCAGTATCCAAGTTTTCTCCAGAGATCTTATCTATTTTCCCTTTCCAAGGGATCCATGTATGTCTCTCTTAGGATTTTCCTTGTAACCTTGCTTCTCTAGGGTCATGGGTTGGCTATTCTTTGCTTTATGTCTAATATCCACTTAAGAGTTGATACATACCGTGTTTGTCTTTCTGGGTCTTCTGGGTCTGGGTTACCTCACTCAGGATATTTTTGTCTAGTTCAAACCATTTGCATTCAAATTTCAAGATGTTATTGTTTTATATATATATATATATATGTTATATATATATATGTTATATATATGTTTGTTGTTATATATGTTTATAAACATATATTATATGTTTATATATATATAAAAACAATAAATATATGAGTAGTATGTCACTGTATAAATTTACCATATTTTCTTTATCCATATTCAGTTAAGAGGCATCTAGGTTTTTTAAAGGTTCTGATTATGATGAATAATGCTGCTATGAAAACAGTTGAGCAAATGCCCTTGTGGAATATGCCCAAGAGTGGTATTCCTGGGTCTTAGGTAGATTGATTCCCAATTCTTTGAGAAACCTCCATACTGATTTTCAAAGTGGCTACAAAAGTTTGCACTCCCACCAGCAATGGAGGGGTGTTTCCTTCCTTCACATCCTCTCCAACATAAGCTATCATCTGTGTTTTTGATCTTAGCCATTCTGACTGGTGTAGGATGGTGTCTCAGAGTCATTCTGATTTGTATTTCCCTAAGGATGTTGACCATTTCCTTAAGTGTCTTTCAGCCATTTGATATTGTTCTACTGAGAATTTTCTGTTTAGATCTGTACCCCATTTTTTAAAAATTGGATTATTTGGTATTTTGAAGTCTAATTTATTGAGTTATTTATATATTTTGTGATCAGTCCTCTGTCTAATGTGGGGTTGGTGAAGATCTTTTCCCGTTCAGTAGGATACCATTTTGTCTTGTTGACTGTGTCCTTTGCCTTAAAGAAGTTTCTCAGTTTCAGGAGGTTCCATTTACTACTATTGCTCTCAGTGTCTGTGCAGCTGGTATTATAATTAGGAAGTGGTCTCCTGTGTTCAAAGCTATTTCCAACTTTTTCTTCTATGAGGTTCATTGTCATTTGATTTATGTTGTGGCCTCTGATTTATCTGGACTTGAGTTTTGTGCATTGAGATAGATAAGGATCTATTTGCATTTTTCTACATGTTGACATCCAACTATGCCATCACCATTTGTTGAAAATGCTTTCTTTGATCCAGTGTATAATTTTAGCTGTTTTTGCTCAAAAATCATGTGTTCATAGGTGTGAGGAGTAATATCAATGTCTTCTATTTATTTCCATTGGTCTTCCTGTATGTTTTTAATGCTAATACCAAGCTGTTTTCATTACTGTAGCTCTGTAATAGACCTTGATGTCAGGGATGGTTATTTCCTTCAGCAGTTCCTTTCTTGCAAGATTTTTTTAGCTATCCTTAAATTTTTTTAATTTTCCTATGAAGTTGAGTATCTTTCTTTCAGTGAAGAATTGTGTTGGGATATTAAGGGAGATTAAAGTGAAACTGTGTAGTTGGAGGTTCCTTAGCTGTACTCTGCCCTATCAGGGGACAAAGATGCTTCTTTATTCATTAACCAATAAAAGCAACACATATAGAGAAGAACTTCCCACAATAAAGCTGTATATTGCTTTTGGTATGATTGCCCTTTTTACTATGATGATCCTACCTACCCAAGAGCATGAGAGATATTTCAATTTTCTGGTATCTTCTTCAACTTTTTCTTCAAACACTTAAAGTACTTGTCATATGAGTCTTTCACATATTTGATTTGTTTTACCCCAAGATATTTTATGTTATTTGCAGCTATTGTAAGAGTGATGTTTCTCTGATTTCTTTCTTAACCCTTTTATCATTTGTCTATAAGAGGTCTACTGTTTTTTTTTTTGAGTTGACCTTGTATTTTGCAACATTTCAAAAGGTACTTCTCAACTGTAAGCATTCCATGGTAGAATATTTGGTATACTATCATGTAATCTTCAAATAGCAAAAGTTTGATTTCTTTCCAATTTATATTCCCTTATTTTGTATTCCAATTTGTATGACCTTATTTTGTTGTCTTATTGCTCTAGTTAGAACTTCAAGTACTATAGATATGCAGAGAGTGTACAGCCCTGTCTTGGTCCTGATTATAATAGAATAGATTTGAGTTTCAATTCGTTTACTTTGATGTTGGCTGTCTGCTTGCTGTAAATTGCCTTTTGTATGCTTAGACATGTTCCTTGTATCCCTGATCTCTCCAAGACCTTTATCATGAAGGAGTGTTGGATTTTGTTGGCAACTTTCTCAGCATTTAATGAGAAGATCATATGGATTTTTTTCTTTCAGTTTATTTATATGATGAATCACATTGACAGATTGACAGATTTTTCATATGTTGAACCAACCCTGCATCTCTGGGATGAAGCCAACTTTGATCATGGTGAATGATTTTTTTGATGCATTTTTGGATTTGCTTTGCCAATATTTCACTGAACATTTTGCATCAAAGTTCATGAGGAGATTTGTCTGTAATTCTCTTTCTTAGGTGAGTCTTTGAGTGGTTTGTGTATCAGGGTTACAGTAGCCTCATAAAAATAGTTTGAGTATGTTCCTTCCATTTTTATTGTGTGGAAGAATTTGAGGAGTATTGGTATTAGTTCTGTAAGAATTCCGCACTGAAATCATCCAGTCCTGTACTTTTTTTGTTGGGAGACTTTTGATGTCTGCTTCTATTTGCTTAGCTGTTATAGTTGTATTTAAATTGCTCCTTTACTTTTGATATAATTTTGTCATGTAATACCTATCCAGAAAATTGTTAATTTCTTTTAGATTTTCCAATTTTGTGAAGTACTATTTTCTGAAATACAATCTAATGAATCTCTGAATTTCCTCAGTGACTGCTGTTATATCCCCCTATTTCATTTCTGATTTTTTTAATTTGGGTATTCTCTCTCTGACCTTTGGTTTGTTTGTTTAAGAGTTTTTCTATCTCATTGATTCTCTTGAAGAACCAGCTCTTTGTTTCATTGATTTTTTTTGTATTGTTTTCTTTATTTCTACTTTATTGGTTTCAGTCCTCAATTTTATTTTTCTTGTCTTCTACTCCTCCTGAGTGAGACTGTTCCTTTTACTTACAGATCTTTAAGACATGTTATTAAGTCACTAGTGTGAGATTTCTCCATTTTCTTTATGTAGACACTTAGTGCTCTGAACTTTCCTTTAGAACTTCTTTCATGGTGTTTCATTGGTTTGAGTATGCTGTGCATTCATTTTCATTGAATTCTACAAAGTCCTTAATTTCTTTATTTCTTCCTTACCAGGCATGATACAACTGAACATTGTTAAATTTCCATGAGTTTATAGACTTTCTGCAATTAGTGCTATTGTAGATTTATAACTTTGAGCCATGGATATCAGATAAGATACTGTGAGTTATTATTATTCTTTTTTGTCTGTTGAGGAATTTTTGTTACCAAATATGTGATTAATTTTAGAGAAGGTTCCATGAGGGGCTGAGGAGAAGGTTTATTCTTTTGTGTTTGGGTTAATGTTCTATAGATGTCTATTAAATCCATTTCATTTGTGACATCTGCTAGTTCTGTTTTTCTGTTATTTTCTGTCTGACAGAACTGCCCATTGGTGAAGTGGGATGATTAAATCCCCTAGTTTTAATGTGGGAAGTTTGATACACAATTTAAACTTTAGTAATATTTCTTTTACTTGTGTGGATGTACCTGTATTTGATGCACAGATGTACAAGACTTCATCTTGATAGATTTTCCTGTGATGATTATGATGTGTCCTCCATCTCTTTTGATTGATTTAGTTTGAAGTCTATCTTGTTAGATATTAGGATAGCTCCACCCACTTGGTTTTTTAGTCCATTTAATTGGAAATTATTTTCCCAACCCTTAACTCTGAGGTAATATCTGTCTTTGAGTTTGAGGTGTGGTTCTTGTTTGCAGCAGAAGTATGGATCCTGTTTTCATGTCCATTCTTTTAGTCTTTGTCTTTTTATAGATGAAATAAATCAATTGATATTAAGAGATATTAATGACCAGTGATTGTTAATGCTTGTTATTTTTTGGTGGTAGCTTAGAGCTGAAGGTTGGTCCCTTACCTCTTGTTCTCTGTGCAGTTGCATTCGGTCTCAAAGAGCTACTCGGGACATGGGGATAGGTGGATTTTGGAATAGAGTGGAACTTATAGTTTACAGGGTCCTATGGGGGGCAGTGTTGGAGCAGCCTGCTAGCAGGAGGCTTGTCTGCTTACAGGCTAGTGTAACTGAGGCAACCCCGGATGAAAAGGGGATCTTACCAAGAGCCTAGATCCTAGAGATTGTGTTGTCCAGCTGAGGGACTGGTCACTAACCTCTTGGTCAGCTCTGTGCAATCACAGTCTGTTGCACACTGTTTCTATTTATTAAATAGTTTTAAAAATTGTTTTGATTGAACTATATATTTCTCTCAGCTCTGTTTTCCTCCTTCCTATTTCCCTTCTGCCTTCTCTGTCTTTTTCTACTTCCGATGTAGATTAGATCAGTGTATGTCCCTTTTAAAATCTTCTTTGTTGTTCAGGATCTATGGACTTGTAAAATTTAGCCTGGTGTTTCTTGCTTTATATCTAAAAGCCACTTATAAGTGAGTATATATACAAGAGGAAAGATGCCAGATGCATGTTTTGTTATCTCTTTTTATCTGCTATTCTCTCATACAAAACATTCCGAACATAGCCTTTTCTCTCTCTCCACTCTTTCCAGTCTCCCCCACAACCTCTAGCAACCTCCCTTCTTGCCCAGATCCCTTCCTTCACTCTTTCCCTACAGAAAATAGTAGGCCTTTCAGTGATAGCAACCAAACACAACAATGCAAATAAGACTAGGCACAACCCCCATATCAAGTCTGGTTGAGGCAACCCAGTAAGAACAAAGGGTACCAAGAATCTGCAGAAGGCACTCTACTCTAATAGTTAGGAGTCTTAGAAAAAGCCAGCAAAAAAAAAAAAAAATCCAGCACGTATACAGTGGACCTAGCATAACTCACACAAGATTATAATTGCTGCATCGGTCTCTGTGAACTACTTTGATTCCTGCTTAAGTCATTAAGTGGGCCACATTCTCCAGAAACAAGAATCCATGTATGACTTAATTAATTATGTATCCAGGTAAATATGATCTGTTTTTCATTACCTGTATTTATTCTGAAAAATAGTAAATTCATGCAATTAATACTTTCTAATCATATGTATAAGATAATTCTTTTTTAGTAAATGTCTTTCATGAGGAAAAAATTATACCATTGAGACTCACACTTAGATATGATTTCAATGTGCCTTCATCACTGTGATAGGCCTACTGAAGCAAAGTATGGAAGTATGTGATATATAAAATTTTTCCTGCTATTATGTCTATGCCTCATAGTTTAAATGATTTTTTACCTCTTTTATCACAATAGCATTTACTTACAGACTGGTTAATGTAAGTGTTCTCCTGACTGATGATTCCTAAATGTACTTCAAGGAAATGATCATAGTTAGTTATTTAAACTAAGATGACTCACTGATAAATAGATATAGGCCTACTCTCCAGTGATTTTCCAACCTCACTATATTTTTAATTGCTGCTTTGAGTTATTTCCAATTGTAAAAATGGATATAAGTGTTCTAAAATTAACTGTGTTTTATGTCACTATTGTGAGCTGACCTGAACAAGAGGGTATAGGTCATTTCAGAATAGTGAGAAACAATATGTTTATAATAATGTCACAGGACATAAAACTACATTATGAAACAGCTGACTCCAAGTCTGAGAATTTGTTTAACAAATCTGTATCTATTTTATCAGACTTTTAACTTTTAACTCCATATATATATATATATATATATATATATATATATATATATATAACAATTCTATCTTTTGAGAGCGTAGGAATGTTTTTATGTTCCTAGACTCTGATATAAAATTAAGTATCTTTGTAGTATCCTATTAATCAGATTACCTACATTTTTTTTTATCTTCTTCAGATGTTTAGTTAAGTTGTCATTTCTGGTACCCACTTGGGATAATTTTAATGAGAGTTTCCTCTACAGGCTCAAATGTTTGATGCTTTTTCTCCAGTTGGAGGTGCTCTTAAGTTTGCAAGGTTTTCCTAGGGGAAACTGGAGTATCACTGAGGGTTTGGCTTTGGTGCTTCAAAACTCCTGTACTATTCCCAGTTCATTAATTTTCCTTCCTGCTTGTAGTTTGAGATATGAACTCTCATTTTTCTATTCCAGTCATCATATCTGCCTGATGCCATGGTTCTCTTTGTGATGGTGATGTACTCATCCCTCTGGACCCATAACAACAACTAAACCCTACCTTTTTTGTGACCTTTATCATGCATGGTATTTTGTTACAAGAACAGAAAAGAAACTAATACACTGCTACTCTGGGATGCAAGTTTTCCATTAATAATAGGTATACTTTCTCTCTAACATGACTATTTATTGTCAATCTTTGCATACACGAAGACACAGTATTAAGATCCCTAATAATGCCAGCATGGCCATCCAATTTAATTCTTTATCGCAAAGGCTCCTGTCCTATACCCCAGTGATATACAAACTAAACATTTTTGTTCAGGCATAGATGAACACAGACATATAAACAATTGTGAAGACAAGAAATATGCCAGGGTATTAACATAAACAAATTCAAGTTGTACTACAGAAATTTATTCATCAAAACAGTATGGTACTGGTGGGGGCAGATACATAGATAAATAGAATATAATAAATAACCCAGGTATTTGTTCATGCAATTATGACTGCTTTTTTTTTATTCTCTTATGTTGTGGAAAATGTGCACCCGACAAAGACAACATCAAGCTAAAAGTTTCTCTGTAAAATAAAAAATAATGTCAATCAAGTGAGGGAAAAGACCACAGGATGAAGGAAAATTGTGGCCAGATATACGTGATTGTTGAGGAATAGGTTACAAAATGTACAAAGAATTAAAGAAACTAAGGAACGCAAAAACAAACATGTTAATTATACAAAATGGTTATGGAACTCAACATAGAACTTACAAAACGGAAAATGCAGTTGACCATTAAACATTTAAAAACTTTTAAAAAATCATTATATATATATATATACCTTAACAATTTTACTCTCTATCCTTCCTGAAACATTTGAGAATTACTAGATATTAACAGAAAACATTCTGAAAGATGTTAAGTTTAGAAAACAGAAACTTAGAACTTTCCACATTCAAATCAGTGTAAAAAGAAAATGAATGACAAAATAGTGAACAGGCTGTATGACAGATGGAAAACTCAGAATATTTGTTCTAAGGCATGATAAGAAGAATAACCAGGGCAGAGAAAAAACACAATGATGCATAAGAGAAGGAAAAAATAAGTATTGACAGCTGCACTTAGGCAAAAAGTGATCATTAGTGAAACTGAAATAGATCATTGGGAAGAGTTGATTCATATTATCATACATTTGAAAATAATTTGATGAGTAACTCAGACCAAATACAAACTGTTCTATAAGGAATTTTATTGATAAGATACAAAAAAATGAAGGTGGAGTAATAGGAGAACATTTAAAGATAATCAAAGAAATTATCATTGCTACTTTTGTCTCATGGTGATGGTTGTTTTAAAATGGAACAATAGCACTAAAGCTAGATGTGATAGGAACATAAAATTTGTGTGTTTTTGGGGAAAGGCAATATAAGTCAAAGAATGTAGTAGGAAGGCTGCTTGCTTCTTGCCAACTGCTCAGCCCTGAAATAATCACACAGAATTTGTTATTTGTAATACTGTTTCACCAATAGCTTAAATGCATGTTTGGATAACTCATATCTTAAATTAAGCTACCTCCATTAATCCGTGTATCACCAAGAGGCTGTGGCTTTCTGGGTTAAGTTACAGCTTCTGTCTCAGTGGGGCTACATGGCTTCTCAATGTCTCCACCTTCTTTTCCCCAGCATTCAGTTTAGTTTTTGTCATGCCTACCTATATTCTGCCCTGTGCAGGCCTAAGACAGTTTCTTTATTAACCAATGGTATTCACAGCATACAGAGGGTAATCCCAATAATTTTTTCTTTTCTGTTTAAATAAAAAGGAAGGTCCTAACTTTAGCATAGTAAAATTGCATAAAACAGTTGTCAAGTAAGAATTTCAGTTACAACATTTATATCTACTTTATCTTTTATTATAACCAAGGATAACTATATTATTACTAACTCTTCTTTAACTCCATCAAAGACTCCAGAAGAATATAATATTACCAAAGTAAGCAGGAAGTGCATTGTAAGCAACTCCCAAAACTCTAGAATCGATAGAGGCATCTCGCTACCTGAACAGTCATTCAAAGTTCATCTGTATTGTTGTAGCATCTATCTTTAGCCTACAGGCCCACAATATCCAGCAGACTTTTTCATGAAGCAGGAAATTTCAAAGACAATTCCACCTATATTGGCAGTTTGTCAGTCACACTTTTCTGAGTCCTGCAGAATGTCTGGCAGACTCTTTTATGAAGCAGGAACCCTGAAGGACTACCTTTAGACAAGATCAGCAGTCATTTCTCTGTGGGTACTGCATATTCAGTTCATGTAGCCTAGAATCAAGCAGTCCAGGCAAGAGCAGTTTCTTGGCCAAATGGTTAACCAATGCCATAAGGAGCCTCTTTGGTAGCCATAATCCTTGAAGGAGATTGGAGCTGCCAAAAGCAGGTGTATCTCATTGTCATAAAAATTCCTAAGGTCTTAAACATTTTAAATGCGATATCCTGTAGTCTTTGAAAGGTTTGAAGAATTCCTATCCATCTAAAATACATCTCTGTACATCTAGAAAATTCTAGCTAACATGACTACAAGCTTGACTATTATAGATGATATCTATTAAATTATATTTCTTATTTATACATTTCATTTTTAAATAAACCACACAATCATAATACCATAAGAGCAGAAATATACATATAACAAAATTGATCTTAAATTTGTATCAGTAAACCAAGATCCATACCAATGCAAATCTCAAGAGCATATCCCCCTTTAAATGAAAAAAAACATTTACAAACAATATTTGGGAATATGGATACAGTCTTTTCAAATTGCTTGCTGCTATTTATTGGATGGAGTAATTTTTGAGAGTTGTTCAAGGAGATTTTTCAGTGGGTCTTGGTCCATCAAACCACATTAATCTGGAAAGAATCCATATGATTTGCAGTAGGAAGGCTGCTTGTTTGTTCCTGACTGCTTAGTCATGAAATAATCACATAGAAACCATATTATTTATAATCCTATTTGGCCAATAGCTTAAATGCAGTTTTGGTTAACTCATATATTAAATTAACCCATCTCTATTAAGCTGTGTCTCACCACGAGGGGGTAGCCTTCCAGATAAAGTTCCAGCATATGTTTCCAGTGGGGCTACATGGCTTCTCAATGACTCTGCCTTCTTTCCCCCAGCATTCAGTTTAGCTTTTTTTCTCTGCTATCTACATTCTGCCCTGTGCAGGCTTAAGACAGTTTCTTTATTAACCAATGATATTCACAGCATACAGAGGAAAATCCCACATCAAAAGAGTCATATTAATATGTTGTCAAAAAGCAGTTGAAGATATATTACATTTGTTTATAGTGTGGAATACTAGTTTAATGATGCAAAGATACATTGCATTCTTTTATGTTGCATTATGTACCTCTGTGATGTTGTGTTCCTTTGCCTGTCTAAAACACATAATTGGCCTAATAAAGAACCAAACAGCTAATAATTATGTAAGAGAGAGATAAAAACGGTTTCCAGGCAGAAGGAATAAATAAGAAAAAAGGGAAGATCAAGAAGCAAAGGCAGAAAAAAAGTTAGCCACTCAACTACACAAGCCACAGAGTAAGATGTAAGGAAAATATATAGAATAGATAAAGATAAAAATCTACAGTAAATAAGATTAATTTAAGAAAAGATGACTAGAAATAAGCCAACCTAAGTCAGTCATAAAAAAGAGGAAGACTCTTTGATTATCTGGGAGCTGGGTGACGGGGCCCCCAAAAGAGTAAGTAAAACAAACAATAACATTAATCTATCAATCTATTTTTTGATGTAAACTGGTTAGAACACTTATCCATAGTACGGAGATATTAGAATGGGCCACATAAATGTTGCATATATATTATTAAATGATTGGAACTCCAAAATATTGAAGGAAACATGATATATTCTGTATAAGAAGAAATATGCCTTTTTCATTATGGAGAGTCTTTCATGAATGAATCTGGAGTTAAATGATATCCATTCTTTAATAAGTAATGCTGTGATTTTCTCACACTGGAATCAACAACTCGCTGGTGAAAAAATTAAGAAGCTATGGAATAATGGAATCTTTTGCTTCTGTTTATTTAATATTATCATTCTTTGCTTAGCAAAAATGTTATTTAAGTTTTGATTTGGGAGACCAGTAGGCATAATTAAATGCAATACTTCAGATGAGATGATGGAAGTCACTCAAGTAACACCTAATGACTCATGATCAAGGGTAGATGAGCTGTCAGAAGACAGCATACAATTGTCCTATGTTTAAATAACACTAAAACAATGCCTCATTAACCTATTTAATTCACCCAACATATAATACATAACAAATATCAACTAACTTATAAATTTAATATCATTTTTGTTTTAGATCTTGTGATCAGTTGACCAACTTGCTATCTTCAGCTTTTATTTTTTGTTCAATATTCTGTTTTAATTTTTGCCTTATGTCAAATATATCTTTCGTTAAATTTGGGAAAGAGGAACAAATGCACGTATAACTTTAATGATTTTTGAGTCAGTAAAGGTGAAGTATGCATGATATGGAAAGCTCATAGCATGGAATGTTGACGGAGAATTAACAGTGATTTCATATAAATTTGGAGAGTTGAAATATGCAAAAAGTGTTCTCTGCTTCCTTACCAAAGTGTTAGCTGAAATGATAGAACTGGCATTACAATTCAATCTATTTGATATCACATCTATTTATTAAGCTTGCATACTTACTTTATAATTTAAAATATTACAATGGTTTTCATTGTCGTTGCCTTTAATTATATTTTCCACAGTTAATATTTTGTTATTTATAATTACTATTAAATAACAATTTTTTGTTTTATTTACTAAATAAATTTGTTTCCCAAATAGAGGACTTGAAGATTAAAGGTTAAATCTTTTTTATTTAATATCTTCAGAATAGTTTCAGCATTTATTTTGAAATAAATTGAAGTTATAGTGAGATTAAATATTTTCTTTTTGTAACAATAATTATAAATCATATTTAGTTGTAGCTAAGAACTCAAAGTCTTATCTTGTAAAAGTGCATCTAAAAAACAATCTATTTTATTTTTAGGTTTGTTAAATGGTCACGGATTGATTTACTTATTGATTGAATAGTCACAAACATAGGAATATAAATATTTTTGATATAGAGATAACAAATTTTAAATTGGCATGGCTTGACAATTCTTTTATAAGCTTATACTTTCTTTAAAAAATCCTAAAGCAAAACGGCAGCTTATTGCTGTCCTTCACTCAAAAGTCTAGGTTACAAAGTGCCTGAGGCATGTAAGAGTTATGATAGATAACAGGAGTTTCTCTCTCATGTGTTTCAGTGTGTGTTTCTGGTACTTTGTTGTCAGAAAGGGAAAACTGGCTGGACCTGTTATGAATCTCTGCTCATGCTCCAGGGAGATTCTGACTAAGGTGAGAAAACAAAAGATTCAAATTGGGTTCATGAAAGTAACTCTTGTGTTGGAACATCTGTTTTATGTGTTTTTAGAAAACTACATTTCTAGATAATAATCTCATTTTTCCTTGAGTGACTCACATTATTGAACTAAATAGAAAGAACCTTTTGGAACAAAAGTGCTTTATATTTTGACTTTACCTTCTATGCAAATCAAACTCACTCTTATAAATTGGGAATTCATAAGGTAAGTTGGTTCTGCATTTGGAAGTATTTAAACTGAAGAACAAGAAGAAAGTTTTAGAGTTGAAAATCTATGAAATATCAATGTCCATTTGTTTAATTTTAAGATGTTTCGTAAATGAGGCATGAAGTACTGAAAATTAATGGTGATTTTCTTTCTTTCATATATCAAAAGCATAGCTTTTGGAATTTCCTTTCAGGCTACTGAAAATTTTCTCTGAGGTTAAAACACAAATAATGCACACAGAAGTACACACAATCATTGAAAATATATTCAAATATCTGGTCGCATTCATGGAAATAATTTCTATGTCTTAAGCAAAACTATCTCTGCTACTATTACATATCCCACTAAAGAAAACAAACAAAAGAGCACATCCATTTGTAATCAGAAAACAAAGGTGTCACAAGTGCTTGGTCTCTATTCTGATTAATAGCAAAACAGAGACATAGTGCATGTATTAGTTTTTTATTCCCTCAACTCACCTTTGAGCTGCTCTCGTCTTTATAGATGTGATGAATAAGCTTAGTAAGCAGCAATGTCTTTAGCGCTTTTTATATTTCTCATATATACATGGATACAAACTAGAAGACAATTGAAGTGAATTTTTGGCATCAATATATAGTAAATATCATCCAGTTTCTCTTCCTGATAGGGTGATAAACACCATGACCAGAAGTTACCTTAAGGGAGGACATGGTTTATTTGGCTGACAATCCAGGTCACACAATCTATCAGGGGAAATTAGGGCAGGGACATAAGAAGGAACTGAAGCAGAAATCCAAAAAGAATGTTCCATACTGACTTGTTTGTCCACTGTTTTACACTCAGCTAAGTTTTTGTATAGGCCAGACCCATTTGTATAGGGATTATGTCACCACTTTGGGCTATGCCCTCTCACATTTGTCATTTAGTTGTGACAGTCTCTTATAGGCATGGCCATAGGCCCATATATCGTCAATTCCCTAACTGTGAATCTCTCAGATGAAACTGTGTAAATTTGACAACTAAAGTGAGTTGAAACACTTCAACATAGCAATTTAGGCTATATCCATTGAGTTATTGTTCCTAACTTCTCCTGTTACTGTAAAAATAAAGAAGTATAAGTCTCAAAGTTCTATGCTCCAAATTTTTAAGTTTAATTTACTCTATGATAATATAAAATAAACATAAAATATGTACATGTTTTTTTGAAGAATGGAGGACAAGCGGATAACTACATTCAAGCCAAAATAAAATCAAGCCATGTAAACAATATTGTGTCCAATATGTTCAGAAAACTCAGAATTCTATAGGCTTCAAATGGCATGGATAGACATATCTGTGTAACATTTCAAAACTCAATAAATAAAGCTCATTTGGGTAAACTTAGGTTGACTTTACTCCACATGTGTACACCTCCAAAATCCCAGGGCATCTACCACATGTGAGAGGGAAACTTCACAAGTCATCTCTCGTTTATCTTTTGCGGCTCTCACCCTGCCATTGGAACCATGTCTTAACTCTTCACATCACCCTCTTAAACCTAAACTTCCCATTTCTATGAAAAAAAGCACTAGACATGTAACTCTTCCATATTGTCAGGCTCAGCATGAGCTTGAGATGTAGCCTCGACTAGAGCTTATGTGTGCTAAAAGGAGGGAATATTTCCGAGATTCACCTCATTGATTTCAACCTTTTATTGTTTTTAGTTCATTCCTCAGCCATAACTGATCAGCACCCATTTTAGCAGTGATTCAATTATTTTAATGCACAACTTCTTTAAGTATCACATGAATGGGTAGATAGAATCTTCTCTTTTCCCTGAATCTTCAAAGGCCAGCTTTCTATAGTCTATATTTCCCTCAGCAATAACTTCTAAGCTTCCACAAAAACAAGTCACTCAGCTTTTGAGATCACAAAGCCTTTTCCAGATTAAAGTTCCAAATATCCTCCAGCAAAATAATCCAAGAGCACAAGATGTTATCTTGTCAGTTCTACAATGGCACCACCACACCTATTCTGAGAACAAAATCTCCAGTTTGCTTTCCCAATGCTAGTAAATACCATAATCAAAAGAAATAAGGGTATGAAAAGTTTTATTTGTAATACAAATCCAAGCCATAACCAAATTATTGAGCAAAGTTAGATAAGAAACTCACATAGACACTGCAGGAACAGTGCTTATTGACTTGCTTGGCCACTGTCTTACACTTAACTATCTTTCTTAAATAATGCAGAGGCATCTGCCTAAGGACAGTGCTGCCCAGAGTAGGTTGCTCCTTTCTATCTCGTCGATCAGTTATGGCAATCTTACACACATGGTCATAGATTTACCAGATTCCTCAATCAAGAATCCTGCCAATGACTCAAGAGTGTATCAAGTCGATGACTGAAACCTATTACTTATCACATTTTCAAAAACATATATTTAAATTGAAAACCTATATGCAAAACCAAAATGAATTTGGTTTTTAATTTATGTATGTTACCTGGTTGTAATATGTTTCCATGGGTTACAGGAATTTAATACGAAATTTAACAGGACCTTATTTTCTACATCATTTTCTACTGCCATTATTTTCTATTTTCTTTCTTTCTCTTCATCTCTTTCTTTTTTTAACAATGCATTTATATTTTATTTGAAAATATATACTTTTTCTAAGTTTTATGATATACAAATGCCACATTGAAGATACCTGAACAGTTTTAATTTTACCAACATTAATATATAATAAAAATTTAAATTATTAAATGAGAACTCTAAATAGTAACTTCTGGCATTCAAAAGCAATCTATAGATTCAATGCAATTCCCATCAAAATCCCACCAAACTTCTTCACAGAACTTGAGAGAACAATAATCAAGTTTATATGGAAAAACAAAAAACCCAGGATAGCCAAAACAATCTTATACAATAAAGGAACTTCTGGAGGCATTACCATCCCTGACCTCAAACTCTATTACAGAGCAACAGTGTTGAAAACAGCTTGGTATTGGCATAACAGAGAAGTCGACCTATGGAATCGAATAGAAGACCCGGGTATTAACCCACAAACTTATCTTCATATCTTTCTTTGTTTAGTATTCTTTATACATTCCCCTCCCTCCTCTCATTCCAGTGCTCCCCACTATCTCCCCCACCCACATCCATATCTCCTCTGTCTCTTCTCAGAAAAGGCCAGACCTCCCACTGATATCATCTATCAATGGAATATCAAGTTTCAGTGAGAATAGATTCCTCCCCTTCTATTACAGCTGGACTAGGCAATCTAGTAGGAAAAAAAAAGGTCCCAAAATCCGGCAACAGTCAGAGATAGCCTCTGATCCCACTGTTAGGAGTCCCATAAAAAGACCAAGTAACACAGCTGTAACAGATATGCAGAGGGTCAAGGTCAGTCCTGTGCAGTTCCCTGGTTGATCTGCTTACAAGATTTGCTGGGGTTAAGGAGATACAGAAATTGTGGGATGCCCAAGCAATAACTGACTGACCTACACTGAGACCCATACCATGAGAGGAAGATGGTCCTAAGGGCTAGGACCCAGAGGCAGGATAACCCAGAGACCTAAAATAAAACAACAAGAATGACAAAAATCCTAAGGCAATGAAATGATTCCTAATAATACTCTGCTGTTCTCATAGACCGGTGCCTGGCCTGACTGTCATCAGAGAAGCTGATCCACTGATGAAAAAAGATGTAGACACCCACAGCCAAGCATGAGGCCGAACTCGGAGAATGCTGCAGAAAAAAAAAAAAAAAGAAAAAAAAAAGAAAGAAAGAAGTATTGAAGGAGTCAGTGGGATCAAGAGCACCACTAGAAAGCCTATAGAACCAACTACCCTGTGCTCAAAGAGACTAAGCCAACATCCTTTTCCTAATGATGTTATTTTTGCAGGAGTGTTACTGTCTTTCCTCTTTTCAAAATACACAGTTATGGGAGAAATGTCTTTCTTATGTTTTGGTTAATTTGAATTGAGTAAGCATAAATAGACAGAATTCGCCTTATAACCAGGATCTGGTGTTTCATCCTTAAACAGGATAAATTTTATTGGTTAGAGAAAAATAAATGTAATTATACTCAAGGGTTGCTGTTTTTATCATCAAGACAACCTCTACGCGAAGTAATTTACTAAACAGATCCACCAGGTTCAGAAAAACTATTAAATCTATGGTTATGGCTGTTACAACAACAAAAAGTATAGAGTTTGAAATCAGCACAGGGAAAAGCTGCATGGATGGTGGCCAGCTGAAAGTTCTAGCTTCAGCGAGTTAACATAGTGGGTAGCTGATTAGCCGCTTTCATTCCATTTGTGACTAAATCGTGTCCCTTAATCACATAAGCTAAAATTCACGTATTTCTGAGGTTAGAAATTGCACTGATAATGTACTTGATTGTCCAGCAACAATGTGGGATAATGCATGAAAAGAGTTGCCAGCCTTGGCTGCATTACCGTTCAGTAACCCGCTGAGAGTCAGCACTACTACCCTGTACCTTCCCCTCAGCTTCTTAGGGTCCAGCCATTCCTCCTTTTCTCATGCAGAGCAAAGACTCTCCTTCACTGTCAATCACAGTCACAATAAATTTACATCTCAAGGGCGCACAGGAAAGCATCTTTACCGAGAAAACTACAAAGAGAACAAATATTTTTCTGAACCCTGCCAAAGGTCCAAACTGGGCGATTTCTTTCCGCTGGATTTTGTAGAGTTTGAGGAATTCAAGTCTGTTGACCTGACTCTCACATGTTCACCAGCTTTGATTGTGGTGTACTCTTGGAACTGTTGACTTTTGTTCCTAATAAACGTAAGGAGCTGGTTCTACTTAAACAGATGAAAGACTCATAAAGCTATAGATTCTATCAAGTGTTTGAGAGAAATAGTCGCAAATTAAGGTTAATTGTATTACACCAAACTTTATTGTTCCACATTCATTCTCAAATGCTTACAATGCTCTGCTAGAAGACAATCTAATATTTATTTTAATTTTTTCAGCTTATACTTTCTTTTTCTTTGTTTTTTTTTATTCTGTAATTTCTTTATTTCTTTATTTTTCTGTTCAAAAATTTACACTTTTTCCCCTCCTCCCATTGCCCTACAGCTCTGCTCCCCACTCCCCTTCCTACCTCTCCCTCCCTCCTTAAGAGAGGGCAAGGAACTCTGCCTTGTAGGAAGTTCAAGACCCATTCCCCTACATTCAGGCCTAGGAAGCTTTGCATCCAGATAGACTAGGGTCCCAAAAAGCCAGTACAGGCAGTAGAAACAAGTCCTAGTACCTTTATCAATGGCCTCTCAGTCAGCCTCCATTGTCAGCCACATTCAAAGAGTTCGGTTTGATCACGTGCTTGTTCAGTCCTAGTCCAGGTGGATTTGGTGAGCTCCCATATCAGGCACGCTGTCTCAGTGGGTGGACCAACAACCCCTTGGGGTCCTGACTTCCTTGCTCATCTTCTCCCTCCTTCTGCTCTTCAACTGGACTTTGGGAGCTCAGTCCGTTGCTCTGGTGAGGGTCTCTTTCTCTATCTCCATACGTTGCCAGAGGAAGATTTTCTTGGCACAGACTCACCAAACAGTTGTGAAGTTATATCAAGCACACAAGAACACAGAAGCTCTGTGGACTACCTGTGCACAGACTTTCACAATGATGGGAAAATTAGAACGTGTCATAGGAAACTAACTAGCAATGGCTGAGTGTGACTACTTTTTCCATACAGAGATGGCTTCTATTCCTAACATGAAAACATGAATTTCAGTTAAGAAATGCTCCTTATGCTGGGAACTGGTGATGTATGGCTTTAATCTCAGCACTCAGGAGGCAGAGTCAAGCAAATCCCTGTGTGTTTGAGGCCAGCCTGGTCTACAGAGTGAGTTCCAGGACAGGCTTCAATGCTACACAGAGAAACTCTGTCTCAAAAAACAAAGCAAAACAAACAAACAAACAAAAAACATCAAGCAAACAAGCAAAAACCCCGTTTACAATTATACAAACAAAAGGCTTCCTTTTCTCCTTATGTTAGCATGAATCAGCTTGTTAGTCCCAGAAAACTCATTCTTGAGAAATGAAATGTAAGGTACCCATAACAAAGAATATCATGAAAATAATGTGATAACAATTAATGAAAACAGCAATTATGAGTCTTACAGAGAACAAGGAAGAGGAATATGGAATCCTTTGGAGAACAGGAATGGGCGAATTGTTGTTGCTATTATACTAAAATCTCAATCCAACACAAATAAATTTTTAGAACTTAATGATAGAAGACAATTTAAAATCAAATTAGGTGAAAATATGTGCCAAAGAAACAAACAAAAAAGAACAAAAATATGTAGCATATGAATCATATCATTTGGAAAGAAAATTTTCACAAAAGATGGACAAAGAAGATTAGTGTATTCCCATGCCTTTAGAACTTAAGTCCATTTCTGTCTTCTGTTGCTGTTACAGAATGCATGCTTCTGAGGAGACTATTATGAGTGACCTCCAACTGATTGCAGTATGTGTGATCTGTGCATATATATGCATATATTCCATATTATGAAAATATATGCAGCTTGATATTTTATACATTGAAAAGTCAAAATGTCACACAAGAAAAACTTTAATGGCCCTCAGAAATAGGTATTCATTTCCTATTGTTTCTAAGACAAATTCAAAAAAATTATAGTGGAGATTAATTATAGTACTTGTTCTGTCATGTACGACTATATTTTTGTGCTTGTTGTTTTTCATATTGATCTTAGTGTACTGTTCTGCAGCACTCTTTCCATCCTTCTACGGCAAATTTATCATCATACCCCAGTTATGACAGATTATAGTGTGTGCACCTCTTTGCCTTTATGAGACATTTAAAGTGCTTGTACTCCATAGGCACTCTAGTGAGGGGGCGTCTTAATCGCTCCTCTATTACTTGACATCCACCTGTGCTTGTTAGTCACTCAAGAAAGGAAACATTTTCAAAGGGGAATGGATGGAAATTTCCAGAAACTTCTTTAACTTTATGCATTTATGACTTCTGACAATTTGTCAACTCTATTTATGCTGAAGGCACACAATGCTAATACTTGTCATGACAAGCACAGAGAAATGTGCTTAGTGCTACATTTTCCTTATAATTTTAATGTCATTTTTCAAGGGAGCTAAATTTGCAGGTTTAATGTCTAGAAGCTTCATCTCAATTCTTTAAAAGGTATATTAATTTACTAAGATTGGTTACATTTAATTAATTATGTCTAATGGGGTTAAAGAAGAAGAAATATTTTTACATGCATATGCATGTTCAAACGTACTGGGAGTAAGAGGAATCTTTATGACTAAATTCTTCCCTAGGTACCAGCAATTTAAAAAGTTTAAATTTTCTGTTTAGACCTGGTTAAGCTTATGTTAAATGTTTAAATAACCACATTCAAATACATAATCCTGATATATGCCAGCATAGTCATTATTAGCTTGTTGTTGAGCCTGTCCTGTTGACAAGACTATTAGATCACTAATTGCATTAGTAAGAGAAGTAGAGGACACTTCATTTTAATCAGAGAGTATACTTTTCAATATTGGTAATATTTTTAAAGATAACACGCAGTGAAAGACAGAAAGTTGTAGAAAGTTTGTCATATTGACTTCCTAAAATAAAATATTTTCTATCCTAAGTATATATCAAATATATGTTGAGTCTAAGAATTTTCCCAGAGCATGCACTCAAAGTATTTATGGAGTGAAAGCTCTTGGAATATTCAAAAAAATTAAATAAAGTATGAACCTAGTAACACATAACGTAACAACGCATTATATAATTACATCAGCCTAAAGGAACAGTAGATTGTAATGGGTATAAGAGTGAGAGATTGAGAAATAGAGACTGAATTTACAGTAGTACAAAATGATATTGAAGGTCTATTAAATGGAGCAATAAATTATGATCAACACATAAAAAACAGTGAGGAAAATTATCACATAACAGCATACGTAAGTATCAAATATTTGATTGGAACACACGTCTAAATTACAATGTCAAGTAACAAATTTTCAAGTATTAAACTTGGCCTATATTAATTAAATACTTAAAAATAAATATATTAATTTATAATTTGTAGTGAAATATAATATATATATATATAATGAAAATGCAAAGTGATTGGAATGGTCAGTTTTTGTTAGGAGAACATATTCCAGGAAGAACTTAGAAATCTTTAACTGTATGGGGTATTGCATGAGCTCAAAGTATGGGTTGTGGCTCTATTATGTTCTATCAGTGTGTAGCTAGCATCCAAAATTATTTCATCAAACAGCCTTTCATTCTATAAATATGATCTGCTAGTTTATGCTTTCTGTTGTATCTGTTATTTTTCTGTGTTTGTAACAAAATTTGGGAAAATACTGTTAAAGATAATTCTTTCCAAAATATTTTGCCTCCAGCAGTACTCCAAAGTGCCAATCTTGATACAGATTGGAGAATGAATTTCTTTATAGTCACGCCAACTTTCCTCTCTATCTCCCTTAGATACCGAAGAGGGGAACGTGGCCAGACAGCTTGCAATAAGCAAAAAAAGATTTTGGGTGCTAGATGTCCCTTAGCACATGGCAGTCTGCCACTAAGCTCAGTGTATCTACTTAGCAGCTCATAGAAGCTCATGGACCATTAACTAATTTGGAAAAGAAAGTTATCACATGAAAGACAAGGCATGGAAATCACTGACCTTATAGATCTCTATCAGAAATTTGCTTGGGGTCAGAGTGGACTCTTACTCTGTAGCTGTGTTTGTAACTTCTGTAAGTGTTAAGACTGTACTGTGATACTGTGCTTCCACTGGAGTGTGATATGTGCTCAAAGTTTTCCTTTTAAAATTAATTTTAACTTATAAAATAATGCTTAGAAAATACTTTCTAAATTCATAGCTTCTGTGAGGCAGCCTTGTGTTCTTGAGATTGCCAATATATCTTGGACAAAGTCTCTAAATTCAAATTAACTATGAAAACTTGAAGTTAAGAGAAAATATGAGTGTGTGTGTGTGTGTGTGTGTGTGTGTGTGTGTGTGTGTGTATGTATGTACAGGGTATCGATTAATATAGTTCATATTTTCATTCTCTGTCAGTACATTTGCAGTTATTCTTTCATCATTACATTGTTGGATTCTTCTCTGATTTCATTTTGGATTGGACCTTCCAAGCAATGTCATCAGTGGGTTATGTAGGTCCTAATAATTATGTAACTACAAGGTGGAACAACAGAGTACAACACTTTATAGAGAACCTTTGTGCAAATGAAAACAAAATTAACCTATTTATTCATATTGTCATTCCATAAAAGCACAAGTAATTTGGACATAATTATTAAAGTACTTTTTGCTTATTTTATCATTTAGATATTCTTTTAATCAAGTAAAACAATTATCAAAATTTCCTACTTTTATGTGTGTTCTTTTATAAATGTTGAGGATTTAACTTATAAATTGCCCCTTTTTCGTTGAATAAACCAAACTATAACTGGAGACTAATCTTTAATAACTCTTCACTGTAGCATTCTTGCTCCAGATAATCAAAATTACATGTTGCATTATATACACTAGTATACTTTCTTAAATTTTCAGGGTTAAAAGTCCAATTTAATATGTTGTTTAAGACAGTTTTATTTTGAAGGATATTCAAAATGCATCTATTGTCTTTCTTGCTTTATTTTGGTGTGCTACATTTTGAACTTAAGAACCACTAATTAACAAAATTGATGATTGCAATGATGAGATATTTTCAGACTGGCATTTAACATTCCCAATAGTTTTATAATTTAGCACAATCTTTTTAATTTTTATTTATTAAATTAAAGTGAAAACAATCCAAGTTCCCACTCCCTCCCCTCCTCCAGTTCCCTCGACACACATTCCCACCCCACATGTATCTACAGTCTTTCAAAGGTATAGGAGTACAAAAAAACTCTCGCTCATTCTTACAGCATTTCTTGATAACCAAGGCAATGGTTTCATACAAACTCTTCCTGGGATGAGTACAGCCACTCAAATTCTATTCTGAAAATGCTGTTGTACTAGTTCTCTGACATTTTCAAAGTTCATGTGATCCTGAAAAATGATTAAAGGTTATCTCTAGAGCATATTTCTGATGACAGTTTCCCTAGCTTGCTATAGTTGGGAGGTAGCAAGCAATACATTCTTAAAGATTTTATTTTTTCACTTTATACACTCAAACACAGACTTAGCCACTGTGACTTCTAAAGCTGAGAGAGTCCAGCACACCGTAATATTGTTCATCACAGCTTGAATTCAGAAGCCCTTGTCTTTCTACAATTTAAAATGTTTTTATTATATCTAAATTTAATATGGGCATGCATTCATCACAAACACAGAAAACTAGAACTTCAGAATCATCTGCTATTCCTTTACCAAGTTCCATTTGTATAAGGGATATTTGAATGCAAAAATCTTAGCACACATATTTGAGATTCTTTCTCTTGAAAAACATACGTTATTATGTTTTTAAGAGTTTGATTTAATATAAGCATGATTTTAAAATTGAACTATAAATAATAAAACACATTTACTGTTCTATATTTAATAATAACAACTACACTTATGAATATATATACATATATATACATACAGAATTTGTAAATTATTTTGTTACTCCAACAAATCACTTGATGGCTGCAGAAAATGCTGTAAAGATCTGATTAACCATTATTAACTATTGCCTGTTTTGTTTCAAGTGTTTATAGCTTCATCGCTTATGAGTTAGTATATGAAGACTCCTTCCTCCATTTCCATTCCTTCTCTCCTTTCTACTCTCACCCTCTCATCACAGATCTGAGAATAATGACACTGGAATAGAAATTCATTGGTATCATGAATTGGTTGTACTAGAATTTATGTTATTTAGAAGAAAACCAAAAACAGTTTGTTAGGAATCAAAGATATACAAAGCTTTTCTGTAAACCATGGAATTACAGTGGAGATATTACATTACAGAGTAAAAGCAAGAGAGTTTCCCAACATTTCAAACTCACGTACCTTATGATATTTTGTAGCCATTGTTTTCTTTTATCTCCAAATTTCTTTATTCTCCAAGCAGTTTTTAAAATCTCAGATGATGGTGATTTAATAATAAATACGTAAAATGCATGTCTTTCTTATGTTATGTAACAAAGCTTATTAAAGTTTGCAAGGGCCTGTATAAAGAACTGGCATTCAAAATATGAATAGAAATTTCTTCCACTGAAGGTCTGCCAGTGTATTTTGTGGTTGATGAATGAGTTGAGCTGGAATCCACCCACTAATATGAGTGGAAGCTAGCAATTCAAAGGAACTGGTATTAAAGATTTTGAAGTCTAATTTGATACTTAAAATCTGATATAGCCTGAAAAAACTGGTAACTAATGTATATTTTTTATTTGCGAAATGAAGTAATTATACCAACTGTAGTAATATATCCTGATAATTAGGTTAGACAATGCACATATAATACCACATTCTGACATTCAAGTGGCATTCAATATTTAAACAAAATCAATATTTAAAATGCTCTTAGAGTGCTGTGAATAAGCATACAGTAATATAAAGTTATTGCTCCTGGGGAGATTTTCGATCATTGACAGACAGTGTTTTTTGTACAGTGTAGTATCAAATTTACACATCTATTTTTATATTATTTTGTTTTGTATTTATGTATTAGTCAAGCATGGCAGTGAGTGATTACAGGCTCAGTGAAGGTAAATGGAGCTTTCTGTGGAAGTTCAATCATATGACTCAAAATACTTCATCTACAGTTGATGTAAATAATATATCTAAATTTCAACATTATTTCTATCCCTTAGGCAAAGGAGAATAAAGTCATAAAAGTTGTAATTAGTATTACCTCCAAATTATGTTTTTTAAAATTTTATCCAAAATTTTAAGGCTTAAACTCTACATGATATTCATGAAAGAATTGCACAATTACTAAAATTTTAATAAATCAAAGTCAATATGATGATTTTTGGAGAAAGAGCGGTAGGTAAAATGGAAGATATGAAATATACCTAAGAGAATTGAGACTGAGAAGGGAAAAAGAGGAAAACAAAGCAAAAGAGAATAATCAAAGTATTAAATGCTTAAAGTTTTCTATGTTGCTTTCTATGTCGGTTTTGACTTTGTCACATCAGAAGAAAACTCATAAGATTTTTTTACAGCATTTCATTTTTGAAAGAATAGATGTGGATCAAAATCATGAAAAGATAAGTTATACATAAGATTGTAACCATTTTAAGTTCCAAAGTCTCTGTGATTTCAGACATAAAATGTGAGCAACAAATTGCCTGATTAGATGAAGTATTGGACTTTATAGCATGTTATTCTCTCAAAATTGGTTTTCAAACATTTCCAGGAACAAGCCACAAATAACTTTTTGGCAAAATGATAAAGATATTACTGAAGGATGGCAGCTTGTGCATGAGTATTTTTCAGCATAACCAACTCGAATGAGTAGAAATTTATTTAACTCCTGAAAATAAATGATTAATGTGCTGAATTATGTTATTTAATTATGCCCTCCTTTCCATTTTAATATTCATTATTTTAGCTTTCATAACTACACATGCTACACTGATTATAAAATTGTATAGTCCATTTAAGAATACAGCCTCACTGTTTTACTGGCTGATTTCCTGGTGCAGAGTACATTTGCCTGTGGTCAACACTCATGGGAAGGGAGTCTAAAATCAGTGCAATATTTATAGCCCTTAGTTTCAGTAGTGCACTGTCATTAAATATGGAAGTCTACATTTCTGCAATCAATTAAAACATTCTCAATGCTCCAGCTTCTTTCACTTGATCACTCCACTTCTCTAGATTAAAATACTAATCCTGACTTATTGTTTACTCATACAAAGGTTTCTGAACCCTGACCTGATTCATCCTGTACTAGATAGTTTCTGAAAGACACAGTGTTCAATCTGTAGAGGAATACAAAGAATTTTGACTTTCTCAATAGTCATGGGCGCTGCAAATGTACTCTTGGGGAGCATAAAAAGTCATTCAATTCACACATCAACACTCCATTTATCTTCGAAGAAAAAGAATGAGACAGCGATACATATTGAATACAAAAAGTAAGAACACTTCCATTAGCATAGGGCCAATAATAGAAAATGTAATTAAAGTGACAAATTCCTATAAATGAATTCTTGTGCATTTTTAATGGCTGGAATGATTATATCTTTAAAAAACAATATCAGATATAAGATATTATTTTAAAACTCATTATATAACACAACTCATTTCATTCAAAGCCTTTGTGTTTACATAAGAATGAGCTCAGTGTGGAGATGCATGCCTAAAACCCCAGCATTCTAGCAGGCGAGATATGAAGAGTCTGTTCAAGACCAGACTGGCTATGCAATGAGTTTCATTCAATCTGGTTCTACAATTAGACAGTGCTTAAAAGTAGTTATACTACTTGGCCAATTTTGAAATTGTATTATATAATTCTAAAAATGTAAAAGTGAAAGTATTCTTTACTTTGAACAGAAAGTTTCTTTACTGTGAAAACGTTTTGCCATACCAGAAATAGATACCAATGCATGCATGTAGTTTGGCTGTGCTCAAGGGAGGGTTATTTTGTGTAGTGTATATGCACATGTGTGAATGTATATAGTTGCATTAAAGGGCTTAAAGTAGGCATGCTCATGTATGAAGGCCTAGGAATGTCACATGTTTTTATTTATCACCCTTCATCTCATTCCACTGGTCTATTTGTGGTTTCCTGCTGAGCTGGAAGTTCATTATTTCATCTATGCTTGCTGGCCAGTGAACTCTCTCCATTTTCTTGCTTCTGGCTCCCTTAATGCTTTGATAAAAAGCACATGAAGATACCAACCTTCTGTATGGCCAATTAAGTTAAAAAAAATAGGTTCTAACATTTGTGCAACAAGTGGTATTAAAAATCATACTATCTCTTCAAGCACAGAAGCAATTTTCTTTATAAGTTAAAAGAGGAACCTTTTATGGATACTTCTGGGTACATATTGTGTAGGACTTGTCATGATGCAAAACCTCTAGAGAGTACTGCCTTCATCTGAATTCATATCCACTAATTTTGACTTTCACCACTTGGTGAAACTATTCAAGCTGTGTTAATAAGCAAACTCTCAATTAGCATATCTTTTACTATCCCAGTATAATTTGACTTTTTTGTCTAATTTTTATTCTAAAATTGTCACAACAAATGATCAAAGATTCTAAGTATTTCTATTTTGCAATGCTTTTTTGCCTTCTATATAATATAAATAAGTCTTTGATAACTACATGAAGAGAGAATTCACCCAAATAATCTAAACATGTGAACAGCTTTGTATTTGGCAACTTTTCCCATAAGCTAAATATTTTACAATTCTGCTCTATCAAACCCTCTTCTGAAGTTACAATGCTCATTTATTATTTGTGACCTCTTAGCAAAGAATATTCTCTTCGATCAAGAAATCTACACTTGTGAAATTAATAAAACATTTCTAAAATAGAAATTCTAGCCCAATAATCTGTAAGATTTGAGTATGGTGGATCTGAAATATGCCAGGAGGTAAATCAACAACTATTAAATACTTTATTAAGCTATTACATATGAATACTATATTATATACGTGTATAACATACATCACATTTTAAAAATACCAAAAGCACCTTGATAATCGATGTTTGATGAGTCCATAATATTTTCTGTAATAAAAATGTTAGGGAAAAGGTTAAGTTATTTTTTAATTCACAACAACAAATAATTAAGTGAATTAGGTTAAGCGATCAGTGCAATTCCTTTATCATATTATGAATCATAAGGGTCATCTTAAGTACTAAGATTATTATATATGTAAAAAGAACATGATTAAGTGATGAACTGAAATTTCAAGGGTGCACTTTGTCAAAATTAATGAAATATGATGGCTTATAAAGATATATATTACTTGAACTTATGAGCTGACATAATTAAGTGTTGGCTATTTAAAATGTGAGATTATCCTTCTGCAGTTTTTTTCTGCCCGCCCTCTGAGTATTAATATAAAATGCTATGGATATGCCTATACCTCATCTCATTCTGGTGTTGACTGCCAACCATTCAAAAAAAGTAGAAAAGAGAGCTAAGTCTACACATAGGGCTCTTTATACAAAAGCTACACTCAAATAATTCAATAATCTACTTCCTCACTTGAACACCTTCTAAGGTGACCAGTAAATGGATAAAAGAAGAGTCACTTTTTCTGTATTGTTATGGAATATAACTCATGACTTTTTGGTCAATATTTTTAAAATTTTGTTGTATTGTCATTGTTAGGTATTTTTTTTACAACATCAACAAAATAATGACAGATCTCCAAGCACTGATATCATACCAATTCCTTCTTTTATTTGTAAAATATCTTTCATGAAATATGCTTAGTTTGGATGTTGAGTATAAAGATTCTTGTTTTTAAAACAATTAAAATGTTTTATTTATTTTTAACAAATAATTGAATTATAATAATATCAACTTCTCCCCTTTTTTCACTTCATTTCCAAGTACCCTTCCTCTAACTTTTTCTATACTTTACACACTATTAGTCTGATAGACTTTTTTCTTTCATTATTATTGTTTAAACCTTTATGCATATATCTATATGTGTCTTCACAAAAGATATATATTGCTAGTAAATACATATTTGCATATAAATACACATGCTGATGGTTTTTTTTATTCTGCATGTGAATATGGTTTCAGGGTTGACCACTGTGCACCAGGAAACTAAAAAAGGGATTAATTTCTGACTAATTCTACTACTAGAGGTTGTTAGTTGCCTGTAGTTCTTTGTTTGGGGTGGGGGTACGTCATGAAAAAAAAATTCCTTCATATTTACATGCTCAATAGTGCTATTTTCTGGACCTTTTCTGCAGCTATGTTTATGAAACACTGTTTCACAACAATGAATTTGGTATTGTGTCTTTTGCACACTCTGACACCTCTTCCACAATATACAGTGAGCAATAAATTCAGAATCTGTGATGTAGATGCATTTGTTGAGTCTCAAATTCCCATGATCACCTAACCCCATATTTTATCAAATCATAGCTTCTGTAATGATCTCCATTTGCTTTGAGGAGAGGCCTCTTTGATGAGTGGTGGTAATTATCATATCTGTATGTATTATGGTAGGATGTATAACAAAGAAAAATTATGTTGGTTTAGTAAGATGCAATATTTATTTCTTTCCTACGGTGTATGCATGACCCATTTGCACTAAAAGCTGGGTAGTTTTTCATTTTGTAGCAGGATTTCCTTTCTGTTGATTGAATCTGTTGTTGGTTGCTACTGACTTGTAGTTTCAACTTCTTATACATTTAGGCTTATTTTGTCATGTTGCTTACTGCTAGATTGCAGAAAACAAAGAGACAGATCCAACACACATCATCTGACTTTTGCTTTCTCAGTGTGTGATGTCCTCAGCAATAAGATCAACCTTTCATTTCTGAGAGGCAACCAAAGACTACTCCGATATAAACATTTAAGTCACTCTTGAATCCTTGACAAATAACTCTAAAGAATGCTTCTTGTAACTTGTACTTGCTTTTGTTAGTCAATAAATCTTGTCAGGGGGAGCTTTGTCAGTCCAAGTGGCTTAACTACCTTTACTGTAATTCCCTCTCGCTCTCCCCTCTCCCTCCCCAGTTTTCTATGGATGCTTTATGTCATTTATTCGCATCTGACGATTTTGAGCACCTGGTGAGAACATGCAGTATTCATCTTTCTGGGTCTAGGTTACATTCTTTAATATAATTTTTCCTAGGTCTATCAATTTTTCAACAGATTTAATAAATTTACTTTACCTTGAAGCTAAATAGCATCATAGTGTATATTATGTATCAAATTATCATTATGGATTGAAGTTGCTTTTCTTTTCTGATTACTATAAATATGTTGGATATGAACATTACTGAGCAAGTACTTGTAAAATAGCAAGTTTATTCTCTTTGGGCAATTTCAAGTTGTGATATAGCTGGGTAATATGTTAAATTTATTTAATATCAAATTATAAAAAGGACTTGAACAACAATGAGTCAAAGAAATAAGTAGCTTGCTTGAAAATAGTTTCTGATGTGAACAAAGAACTTAGTAGAAAAAAAAATTCCTAAGAAATACATCCAAAAGTTATATTATTCTTAACAATTAGCAAAGTGAAAATGACTTCGAGATTCAACACCACTACAGTTAAAATGGTGGAAAATCAATAAAATGGCTCACAGTAAATCCAGAAAAGATTGCATAGAAAGGGGAAGCTGCTGGTGTGAAGGCACATTGGCGCAGCCATTCTTGAAATCAATATGGAGAACTGTCAAAAAACTAAAGTAAATAATGATTTGACAAAGTTTCAGTGTCTCATTTAAATTTATAGATTTCTGAATTAAGTGTGCTACTATGAAATTATTTTTATGTTCTTTAAATTAAAATCTAAGATTTGGTATTAAATATTGAGCAGACCTATTATTCATAAGTACATGAGAATGATAAGAAAAGGTTTTCAGTCTGTGGCAATCTGGAAATTTACTGAAAATTCATGATTTTAGAAACAATAAAACTTTGGAAGATGGATGAGAAGACAATAAAAAGAAGGAAAGAAAATACCTAATCTATCAAACAAGAATGATAGCGCTTAAAAAGATGACATTTATATTTCTGAGACAATATGGGGAAGAGAGTACAAGAATGAACAATATTAGAGAAGTTATCTCAGTTTTCAAAATTATTACATCAGCTATCTTCATGAAACAGAAGGAAGTTTAAGCATAGAATGCAAATATTTGGCCACAATTTGTAAAACCTTAGACATTCGAAGAGTGAGATATATCCTGCTGCCTTTATTTTCTGTTGTTTTATGAGAAACATTTCCATTCTGAAAAGTAAATCAACAAAAATGTGTTGTGCTACATTTTCTTTCCTCATGTAAGATTCCAAATGTCTAAAACATCACAAAAAGTATTATTGCAAAGTCATTAACAGTGTGATCATCAGACAGGCTACCTCTGGCATCGTATTGAAACAGAAACAGAGACCTACAACTAGACTTTATGAAGAAAGAGTGTTTAAATTACAAGTCTCTATCAAATATCTCCCTCTCTGAGCTCTGAATCACAAGGAAGAAGAGACTTAAAGATAATTAAGAGCCAGATAGAATGAGGACACCATCAGAACAAAACCCTCTCAATTAAGCAAGCAAGACACAAATGAACTCACAAAGTCTGAAGCAGCAAGCACAGGGCCTACACGGGTTGAAATCAGGACTTCTGAGTATATATTATAGCTATTAATATTTTCAAGGGTAATCTGAGTGTGGGGAAAAGTGTTTCTCTGACTCTTGAGCCTGCTTTTGAACTCTTTTCCTCTTGTTGAGTTGTGATGGGCATCTTCGCTATGATAGATTTATTCCATCTTATTGTATTGTGTTTAGTCAGATTTGTTTGATATCTTTTAGAAGCCTTTCACTTTCTAATGGGAGAGAAAAATGTGGTGGATCCAGAGGGGAGGGAAGGAAAATGGGGACAAACTAAGAGCAGTAGACGGAGGGGAAACATAATCAGAATATATTTTATGAGGAAAACATCTATTTTAATTTTTAAAAAGTGACAAAAAGAAAAAGGAAACTACAATGTGATCTCAGACCATTTCACTATTGTTTAAATGTGTCTTATTTCTTTAATGTCCCTGACTGCTTTTGAAATTGTACTGCTCCACTTTTTCACATTGTGATACCCATTTTCTATTCTTTGTATCCATGTTCCTAACTTTCAACATTTCATTTAGTTTCTCCTTTTTTGTAAATATGTATTTTAAGTTAAATTTGATGGGACAGTTGATTATTTTACTGCTTATTGAGGAAAGTATTAGAAATATATTTGTGCATATTTTATAGGAAAGTAGTGCCTTCCCCATTAAGATCTATTGTGAAAAAACTACTGAGAACAACAAAATTTATGTTGAGTTTTGCAGTCATCAGGACAGAGGAAAGTTCATAAATTTGAATACAAATATATCCCTTTTTCTTAAGTCCTACTGGGAAATACTTGTCTTGTAAAACACATTCTTCCCTGAGAGTAAAGTGGGGTGACAGATTTACTACCCCTTTTGCCAGCTTCCAAAGGAATGACTGAAAGCTCAGTTTAACACATGCTAAATGATCAGAACCATGACTACAAAAGAAATGACAATTGACCCAGCAGTGATGGCAGAACCTTGCAGAAATAGCTCACCTGCTGTTACCTAATTTCCCTCAATGGCATTTTTAATTTAGAAGCTGAGGGCTTTTGTAAGAATAGTAGATTTGTCTCATTTCAATTTTAAATAGATTTTCTAGAGCACATAATCACAGGATCTACATCCCTTCCCATTTCTTCCTTCATTCTCTGCACTAGTATGTCTCCTGCGATTGAGATGTGTATTAAAGGCCGAGCATAGGAGTTTCTGTAGCCATCAAAAGGCTTTGGGAATGCAGGGGAAATTAGTGACAAATACCTTTGTCAAACATTCATTGTAAAACCTAGTAACTCATAGGCTTCAGAGGTGGATGAAACGAGCAACTTATTCTGAGTCATATAATTTGACTCAGCTGTGACTGTTGAGTTTCCTCTCATATTGTATCATTTTGGAAATAATTTATGAGGCAGAAAGAAGTTACTTTTGGGCAGGTGATTTTCTTTTTTTATACATCATTACCATGGGACATTATATAATGATAAGTGGTGTTCTGTCAATATCGGGCACATTTTATTTAGCGTTAACCATATTTCTCTTTTGTCTTTCTTCTTGGAGATTTCATTTCAGAGAATAAAACACTGCAAAGCTGTCCTTAGGTCTCCCTGTTTCTCTCTGCGTTCATAATCTTTACTGTACTCTCCTTTTCTGCATTCTTCGCCTCATCTCTTTCTGAATCTTTGTTCTACATGGTCATTCTGGGGGATTTCCTGTTCTGTCCATTTTTGTTAGGATTTGACAATAGCAGAAATCAATTGTTTTCTAATATGTTACTAGATACGTTTGTTAATGTAGTTGTTGACATACTATAGAAAAGAACAATCAGTAAATTTTCCCTGACTAAACTAATATTTTTAGGATAACAGTATTCTTTTTTAAAAGCTGTATAATTTACTATAATGCAAATCTGGAAGAGATATACACAAATCCATCTTCAAATAACAACCTAGTCAACATTGGCATATAGAAAAAAGCATTACCTGTTCTTCTACTGTTTTTCATGAGGTTTGGGTTGAATATTATCTTTATACATTTTAAAAATCATTAACTGTATTTATACCAAGCTCAAGACACATCATATATTTCTATACTAAATTATTGATATTCATTACTTCTCTCTGTTGTTACAGTTTTGTTAACTTCCACTATTTCTGAAATCATTGAGTAGTCTGTACTCAATTTAAGTCCAACCTATCAGTAATATATTAACAGGATTGTGGGCTTATTTGAGCTTCTGGTTGCAAGGCTTCTTGAGCCTCCATTCTCCCCTAGTCTTTGCTAGTCCTCCTTATCCCCTAGGGAAAGGTGAGTGCGCTATCTACGCATTCCCCATGATGCAGGACAATCATAGACGATAGGGAGTCAAGTCAAGCAGGAACTTAGTTTATTGCTGTGAGCATCATCATCTTATATAGCTTAAGTGACACGGTGTGATGTGGGGGTACCTCCATCCAATTTGAGGCAGCCAAACCCACCCTCTGGTTGAAGGGGTGTCTACTTAATTTTTGTTGTCACATTCTCATTCAAACTTGAGCCAGGATTTTTTCTGTCCTATAGGCCTCGAGGTACAGGTCCTGAGATAATTTTGGCCCAACACAGGATTTTGTCTTAAATACATAACTATCTTATAAAAATATGCTGATACACATTTGACACATAAAGACAATGCATAGGTACATTGGAAGAGTAAAAATGACAATGCTGAGACACACGTATGCTAAAATGATTCCTGAAATGCAACTCAGTAATACCCCTTAAGTCTCATGGCTAAAACTTCCATGCTTTATTTTTTTCCGGTTTGTGGTAAATATAATTAAAACCTGTTCTTATAGAGAACTTTAGGCTTAGTATATTATTAATTGTTTATCTGTATCATGCCATAGAGACCTAGAATGTACTTCTACTGTCTATTTAAATGTTGTACAGTTTGTTCATAATCATGTCCTCCTTCTGAGTATGCTCATTTATGATGCACATATAAATGAGATTTTAAACTATTTGTATTTTATTTGAGAATTATTTCAGCATAATATCTTCCAGAGTCATTCTTTTCAAAAAAAATCAAAAAAAATTCAAATGTATCCTATTTTACTCATGGAAAACATTATGTAACTAAATTTTATTTTTTCTGTTCTATATATACTAATTTTCAAGCATATGAATATGTCGGGGTTGAAATCTCTTATGTTATAATCTTCATAAAACTTAACAATGAATGAATGTTCAGCCAATGAGGCTTACCATCCTGTACAAACTGTATGCTTGTTGGTCTCAAATATATTGTTTTTCAATAACAAATTGATGAAATCAATCAAAAACAAAAATCTTCCTCTGATTTTGAATAAAATTAAACTGTCTAAATGAGTAATCAGACTTTCCAACTAAAGGATTAGATATCATTGCCTCAGGATTATAAGATCTCTATCCACAATATACAATGTTAAAAAGAGTAAAGTAAGCGGTGAGTCGAGTCATCATTTGCCTAAGGCTCACCTGATAGTGCTTCTGGCGTTGTTTCTTTGTTTACTTTTTTGAAAATACTTTACTTGTTCTTATTTTGAAAGTGAATTAAAGAATGTAAAAAAAAAAGACAAACGTGAAACTCTACATACATTAGGAAAAAGCTTTTTATATTCTTCATTTAGTACATACGGTTAATATATTTAGAAAGGAAAATCACTAAATTAAGTAGTGTAAGAGGACTTATAAAAATCAGTGCAGCACAAGTGCCTCTTTTTCGACTCTGTGGTATTGACTGAACATGCAAATAAGGCTTCATTGTTTGGGAATTTTCTTTCCCAATATTAAAATTAAACAATCAAAATACTTTATATGAAAACCAGTCAAAATTAGAGCCATTTTATCATAATTTATTTTTTCCTAATAAGTAATAAATGGTTATTCAGTTACTTTAAATTAACTATCAGGATAATTGAATGATATACATGCAAGATTACTTTATACAGTATATGTGCATATGTACACAACATATATGTATTTGTGGGTTTGTGTGAGTCTAAATGTAGAATATATGAGCTTTGATTTGAAACTGTGACAGAACTCATAACCCAGACTGGCATTCCACTCTCTACATAGACGAGATGACCTTGAAATCTCCAACTTAACAACTTAAAGGTTAACAACTGTTAACCTTTCAAATTCTGGAATCATAAGCGTATGCCCCATCATAAATGAGCATCTGTAGAAGCACATGGTATTTTTTTTATTGTATCTGTCATTCATTATATAAATCACATAAAAGTCTTAGCAGCACACATAGCTTCATGGACAAAAAGGGGTTCGTTTTCCCGTTCTCTCTCTCTCTCTCTCTCTCTCTCTCTCTCTCTCTCTCTCTCTCTCTCTCTCCATATGTGTGTGTGTGTGTGTATTACATATGTATTAAAACTCATATATTATTAAATTTATATATGTATATTTAAAACAATATTCTTTTTAAACAGGAACTTTTAATATAATTTGATTTTATCAGAATGTAAAATGAGCTGCCAATTTTTTTTATCTTTTATGTTTTTATATCTTAAACAAAGCTTTCCCTCCAACTTGATCCCCACCTTCTCTTCCCCTCTCTTTGCCCTCCCACCCATTCACTTCTCCAATTTCTTTTTTTTTTTTTCAAATGAAGTTGGGCATCTTATGGATATCAGCAAGTCATGTATGCCACTCTGAACTGAGATCAGGGACACACCCCCCCATACCAAAGTTTTATGAGGCAATCTGGCAGGAGAATTGGGTCCCCAAAATCAGGCAGGCAACAAAGTCGGAGACATAACTTGCACTCACTGCTAGGAATCATAAAAGAAGACCTAGTTATATACACCCGTAGCACAATGTCGAGGGCGGGCTCCTTGTTTGTTCCTTCAGTCTCTGTGAACACCTATGAGCGCAGGTTAGTTGGTTCATTAGGTTTTCCTCTGGTGCCCTTCACACCACTATTTGACACCACTATAATTCTTCCTCCCTGTCTTCTGCAAGTTTTCCTGAGCTCCGTCAAATGTTTAGTTGTGAGTTTCTGAATCTGTTTCCATCCGAAGCCTCTCTGATAACAGCTGGAGTAAGCACCAATCGATGAGTATAACAGAATATCATTAGGAAACATTTCATTGATTTTTTTTTTTTCCCATTTGTGCTTGATTCTGTCCTAGGTCTCTCGTGTATCCTGCTTCTGGGCCCTGGTCCTCATGGTTGAGCTCTCTTTGGAGGTGTGGGTCTCAGACTCGACCAACCATTGATTGAATGCTTCCAGAATTTTTGCAGCATCTTTAAGGCAGCACATCTGTAGGTAGGAAAATTGTAGGTCAAGGGTTTATGGCTGGGTTGGTGTTCCAGACGCCCCACTGGAAGCCTTACCAGGTTACAAGAGATGGCTGGTCACTTGTAATGTTGCTTTGATATTTTCTATATAAACTTATCAACTTATCAATGTAAATTTTATTTAATATAAATGTTGATTTTTTTTCAAAATCTCTCAAATCGTGCAGACAGGAATTAGACCATTTGTTTATAATACCAATATTTGAGAGGGTAACTCATAACATAGGTATATTTGTATGATATTTATTTCTTAAGAGTTGTTGTGTGCAAACAGTATTTTCTAAAACATTCATTTTTGCTGTTATTGACAAAATTCATCAATTTGCCCTGGTCTTTTTATAAATCATGTTAGTGAATCCCATCTAGATGGTTTTCTATCCCTTTTACACACATCTTATTTCACCTCCGTTTTGTACACTGTACTGTCTTAGTAATCCCAAAGCATATTTTTATTGTATACCTCTTAGATAAGAATAAGATCTAATATACTTTGATATTTTGGCTTCAGTTTAATATTTAGTAGTATAGTTTTATATGAATATAACTAAAATAAAATACTTTTTGCTGGTATTTAAAACTGTCCATGCATCTTTGTTCACTAAGTGTAATATATGTGCATTGTTGTTATTGCTATAGGTATTTATATATGCCTTTGTAATACTTGTACTTATCAGGAAATCTGTTAATTTTTAGAAAACATTATTTATAATGTCCACTTTTAAATTGATATCCATCATATCTACTATCATATGTCTAGCTAACTCTTCTGAAATACTTCATAATTTTGTCACATTTTTTCTCTTTATTTTTTTGAAATGTATCTCCAAAGATTATTTAAAGGTTTACTTTCTTTATAATCTCTACTAATTAAAGAGTTCATATAATTTGAAAAAGTTTATCTTACTTATGAATTAATTGTGTGTTTCTGGTTTAATTTTTAAGTTATTTTCTGTACTTAGTAGAGTAAGTTCATATGAAGAGACTACACCTTTTCTAAACATTCATGTTTTAAAAATTCACAGTTTTGTGGATCTGTGAACGCTTTTTTCAAGGTGACTATATTGAGGTTGCCTTGTCAAGACAGTTCAGTGCTGTCTCAGAAAAAAAAAAGCAAATAACTCGCAGTCTTGCAAACTTAGTCCTTTAGATGTTGCTTTTCATTCATCAAAACTCTTCATATTGAGCAACTTTCTTCTACATTTGTCTGTAAGATTGCATTCTGCGTAGAGATGCCTGGGATTGAAACCAAATTATTAATGCAAATTTGACTGGCCATAATACATTCATGTAACTCCATTGAACTTGAGCAAGAAGAAGGATACTGGTACTTATAGCTCTGCTGGATTCTCTACCCTGAATGTGAATCCATAGCAGAACCAGAAAATTTAGTGACTAGGATACTGATGAAGTGGAAGAATGCTAATCAAAACAATCTCATCCTTAAGATTTGACCTTTCTTCATGATATTCTAAAAATATAGTCTATAGTCAAGGTTTCTCTTATAAATCCATGGATAGAGATATCAGAAAGACAATTCACTTTCGCACTTTATAAAGCATTAGCCCTAGGTGTTTGGAGGAAAAGTCATACAGGTAAATCACCTCTCCAAAGCTTCTTAATTTCTGAAATCTTAAGAAATTTTACAACTGAGATGTTCTTTTGTCCTGTACTAATTTCTATAGTGATGCTTTTTGTTGTTGTTGTTTTGTTTTTTGAAACAGGGTTTATCTGTAGCTTTGAAGCCTGTCTTGGAACTAGCTATTGTAGACCAAGTTGGCTGTAAACTCTGTAGTGAGGCTTCTTAAGAAACCACTTCAGATGTAGAAAGTAAATGTTGTCAAAGATTATTATATTTTTTATTGTTCTCTTTATTTTTCAACAATGATTCATACATGCAATTCTTTCTCATTTGTAAAGGTTCTTCCCTATTATTTCTGAAGCATATAACTCTTCCCTCAATTTGGTGTATCAACTTATAAAGACAATTGTGTAAGCTATGTACTCATAGCATTTGTGATTTTCCACTAATGACCACATTCCAACAGAAATTATATTACCAATTAATTTTTACCAAAGACATCAATAAAATTTAGAATATGTGTATAGCCTTCTCCTTACATAATGAAGAGTCTTATGCTACATAAAATGAAAACTATATAGTTTTAAAAGTGCGTTTAAAGGCTTAAAGGGCAAATATTGGAAAATATTAATGTTTCAATAGTTTTGAAAGAAATATCCTTTGCTAAATATACTTCTTTGTTTTAAAAATATTATTTATAGCAGATTGTATTTTTGACTAGATTATGAATGAGTAATGAAATGCAATGAATAGAACCAGATTCAAATTATTATAGTCCATTAAAATGATTTATTCCCTGATGAACATCTGTGTTGGTAATATGTTGTTTCCAGATATAGTGGAGTAATTACACATAAAAATATAAGAAAATTACACCTTTAGTTTTATTATAAGTATAGCTTTTTCAATGGTATCTATCACAACCTGTCAAATACTCACTATATGACATTATATAGCTTTTAAAAAACATACATCTTTCACTTCCAGTTCTTTATGATGTTGAAACATGACTTACTCTGACTCCTGGTTCTGCATTGCTTTATTGCTAATTTGAATGAAGCCATATGCTTTGATTTAAGCAGGTATTTAGTTCTGTTTATAATAATGATGTTTTTACTCATTTCAGCCTTTGCAGGTGGATCAATCTTAAGAGTTATAATTTTATACTTATTAAAAATTTTCATTATGACTACTGATGGTAGTCTATGTAGTTTAACAACACTTTTATTTCATTAGGCCTTTTATAAAGTGAAATGCTATTTCATTTGAGGAGTTACTTTAGGGGTTTTATAGAGAAACTAATTAGAAATGTTCAAATCTCTGCTTGTTAATAATTATCATTTTGAAATTCATTACTATGTCCAAAGACTCATGCATTTTTTCTGTTATACTCTATATGTATAAAATTTTAAAGGAAATCTAAACAATGATTCAACATAAAAATGGACAGTCCCCCCATAAATATATGAATATATTCATTTAAAATCAGGATACATATGTATACATAGGAACACTAAAGGAATTTATGTTGTATTAACATATTAATTTATTATATATGCATCTGTGTGTGCAAGTGTGTATATAAGAATAGTAATAATAATTAAATAAAAAGGGCTATGGGTTGCAATGGATGCTGGAAGATGAGGTGGAGTGAAAAGAAGGAGAGGGAAGACCAAAATGATGCAAATATAACACACATACATATATTTTTAAATTAAGCAAAAAATAATATTGTGAATACAGATTTTGTAATTTTTTTTAAAATCTGCATCATTTTAAAATTATTGTATATCATTAATAATTACATATAAATGGGCGTATATATACTTGGGATAAGAATACTATGTCTAAGATCCATAGGCTATCTTAAAAGAATCCCATAACTGGATGTTAAATACATTTGATTTGTTAATCAGTGGAGTCCATGTCATTCTCAAAGCAACACACTCTATAAACCTTGTCGTTAGTGATATCTTCCCAGATTTGAAGATAAGGCCCTATTGCTGAAGATACTATTTACTTTTTACATATATCTTTGAGGAATCACGCTGGATACCACGAGGAAATAGCCTCCATTGGCACTAACTTTTTGTTTGTTTGTTTGTTTGCTTGTTTTTTAAAGTAATTTTATTAAATTATAAAAGTTTCCATTTCCGCCCCACCTCCCAACACCCTCCCACTCCCCCCACTCCCTCTCCTCCTCCCTCTTCGTCCCTAAGGGCAGACAGGGTTTCCTGCCCTGTGGGAAATTCAAACTCCTCCCTCTCCCTCCAGGTCCAGGAAGGTGAGAATCCAAACAGACTGGATCCCCAAAATCCAGTATATGCAGAGGAAACAAGTCCCAGTGTCATTGTCAATGGCTTTTCAGAAAGACTCCGGGCTAGCCACATTCAGAGAATCTGGTTGGATCACGTGCTCGTTCAGCCCCAGTCCAACTGGCTTTGGTAAGCTCTCATTAGATCCGTCCCCTTGTATGAGTGGGTGATAGCATCCCTCGCAGTCCTTATTTCTTTTTTCATTTTCTTCGTCCTTCTGCTCCTCATTTGGACCTTGGGGGGCTCAGTCCGGTGCTCCAATGTGGGTCTCCGGCTGTATCGTCATCCATCTCCAGATGAAGGATCTATGGTGATAAGCAAAATATTCATCAGTATGGTTATGGGCCAAGGCCGGTTAAGGCACCCTCTCCTCTGTCCAGAGAACAATCTGGGGATCTCTCCTTGAACCTGGGATCCCATACATAATCAAGTCTCCTGTAATCCCAAAAATGACTCCCTTAGTTGAACTATATTCTTCCCTGATCCCATATTCATCCTTCCTCCCTCCCCCACATCCCAGTCCAACGAGCTTTGCCCATTCCTCCCCTACTCCCTTCTTTCTAACCTCGCCCCTTCCAACAAACCTCCCACCACCCCCCCCATGCACCCGAGGTTACCTGGGACTCTTGTCTATTTCCTACCTCCTGGCGGATAACTAAATAATCTTCATCAGGTTCATCTTCTAATTTAGCTTCTCTAGGATCATGAATAGCAGGCTCAAAGACCTTTAATTATGGTTAGAATCCACTTATGAGTGAATACATACCGTGTTCCTCTTTTTGGGTTTGGCTTACCTCACTCAGTAAAGCGTTTTCTATGTCCATCCATTTGCATGCAAAATTCAAGATGTCATTGTTTTTTACCGCTGAATAAAACTCTAATGTGTATATGTTCCACACCTTTTTTAACCATTCTTCTATTGAGGGGCACCTAGGTTGCTTCCAGGTTCTGGCTATTACAAATAGTGCAGCTATGAACATAGTTGAACAAATGCTTTTGCAGTATGTTAGGGAATCTCTAGGGTATATTCCCAAGAGTGGAATTGCTGGGTCCTGAGGGAGGTTGACTCCCAGTTTCCTGAGAAACCGCCACACTGATTTCCACAGTGGCTGCACAAGTTTGCATTCCCACCAACAATGGATGAGTGTTCCCCTCATTCCACATCCTCTCCAGCATAGGCTATCAGTGGTGTTTTTGAGTTTGGCTATTCTGACAGGTGTAAGATGATATCTCAAAGTTGTTTTGATTTGCATTTCCCTGATCGCTAAGGAGGTTGAGCATGACCTTAAGTGCCTTTTGGCCATTCGAAATTCATCTGTTGTGAATTCTCTGTTCAGATCAGTACCCCATTTTTTAATTGGGTTAATTAGGGTTTTAGTGTCTAGTTTCTTGAGTTCTTTGTATATTTTGGAGATCAGAACTTTGTCTGATGAGGGGTTTGTGAAGATCTTCTCCCAGTCAGAAGGCAGCCTTTTTGTCTTACTGACAGTGTCCTTTGCTTTACAGAAGCTTCTCAGTTTCAGTAGGTCCCATTTATACATTGTTTCTCTTATTGTCTGCACTCCTGGGCTTCTGCTTAGGAAGTGGTCTCCTGTGCCTATATCTTGTAGACTACTTCCCACTTTCTCTTCTATCAGGTTCAAAGTGGTCGGATTAATGTTGATGTCTTTAATCCATTTGGACATGAGTATTGTGCATGGTGATAGATATGGGTCTATTTTCATTTTTCTACAGGTTGACATCCAGTTATGCCAGCACCATTTGTTAAAGATGCTATCCTTCTTCCATTGTATACCTTTAGCTCCCTTGTCAAAAATCAGGTGTTCATAAGTTTGTGGGTTAATATCCGGGTCTTCTATTCGATTCCATAGGTCGACTTTTCTGTTGTTATGCCAATACCAAGCTGTTTTCAACACTGTTGCTCTGTAATAGAGTTTGAAGTCAGGGATGGTAATGCCTCCAGAAGTTCCTTTATTGTATAAGATTGTTTTGGCTATCCTGGGTTTATTGTTTTGCCATATAAACTTGATTATTGTTCTCTCAAGGTCTGTGAAGAAGTTTGGTGGGATTTTGATGGGAATTGCATTGAATCTATAGATTGCTTTTGGTAGAATTGCCATTTTTACTATGTTGATTCTCCCAATCCAAGAGCAGGGGAGGTCTTTCCATTTTCTGGTATCCTCCTCAATTTCTTTCTTCAAGGACTTAAAGTTCTTGTCAAATAGGTCTTTCACTTCCTTGGTTAGAGTTACCCCAAGATATTTTATGGTATTTGTGGCTATCATGAAAGGTGATGTTTCTCTGATTTCCCTCTCTGCTTCTTTGTCCTTTGTGTATAGGAGGGCAACCGATTTTTTAGAGTTGATCTTGTATCCTGCCACATTACTAAAGGTGTTTATCAACTGTAGGAGTTCTTTGGTAGAGTTTTTGGGGTCGCTTATGTACACTATCATATCGTCTGCAAATAACGAAAGTTTCACTTCATCCTTTCCAATTCGAATCCCCTTGATGTCCTTAGGTTGTCTTATTGCTATTGCTAGAACTTCAAGCACTATATTGAAGAGGTATGGAGAGAGTGGACAGCCTTGTCGTGTTCCTGATTTTAGTGGAATGGCTTTGATTTTCTCTCCGTTCAATTTGATGGTAGCTGTCGGTTTGCTATATATTGCTTTTATTATATTCAGATATGATCCTCGTAAACCCAATCTCTCCAACACCCTTATCATAAAGGAGTGTTGAATTTTGTCAAATGCTTTCTCAGCATCCAATGAAATGATCATATGGTTTTTTTCTTTCAGTTTATTTATATGATGGATTACATTGATAGATTTGCGTATGTTGAACCAACCCTGTATCTCTGGGATGAAGCCCACTTGATCATAATGGATGATTTTTCTAATGTATTCTTGTGTTCGGTTTGCCAGTATTTTATTGAGTATTTTTGTGTCAATGTTCATGAGTGAGATTGGTCTGTAATTCTCTTTCTTGGTTGTTTCTTTGTGTGGTTTTGTTATCAGGGTAACTGTAGCTTCATAAAAAGAGTTTGGCAATGACTCTTCTGTTTCTATATTGTGAAATACATTAAGGAGTATAGGTATTAGCTCTTCCTGGAAGTTCTGGTAGAATTCTGCATTGAAACCATCTGGTCCAGGACTTTTTTTGGTAGGGAGATTTTTGATAACAGCTTCTAATTCTTCACGACTGACAGGTCTATTTAGATTGTTCAGCTGGTCTTGGTTCAACTTTGGTATATGGTACTTATCTAAAATAATGTCCATTTCTTTTACATTTTCCAACTTTGTGGCATATAAATATTCGTAGTAAGATCTAATGATTCTCTGAATTTCCTCTATGTCTGTGGTTATGTCCCCCTTTTCATTTCTGACCTTATTAATTTGCAAGATCTCTCTCTGCCGTTTGATTAGTTTGGATAAGAGTTTGTCAATCTTGTTGATTTTTTCCAAGAACCAGCTTTTTGATTCATTGATTCTTTGGATTGTTTTCTGTGTTTCTATTTTGTTGATTTCAGCCCTCAGTTTGTTTATTCCCAGTCTTCTAGACCTCCTGGGTGTATCAGCTTCTTTTTTTCTAGAGCTTTCAAGTGTGCTGTTAAGTCTCCAATGTGTGCTTTCTCCGTTTTCTTTAATTGGGCACTTAGTGCTATGAACTTTCCTCTTAGCACTGCTTTCATAGTGTCCCACAGGTTTGAGTATGTTGTGTCTTTATTTTCATTAAATTCAAGGAAGACTTTAATTTCTTTCTTTATTTCTTCCTTGACCCAGGGGTGATTCCGTAGTTGACTGTTCAACTTCCACGTGTTTGTAGGCTTTCTGGTGTTCAAATTGTTATTGAATTCTAACTTTATTCCATGGTGATCTGACAAGACACAGGTGGTTACTAATATTTTTTTGTATCTGTGGAAGTTTGCTTTGTTACCGAGTATGTGGTCAATTTTCGAGAAGGTTCCATGGGCTGCAGAGAAGAAGGTATATTCTTTCCTATTTGGGTGGAATGTTCTATAGATATCTGTTAGGTTCATTTGATTCATTACCTCTAGTAATTCTCTTATTTCTCTGGTGTGAGAGAGTTGTCTGTATTCTGTCAATCATATTTTAAATAAATGCTGATTGGCCAGGCAGGAGGTGTAGGTGGGAAAACCAGACAGGAAATGGAAATGATGCAAGGAGAGCAGGAGGAATTCTAGGGAGGAGGAAGTTGATTCCTCCCACTCCTGCCCAGATCACTGAAGCAGCAGGATGTGAGCTGCCCCACTGAAAAAGGTACTAAGCACATGGCTAAAATAGATCAGAATAATGGGTTAATCAAGATGTGAGAGTTAGCTAATAAGTAGCCTGACCTAATGGGCCAATCAGCTTTATAACTTATAGAGATCTCAGTGTGATTTTTCTCTGGCACTAAACATCTGGGAGTGGGGGCGGGCAGGATAGAAAAACCACCAACAAACAGGCCCCCTCATGTTCCATTTCTCTGTTAGGTTTCTGTCTGATTGACCTGTCCATTGGTGAGAGAGTAGTGTTGAAGTCTCCTACTATTAGTGTGTGTGGTTTGATGACTGCCTTGAGTTCTAAAAGTTTTTCTTTTACATAAGTAGGTGCTTTTATATTAGGGGAATAGATATTCAGGATTGAGACTTCCTCCTGATGAATTGTTCCTGTTATGAGTATGAAATGTCCATCTCCATCTCTTCTGATTGATTTTAGTTTGAAGTCAATTTTGTTAGATATTAGAATGGCCACACCTGCTTGTTTCTTAGGTCCTTTTGCTTAGAAAACCTTTTCCCAACACTTTACTCTGAGTAGCTGTCTATCTTTGTGATTGAGGTGTTTTTCTTGTAAACAGCAGAATGTTGGATCCTGTTTTCGTTTCCAATCTCTAAGTCTGTGCCTTTTTATAGGTGAGTTGAGTTTATTAATATTAAGTGATATTAATGATCAGTGGTTGTTGATTCCGGTTATTATTTTTTGTGTGTGTGTGTGTGTGTAGTAGAGTTTTTGTGTTTCTCTTCTTTGAGGTGTGGTTGTGAAGGGTTGCTAGATGCCTGGGTTATTGTAGGCAGTGTTGGCCATGTTGGATTCCTTGGGTTGCGATTTTCCTTCTATTACTTTCCGTAAGGCTGGATTTGTTGCTACAAATTGTTTAAATTTGTTTTTATCCTGGTATATTTTGTTTTCTCCATTGATAGTGAATGATAGCTTGGCTGGGTATAGTAGTCTGGGTTTGTATCCATGGTCTCTTAGTTTCTACAGAACCTCTCTCCAGCACCTTCTGGCTTTCATGGTTTCCATAGAGATGTCCAGTGTAAGCCTGATAATCCTCAATCATTTCACATCTTTTTACCACTGCCTTTTTTAAAGTCTGAATTTCTTGACCAGCGTATAATTCTGGTGTTTTCATTGAGCCATTTATCTTCTGGTTCTTATTCTGTACATAAGATTCCAAAGCATGGATTTTTTTCAGTAAAGATAACTTCTCATCTTTGGACATTATTTGGATGGCATGCAGATTGCCTTCTTGGAGAGATACCTACCTTATCTGTCAACTGTTCATAACTTTTTAACAGATTTCAATTGTTAAATTCAACAGTATGAATTCTTTAAGATAATTTCTCATCATCATTTTAGATGTATTGAATTTTGTCTGTCAAATTAATTTTGTCCTTTTTCATATTAGTTTTTCAGCTTAGTTTTGATTTTCAGTGGTATTAATCCTGTAAACTAGCTGTTCATTATTAATCTGTAAAGACTGTACCATTTTAAAAATGCCTCATTCTTGGCTCTGTTATCAATCAATGTTCTTAAGGCTATAGTATGAAAAACAAAGATAACTCCCAAAATCAAATAAATGGATGTATTAAAAAAAATCACATAAGCCTTGCAGAATACCAACCGTAGTGTATGCAAAATGGTTATTAAATTTCTGAATAGTAAAATTGTCTGCCATCGTATAACTTTCAAATTTATTAATTTGCTTACCTCCATTAGGAGATTTCGGTAAATTGTTGTAGGTGTAATAATCTTTATTAGTCAGCAGGTGTTGCAGTTGCAGCCATGTTTCAGAGACACATGAATGATGGTGAAGCACAACCACTGATCAGTCCCACTTTGCTTCCACACATCGGTGCCTGCTTAATACTGATAAATAAGTTTTTCTTGAAAAATTAATAGCAATTATAAAGGGGAATTAAAGTGATTCTGTACACAGAGAGATGCTTTTGATGGCCATAATATCAAGAAACCCAAAACTTGTCAGTAACAGTGAGCCACAGGGCTTGTGTGAAGCCGGCATCTGTGATGCCACAAGGATCACAATGGGAAAAAAAAAAATGGTGTACTGGAGAGGTTGCTGCAGCATTCTGTGCGTGGGACTTAGTGGCCACAAGTGAGGAGCTGGTCTCAATAGTTGCAGGTTTGTACCCACGTTGGGTGGCAGGTGTAGAACATGAATAAATTAATTCCACACCAACTCAGAATTGAGTATAATAAGGGGTATTTTATTCATGGGGAACTCACAGATCACAGTCCTTTGCGCGAATGGGAACAGGAAGTGAACCCATCATCCAGGTGAAAGAGGAAAGAGCCTTGATCTTAACAGTTCCAATGCCCTGAGACAGACATGTGAAGTCAGCAAGATGAAGAATTGTCAGACAATCTGTTTTAAACAAGTGGTCCCAGGTAGCCTGAGTGATTTTTATTTACACAGTTTCAATAATTTGCATGACCAGTTATACAATCATATTTGTTTACTTAAGCTTCTAAAAGTAATTGCAATTTATGCCATTTTGTTCTTTTGTCTCTTTTTCTTTGCATCCCTCACCGTCCCCACTTGGAATCATTACCTACTTGATTTTTTTTTTTTAGCTATTAGTAGTTTAAGCAATAGAGCAAGCAGCAAACAAAATTTTGTAACTAGACATACCTGTAGGTGTAACAGTGAGCCCAGTTGGCCTAATTCATGGTTACAGCATCATGCGAAATGACAAAAAGATTTGCTTCTAATGGTCAGTGTTTACCTCTAATTAAATCTAAACTCTCCCAACCAACTCATCAACCAAGGCTGAATCACTACATTCTATATCTTAAACTACTCTATCGCCTATAGTGCATCTTCCAGGTTTCTTCCTGTCATTCTGTAAATTACATAACTAAAAGGCTTATTCTTAATAGCTTACATGGCTTATTTTTGTTCTAATGTCTCCCTCCTTTCAGTTATCTACAGTATTGGCACAACTACTAGAAATGAGGGCATTGTCAGTTTCTATGAATCTGCTTCATTCCCTGTTTCTAGACTGTTACCATTAACTGTTGATATCTACTTATTAACATTTCTCCTAAACTACTGTGATTAAAATCATTCTCTCCAGTACAATTATGCAAATTTATAATGTTGCTATGAACTTCTGTGACTCTTTCAGGCCAGTCACAAGGTGCATTAGAAAGGCAGAATCCTGTTTTTAAGAATCCTGAATTCATAGTCATACTTGAAACATCAAAGGCTTTAAGAGGTGAATCAGATCCATTCTATATTTTTAAAATGCAGAGGAGAAATATCAGGTGAAAGTTTTTCCTAACACATGAGCCATTTCATTTATGGCTCTAAGGAAGTGACATTAAAGGCATCCAGCAATAATTTGGGCAAGGAGAGCACGTAGCACATATGCTCCTGAGGTGATGCCCAGAATTATACAGCAAACTACCCATTGACCTTGCCAGAAATTGGTTACATTGTCCCAGACCTTGCAAAAAATAGAACATGTTCATGCTAGTCTCAAGTCTTATTCGCCATAGAATTTACATGGCTCCTGTCAGTTTCCCCTGTAACAAGTTTCTACCTAACCTTGAAATACCCACCCTTTCCTGTCATTTATTTGAGCATTCTCTCCCTGTTTACCCAACCCCTCCAGATACCCAACAGCCCCAGGACATTCAGTTTTATCATTTTTGTTGTTGTTGCTGTTGTTGTTGTTTTTAAATTGTATCTCTATACACAGTCTCATTACCAAGTAAGGACTGTGAGACTGAATGCTTAAATTGATAAACGGAACAAAATCTTTTGATTATATACATATGGGGCTGATAAAAATATGATTATTAATTCTTAAAAGAATAGCAATGCCCTATTCACTTCTGGAACTCTTAGATCTTCCATTTCCTTGAATGCAGTGAGATGTTGGTCATGCCATTAAGCATTTGCCACTACATTTATGTAGACATAAAGCTCGTTCCAAAAGCCATACCAACATTTTCATAGGTAATTTAACAAAGCTGATTCTGATGCTGAAAAGAATGAGCAAGCACCCAGTACCTCGTACTGAAGAATAGAATAGAGGATTCTTATTTAATCAACTTCCTAGAATTTCAGATGTTGCAATTGTCTCTTGTTAGATACATATCCCAGTATGTATCCTCACTGAAAACCAGTCAATTGTTTGCTTCATTTATAATTTCATTTTCCTTGATATTATCATTAACATCTTATATTTTAATTTGCCATCATAATTAAATAAATGTAACCTGTTCAATTTTTACATGGTTACCTTTTAAGAAAGTAAGATCCTTGGCTTATATTATGCCATCATAATATTCTTGAGAAAATGTAACATACATTTGATAATATATAATAGCTACCATGTAGGTAATTCCATTCTTGTTGACTTTTGTACTGGTCATATTGAGTACAACCATGTTTAAATTTTACAAAACTGTCAAGTATTTTTGGCAGGTTTTGCCTAAGCTAATTATCTCCTTATTTAGACTCTCAGCATTAACACAGCTGGGCATTACTCCAGGCAATGTTCCTGAAGCTTTTAGACATCCTTTATTCCAATTCTGTCCAACTTCCCTACAAGAATAAAATCCTGTAGAGAAGAAAACCTGAAAGTTTTCTTGCTTCTTTGTTTTTACTCCTGGTAGTGATTTTTATGGTTTTTTTTTCCTTTTCTGTTTTTGTTCTTGTTTCTGTTCATACTTTTTAGTTTGTTTTTTTTTCTGTCTTTTTTTTTCCTTCCAGGCAACTCTAGTCACAGTTGCTCATGAGGAACTTCCGACAAACTCTGGTTATTGCCTCCTCTCCTTCTGAAAGGGTTTTTTTTTTTTTTTGCAGATTTAGACTTCAGCTCTGCTTTCTCCAAGGTTCACATCAAGACAAACAGGAAGACATAGAAATGGTAAGGTAATATTGATAGTATTAAAGATACATTATATTTTGGTATAATTTTATAGAAGTTGAGAGCATTTACACTGCCCACTTAAACCAAACACTTTCTAACAAAGATGAAAAGATTATATATAGAAATTGGTAATTGAAAATGGTGTTAAATAGAATGATTGTAAGACACCTTTCTTTCATATCACCTTAGGTAAGGAGCAGGCTTCCTCTTATTAAACAACTTGGATATGATGCACTTAAGTTTTATATATGTGGCAAGCTGCTGACAAAGCCCTCAGTAAAGTATGTTTAAGTAAATTCCAAATAAATTATTTTAGATCAAATATTTAAAACATTTTTACATGGTACCATTATTTCTTTAGCGTTTGATACTATTTAGTAAAGAGATGAATATTTATTAATTAATTAATTTGCCATAGACACAGCTCAAGATTTTTTTTTAAATAAAAATCAACAGAATGAGCTATGGAATGGTTACACATGCCTTTAATCCAAGAATTTGGGAGGCAGAGGCATGCTGTTTTCTAATTTTGAGGCCAGCCTGGACAACAGAACAAGTATCAGGACAGCCAGGGATACAGAGAGAAACCTTGTCTTCAAAAAATACCACTATAAACAAACAAACAAACAAACAAACAAACATAATTTAATAGAACAATTGACACAGTAGTTTGAAAGGGCCTAAATTGCTCTTTTACTTTGAATGTAAGTGCAATAATATCTACCAAAATCATAAGTTATGTTAGGTATCATAACACACAGTTTCAGCAACGCATCTGTCAATAATAACATAAATATAATAAGATGGATATTAATCACTTTCTATATACAACAGTAAGAGATCATTACATTAAAGTGTTACATGTACTTTGGTGCTGTTTAATTTATTTTTTTCTCTTTAAAAACTTTTATAAGTAGCATGCATGCATATTTAACTAAAGTCTATAACTAACACAATGCAACTTATTCCTAGAATTGCAACCTTTAGATGAAAGAGTAGATAATATTTGTGTGAAACGGAAAAGGTACAAATTCCAGTTTTTTTGTTGAGCCTGAAATCTTAAAATCCTATAGTGTTTCTAAGGAATTAGGTGGTGTAATCAAAACTCACAAAACAGTAGAACTATTAAATTTTATGTGTTATTCTATCATATAAGTGTCCATTGCAATATGTTAGTACAGGATTCTAAAGAAATTCTGGACGAGTTTTATAGCTAAACTTCAGAAAACATTTTACCTTTACTCCACATGTGAAATATATTTAAAGAAAGAATGAATTCACCCCAATTTTCTCTTCCATTTGTTAGATTGTTCTTCCATCCACATTTGACATAGAATGTAGGTCTTTGTCAAATATCAATGCCATTGTCATGGTCTATGGATTCCAGCATCCAGAACATGAGACAAACAAATTTCTATTGATATAAATTGACCTGTCTGAAATATCTTACATTTATATTTTAAAACAGAATCATTCAAGACAACCATTCAGCATTTGGGTTTGAAGAACATAACAAAAAGTGCAACAATGGCTAAGACTAAAACAATGATCTTTCTGAATATCATTATTCAGTAAATATGCAAGTTATTCTTTGGGGAATTCAGAACTGATTTGCTGTCAAAAAGGTTAAATTGTTTTGAAGTATGGTGGTAAATAATCAGATTCTTCCAAAATAAACACAGACATAATATAGATAATAGCACAGTGGGAAAATGACACTACAAAAACATAACTAAACAAATACAAACCTAAAATACCCTGGTAGGTATTTTTATTTGATACTGGGGTTAGAGGTTTATGGCTTTCTTTTGGCACATTGCTTGAACAGATATCTAAAGGAAAGGATATCTAAGTGTACTGTCCAAAGCCTAGCTTTATTAGGGTAGTGTATATCTTTATTCTGAAGAAAGTAAATTAAACAAAAGTACAGAGAAGAGCTGGAGATTACATCAGAGATTTCAAATAGGATATTAATGAGTGATGAGGTTGAGAGCACCATGGAATATCCAGTGTTGAAAATCTTTTATGTAAGAGATAAGTATAATGCCTATTGGTTCAACAGTCCTGCTCAAATCTAGTGTTGATAAAATTGGTAAAAATTATTGTTCTTTCATGGCCTTGAACAATGAGACCACAGGTTCCCAGAGAAGTACCAGTTATAGTGCTTCACCACAAAGTCCCGGACAGCAGCACCTATCTCAAATAGTGTTTTCTGTGTTAGCTTCAAAGGATGTCAACCTCCAGGAAACTGCTAAGGTACAAATGAAGAAAACAGGACCAAAAACACTAACCCACCAGACCCTGTTCATTACTGCAGTGAAACACTTTACAAGAAAAGGTGTTGAAAGTTTATATTGTACAAGAATTATCACTGAAGAGTTAATATATTTTGACCATGTATTTCAAAGAATAGTCAATATTTTGTACTTAGAAGAAGGCAAGTCTGTTTTTAGATGGCAAGAACTTTCCCAATTCCCAGCATGTTTAATGTATTCACTATAGCCTTATCTCAATAGTATGAACTGGGCATAATCTTATAATCTTTTTTACTAAATACCTTATCATCTCCTTTATTAAACACCTTGGAAATAGAGAAGGACAACTCAGGGGCATGGTCATAAATATCCCCCCAGTTCAGTGAATAAATGTATATACATGATGTGTTTATATAAAGTAGGTAAATACAATGATTAGATCATTAGAGCAAAAATAACTGTGAAAACATTTTTAAAAAGTACCATGAGGAACTGACAAAAACACTTCATGAAGATGAAGTATGAGTCTGAATCTTTATCATAATATATGGAAAGCTTCATTTGGAAACTGGAATAGGCCTTGAGGCATCTTGAATAGGTAAAATGTTGGCTCAGACAAGATTTTACTGGATAAATGAAACAAATAATTTTTAATAAAACATGATGTTTGCCACATGGATCATCATAGAAAAGAGAATGGATAATATTAGAAGAAATGTAGGGTATTTTTAAAATATGAATTAGAATATGCAACCTAATATTAACCTAGGGTCAAAATATGTAACCCTAGTTCAGCCTTAATATAACTGAAGGTGTTTAGTATTATCACAATTTGATATGCCATGTTCCATGCATGGATATCTTTGTTGACATACCCTTTTCTGAATAGAAGTGGAGGAGGAGTGGCTTATGGGGGTGGGAGAGAGGCAACAGAGAGATGGGAGAAGAAGTAGGATGAGAAGATAGAGGGAAAATTTTGGTCAGGGTGCAGAGTAAATAAACAAATATGAAAAAAGAAGAGAACAAGTGTAGTATTAGCCGAATAAAGCATTCATCACTTTAGCTACAAATCTTTATTTCCCTATAGAACTGTTACTGTATAATGTAGATGTGTCTGAATTTATGACTCCTCATCCTGTCTTTCATGTAAAAGGTATTTCAGGAAGATGCTTCTTCATTCAAATAAAATTGACCCTATTGTCTGTAAGCTAGTGCAACAGGTGTCTCTACATGCTTTATATTTAATAGTCACCTGAGGAAAAGTTCAAAGTATAAAACATGATACCTTAATAAAAGACTTATATTCTGGATGTTCCTTAGAAATAAAATGCATGTCTTTTCTGTCTCCCTCTTGAGGATACAGCTTCTGTCTCTCCTCTCTCTCTCTCTCTCTCTCTCTCTCTCTCTCTCTCTCTCTCTCTCTCCTCTTCTCCTTCTTCCCCTTCCCTTCCATAACCCATTAATAAATATCCAGCCTCACTCTGAAAAAAAGAAAAGAAATAAATAAAATATGTTTAATAATATCCAAAGGACTATCTAAATAAAAAGAACATTTAATTTTACCATAGTAAAATTACATGTACAAAATAGTTATCAAGCAAGAATTATAGTTACAATATTTAGTCCATTAACATTTGGCAAATTAAGGAAAATACTCTAACCTATCTTTGTGAATCTAAAGTTTTATATCTAATTTATCTTCTTTCATAACTAAGAACAACTATAACTATCTATCTTCAACTCTTCAAAGACAACAGAATGATGTAATATTATGTAAGTAAACAGGAAGTGCATTGTAATAACTTCCAAAAACTCTAGAATTTGCAGAGACATCTCACTGCCTAGACAGTCACCCAAAGTTCTTTTGTAATGCTGAAGCATTCATATTTAGCCTACAGGCCCATCCATATTATATAGCAGACATTTTTATGAAGTAGGAAATTTGAAAGCATCTTTTGCCTATATTGTCAATTTTTCAGTCACTTTCTTACATCGTGTAGAATGTCTGATAGCTCCTTTTAAGAAGTGAGAACCCACAAGGACTGTCTCACTTTAGGTAAATTCATTAGTCACTTTTCTATGGGTCCTGAATGTCCAAATCATGCAGCATACCATCAAACTATCTAGGCAAAAACAGTTTCTTGCCAAATTGGCTAGTAAACTGCATAAAGAGACCCTTCAATGTCCATCTTCCTCTTGAAGTATCTGGAGCTATCAGGAACAGACATGTCTCACTGTGGAGAAAGTCTAAGTTCTTAAAACATTTTAAGTACCATATTCTGTAGGTCTTTTAAGTGTTGAAGATGGTCTAACTGGAATAAATCTCTATATATCTAGAGAACCTAACTAACATGACTATAAGTTTGACTATTAAAAATGATGATAAATTAATCTGTTTCATAAATTATACATCACATTTTAAATATGCTGCATAAACATTAATATATTAAACAAGTGTAGAAATATATATAACAAATTTTATCAACAAATCAAAATCCATTTCAATGTAAAGTATTCACTTCTATATCATAACCCCGTTATTTTATTTTTAGTGATTGATTGTTACCATCAAACATTTATAACCAACCCTTTTAAAATGGAAATAAACATTTATAAACAATCATTTTGAGAATGTGAGCACAGTTTCCTACAAACTGCTTCCTGCTATTTGTTGAGCAAAGTATTTTTGGGGTTCATGGAGACTTCTCAGGAAGTCTTGTTCCATCAAACCACATTAGCCTGGAAGGAATCCACAGGTTCTAATCATCTGTGGAAAGAGAAGGATAACCACTTTTCTAAAGCAACATTTTCTTAGACATTTTAAAATATGTACATTGTTTTAGCTTAGCAGCACCCAGAATCAAATGTCTCTCTGCAGTCCAAAAAAAGTCAAAGAAACTAAATAATAGAAATACATAATCCAGACTCTCTGTGTCCATTTCATTTAGAACATTGCATATACAGAAGGACATCCCACATGAATATATTTCTTTGGTATAGATTTTAGTTTATTTATATAATTTATAGTCAGTTTTAACATATGTAGTTTTACTATGTTAAAGTTAAAACCTTCCTTTTGATTTAGACCAAAAAAGAAAAATGATATGGGAAATCTTTCTGTATATGTGTTACTCTTATTGATTAATGAATAAAGCTTTTAGGGATGGAAAGGGAGGAGGAGAGGAAGTAGGGGGAGTGGGAGGGTGTTGGGAGGAGGGGCGGAAATGGAAACTTTTATAAATTAATAAACTTTTATAAATTAAAAAAAACTTGATGTTCTTATTTGATACAATGAAACAGAGTTCTAAAATTAAGAATAATTTTTATTTACAATTAACTTTTAATTACTGACTTTGTAATTATCCTTTTCTCAGATTTCAATGATTTCCTCATATTTATAATTTAATCTTTTGCTTTCCATCAATATTATTTTAAAAAATAATTTAATTTCTTGTTTCTTAAATGCATCTTATAAATTCTTCTAAATAGTTATGTTACTCTCATAAATTCATAAAAACTCAATATAAAAATGAAATCATGTATTACGACAAAAATATATTTATCTGAATATTACAATTTTGGTTCAGAATTCTAATTCATTAATCATATCAACAGAATAAAAAAGAAATTATATCACTATTACATCAAACTCATTAAAGCTTATAAAATGTAAAATGCAAATATTTTAAGAATTTTCTGTAAATTTAGATAAGTATTAATGAAAGAACTATATCTTCAGTTATTAACTGTATGAATTGCATCATTTCTGATTTTTTTTTTCACTTTCTATCCCGAGAGAAAACTAAGGTGTCTTACTCAGCAGTCATTTATTATTTGCAAATTTTCTTGATATAGAGAATTGTGAAATTTCTCACATTCATGCTGATATGTATACTGGTACTATCATTTTTTCCTGTCTGGTTTAGGCCAGTATATTTTTGAGATTTTATGAAAGTGGCATTTCTGTCATACATAGAAAGTACTCTTTTGCAGCAGATACCCTGTACCATCTTCCATGATATTCCTGAGTCATAGATGTAGTAGTTGTGCTATATATACATCAGCTTGAACAGGGTATGCCAGAGAAAATTCTTTGCCTTTTGTCTAGTTCTTGATTTGTTTAATAACTTTTACCTGCTGCAAAATGAAATATTATTGATGACAGTGAGAGTCCAGTTATCTCTTTCATAGAAATAAATATTTAGAGTATAGTAGAGTATAAAATGTAGAAAAAAAAGGAAAGGTGAAATACTAGCAGACACAGAAGGACCAAATGATAATGAAAAAGATTTATGAAGAAGGGGATAAATCTAATTGTTTTTCTAGTTTTAACTCAGCCAATGATTTTTCATTTTTTGGTAGGATAGTGCATACACATTCTATAGTAGTCAGCTAAAGTATAAAATTTATCATGAAACGTCACTGCTACTGTTTTAAATTACTAGCCTAATGGCATAGTAGTTCTTAAGTTATACAGTTTTGGGTGCAATTAAGATCAATACTTTTTTATAATTCGCAACATTTAAAAAAAATAAGTTTACAATAAAAATAAATAATTTTAAAATAATTTCAAGATGGGAAAGATTGATGGACATAGACTATATAATTTATATTCATGCATAGAAAATATAATTGTTTTAATTCAGAAATCAACATATAAAATCTGTATCACATATGGAACTATTCTAATCTTTTTACAGAAGAGATAATGGTGTAAAAGAATGAGTATAGAAGTGTAGATTATGGTGCCTATTTGAGTGAAACAAGACTAAAGATTTATCTGGATTTCTTCACTGATTAAAAATATCACAAGAAACTGTGACAAAGAATTAATAAAGGGGAGAGGGTTACAGAGAAGGGAGTAGGGGAGGAATGGGGAAAACTCGGGGGACTGAGATGTGGGGAGTGAGGAAGGATGGATATGGGATCAGGGAAGAATATATCTCAACTAAGGGAGTCATTTTAGGGTTTACAAGAGACTTGATTATAAATGGGATCCCAGATCCAAGAAGAGATCACCAGATTGTTCTCTGGACAGAGGAGAGGGTGCCTGAACCGGCCTTGGCCTATAACCACACTGATGAAGATTTTGCTTATCACCATAGATCCTTCATCCGATGATGGATGGCGATACAGACAGAGACCCACATTGGAGCACTGGACTGAGCACCCCCATGGTCCAAATGAGGAGCAGAAGGAGGAAGAACATGAAAAAAAAAAAAAAAACCTCAGGACCGCGAGGGGTGCGATCACCCACTGATACAAGGGGACTGATCTAATGAAAGTTCACCAAGACCAGGTGGACTGGGATTGAATGAGCACGTGATCCAACCAGATTTTCTGAATGTGGCCGGATTCTCTGAATGTGGCTGGCCCAGAGCCTTTCTGAAAAGCCATTGACAATGACACTAGGACTTGTTTCCTCTGCATATACTGGATTTTTGGGATCCAGTCTGTTTGGATACTCACCTTCCTGGACCTGGAGGGAGGGGGGAGGAACTTGAACTTCCCACAGGGCTGGAAGCCCTGACTGCTCTTAGGGATGGAGGGGGGGGGAGTGGGAGGGTGTTGGGAGGAGGGGCGGAAATGGAAACTTTCATAATTTAATAAACTTAAAAAAAGAATTAATATTTTAATATACAGGTTTTAAGCACTCATAAATTTATAGTACTGTATAATCTTGTTTTTGTAAAAATATTTCTAAAACAAAAATAGCTGAAATAGGATCCATACTGACGAGAAGATAAATAGAAACTCAAAGTGCTTTTTGTACGTGTCTCTATAAAGTAACCACTAACCTGAAGAGTGAATTTCTAATTAATTATTAAAACAAAAAGAGCTGACAAATGAAATGAATTCTAAATATTTTATGGGACAGTTCAATTCTGTTACCTTGTGGCTCAGAGCTCTTCAGTAAGTTGTTAAAACTGTTTCATGTTCTACCATCAAAGTTTTAAACGATGATATCCTTGCCCCCTAGAACTTTCCTACCTTCCTGAAAAGTTTTAGGATTCAAGTATCTCTGTGAAAAATTCTGTGAAACAGCTTTCTAAACATATCTGGGGAATTTCCTTTTCTGGCTTTTCATTCTTCTGTTTTAACATGGCTGTCCTTCATTTATCTACATTTGCTTGTTCAACTTTTAAATTCATTTTAGTAAAAACGTGTTTGGGTCTATAGAGATGGCTCAATGCTTAACAAAATGTACAGCTTTACCAGAGGACGTGTGTTTGTTTTCCACCATCTACATTTGGTGTCTAATAACGGCCTGTATGCCAGGCTCCAGACACTGGTTGCCATCTTCTGTCACCAATGGGCACATACACACATACACACCCATACATTCATACACAGAGAGATACACACACACACAACATATGACATACCTTCACATGGAAAAAGACATATACAAAATTCAAATTTCAAATATATCACTAAAAATCAAATAGATATTTAAGAAATGAAGCATGATGTGTACTGTGTATGTTTGTTCCTGTGACATAGCAAATGAGCATGAACATTATCATGGTATTTATATTAAGTACTGATAAACCTATCTCACCAACTTTCTAGGGTGTTATAATAACATACAACAGTATTAACCATATTCATTGTGGCATATAATTGGTCTCTAAGAGGTATTTTCCTGTATAAGTGCATATTCATATTCTTTAACTTTTAAGTCTTTATATATCAACTCTCACCTTAATAGTCTCCAGGTTGACTAATGTGTTTGCAAATGGAAGGATCTGTGTAGTCAGTGTGGATAATATCCTATCCCAGTAATTTAAATAAAAACAAACATTATGTGTACATCACACTTCCTTTAATAATTCGTACACTTACACTGTGGATTTTCAAATGACCTCTATATAAACATTGACAACTGTGACTAATGCTGCAATAAGCTTGACTCTATTGAGTTTAATTTTTATTTTCCTTGGGATATGAGATCATAATGGTTGCTTCATAGTCTCAAGATAGTTCTGTTTTAATATCTTAAGAAAACGCCACCATGATTACTCTACGATATTAAATATTTATGCTACAAAAACATACAAAATCATAACAAAAATCAATGTGAGTGTGTTTTAATGAATCAGGCTGAACTATGCTTAGCTTTGGAATATTTTGAGGTGACATTTGCTCTGGTATATAGCAAGTTGCCTCCTCTCTTGTGTGTATGTGTGTGTGTATAGTGTTCTTATCAAAGCAATACTAAAGGCTAAACATGGATCTCATTTCTGTTTCTCAACAAAATTTCTCATAATTTTACTCGTGTGTGTGTGTGTGTATGCTTATGTGTTTTTTATGTATGTGTATTTTACATTGTTCTTGATTTTATTTTGGTCTATATACTTGTATTCATTTATTCCTGTACTCTACTCATGATTTAGATTTAAAATATAATTTGAGATAAGGAAGTATAACATTTGTAAAACTTCTTCAAGTTTGCTTCCATTGTTTTGAATTACATGCAGTAACATACTCTTAAGAGAAATCCATGTGTTTCTGTTTAAGGGGTATCAAGAATTTATTAAGACACTAAAGTGATAAAATACACTAATGAATATAGGATATGTTAAATCCAGTTGCAGAGTCTGTGAAAAGCTGGGGACCATTCAGTCACCTGTTGCTTCATGTGACCTGTCCTTGTCTTCACCACCCAAGAGCACAAGCACCACTGGCTTCTTTACTGTGAGAGGTCACATAGGTAGACAAGAAGCACCACCTCTATCAGGCCAGATAGCTCTCAAGGTCATGAGCAGAGTGATTACCCACTACATCACACAAATTTTGTGTGCTTTTTTTCTGTTGAACTAAAAAATGAAATGAAGTATTCAAAAGAATTTTGACACTTTATTAATTTACCTAGTCTATGATGACAAGAATTTTTTCCATTTACTTGTGTCAACATCAATAGTGTTCTGTTACTCTAGTGTACACATTACTTCAAATTTTCTAAATTTATATGAATTTGTTGTTTTTTTCTGATATTGTGATTGGGATGGTTGTTATTTCTTTGTAAAATATCCAAATATTTGTTTCATCATGGCTATAAAGGAAAGTCATTCATTCTGTATTTTTATTCCCTATCTCACATTATTAAATTAGTTCCTTCTAAAACTTGAACTATTTTATTGATTTTTAAAGATTTTCTAGGCAGAATTTCATGACTTGCTATACTACCATTATCAATAACAGAATAACAAGTGTGCCTGACTCAGTTATAAAGCTAATTTAGATTAAAATATCTATTATTCCCTGAGACTGATGAAGGGACTTATATGAAGTATACTGTGTATGTTCACTCATTAGTAAAAAAGTTTCAAATTCTGAAAGTCCTCCCTTGTTCTTTAGGCTAAATATTTTGCTATAACCACATGTACATCTGTTTTGTTACTTACATGTGTATATTATAGACTATTATCAACATCCAAGGGAGAACTTTTTTTAAGGTTCACTGTTAGCTTCAGTATAAGACCTGAAGTTTCAATTATATTTCTCAATAAATATTCTGCAGATATTAGTTTCTTTGCAAATACCACTAAATATAATGTATTTTATTCTTTATTCAAATTACAGTGTGAAGATTGCCAGAAATATGTGTGAAATATCAGAATTTTGAAAACTATGAAAATAGATATGAATACTCATTGATTGAATCTCAAATAGGAGCATGCCAAAAAATTGACAATGCTGTGAAATATGTTTTTCCCCCACTATATGTCACTATTCTACATTGTGCCATTAAGGATAAAAAATTTATTTGATTTTAATATTTTTAGAAATAATAAAAGAAAGTCTATGTCACCTGAGAATAGTGATCACTTAATTTTCTTATTCATTTGTAACATATCAGTTTCTGATTCTTGTTTATTTTTTCTTGCTGTAACTTCTTACATGATTAGAACACTGAGTAGAAGCAGTGAGACTAGAGAATCTTACTTGTCTTAATCTTATGGAAATAATTATCATTTGAGATTGACCATGTAGATGTCTTGAGCTTTTAAAAATGAGACTCTAGCATGCTGAGAAATTTACTTCACCAATTAAAGTTGTTGACATTTTTGTGAAAAGATTTGATGTTATTGAAAGTTGTTTTCTTTATCTGTTGAGATAAAAGCTCCAACTATCCTTCTGTTAGGATGGCATATTGTCCTATATTGTATATGTGAGTACAAATATGCATAATAAATATGACCCCTTCATGGTCAGACTGTTTAATCTTATATAGAATTGATTTATTAATTTTTAATTTGGAAAATTTGCTTCCGTGTGCATCAGAGATTGGGCTTCAAATTGTATGTGATGTATTTCACAGGATTCCAGGGGATTCTGGACTTAGAAGAAAAATCATATTACACATATCCACATAACATAAAAGAAAAAAGTGTTCAAAAATTTTGCAAGAAATTTTTTTCTCCTTCACATCAGAAAGTTTAAGCAGAAAAATATTATTCTTTTATCAGTGTATGATATAATTTGTCCATGAAAACAAGTACTTCCCTTTGTGGGGGGAGCTTTAAAATACTATCTTCAACATCTTTGTTGTTTTTCTGCTTATATTGTCGTTTTTTACTTGATTTATTTTTAGTAGATATATTTTCTCATTTCTTCTTGTTTATTCATTCTATTTAAATATACTACTGTGCAATAAATTCGCACATTACATTTTATCTCTCCGAATTCTATTGTAATATTTAATCTTGATTCATTTCTTCAAATTATCTTTTATTTTCTCATATTTTTATCTAATATATTTCAATTTAAAATCATTTTATGCTTTTGTTGTGAATATTTGTGTGTGTGCATATATGTATGTGTGTGTGTTTGTGGAAATGCTAGCTCATGTCATGTCATGTGGAGGATGCAAATACCTTTACCAGTTGAGCCATCTAATAACCCTCAATTTATGTTTTATACCTTTTGTACTCAATTATTCTGTTGTTGAGTGAGGTATTTTGTATGGTTTCAACAATGTTTTTATTAATGATCTTCTTTTTTCATATTGAATATATCTTTTTTTTATTTTCCATTCAAAAATTTACACTTCCTCCTCTCCTCCCATTCCCATCCCGCTCTCCCACTCACTCTCCTCCCTTTCCCTCCATTATTAAGAGAGGGCAGGGAACCCTGCTCTATGGGAAGTCCAAGGCCCCCAAACCCTACATCCAGGCCTAGGAAGCTTTGCATCCAAGTCCCAGTGCCTTTATCAATGGCTTCTCAGTCAGCCCCCATTTTCAGCCACATTCAGAGAGTCCGGTTTGCTAGCATGCTCATTCAGTCCTGGTCCAGCTGGATTTGGTGAACTCCCATTAGAATAGGCACACTGTCTCAGTGGGTGGACCAACCTCTCGTGGCCCTGACTTCCTTGCTCATATTCTCCCCTCCTACTTTTGATGATATTTAGTTTCTTAACAATATCAACAGAAAGGATATTTAGCATAATTTCCATTGCCTTAAAGTTTAAAGTTGCTTTCATTAAACATTTTGTTAACTCTGAATTTGTTTTGGAAAAGCAGATTGCTTGCAGACAGAGTAAAGTTAATTGATAAATTAAATTATTTTATACTTACTTCTAGTATTTAAGTGAAAAACTTAACATATATATATATATATATATATATATATATATGTATATATATATATATATATATATTCAGCCTGGCTATAGTCTGACCTGCCATAGGCAAAAGCAACTTTATTTATTAACCAGTAAGAAAACCAGTAAGAATGGACTTGAAAAGGAGTTTATAGTTCTCCATCTTGATTCACAGTAAGAACAACACACATACAGAAGAACATTCCACTTTATAAAAGATTATAACATACTATGGGAGCTTTTTCTGCTCCTTCAGTCAATAGCCTTTAACATACTAGCCTTCTTGGGTGTGGTCTCTTTCACTTTAAAAAAAACAGCTCTCTCTCTCTCTCTCTTGTTTCTTGCTCAGCTTTTGGTTACTAGACTCTGTTCCTTGTCGCGCAGAGGGCAGTTGTGTAGTACAGTGATCTGTGTATTTCCCCTTAAATAAATAACCCTTTTATTAATCATAATTCCAAACTGGTGTGAGATTGTTGTAACTTACATCTACACCTGGCTCCCATGTGGATTTAAACTGCACACCTCTAAGATGGCAATCTACATAATATTCAAGAAAAGTTTAAGGAGGAAATGTTATCTTTAAAGGAAAACATTTAAATCTTGAAATCACAGGTCCAGAATGAGAACCAGACTTGATGCCTCTGGTTATGCCAATATAAATGCAATAATAACTTAAAATTTATATTATATTACAAAATACTGTACCATGTAACAAATTAAAATAGTACATTGTGAAATCTATGCTTCTTGAAGTTTAAGTTTCTTAGTATTTGATATGACTCAAACATGATTTTAGCTCAGAAATGTGACTAAAGATGTTCCATGTTAATTAAGAGGAAACCCATATCAGTTGCTCAAAATCTTATTTAGGAATAGACTCTGTGTGGATCTGTCAGGCAAGGTTTATCCACTGAAAAAACACAAAAAGTCTACTTATGGGAAAATTGATGGAGAAGGGTCATGTTACTTTCATTGGTTAATAAAGAGACTGCCTTGGCCTTTTTGATAGGCCAGTCCTAGGTGGGTGGAGTAGACAGAACAAAATTATGGGAGAAAGAAAGCAGAAGCAGGCAGTCGCCATGACTCTCCTCTCCGAGACAGACGCAGGTTAGAACACTCTTGGTAAGCCACCACCTCATGGTGCTACACAGATTATTAGAAATGGGTTAGATCAATATGTAAGAGTTAGCCAATAAGAGGCTACAAATAATGGGTCAAGCAGTGTTTAAATGAATACAGTTTCCGTGTAATTATTTCGGGGGTAAACTAGCTGGGATCAGGACGGGAACACAGCCGACTCCTTCCTTCTACAAGAAATTAATTTTATTTCTCTAGTAATGTACTGCTCCTTAACCGCGATGAAGAAGTATCGTACTTCAATGAGTAGTGCTTAATATATAGACTCACGACAGATCAAATGGCTGAGATTAAGTGTCTATGAATGTTTATTTGTACATGGGTCATGTATATCATCACACAGAGGTCCAGAGATCATTACAGAAGAAACAGAGCAAAATGACTGATGAATTTGCCAAAATAGTTGAGGAAGTTCTTCACATTTTCTACTTCACTGAGAAATATTCCAGATACCTATGGGCCAGTAAACTAAAGATGGATATTTCAATGGTACAGAGAGATTTTGAATGACTGTTCAGGCAGACAGATTGCTCTCATTTCTAGAATTTTGGTAGTTGCTTGCAATGCGCTTCCTGTTTACTTAGGTAATATTATATTCTTCTGGGGTCTCTAGTAAAGTTGAAGACTGGATAATTATAATTATGCTTTTAATTATGCTTTTCCTTAGTTACGATAAAAAAGAAATTGAGTATAAAACTTTAGACTCATAAAGGTAGAGAAGATGATAGAGTATTTTTTTTAATTTGTCAAATACAGATAGACTAAATATTGTAACTTTAATTCTTGCTTGATACCTGTTTTGTTATTTTTAATTTTATTATGGTTAAGTAAAACCCTCCTTTTTAATTAGATTAAATGGGGAGATGATGTGGGATGCCTTTCTGTATGCTGTGAATATGTCCTATTACCAATAGTTAATAAAGAAGTTGATTTGGCCAATATCAGGCAGAATAGACCCAGATGGGAAATCCAAATAAAGATACTGAGAGAAAAGGCACAAAGTCAGGAAGACACCATGTAGCTACCAGGGAAGTGAGATGCCAGGGCATCACCAGTGAGTCACAATCATGTAGTAACACACAGATTAACAGAAGTGGATTAATTTTTGAGAAAGAGTTTGCCAGTAAGAAGCATAGGCTATTTGCCAAATAACTGCAACTGATATTAAGCATCAGAGTGGTTATTTCATAAACAGCCTCAGGGACCAAATAGGTGGAGAGAAACCAGACTAGTGACACTGGCATGATGGAGAAAAATCTCCATTTACTTATTTTTTCACTCATTCTTTTATTTGAAGTTACAGAATTCTTAATAGGAACAGTTGTAAATCATATGACTGTGTCTTAGGGTTTTATTGCAATGAAGAGAAACAGAGACACTCCCAGCATGGCAACTCTTATAAAGGAAAACATTTAATTTGACTGCTTTACAGTTTCAGATGTTTAGTTCATTATTATCATGGCAGGAATATGGTAGTGTGCATGCAAACATGGGGCTTGAGAAAGAATTTATAGTTCACCATCTTGATTCACAGGCAATTGAAGGAAACTTTTAAACTGGGTTAGTTTAATTATTTTAGACGTTTTAAAGTCCATTTTCTCCAAGAAGGTTACACCTACTCTAAGAAAGACACACCTCCTAATAATGCCACTCCCTATGGGCCAAGCATTCAAACTCAAACTCTGGGGACAATCATATTCAAGCCACCACAGGTTGCATCATCATCTTTAAAAACATTGCAGGAGAAAATAATAAATCTTTAAGGTAGTAATGCTTTATATCTGTGATGAATGGAACATAATTGCATTGAGAAAGAGAGACATATTCATTTGTTTTTACCAACAACAAGACATGGTTAACATTGTCCAAAAATTATGGTATAGTATGTAGAAAGAGACTATCTAGATTCAATATAAATCATGCACTACTGCAAATTTAAAATAAAGGCATATGAATGTGAATAATGGATTTCTTGTTTAAATAAAGAAGAGTTGAAAACAGATTCAAGATTAAGATTCTGCATTAAGCAGAGAAGAAATATGGGCCTTTGTTAAAGAATACACATTGGTGTTGTATTCTTTAAGACAAGAAAACATGATTTTTAAAAATATCTACAAAACAAATTATAGCTAAAAACAAGTAAGGCTATGTATGTAAATGCACATACACAAATTTATTTCTATTCAAAAACTGAAGAAAAATTATACATTAAATCTTATTGATTTATCATATATTCATTTTCTATAAAATACTTGCTATTTATAAGAAATTGCTATTTTTAAATCATTAATATTTTATAAGATAATTTGTTTCCATCAGTATATATTTTACATCAAGCATATATTATACATATATTTATTGATTTAGTCTCATAATATTCAGCATATGAGATTTAAGATTTATATAGATTAAATAATTTTCTCAGCTAAATACTGAAGATAAGAAAGAATCAATGAGAGTTTTCCTGACTAAAGAATGGATTCCTATGACCCATTAGTATAGTATAGAAAGCAGAATATAAGTTGAGAAGACCTACATTCTTATAATATATAGAAACTATTAATCTCATAATGTCAAACAACTCATCAGAAGAAATTAAATTAACTGATAATATTAATTCTCATTTATCAACTTCCAAAGAGCAAAATAATCTCTAATAAAGCCTACTTATAATTAATTTGTATTGAAACGAACCTGGTGAGCACATGCATGTAATCTCAGCATTAAGGACACAGAAGGAGGAGGATGCAACTTCCACATCAGCCTACACTATGTCTTGAGACCCTCTGTGAAAAAGAAAAAAGCAAAACAGGTAAACGAATAAATAGATGAATACAAGTAACAAATGAATTGAACTAATACTTACAATTCCATGTCAATATTTGTGCACATTGTTAGCAAATATTTTCAGTGTAATTTCAGCCTCTTTACAATATACTCTCAAGTCACCTTACTCTATTTTACATTGTAGTTTTTCCATTGGCAATTCTTCAGACAGTATAAAAACTGTCAACCATGCACTTATTTTAGAATTGATGACAACATCCAAGGTTCTTAGAAATTAATTGCATTACAGAAGGCATAAAAAGGTTTACAATTTTATTGGAAGATACAGGTTGATGTTGAACTTGTCATGTGTGTCTATGTTTTGCTTTGTTGTTTTTCATCCATCATAATCTCTAACTTTCCAAACAGAAAGAATTATCGAAGAATTGTTAAGAGTTTTTCTACTTCATTCTTTTTTAATAACACAATGAAGCCCTAGACAGAATAGATGACATGCTAAATCCACACATATGGATTAACAAACTGTTACTTAATGGTTCCAAAATGAATGTCTGGCACTAGCATCATCTGGGTGTAACTCTCCCAGCAGCATCTAACCCTCAGAAATCTTGGAAGTTGCTGAGCCCTCCGTCTGGAGTCCCATTGAGGAGCAGCTCACTGCTGTGAGTGCCCTCAGAGAGGACCAAGCAGCAATTGCTGCAGTACGCTAAAGCATGCTGTGACTTTTCCTCTTGTGTACTCATGCCATGTTTTGGAGCACTAAATGTAGTTGAGCTTTCATTTTAGGAACACGAGCCTCCAAATAAAAATATAGAGACTTATTAATTATGGAAGATTGGCCTTTAGCTTAGGATTTTATTCCCAACTACCTCTTATAACTTAAATTACTCGGCTCCTATTTATCTACATTTTGACATGTAGATTTTACCTCCCCACTTTTCTATGTGTTCAATTTACTCTGTATTTTACCAGTGTTTTCTGTCCTTCTTCCCTAAGATGATTTACTGTCCAGAAATCCTGGCTATTCTCTCCTGTCTAACTATTGGCCATGAAGCTTTATATTAAACTGATCATCTTAAACATTAAACATCTTCACACAGTGTAAACAAATACCCCTAAACACTGGATGATAAAAATGGTGAAAATTCCATTGGTACTAATATTGGTTCAAATTCTGCAGATTTAATAATTCATCCTATTTCAAAGTCCATGCATTTCTTTCATTCTAGTCTGTAGCATAACATCATGATGGTGAACACAGTAAATGAGGTATCAGAAAGAATAAGTGAGAAGTAAAAGACTGTTTATGAAAATAGATTTGAGGGACTCTTTTACTGAGACCAAAATTTGGATATAAAACTACATCTGCAGAAATTACTAATTTAGAAATAGCATATTAATTATGTTAAAATATTTTCTGATAAATACACAGCACTATTTATTTGGAAGCTAAGCATTTTTTTAAAAAATAAAGATTAAGTGTTGTTAATCATAGGTACTTTAGGGAACTGATGCAATTATTTGAAATTTGGAGCTCAAATATATTATATCTATGCCAAATTAGAAGATTGGCTAGAATTTGGGGAATCCTGGTAGTCCTTATTTTTTTTCCCGTAAGATAGTAAGTGTAACCAGTGGACTAATAGATTGATATTAGTGATATTAGTGCTAATTCTCTTACTATGCCAATAAACTGGTGGTTTTATTAAAGTATTTAAAATCAACCAAATAAGTAATCTTTCATTGTAATAAAAAAGGAAGAAACATGATCGGAGTGATCTCTGGGAGCAGGCAGGAAAACCTGAGCAACCTCCAGGAACAGGTAAGCAAGGCCCTCGTGATCTCTGATAGCTGGTAGGAAGGCCAAAATGAGCTCTGGTAGCACTGAGCAACCAGAGTTGTGATGGCCCCAACTCTACCTTGAAGAGAGGACATCTGAAGTTTGGACTCACTGGCAGACTGGGAGGACTGATCACCGGAGACACAGTCCTAACTACACCAGTTGAGGGAAAAATGGGTCCACAACAAGGCAAGTACAAAATCAACAATACAAAGAGCAATATGGCACCACACACACACACACACACACACACACACACACACAAATGACTCTACAATAGCAATACTTGAATATCCCAACAGAGATGAAGCAGGAGAAAAGAGCCTTAAAAATAACTTTTGAAAAATATTTGATACCCTTAAAGAGGAAATGGAAAATTACCTGAAACAAGTAGAGGAAAAGACAAACAGAAAATTGGAAGAAATCAACAAAACCCTTAAACAAAACCAAAAAATAAAAAAGAAAAGAATGGATAAATGAAAGGAAGGAAGGAAGGAAGGAAGGAAGGAAGGAAGGAAGGAAGGAAAATCAATCAAACAGGTGAAAGAAACAATTCAAGACTTGAAAACTGAAATAGAACCAATAAGGAAAATACAAACAGAGAATATTCGGGAAGCAGGAAATATAGGGAAACACATAGGAATCACAAATGAAAGCATAAACATCAGAACACAATAAATAAAAGAAAGAATCTCAGGTATTATAGATATGAAAGAAGAAATAGATTCATTGGTCAAACAAAATGGCAAATCTAACAAAAGTTTAAGATTCAGGAAATCTGGGACACCATGAAAAGATTAAACCTAAGAATAATGGGGATACAGATTGAGCTGGGCAGTATTGACACATGTCTTTAATCCCAGCACTCTGGAGGAAGAGGCAGGCAGATTTCTATGAGTTTGAGGCCAATCTGATTTAAAAAGCAAGTTTCAGGACTGGCACCATAGTGACTGAGAAACTTTGTCTCAAAAAAAAAAAATCAAATCCCCTACAGAAAACAAATAAACAAACAAAACCCACCAAATAAAAACCAACAGGAAAATATTATTACTTGGCTATATAGAAACATGTGTGTATTTATATGTGTGTGTATGTATGTAGCAAATTATTTGAGATGACATTATTTTGATATGACATTATATATGATATTACATATTATATAAATATATCATATTTAAGTTTGCACATATGTAGTTTTAACAAAATTATGTTACTTGAGGCAATAATGTTTCAACAAATAGGCATCGACAGGGCCTGTAATGGAGGAATTTCTGCAAAATGCTATAAGGGGAGTCTAAGTGATTCCCAAAACCATATATTGTTATTTTCATTGCCCTTATCTGCTTCTCAGAGTTTAATATAAGGTACTATTCAAAGTTACCACACATTTTAACTTAGTACTTGGAAGACCTTAGCTAGAACTGACCTGGAAAATATCTTCTCAAGGAATTGATGTCACAGTACCAGACGGACTTATACAAGCTTCCAATGGAAAAAGAAATCAATAATTATATTAAGTTTAAATATTGTGAATGAGAACCATGATATCCCAGTAAAATATTAGGAAGTGTGCAATTGTAGTTCTTGTATCTTTTTTCATTCCCCACTCCCTTTCTTCTCTCCCCTTTCTCCTTCTGCCCTTCTGTCGTGGCACCCATGCTCCTAATTAACTCAGATCTTGTCTCTTTCACTGTCCTATGTAGATCCATGTAGATTTCTCTTAGGGTCCTTTGTTAAAAGGAGCAATGGACTGCATTCCCGCCTGGCTCATGCATGGCAAGCTTTACATCCGAAATAACAACACACAAATTGTATTCTTTTAAACACTCTGAAGATGGAACAGTGGGCAGCTTCCCATCACCCGCCTGGCTAGCTTTACCCGAAATAATTACACGGAAATTGTATTCTTTTTAACACTGCCTGGCCCATTAGTTTTAGCCTCTTATTGGCTAATTCTCACATCTTGCGTTAACCCATATTTAGTAATCTGTGTAGCACCACAAGGTGGTGGCTTACTGGGAAGGATCTTAACCTGTGTCCATCTTGGAGAGGAGAGCTATCTGCCTGCCTCTACTTTCTTTCTCGCACAATTCTGTTCTGTCTTCCCTGCCTACCTATGTTCTGACCTATCAGGCCAAGCAATTTTTTTTTGCTAATTAACCAATGAAAGCAACAGATAGGTAGAAGACCCTTCTACATCAGTCCTTTATATTTTCTAGGCTCTCCGGAGTTGTGTGCTGTAGGCTGTTTTTCTTTGTTTTTTGTCTAAAAACCACTTATAATAAGTAAGTATTATATTTGTCTTTTTGAGAATGGGTTACCTCATTTAATATGGTATTTTCCAGATCCTTCCATTTGCCTGCAAATTTCAAGATGTCATTATTTTTACTACTAAGTAGTGCTTCATTGAGTAAATGTATCACATTTTCTTTATCCATTCTTTGGTTGAGGGGCATCTAGGTTGTTTCCAGGTCCTGGTTATTACAAACAATGCTGTTATGAGCATTGGTGAACACATATCCTTGTGGTATAATTGAGTGCTCTTTGGGTATATACCCAACAGCAGTATTACTGTGTCATGAGGTATCTTGTTTCTTAATTTTCTGAGAAATTGCCATATTGATTTTCAAAGTGGCTCTTTAGGTTTTCACTTCTACCAATAATGGAGGAGAATTTCCCTTACTCGATATCCTCTCTAAGCACAAGCTGTCATCAGTGTTTTTGATTTTGGCATTTCCGACAGGTGTTTCTTAGACTTGTTTTGTTTTGCATTTCTCTGATGGCTAAGGATGTTGAACATTTCCTTAAGTGTTTTTCAGCCAGTTGACATTCATCTGTTGAGAATTCTCTATTTTGCCTCTACCCCATTTTTTTATTTGATTATTTGTTCTTTTGATGTCAAGTTACTAGAGTTCCTTTTTCTATTTTGAGATCAGTCCTCTACCTGATTTTTCTTGGAGATAAGTATATCTGTCTAGTTTGTCTTAATGCTCACTAAGAAGAAGGAAAACTATGACTAGTAATATTAATCTAGCCACAAATCTGTGGCCAATAGTCATGGACTTTAAGGAGAAACCTCTAATGCCACTTTTCTAACTAGTTTATCTTCTAGTAGCATTATAAATAGTAATCTTTACACTCACCAGTTAATGTAGCTTTCATCTGCCATAAAGGAAGTGTTTTTTTGGAAGAGTTAAAGACCTTTATAAAAATCCAACTCTATTAACAACACAATTAACAAGAGACCATAATATCTCACACCAACTGATACATCACAGTGTAAACACTACAATCAGGTAAAATCAGAGAATACAACAGAAATATTGCAAAAGTCAAAGATTCAGGATATTACCGGAAAGATTGTGTCTTCTACATATGGCCAGATAGTTTTATTCATTGCATCTCAGCAACATGGTCACTTAAAGAATACCAGTACCATAGCAACAGTAGTTAACATTTCTGTATAAATGTGAACAATCTCATGGGGCCTTACTCTTAGAATAAGAGCAGCAGACAGCTAGTGACTGCTGAGAAGAGAAGGAAATTCCCATTCCTATGGTAATAATCCTATGCTTGGTGAACTAGTTCAAAATAATCAGCACTGGGCATACATGCACACACACACACTCACACACTGCTAATAGATTCAGTGGGTTTGTTTACATACACATATGTATCTATTGTTAACAATGATAAAGGAAGAGAAGTCATATATTTGAGATGGAGTGGCAACCACAAAGAGTTTGAAAGGCATGGTGGAAGGTGGAAATGATGTAAATATAGGTCGCTTTTATAGAATTAGTAGAAAAAAATTGGAAAAATAAGTGAGTAGATGGATCAATAAGAGGAGACAAAAGGACAAAAAAACTTATTTTGTTTTATTTAACAATGCTTATTTATATGAAAATATCAACTTCTATTGTATAAATATATGCATCAATTTTGTCAATCATACTGCAATTGCTTGTAAGAAAACACAAAAATATAGATGTTCATCGATAGAACAGTAAGTTTTAAAGCTATATTCAACTTTCATAGATTCTTAGGAAATGAACATGATCTCTAATTTGCCTTAGATTTCTGTATTTGTAATAATGACCCTGTCATGAATTTTCTGAAGTGAACATTACAAAGATTTAGTATGATAATTTAGGTAGTAGACTATTTATTATTATGAGCTCTGGAAAATGCAATCTATATTTAAGCATGTGTAGCTTAATAAGTGTAGGCATTTAAGCACTCAAGTGCTCAGTTTGGAAAGATAAAAACACAGACTGATAAATTTTCCTTTGAAAATTAAGAGTGTTTTTTTTTCTAAAATTTGTTTTCCTTAAGAAGTTATTTTGTTTCAATTTATATTTATTATATGAGTAGAACATGAATTATTTATGTTTATGGGTACAATGTGATATTTGCATATATTCATAAACATAAATACCTAAATATAATAATGAAACCAAATAGAAATGTTCTTTAAATATTTGTATTTCATCAAAAATTTTAAACATTATTTTCTGCTCTTCATAAAATGCATTTTATTTCACATTTAGATGTTTAAAACATTTGAAGTGATGTTCATGTGTATCAGTACTCAGAGGTCAGTAATGGAAATTATCAAGAAAATTAGAAACAAATTACAATATTCCACAACAAAATGGAACACATTGCTTAAACCATCTGCTATATACCTTACCAGGACCTCAAAAAAAAGTTTCAAGGTTCCCAATACAACAAAGCAATAGATTCTAAAGTAATGGTATGTGTATTATTTCAACTTTATCAAAATTCATTGCTTATATTATAAAATCATCAGAACACACTCATGTAATTTGTGCATTGATTTAAAAAAATCTAAAAAAAAATGGCAAATCCTTAGTCTGTGACTTCCAAATGGTTTGAACAGAGATATTAATCAATTCATCAGGGGTGCAGGGGTGCATTGTTGTTTCTCTGCTCTGGTCAGTGGTTGTGACTAGCTGCTTTATGTTTCAGCTATTGTGGATTTTCTTCTATGATCAATTCTGACCTGGAGGTACAATCAAACCTTTGTTTGCTACATTATGTTTAGTCATAGTGTTTTATCAGGTGTGAGAAGTGATACTAGGACATGTTTTAGGGTAAAATATATCCAATAATAACTTGTAGTCATTTTTTATTCAAGATTACAAAGTATCTTAGTTGTGCTATTAATGTGAAGAGACACCATGACCAACACAACTCTTACAAATGAAAATATTTAAAGGGCTATTTACAATTTCAAATGTTTAGTTCGTGATCATCATGGTGGGAAGCAGATGGGCATGGAGCTTGGGCAGAATCTAAGAACTTCACATTCAGATCCACAGGCTGGAAAGAGTGATGAAGACAGGCCTACAATAGGCATTTAAAACCTGAAACCCTGCACCAGAGTTACACATTCTTCAAGACCACATCTACTCATACAAGACACTGAATCCTTCCCAAACAATCTCACTAACTAGGGAGCAAGAATTTAAATATATCAGATTATGGAGGCCAGTTCTCTCAAACAATGCCACAGAGGAAAATAATTTTATGCATATTATTATTTTTTATTTTACTTGGTGTTCTTAGTGTTTCTGGAAGCACACCATTAAAGTATTTAATTACAATTGTCATTTACCTGCATTGTCTGTTTCAATGATCCCTTGATTACTAAGTTTATAATAGTCTGTCACTTGTTCTAGATCCCTTTTTTATATTTCTATGTTGTGTCCTTAATGGTAAGAAACACTTTGTTTTTGATATTTTCATTTTTTTCTTGTTTTTTTTCAAGAGCCTTTAAATGGGAGTGAGATAAGATGCAATAACTTTTCTGTAAATCCTACCAATTTGGGGTCTATCAAAAATTGTTGTAGACAATAAAATTTTTGCAGTTGATTTTGGAATTTTATTTCATTCATTTGTATAAAGTGTAGAAGTCCATTTCTAATCTCCACTACCCTGGTAAGTGGTATATTTTTCGAAGACAGTTTCTGGCATATAAAAAATGTTTATAAAAGATACTTAACAGATTTACTATATATATTTTTTAAGGGTCTAAAATTATGGCTAGATTTGGGCTCTCCTGAAGAAATTCTATTACTTATTTATATCCAATCTAAGGAACATTCCAAATGTTGGGTGGGCTATATTTATCAAAATACCTATATGATATGCATTCAAATCATCATTTTTTCAGTTTTTAGTAAGTTTAGAACAAGGGTAAACAACGGTTTCTAATTACATGTTTAGAATCTCAGCCTAAGTTCCTACATGCATATCAAAGATTTCTGAAATTATCAAAATAAACCTGTAATCAGCTGACAGATTCTACATATTTATTTTGTGTAATATATATTCTGTGCTTTATCATATATATATATATATATATATATATATATATTTCACTGATAATTACATATTTTCAATGATCATAGAATACTTAAAATGATTAAATGATATAAAATATTATATAATAGACTTAACAAAATATTTCACTTTGTAGAATTCTTGATGATGACATTTCTACAACTCATCACAACTATAGTCCCTTCTTTGAAAATTTTTCTTCCTATGGAGTTGCTTTGCTCAGTCTCAATATGAGGACTTTCACTTTGTCTTATGGTATCAAGTTTTATAACTTTGGCTGTAGTTCTCTGAGGCTTGCTCTTTCTAAAGACAAAAATGGAGGGAGAGTGGACATGGGGGAGAGGAGAGTTTTAGAAAAATTGGGAGAAGGAGGGAGAGGGGAAACTGTGGCGGGGATGTATTATATAAGAGAAGAAGCTATTTTCAATAAAAATGTTTTAAAAAGAAGAAATGAAATAACATGTTTAACTTTATGGAGGTAATTATTTAACATCTCACGTAGAAATTTTATGAGAAATGCAATAGCCTATTTTGATTTTTAAATACCAATTTTTATTATTTTAACCATGTACATGTAGGGGAACTGTTTCCACATGCATGCTCTTTGAGACCAAAGGCATCCTATTTGAAGAGCTAGACAAACAAACAGTAGTGAGCCAGTCTTTGTGTGTGCTGAGAAATGGACTTTGCATCTCTGCAAGAACAGTATGTATTCTGAACCACTGAACCAAATCCTTAGCCCAATTTTGATTTTTGAAGATATTATATCCCACATCTAAAGATATTGATATTTCCAAAATGTTTCATAATCCACGTATAGCTTACACAATGTTTTCTTCACAATAATTTGCTGAAGTCTGGTTTATTGAACACTAAGAATTTGGAATACATTATACATAAAAGTTTTTATCTGTTTTTTTCCATGCTGACAATAGAAATCAAAAAGTATTGTTGATTATATAATTCTACTCTTTGAAGTAGTTACAATTAGCAAGAGATAAAACATTAAGAAAAATGCAAAACACCATTCAGAACATCAAAATCAGAACATGTTCACTCAAGGCCATAGGCTTTCAAGACATGCCCTGTTTTCTTATATTTAATACCCAAGATAGTGCTACAGACATGACCAATAATTTGTGGAATTCTAAGATAATCAAAAATCTCTAGAAATATAGCTTTATGAAGACACTGGTCAACTATCTGCCACAAAAATTATAAACAGATGCTATCCTGCCATACAGAGTTCTAGAGTTGAGCATAAAGCAGTATCATAGCAGAGCTGTGGGAGACTCTGTTTCTACCACACTGCTATTTCTTGGGTGACACACATTCTTAAAAAAAACCGCATTCCTAAAACAGAATTTCTGGGTGATTGAAAAACACTGGAGATGGGAATATAACCTAGGACATCTTAAGGATAAAACAAGCAGAACAAAAAGCAACATCAAGCAGAAAACTTCTTGCGAACACCTGTCCATGATTGTTTGCTGCTGCTTACTCTCCTTGTTCAGTGCACTTCTGTTAACTCCCACCATGCTTGAAAAGGCAGGCATCAACGTTCCGGTCTTTGTGAAGTTTTATCCTACAACTCTTTGCTCAGGACACTGCTGTCTATTACATAAATCACAGACACACTCAGCCCTTTGAGTCTTTAAAGCAGAGACCTACAAAGCTGACTTATGTCAGAACTCAAGTGTAGTTAATACATTAAGAGGGAAGCTGTCTTCACTCTAAAAATTCATGCAAAACTGAAATGTTACATAGGTTGGTACCAAAGTAACACTGTTGAGAGTGATTTTATAACTTCAGGATCACTTATGTTGCAATCATTTTGTTTCCTGCTTTATCACTGATGTCAGTTAAGATAGTGGAAGATTCATAAAATTCTTCTACTTTATCAACGAATGCTTTATTATTGATTTAGTCAGAGTTACCATTGCTGTAAAGAGAAACCATGCTCAATATCTTTGGGTGTGGCAGCAGGACTCTGCCATGCCCTCCTGGTTGTGAGCACCTAGTAGACCTGATCTCACCACCTGTCCATGGAGTGCGGACAGGGAGCGCTGAGCCATGGGCTTGGTCTCAGCTACATTTCTTCTGACCCTGAGCCGAAACACAAACACCAAGGCCGGCTAATGCCATTCAAATACTCCATAGCCAGAGTTTACATTGGCAGCATGGTCCAGGAAGCAGTGTTTCAAAATCGCATGTCTTTTTTTTTTTTTTTTTGTTATTGCTGAAACAGGAATATCTCTCTTAAAGGAGCTGTGGTACACCTCCAGCAAATAGAAACAAGCTGTGTTAAACTGTATTTTTGTGTCTAGAATTCCTTTTCAAGCTCTCTCAGGTTTTCAAATGGATTTAGTTAGCCACATTGGCAACAATTTGTTGTAAGTAGGGGGGTCTCTTGTTGGTTCCCAGCAGCTTAGCCCCAAAATAATCACACAGAAACTGTATTAATTAAATCACTACTTGGCCCATTAGTTCTAGCTTCATATCTGCTAACTCATACATATTAATTTAACCCATTTATTAATCTATGTATGGCCACTTGGCTGTGGCTTACTGTCTAAAGTTCCATCTGGCTCTGGCAGGGGTACATGGCTTATCTATAACTCCACCTTTCTCATAGCATTCTGTTTAGTTTTTTCCGCCTCGTTCTGTTCTCCTATAGCTATAAAGAGCCAAAGCAGTTCCTTTATTAACCAATATTATTCCCAGAATACAGAGGGGAATCCTAAATCAATAGATTAGAAGCACTAGCACAAAAAGTTAATTTTAAAAATTTATATTTATGCTTTTTCTAAATGCTGAATTGTTCATATGGCATTTCAAAGATAAGGTATTAAATAATATCTAAAATTATTCTATATTGCTATATAACCTAAGGACATAAGAGTGTACTCTGAAAATTTGCAGGAAGACGGATTTTTTTCAACATTTTCCTCTCAAAAATAGAAAACTGTGCCATAAATAAATATATGTAAAAGTCTGTTGGGT